>NC_090445.1:38161915-38786915 GCF_031143425.1 Pleurodeles waltl
AAAACTTGGGACAGATTGGTACCATTGTTTCATTGGCCTAGGATGTCTGAGGACACAAAGGAATTTTGTAAGTCCTGTGAAACCTGTCAAGCCAGTGGCAAGACAGGTGGCACTCCAAAGGCACCCCTTATCCCACTGCCTGTGGTTGGGGTTCCCTTTGAAAGGGTAGGGGTTGACATAGTTGGCCCCCTTGACCCTCCTACTGCTTCAGGCAATAGGTTTATCTTAGTGGTAGTGGACCATGCCACAAGATATCCTGAAGCTATTCCTTTAAGGACCACTACAGCTCCTGCAGTGGCAAAGGCCCTCCTGGGAATATTTTCCAGGGTGGGCTTCCCAAAGGAAGTAGTATCAGACAGAGGAAGCAATTTCATGTCTGCATACTTAAAGGCCATGTGGAAGGAGTGTGGTGTAACTTACAAGTTCACAACACCCTATCATCCACAAACAAATGGACTGGTGGAGAGATTTAATAAAACTCTCAAAGGCATGATTATGGGACTCCCTGAAAAACTCCGCAGGAGATGGGATATCCTTCTACCATGCCTCCTTTTTGCCTACAGGGAGGTACCCCAGAAAGGAGTGGGCTTCAGCCCCTTTGAACTTCTTTTTGGACACCCTGTTAGGGGTCCACTCACACTTGTAAAGGAGGGTTGGGAACAACCTTTAAAAGCTCCTAAGCAGGATATTGTGGATTATGTACTTGGCCTCAGATCAAGGATGGCTGAGTACATGAAAAAGGCCAGTAAAAACCTTCAGGCCAGCCAAGAGCTCCAGAAGCAATGGCATGATCAGAAGGCTGTTTTGGTTCAGTACCAACCAGGGCAGAAAGTGTGGGTCTTGGAGCCTGTGGCCCCAAGAGCACTCCAAGATAAATGGAGTGGTCCACACACAATTGTTGAAAAGAAGGGTGAAGTCACCTACTTGGTTGACTTAGGCACTGCCAGGAGTCCCCTTAGGGTGCTCCATGTCAACCGCCTGAAACCCTACTATGACAGGGCTGATCTCACCCTGCTCATGGCAACAGATGAGGGACAGGAAGAAGACAGTGATCCTCTACCTGATCTCTTCTCTTCCACAGAACAAGATGCTCTTGTGGAAGGTGTAGTTTTGGCTGATTGTCTTACTGCTGAGCAGAAAGATAATTGCATAAATCTCCTAGGACAATTTTCAGAACTCTTCTCTACTGTGCCAGGCACCACTTCTTGGTGTGAGCACACTATAGATACTGGAGACAGTTTACCTGTCAAAAGTAAGATCTATAGGCAGCCTGACCATGTCAGGGACTGCATAAAGCAAGAAGTTCAGAAAATGTTGGAACTAGGAGTGGTTGTGCACTCTGACAGTCCATGGGCTTCTCCTGTGGTACTGGTACCAAAACCCAATTCTAAAGATGGAAAGAAGGAAATGAGGTTTTGTGTAGACTATAGAGGTCTCAACTTGGTAACCAAAACTGATGCTCACCCTATACCCAGGGCAGATGAGCTTATAGATACACTGGCATCTGCCAAGTATCTAAGCACTTTTGATTTGACTGCAGGGTATTGGCAGATCAAATTGTCAGAAGATGCTAAACCTAAGACTGCATTTTCTACCATTGGAGGACATTACCAGTTTACTGTAATGCCTTTTGGTTTGAAAAATGCACCTGCCACTTTTCAGAGGTTGGTGAACACAGTCCTGCAAGGGCTGGAAGCTTTCAGTGCAGCATATTTGGATGATATAGCTGTCTTTAGCTCCAGCTGGGATGATCACCTGGTCCACCTTTGGAAAGTTTTGGAGGCCCTGCAAAAGGCAGGCCTCACTATCAAGGCTTCAAAGTGCCAGATAGGGCAGGGTAAGGTGGTTTATCTGGGACACCTTGTGGGTGGGGAACAGATTGCACCACTTCAGGGGAAAATCCAAACTATTATTGATTGGGTTCCCCCTACCACTCAGACTCAGGTGAGAGCCTTCCTAGGCCTCACTGGGTATTACAGGAGGTTCATTAAGAACTATGGCTCCATTGCAGCCCCTCTTAAGGACCTCACATCCAAGAAAATGCCTAAAAAGGTATTATGGACAGCAAGCTGTCAGAAAGCTTTTGAGGAGCTGAAGCAGGCCATGTGCTCTGCACCTGTCCTGAAAAGCCCTTGTTACTCTAAAAAATTCTATGTCCAAACTGATGCATCTGAATTAGGAGTAGGGGCAGTCCTATCACAACTTAATTCTGAGGGCCAGGATCAACCTGTTGCTTTTATTAGTAGGAGGTTGACCCCTAGAGAAAAGCGTTGGTCTGCCATTGAGAGGGAGGCCTTTGCTGTGGTCTGGGCTCTGAAGAAGTTGAGGCCATACCTGTTTGGCACTCACTTCATTGTTCAGACAGACCACAAACCTCTACTTTGGCTAAAACAAATGAAAGGTGAAAATCCTAAATTGTTGAGGTGGTCCATATCCCTACAGGGAATGGACTATACAGTGGAACATAGACCTGGGAGTAGCCACTCCAATGCAGATGGACTCTCCAGATATTTCCACTTAGACAATGAAGACTCATCAGGTAATGGCTAGTCTTATTGTCCTTCGTTTGGGGGGGGGGTTGTGTAGGAAAGTACCATCTTGCCTGGCATGTTACCCCCATTTTTCACTGTATATATGTTGTTTTAGTTGTATGTGTCACTGGGACCCTGGTAACCCAGGGCCCCAGTGCTCATAAGTGTGCCTGAATGTGTTACCTGTGTAGTGACTAACTGTCTCACTGAGGCTCTGCTAATCAGAACCTCAGTGGTTATGCTCTCTCATTTCTTTCCAAATTGTCACTGACAGGCTAGTGACCATTTTTACCAATTTACATTGGCTTACTGGAACACCCTTATAATTCCCTAGTATATGGTACTAAGGTACCCAGGGTATTGGGGTTCCAGGAGATCCCTATGGGCTGCAGCATTTCTTTTGCCACCCATAGGGAGCTCTGACAATTCTTACACAGGCCTGCCACTGCAGCCTGAGTGAAATAACGTCCACGTTATTTCACAGCCATTTTACACTGCACTTAAGTAACTTATAAGTCACCTATATGTCTAACCTTTACCTGGTAAAGGTTAGGTGCAAAGTTACTTAGTGTGAGGGCACCCTGGCACTAGCCAAGGTGCCCCCACATTGTTCAGAGCCAATTCACTGAACTTTGTGAGTGCGGGGACACCATTACACGCGTGCACTACATATAGGTCACTACCTATATGTAGCTTCACCATGGTAACTCCGAATATGGCCATGTAACATGTCTATGATCATGGAATTGCCCCCTCTATGCCATCCTGGCATTGTTGGTACAATTCCATGATCCCAGTGGTCTGTAGCACAGACCCTGGTACTGCCAGACTGCCCTTCCTGGGGTTTCTCTGCAGCTGCTGCTGCTGCCAACCCCTCAGACAGGCAGCTGCCCTCCTGGGGTCCAGCCAGGCCTGGCCCAGGATGGCAGAACAAAGAACTTCCTCTGAGAGAGGGTGTGACACCCTCTCCCTTTGGAAAATGGTGTGAAGGCAGGGGAGGAGTAGCCTCCCCCAGCCTCTGGAAATGCTTTGTTGGGCACAGATGTGCCCAATTCTGCATAAGCCAGTCTACACCGGTTCAGGGACCCCTTAGCCCCTGCTCTGGCGCGAAACTGGACAAAGGAAAGGGGAGTGACCACTCCCCTGACCTGCACCTCCCCTGGGAGGTGTCCAGAGCTCCTCCAGTGTGCTCCAGACCTCTGCCATCTTGGAAACAGAGGTGCAGCTGGCACACTGGACTGCTCTGAGTGGCCAGTGCCACCAGGTGACGTCAGAGACTCCTGCTGATAGGCTCCTTCAGGTGTTAGTAGCCTTTCCTCTCTCCTAGGTAGCCAAACCCTCTTTTCTGGCTATTTAGGGTCTCTGTCTCTGGGGAAACTTTAGATAACGAATGCATGAGCTCAGCCGAGTTCCTCTGCATCTCTCTCTTCACCTTCTGATAAGGAATCGACCGCTGACCGCGCTGGAAGCCTGCAAACCTGCAACATAGTAGCAAAGACGACTACTGCAACTCTGTAACGCTGATCCTGCCGCCTTCTCGACTGTTTTCCTGCTTGTGCATGCTGTGGGGGTAGTCTGCCTCCTCTCTGCACCAGAAGCTCCGAAGAAATCTCCCGTGGGTCGACGGAATCTTCCCCCTGCAACCGCAGGCACCAAAAAGCTGCATTACCGGTCCCTTGGGTCTCCTCTCACCACGACGAGCGAGGTCCCTCGAATCCAGCGACGCTGTCCAAGTGACCCTCACAGTCCAGTGACTCTTCAGCCCAAGTTTGGTGGAGGTAAGTCCTTGCCTCACCTCGCTGGGCTGCATTGCTGGGAACCGCGACTTTGCAGCTACTCCGGCCCCTGTGCACTTCCGGCGGAAATCCTTCGTGCACAGCCAAGCCTGAGTCCACGGCACTCTAACCTGCATTGCACGACTTTCTAAGTTGGTCTCCGGCGACGTGGGACTCCTTTGTGCAACTTCAGCAAGCACCGTTTCACGCATCCTTGTAGTGCCTGTTTCTGGCATTTCTCCGGGTGCTACCTGCTTCAGTGAGGGCTCTTTGTCTTGCTCGACGTCCCCTCTCTCTGCAGGTCCAATTTGCGACCTCCTGGTCCCTCCTGGGCCCCAGCAGCGTCCAAAAACGCCAAACGCACGATTTGCGTGTAGCAAGGCTTGTTGGCGTCCTTCCGGCGGGAAAACACTTCTGCACGACTCTCCAAGGCGAGAGGGATCCGTCCACTAAAGGGGAAGTCTCTAGCCCTTTTCGTTCCTGCAGAAACCTCAGCTTCTTCTGTCCAGTCGAAGCTTCTTTGCACCCGCAGCTGGCATTTCCTGGGCATCTGCCCATCTCCGACTTGCTTGTGACTTTTGGACTTGGTCCCCTTGTTCCACAGGTACCCTAGATTGGAAATCCACAGTTGTTGCATTGCTGGTTTGTGTCTTTCCTGCATTATTCCTCTAACACAACTCTTTTGTCCTTAGGGGAACTTTAGTGCACTTTGCACTCACTTTTCAGGGTCTTGGGGAGGGTTATATTTCTAACTCTCACTATTTTCTAATAGTCCCAGCGACCCTCTACAAGGTCACATAGGTTTGGGGTCCATTCGTGGTTCGCATTCCACTTTTGGAGTATATGGTTTGTGTTGCCCCTATCCCTATGTTTCCCCATTGCATCCTATTGTAACTATACATTGTTTGCACTGTTTTCTAAGACTATACTGCATATTTTTGCTATTGTGTATATATATCTTGTGTATATTTCCTATCCTCTCACTGAGGGTACACTCTAAGATACTTTGGCATATTGTCATAAAAATAAAGTACCTTTATTTTTAGTATAACTGTGTATTGTGTTTTCTTATGATATTGTGCATATGACACTAAGTGGTACTGTAGTAGCTTCACACGTCTCCTAGTTCAGCCTAAGCTGCTCTGCTAAGCTACCATTATCTATCAGCCTAAGCTGCTAGACACCCTATACACTAATAAGGGATAACTGGGCCTGGTGCAAGGTGCAAGTACCCCTTGGTACTCACTACAAGCCAGTCCAGCCTCCTACAGATTCCCCCAAGGGTGATTAGTCGCACTTTATAAATCCTGTTTGATTGATTGATTGATCATGACTTGGAGTGGAGAGCACAGCAGCAAAGGATCCAGCCTCGCTTGAGGAAGAGTGATGGAGAGCCACAAGAACTGCTAGGTGGGCACTGAACGATGCAAAACTTGACAGCCGGAGGTGAAGGGAACTTCCGGCAGGAACCAAAAGATAGAACAGACCTTGATGGACACAAAGCATCGGGTCTTCAAGATCACCCCTCCATAAGGTATGGCTCCCCAGAACAGCCAAGTTACAGAGTCCAGGGTCATACGGTGTTATTGCACTAGGGCCACAGGCACAGACAGTGTAGACAACAATGGTAAGAAAACACTGGAAGCAAGGTCCAGGCCGGGAGGAACCAAAACAGGCACAACCGGAAGAGGCCTGGTGAGTGCGAGGCTGCGCCTGAAGGATTGAAAAGGCCTAGACTGCCCATAGAAGCTATGAGCAGCCAGACAACCTTGAGCAACACAAGCTCTGCAACCCATCAAGAGCCTCACAAAACAGCAAAAGGCCAAGTAAGAATGGTGGCATCTGAGAAAGACAGCAGTGTTTGGACACTGTCGCTTCCCTCCCTGTGAGCTCAGTTCGCATGAGCAGCGCAAGGGATGAGGGGGTGACTACTTCCTGTATATGGACTTCTCATCCTGTGCAGGAGATTCTCTGCACTCTGGCGCCCTAACAGATTCACACTTCTTTTGGTAGGTGCTGTTCAAATTTACTGTTATTTGTGAACATTTTGACCAAGATCCAAGATGGCTCAATCGATTCCAAGGGTCAGATGTAGCAAGCAGTTTTGCCCATTCTGTGTCTATGGGAAAATGTGTTCGTACATATGGCCCCAGATTACCTCACATCCTGTTTGGCACTATATAAGGGGAGGCCATTTTAGGTCCTGCTGCGTCACAGTTGTTTCTGCCAGATTACTCGCTCACTGGACGCCATGGATTCTCTGCCTTCTTCTGATTACTTCCTGCTCTTCACCTTGCTGCTTGTACTTCTGGTCTCCAGTTTTTCCCTTCCTGCTGGATATTATTTTCTTGAGCGCTGCTAGGTTTCCAGTTACAGTCTGGCGTTTGTCACTGCCTATGGAGGACGTACAGTAGATGAACAAAGAAGACTTTCCAAGCATCACCAAAAAGACCGGCCCTTGATATTTGTGGCCGAACAGGAAGAAAGGCAGAGCAGCCCTGTAAGAGCGTTTGGGTACAGGTCACTACAAGAAATGGAGGAATTGGGAGGCCTAGAAAAAGAGGTTGTCTGTGGTTGCTCGTGACTCTCTGCCTCACCCTGTCCAGGCCAAAGCACAGGCAGAAACGATGAAGTACCTGATTGGGAGAGGCACAGACCCCACAAACTGACACAGTGAAGTATGAAACCCACAAAAACAGGATAATATGTGTGGATCAGTGAACACCTTAAATTAAGTAATTGCATACATATAGAGTGTGAAAAAGAATGTCCCAGTATGGCACATGTTTACTAGGTCATTCAGTTGCAAAGGAGACCAACACTGTAAGCGGAAAACAGATCCCTCTGGCAAGCAGCCCTCAGCCAGCCATAGCAACACCTGCAGAGGATGACATCTCAGTAGCAACAAAGGACTTAATGGAGCAACTGTCCCAAAGCTTAAAGTGTGACGTTGTTGCCCTTAGAGTGAAAATCCAGGAGACCACCAAGAAGTGAAAAATTACATTCAAGAACGTAGTCTTTAAGAGAATTTTGAAGACCCCAAGAACCTCTCCCACTGAAATAAAACTCAGATCAGGGGAGTTCCCTGTGGTGCTGAAGGGGGGAGCATAGAGGCCAGAGGCAGATGACAAGGTAGAAACTGAACTTTACAGAACATACAGGATACCAGATCTGGCTCAGCCTGGTGGCCAAGCCCCTGACATATTGACCAGAATCCACTACTAGCTGAAAATAAATTATGGCAGCAGAAACCCCGTTTGGAGACTTATAACCTGTCAAGAACTTCTTGCAAACCCACAACACAGATAATGAAAAAGAAACAGATGGCAGCAATCCACTGACTGCAGTTAGTGGGGCTTCCTTCACTGACGGAGGAGGCAGTGATGTCTGCTGACAACAGTGACTGAGGAAACAGCGACCCATGTTTAATTGGTCCTGAGCATGTGCAGTGAGCTGGAGATTAAGTTACAGGGAGAGGATTTGTTAAGATTTCCACATCAGAATCCTGCATTCTCCTTCAGTGGAAAGAATGGTTCAGGTAGTGAAATTGCAAAACACTGAGTTCGGCAATGGTAAGGGACTTGGGGGCATATTTACAAGCACCACACTGCACTGCTCTAGCATCATTTTATTTACGCTAAGGCAGCCTTAGGGAGGCCTTTCTCCTGTGCCATATTTACCAACTTTGTAAACCCTTGTGTCACATTATGCCTGCGTCAGGCATAATGTATATAAGGGGGACGTTCCCCAGCAGGGACGCCCAAAAAAATGGAGCTGTGAAATTTACAACATTTCACTGCACCATTTTTTCCATCATTTTTAATGCCTGCTCAGAACAGGCGTTAAAATGTTGCACTCATTTTAATCAATGGGCCTCCCTGTGCTTTGCTGGAATAGCGTCAAAGTTATTGATGCTAGTGCAACAAAGCACCAGAATAGCATAAAAAATGTTGACACTAGTGTCCTAACGACCGCCATGGTGTGGTATTGTAAATACAGCGCAATCATGGTGTTGTTAGGTGGGGCATGGGTGATGCAAGAAAAGTGGCTCATCAGGTCCGATGCACCACTTTCTTGGAACTATGCCCCTTCGGGCGGCAATGGTAAGGGACATAAAAGTCGTATGCCTCATTCTTGAAGGTCTTTATGACCTGGCCTTGTGGCCTTACATGCAAGTAAGAAAGTAGGTGAGGGCATTTGTTTGTTGCAGTAGACAATTATTCTAAAGAATATGTGGCATCTTTTCTCTCACTCTTTCTCTTCTCAGTTGTTCGCTTCCAAAAAAAACATACAGCATTGGGGAATTCCCCTGACACTGCACAAAGGCTCTCCTTGACTCATTCCTTTGTTGACACAGGCAGGAGATGACTCTTCTTGATTGGCCTGCTAAGAGCGAGCGGGTCTCTAATGTATCGGTCTATCCCCAAACTCACACCAGGAGCCCTTCTTCAGGTCAACCATTGAGAAGCTGCTGTTGATAGATAGGGCACTACTGGTGGTGATGTTGGGCAGAAGCTATGGAAGTATAGTGATGCTCACAAGAAAGGGACATGATGTCTGGAGGAAGTGAGGTATGCTATTTAATCACATTGTCAGCTCATGATTAACCAGATGGAGAATTAGGTCATCTTCCTTAATGACCATGTCTTAGTGGAGAGTCTTCTAGCGTGGGAGAACCCCGAAACACAACAGAGCCGCTTCTGGAGATTAAACAGTTCCCCAATGATACAGCAGACTGGGATGAATTAAAGAATTAAAAGCAGTGATTTAGAGGTGCCACTATAATGAAAAAAATCCTGGTTTCAGAGATTTAAGAAAGAAGGTAGGGCAACAATACAAAATGAACAAAAGATAGTGGTCGAGGTACAAAAAAACACACTACCGCCGAAACTTTGGTGTAAAGTCTATAGCATCTGGGGACAACTTATAATGTTTGACCCCAAAAGAGTGGAGTATTCTTTACCCAAGCTTGGGAAAAATACAGCCAGAAGGTTACTCAGCTCCATAATAAAGGTGCACAGAATGAAGAACCACATGGGCATCATTACAGATGAGGAGGGACTGACAGAACATGGAAGATCCAGAAGTGATACTAGAAGCCATATGAAAGAAACCCAGCAGACCCCATGTTAATTTCCAATGACACTGAGTGAGCAAAATTAGTTAAACTGACCCCATCACAGACGGAGTCACTCAACCAACTGAGCCAAAAGTGGAAATTTTAGAAGCAATCAAGTACCTAAAGCCATCCAAAATGCCTCACATGGATTACTTCCCATCCCTCTTTTATAAGACATATTGCCTTTGGTGATTTGCCTCGGGATGACACTGTCCAATTATTTTTCCCAGTTTGGTGCAAGTCACTGATACAATGACAGAAGTGAGAATCTCAGTGATTCTTAAACCCGGGAGGGATGGAGGAGATTGTAAGTCCTACCATCCTATATCCCAACTGGAGGCGGACATCACGCTTTACCTGAAAATCCTAGTGAATATATTGCATCAAAGTCCTTTCTCATTTGATCCATCCAGACCTGTCCCAGTTTGCTTAGAGGTGAAAGGTCAGGGATTACTAAAGAAAGTTATATTCAATATTGAAGTGGCACCGAGCCTCAAGGGAGAGACCATGGTGCTCTCCCTGAATCTAGCGACAGCTTTTGATAGAGTAGATTGTGGGTTCCTTAGAGAAACAATGATGGCATTTGGATATGGGTACGCTTTCATGAATATGGTATGGTCAGATCTCAATGCGCAAATCAGAATTAATGCCATAGATTGAGAGTAGGTAATGGTGGGAACATGCTCTTGACACGGATGCCCACTTCCACCCTGCCCCCTCTTTGTTGTAGGTATAGGGTCATAGGTACAATACATTTTACACAACTTGGTTTTGCAAGGGTTCAACCTTGACCATGATAATCTTATCTTCACAATATCCACAGATTATGTCAGCTCTCCATAATGGAACTAAAGACAATACTCATAATGTTAATGACAGATCTGGAAGCATTCAGAAGGGTCTCTAGCTTCAAAATCAATGTGTCAAAGTCTGAGGTACAAACCTCACTATCACCCACAAAGCCATTCACGTTTTGCATAGCATGACCCAATTCAAATGCAACACAGACTCATTGGACATAGCTGGGCATTGGTATCAGACCTTCGTACACAGGGATGAGTACAGCCAGTTACCCACCTCTGAGTGACTCCATTGAGAGAGATCTACAGACCTGGTATAACCTAAACATCTTGTGCCTGTAAAGAGGACAATATTACTGATGATTCTCTTTCTGGCCCTTCCGGTCCTTGTGTCCAGAGCAATGCTGAACAATATCCAAAAGATGTGTTCACATTTTTCAGGGACATGTAAAGCTTAAGATAAGGGATTCTGCAGAGCATTCTTTCTCCAGTATCTGGGCGACTAAGAATCTTGCATTTCACTTCTACCACAGAGCAGCTCACCTGTGTTACATTTAGGAATGGCCCAGAGCAGAAACAGAAAGACAGTGATGCTTCCTAGACCATATACTTGCAGGAAGATCCCTATGAAAGATTCTGTGGACCAAGAAAGATGAGAAACCCCGCTTGCTCATCTCTTCCCTAATAATCGAAGGTACACTTCCAACCTGGTATCTAGTTAATTTCAAGAAGGGTCTAACAAGTTACCCATACCTCTTCTACAGAGTAGTATTAAATATTTTGATCAAATCAAATGTGGTTTTGGCTTTAAAGAAATCCTGTGGTTCTGATACCCCCAGGTGTGCTATTGGGCCCCACACAATTTGGTGAGGACTGGTACTTCAAGAGATTCAAAGCCTTTTCAAAAAGTTATCAGAAAACTCAGAAAAGCATTTCATACCTAAACTTTGGGATTGAAAAGAAAGTGTTTCAGACTGAAATAAGGAGTCTAGGTATGCAAACATTGTACAGAGGATTGTGGGTTTTCAGATGTTCTGCCACATGTCTACATGTATTGCATAGGGGGCAACCATGTCCTTACAGTGCAAAGGCCTATAGTTATCAACTGCATTGCTGATGGTGCTTATTCTATGGCATTATGATAATACGTAGAACAATATGTCATTTGAAGTTCTTTTGTTTCCTATATGATAGTGTGTCTCTTGCTAATAGATTTATTTTTTTGCAGGTAACAAACTGTGGAGTCACACAGAAGACTGTAGGAAGTCCCATGCGTTTCCACACATACTGCATCACTCACCACACTGGACATGTTTTACACTCATCTTGCTGGACAATGCAAACGTGATATTCTGTGCTTTTACAGACAGACAGGCACAAATGCTTGGATACAGGGAGTTTTGTCCATCATGGACATTGACTGCCAACCTTACTGACCTTGTGAGCAGGAAGCAGCCTACGATTACCCCACAAGTATGCAATTATGAATCCTTCTCCCACAACCGCATGTCCTTCAGGTGCTACAGTTTCAAAGATATGGGGCTTGTTTGGGCCAGTCTTATGTGTGTGTCAGAGGTAAGCATGACCCCTCCCGGTAGCCAGTGTACTGTTGACACAGAGTATTGCCTAGCAGCTACTGCCTCCAGGGAGAAGCCCCAAGGAGGACAACCTCTGAAAAGGATGAAGGTGACAAATGGACTTCAGAAGCTGACAATGGTTGGAAGCACTGATATATCTCTAAAGCATAAGAAGATAACTAGCTGGACAGGCTTCAAGCTGGCTGGAAAAATACCTAGAAATCCATCAAATGTAACTGAAGTCAGAGGCCGATGAATACAATGAAAGAAAACTACTCAAATGCTTTGTGATGCAGGGTACAACTGAAAAGAAAATCTCCATTTATAAGGGATTGACATGAAGTTATCCCACAATCCCTTTCTTCCACCTTGGCTTGGGAAAACTTGGGTTAATGTTGTGGACTGTTCCGCCATGATGGTTTGACCTTTAGGAGGTTTGTCCCATAAAAAACTCTCACATCTTTTTGGGAAGGATGGCAGTCAGGGGCCAGAAACTCTATCCCATGCAAGCTGTGTCACTATCATGGGGCTCCATTGGAAGAATGGCCCGGCCCAGCTGCCTGGTAAGTGACGTTCTGGTGCTAGTGCTGTGCTTTCGTGCTCCATTACTGCTCTTCCTGCTCCCTCCAAGGTGCAGCAGCACTCTCCCTTATCCGTCTTGCCCGAGGAGGTAATATTACAGGGAAGAGTGCATGACAACTGTGGCGAGGATGTGACACACACACAGCTGCCAAGTTTCCCAGGTCCATGCGTAATGTGCTGTTCCAGTCCAGGTTTTTTCTCTGAATTCTGGGACTTGTAGTCCTGTTTTATAGTGGAATAAACAAAACTACAAGTCCCAGTGTGAGAAAGGGTATCTTTTGACACAGTAGCCCCCAAATTTTTGCCTGGAAAGTTATGTGGTTTCAAACCGTAAGTGCCTTGGGCCCCTGCTAAGCAGGTTCCAAAGGCCAGATCTCTTTCCCCAAAATTGTACTTGGCACTTCAGCCACCCTTATAAGTCCCTAATAAATAGTACTCCTGGTACCTAGGGCACGGGTACTGAACAGGGCTCCCCAGAGCCTAAGCATCTATTGTGCCACTCTGAGATGCCCCACACCAGCCTCATACAGACTGCTGTTGCAAGTGCATGACAGGGTGTATTTAAAAGTTGCAAACTCGACATGACACTCACCAAGAGTGCCCTGTCTACTAACACTGCATGCCCTATAGGTAAGCCACCCCTCTGGCAGGCCTTGCAGCCCGTAAGCAGGGTGCACTATAATGCATGTAAGGACGTATGTGTGCAAGGACAAATATGCCCCTAATGTGTCTTTGCAAAACCTTAAGACATAGTAAGTGTTCAGGGAAGCCATAGCAAATACATGTGCTGGACACTGGTCATTAAGAGTTCCCCAGCTTCATGATGGCCTCTCTGAATACTGGGTTGTCTGGTATCAAACAACTCAGAATAACAAACCCACACTGATTCCAGTGTTGGATTTATTATAAACTGTACCCACAGGGCACCATAGAGTGCACCCAGCAAAACATTATAGCCCTGGCATGGTTGCTGACTGGTCTTAACAGCCTGCCACCACTAGACAGAAATCTGGACTGAGGTGAGAACTTCTGCTTTCAGGAGCCAGAACACAAAGCCTTTCCTGGGTAGAGGTGTTACACCTCCTCCCCCAGGCAGGCATCCTGCACCAGTGGTCAGCTTCAAAGGCCTTACCGCCTTTAAAATCTGACCCACACCTCTGCTGCTAGCAGCAGTTGCCCCCCCAATGTTTTTTCTCCCACCTTGAGCAGGAAAACCGTGGGGAAACTTAGCCAGAGCAGGAGGAGTGGCCCACCATCAGCCTGCACCACTCCTCAGGCGTGGCAGGCGAGGTGACCAATCCATTTCATTATCCTTCATCTTGGATGGTAGGAAAATAGCCAATCTGGGTTAGGGATGTGACCCCTTCCCACAGGAAGTGGTCACTTAGTGGGTGTAGCCTCCCTAAGGTAGGTGGCCCACTGGCCACCACCAGGTACTCCCCCTAGTGCCAACTAAATTAAGTATTTAGTGGGTATGCCTAGACCTGCAGATCAGATTTGATGGATGCAAGAAGACCAGTAACAAAGAAGACCAAAGGCACGAGAACAGAAGTCCTGCTGCAAGAAGTAAAAGGCACTGAACCCTTCCTGCTGCTCCTAGGACTCAACAATCATCACTGAGGTGTCACCTGGAAAACTGAAGGACTCTAAAAACCCCCAGAACACCTCCATCCTTCTGACAATTGCCAAGGGCCTTCCTCAGAGTGAAGGTTTCACTCCCTGCAACCTGCAAGCAACGAACCAGTGAAGTCCAGTTCACTTACTGTCCGCTGACCAATGAACTGCACCTTGCAGCCTGACCAAATCCACTTAATAGACCTGAAGAACAAAACCTACCAGTGTGCCAAGTTTGGTGGCACTGCGACTTTCAGGGCCTGAGACGCCCCATTGCCTGGGGTACTCCCAGAAGCAAAGTCCTCTTCAGACTCTCCAAAGCCCAGAAGCAAGCACCAGTGGAGGGACTTCAGGACACCAAAGAACTACCGCCAGTGTGGCTCTGCTGACTTGCAATCTACCCCCAAAGGGACCTGCATCTGGCTCCAAGGACTCCCTGACGCACAACTCTTGACTGACCTATCTGCACTGCAACCAGCCTCCCTGGCCCCTGCAATGCCAAACCAGCTGTGCTCTATGGGTCCCTAACCCCTTGTAACCTCTACACTCTAAGGAGACCCACAGGACTTACCTTTAGGTCAACTTGTGCTTTGGGTTTCCAAGTGGTCCTCTTCTCTGTTGAGCATCAGCTCCAAGGCTTTCAGCTGCTGCTCCCGCTTGAACCGGAAACCACCTGAACAAACTTCTCCGGCTGGCCCACAGGACATCTCAACAACCTTGACCTAAAAATAGAAGGTGACGCTTATGCATTTTTCAAGATTCTCCCATTCATTCCTATGAAGCCTAATTACACACAAAAAACATATAATTTCTGAACTTTGAAAAATCATATCAAAAGAAGTACTTAACGTATATTGATGATCTTGGGCTTAAAAATGTTTTAAAAAACAGAAGTATTTTTGTAAATTGGTCTTGAGTTATTCCTTTGAGTGTGTGTCCTATTTTTCGATACTGTGAGCACA
The DNA here is from genome assembly GCF_031143425.1 of Pleurodeles waltl. Lineage (NCBI taxonomy): Eukaryota > Metazoa > Chordata > Amphibia > Caudata > Salamandridae > Pleurodeles > Pleurodeles waltl. The sequence continues at coordinate 38,176,876 of NC_090445.1, forward strand.
GCCAATGCTTAGCACATCTCCAAGATAAGCCTAACTGCTCGCCCACACTACCACAAAAACAGAGCATTAGGTGGTCTGCCTTTCACCTCTGGATACCAAAGTGGGACTGCTTGGACTCTCTGCACAGCGCATGTATTTTTGTACACTATTTAGAGAGCCAGCCTCCTATACACGACATTCAAAGAAAAAGCCTGGACTGGAGCAGCACATCACACATGGACCTGGGAATCGTGGCAGGGCTGCACACAGTTGCTCTGATATTTACTATTGCATAATTTTGCATATGATCTGCACTAGTTTGACTTTTAATAAAAAAATTAATACATGATTTAACAATAAAACATACTTTGGTTTTCCTTTTTATGCTGTTTAGTAAAAGTATTTCAGAATCAATCGGGGCTTCTAGTAGCAGCCTGTAGTACTGCACCCTTGAGCTGCTAGCTCAACATGGACTTCTGGTAATAGCTTGTGCTGCTCAGTCAACCAGGACTTCCGGTAACAGATTGTCCTCCTGCACACAAGTGATGCTGAATAGGAAGGGGCATCTAGTAATGGCTTTTGTTAGTGCATCCTCGTGCTGCTGACTCAACTGAGACATCTGGTAACAGCTTCTATTACTTCATCCTTGTGCTGCTCTCTCAGCTGGGACATCACAGCTTGGAATGCCTTCTGCACTGCACCCTTGTGATGCCAATCGCCCGGACATCTATTGTGCTACTATACCATGGTGTGATTAGGTAAAAATGGACAATACCACTGTACCATAGCACTGATGACTCAGCAGGGACTTAAAGTAATGGCTTGTGCTACCCTACATCTGTAGTGCTCTGTATGTGGTACTGTAAATTGGCAGCCAAAGGGTTTGTGCTGCAGGGGCTTGGCCTTCCTTGTCCAAAGGACAACATAAATCTGAAAACTTGTTGTCCTTGATCCCTGGGCATTGGGCTACAGGAATTCTGTAGCCTCTGGAACTGTACCCCAGAGACTCTTAAGGCATGGAGAAGATGGGCTATTTCCCTGGGCTCCCTCCTGGTAAAGTGGTATGTTTCTCTCACTGCCTTTCTTTTATTGCCTTCTCTATCAGACCCCCCTCTCTCCCTTCCTGCTTTTTTCTTCTCATTCTGTCCCTCCCCTTACTCGTCTTAAGGATATTTAGGCACCAGGCAAAACAGATTTCAGATCTTTTTGAGTGAAAGTCTGAGTATAATATTGTTTGGTTTCATGCTGGCTTGAAATATCAGGGAATAGGCAATACAAATCCAATTTGTTCTGTACAGAGGGACCCAAAATATGTCCCGAGTGCAACGCGGCGGGCCCCTCACCGCCAGCATGCGCAGCAGTGCGGAACACAATAAGCAGGAGACTGATACTGGTACGGCAGAGGCAGAGGCAGGAAAACAAGACCCCGTCTTGCCTTTTCCCATTTATTTATATTCCCCCCCGGCCACCGGAAACAATACTCCCCTTCTGGGTTAGCCGCAAGCATGCAGCCACCCGTAAATTAGACCAGCACACATTATTACATCAAGCAGGGTCCGAAAATCCTTAAGATAACACTGCTGCACCCCTGTGCTGCAGACTCAGCTGGGACATCTAGCAATGGCTAGTGTTACTAGGCCATAAAAGTCAGACCTATTTGTAGAGAGCCGCCAGGAGAGCCATCCGGACTCTCCTATACTTTGTATTCTGTCCAGCGCGTCATAGAGAGCACTGACAGAATCTATAAATCAAAGACGGGGCTGCTCTGTCGCAGTTTTCCCCTTTACCATAAAGTGAATAGCGTGTGTGTGTCATTATTGCCCGAGAACAAGGCCTGTTCTACATTGGCAACGAGGCGGGATCACGGTTACCCGCGCGAGTCACCAGTGCCCTGAAACAAGAAGCAGGGCGGCGGACGGAAAAAAACAAACTGAACAAACAACGAGTCAATACACACCCCAACAACGTCGTTGAGAGCAGTGAGTATAAACACCTGCTCGTGCTCACCACACCAACCGAGGTGGGGAAGAGTGCCCCCCCAACAACAATAATGGCCAGATCGGCAGCTCCGCTGAAGTAAATGTGACCGGCTTATTGCGCATGAGAGGGCCGCGCTGGATCATGAGAAGCGAGCGCTTACCTGGGAGTGTCCGGGCTGTGCTGCGGAGACTCGACACACGGTCCTGTGGTCCTGACGCAAGGCGGGAGGAGGAGAAGTGCTCCGGCCGTCGTGATGGCCTAGCGGGTGTGCCGTGCGGAAAGAAGGCCCGCCGGCCACAAAAGGTGAGCCCCGCCCCGCGAGCCCCGCCCTGCGCGTGCTCGTTGAGAAGAACCAAGTGGTAGGGGCGGGTGCTCTGAGGCGCGGTTTGATGCTGCCAGGCAACGGCAACATAAAGCACTGCTCGCGCCCCGGCCGACTGAGGCCTAACAAGTGAAGTGAAGCGAACGGAGGTGGAGGGGTGTGTCCCCCCCAAAGGAAAAAAAACAAAAAAACAAGTGAAGTGGAGCAAACAGTGGAGAGGTGTGTCCCTCCAAGAACAAAAAAAAAAAGACTAGCATGAAGAATGGTCATAGAGAGCAAGGGCCACTGTGAGAGGACTCCATTGACGCAGAGTGGTGCCCAGAGAGCAAGGGCCACTGTGAAGGGGAGGGAGTGTCCCTCCACGAAAAAAAAAGGAAAAAATATAATAATAATAATGATAAAGACTATATATAATAGCAGTTCAGGAGTATCCTGAAACAGGAAAAAAACAGAGACAACAATAGATAAGTCCACAAATGAGCTACAACTAATCAGACAGTGCACGCAGAGAGGGACAACATGAGCGCGCCATCACAAGAAAACCTCCAGCCCCCTGCTCATCCAAACAACAGTGTCTACTCCTCAGTCACGGCACTACCCTCGTTCAGCCAACTGATTGATCCGGCCACAGCGGCACCAAGGTGGCGCCTGTGGTTAAATCGCTTAGACAACTACTTCTGTGCCACGAGGGAAATGGATGGAGCAGTGCGCAGGTCACTCATGCTGCTGATGGGTGGAGACGAGTTGCAAGAATTGTTCGATTCACTCCCAGACACGGGCGACAAGTCGGACTTTGATGCGGCTGTAACAGCTCTCAACAAACACTTTGACCCTCAACTAAACTCAGATTATGAGCGTTTCAAGCTTCAACAGGCGCAACAGACAGAGGTTGAGTAATGGACATGTTTTACGCAAGACTGAGAAAGCTAGCAAGCTTGTGTGTAGGACTCAACCAGCAGAAAGAGATCAGAGCCCAGATCATTCAGGGTTGCCAGTCTAATGCCCTAAGAAAGCTTATTCTACGCCAGCAAGGTATCTCCCTTGATGATATTTTGATACGGGCACGCTCGCATGAACTATCAGCGGTTCGGGAAGATGCCATGGCGGCGGTGCGAGGACAGTCGCTGGCAGCAGCCTCATCCGCACGTCCAGTCCAGGAAAAAGAAGAGCAAGTAGACACCATTCAGACACGCCAACCACCAGGGCACAGGCCAAACCCCTTTAGACCCAGTGAACGGGTTTGTGGAAGCTGCGGGTATGAACACAAATCAACTATGGGGTGCCCAGCAAAAGGAAAATCTTGTAATCGCCGCGGAAAAGGCAATCATTTTGTGAAAGTGTGTAGGTCCGGAAGACGCAAGCAAGGAGACCAAAAAGGAAAGGATGTCAAAGTGAGGAGTGTAACCAAAGAGAATGAAGAGTTGAGGGAAGGTGCAGCATCTGGAATACCTGTCTTTGAGGAAGACGAGGAGGAGGACATCTTTGTAATCTCATTCACTGGTGGGAGGCAACAAAAGAAGCGCCCCCCTCCTATGAGTAATGTACGAGTCAATGGTACGCTAGCCTCAGTAGTCATTGACACCGAGGCGTCCATCAATGTATTGGATGAGACCCTATTTCAACAGTTAACTCCCACCCCGTCCCTCACACCAACAACCACAAAGATATTCAACTATGGAGGACAGGAGCCCCTTCCTCTGAAAGGCACGGTGGAGGTGTCAGTAGCCAGCGGAGAGCGTTCGACACAAGCAAAGTTTTATGGGGTGACAGGAGATCGAGGCACCCTATTGGGATGCCACACTGCGGAGGATCTGGAACTGGTGTTCTTTGCCCACCAAGTGTATGACTCTCATGTAGAATGCCTAATCAGTGAATTTCCGCAACTTTTTGAGGGGTTGGGACAGCTAAAAGGGAAACGAATTAGACTGCGTATAGACCCAAGTGTTGCCCCGGTCGCTCTGAGACATCGTTGTGTGCCATTTCACCAGCGACCGGCAGTGGAAAAGGAGCTGCAGCTACTCGAGGATCAGGGAGTTATCGAAAAGGTAGATGGGCCAACGCCGTGGGTTTCGCCTCTGGTGATCGCGCCGAAGCCCAAGCAGCCTGGGGCAATTCGCCTCTGTGTTGACATGCGCATACCCAATAAAGCCATCTGGAAGGAGAGGCACATAACGCCCACTATGGATGACATCATCGCAGACTTAATTGGGGCACAGTGGTTTTCAAAACTAGATCTTAACGCTGGCTATCACCAGCTGGAGCTAGATCCCGATAGCCGAAACATCACCACCTTCTCAACACATGTGGAACTCCAACGATACAGGAGGTTAAGTTTTGGAGTATCCTCTGCGGCCGAAGTGTTCCAGAATGCTATCAGAGAGACTTTGTCGGGGGTGCCGGGGGTGATCAACTTAAGTGATGACATTTTAATAGATTCCAAGACTAGAGAGGAGCACCATCGTCATCTGAGGGCCACGTTGCAAAGGCTGTCGGAAGCGGGACTGACGCTTCATAAGAAGAAATGTGCATTCTATCAAACATCTGTAGATTTTTTTGGCTACATCTTTTCGAAGGATAGTTTACAAGTAGATCCACGCAAGGCCAAAGCCATTCGTCAAGCCCCAATTCCACAAAGTCTCACGGAGGCGCAGAGTTTTTTGGGAATGGCAACGTATTGTGGAAGATTCATACCTCAGCTTGCCACAATGGCGGAGCCTCTTCGGCAACTCACCAAAGGACAACATCGCTGGGAATGGACTCTGGCCGCTAGCAAGGCATTTGAAGACATCAAGGCAGCGCTGCTGGACAAGTCAACCATGGCCTACTTTAACCCTCTCAAGCGGACGGAGGTAGTGGTAGATGTGAGCCCCGTGGGGCTGGGCTCTGTCCTTCTTCAGGAACAAAGGCAACAGGAGTGGGTTCCGGTTGCATATGCCAGCAGAGCGCTGTCAGCAGTCAAAACACGGTACGCTCAGATCGAGTGGGAAGCTTTGGCGATCCGGTGGGCCTGCAAGCACTTTCATTTATATCTCTATGGGCATGAATTCCAGGTGGTGACTGATCATAAACCTCTGGTGTCACTGTTTACAGGAAGCCCACGGGTGGCACTTCCTCGGATTAAACGGTGGACAGTCCTGCTTTAACCTTACCGATTCACCGTTGTTTATCGGCCAGGGGTAAAAAACCCAGTGGTCTACTTATCTCGTCACCCGTTCCCAGAAACGCTTGATGCCTCCCAAGAACATGATGAAGAGAGCACAGAAGTCTTCGTTAGCATGGTTGTACAATCTGCGTGTCCCAATGCTCTTCTCGTAGAGGATATTGTGGATGCCACTAAGGAAGATGAAGTACTGAAACTGGTTAAGGAGGCGTTAGCTCACAGGAAATGGAAGCACTTCCTGGAAAAATCAAAGGGGTCGAATCCGGAAAACAAAGTGGCGATGCAAGGAATGTGGAAGGTGCGTGATGAGCTATCTACTGGCAGTGAAGGACTGGTCCTGAGGGGAAGGCGGATTGTACCCCCTCAGTGCCTGTGGACTAGAGTGATAGAGCTGGCACACCAAGGGCACCAAGGTGCTGCAAAGACAAAGGCTTGTTTGCGTGCCAAGGTGTGGTTCCCAAGCATGGACTGCCAAGTTGATGAAATGGTGAGGAAGTGTCACTCCTGTATTATCACTGCTGCAGAACTGCCTAGCCGCCCAATCATTACTGAACCTGCCATTTTAAAACCATGGGCAAAAGTAAGCATGGACTTTGGAAGTTTCCCTGATGGGCGGCTGACAGTTGTCCTGATAGATTCTTATACAACATTTCCTGTAGGTGAAGTCGTATCGTCCACTGCATTTGAAAATGTGCGGCCAATGCTTCAAAAGACATTTGCGCTATTTGGGCTCCCTGATGAGTGGGCCACCATTTCAGGGACGAGAGTTTCGCTCCTTCCTTGATGGTTTGGCCATTCGCCACCGCAAGATCATGCTGTACTGGCCTCAGGCCAACGGTGATGTTGAAAGATTCATGCGGACCTTGAATCGAGCCCTGAGGGTAGGTGTGGAACAAAGAGAAGAGGGGGAACAGTGTGTACAGCAGTTTCTGAGTGCCTACCGCCAGACACTCCATAGTAGCACTGGGTGTGCTCCAGCAGCTTTGATGTTCAAAGTCTCACCATGAGACTACATTCCGGCTGGCCCTCAATGGAAGCCACCTGCACTAGATGTGAAAGCTACTCAGAAGCGCTGACAAATGAATAATCAGAAAGCCAATGAAAAGCGGCGAACAAAGTATCGTGAATTTCAGGAAGGTGAGTGGGTGGTAGTGAAGAACCGTCGGGCTGGAGGGAAGTTCAAAACACCGTTCACACCGGAGGTGTGGGAAGTCATCGGCATTCGTGGTACAAGGCTTCCCGAGGTAGACAGAGGGTCACAAGGAACGTGTCGCATTTTCGGAAAGCAGGAGGTCTGGCCTTCTCTGAAGAAGAAGAAAATGAGGAAGACACGACTGGTGTCTCGCCGAGAGGAAACGAAGAAGCTGTGAGTGCTCCCGGGCCAGTACCTCCTGAGTTGGGCTTGCCATTTAATGACCCTGGAAAGGGAGGATTGCTCGCTCGAAGCACTAAGTATTGTTTGCGTCCTAACCCAGCACCTAACAGTCAGCTGAGAGACTTTGTCTGTAAAGCTGATCGGTCCTGAACTGTATTGCAGTGTCACCATTCATCGGCTGAATCCCGCTATTGCCAGGCGTTGGCTACAAGAGGACGTTTTAAGAGTGGGAAAGCTGAAATGTTTGCAGACAGGTGGTTGAGTTTGAACCAGATGGACAGGTTGCGTGATTAGTAAAAAATGTTTGGTTTTGTTTCTTTTTCTCTTCTTCTTTTATTTTTCCTTTCTCATCTCATTCTTTGGGATCGTTGTTGGGTTGTCGTTTATTTGTGTATGCAAACGCGTCCCTTCTGTGTGAAGCAAAACATGGGAGGGATGTTGAGAGCCGTGATGAGAGCCATCCGCACTCTCCTATACTTTGTATCCTGTCCAGCGCGTCATAGAGAGGGCGGACACAATCTATAAATAAAAGACGGGGCTGCTCTTTCGCAGTTTTCCCCTTTACCATAAAGTGAATAGCGTGTGAGTGTCATCATTGCCCGAGAACAAGGCCTGTTCTACACTATTGACTTTACCAGTGCTGGTTGGATTTGGATACAACGAAACTCTAATTTAGGCAAGATTTTGAGGAACCAAAAGAATGGTTGGTATATAAGTTTTGCATGTCCTACACCAGGTTAGATGGTCTTTCCACACTCTTGGCAGCTATTTCACGTGCAGCTGAGCACATATGTGCCGTGCTCAGCCGGACAGTGCCAGGATTCAAAGATGTATATATTTTAGTGCTTTACAAACCCTCCCACTAGGGTGGGCAACACTAGGACCCACTCATCATTTGCGGCTTTTTCAGTGCTTAATTTGTGCTTGTTGATTCCGGTGCTGAGCACCGCCACTTATTTTTGAGGAACGGGGCTTATCCTTCTGCCTCAAGCATTTGCTGCGGGCAAAAGATATATGGGAAAGATGGAGGAAGGGGAAAATTAAAAAGCGTCACAAAGGGAGAAAGTAGAAAGCTGCAAGAATGAGCTGAAGGGGCAGGCAGGCAGTGGCTTTATATGGGTTGAAGAGGCCCGAGATAGCTTCAGGGTTATGCCGCCTCAGTGTTCCGTGTTCACACATTTAATTGCAGCAGCCGCGAGGGCTTTGAGCACCGGCCCCCTTTTATTTACAAATTAAGCACTGGGCTTTTTATAGAATTAAGTACAAAATAAATGAACAGAAAGTGAGGACGGGTGAAGGCAGGAAATGCAAGTATCGTGCAAGCTGAAATAAAAAACTAACTCCCACACCCCGGTCCCTTTCCGTCTCACGGCCACATCCTGTCCCTGCCCCACTGTGGACCTCCCAGAGGTGCATTTCAGGGACAGCCCCCTGTAGGATGCAGCTCTTTCCTGCCTTCATCGCATAGCTTTTGTGGTGAAAGGAACGAGAAGAAATTGCGCACAATATTTTTATAAAGCAGCCGCCCCCTCTGTCTCGAGCTTCAAAACGCTATTCACCGGGAGTGTTCTCTGAGCTTTCACGAAGGCGCATATCAACAGGATCACCATGGGTGTTTAAGTCACAACATCATGCATTCTGTGAGTCGCAATCTTGGTATTTTTCAGCTAACATACTGAGGGCCTCACTTACAGCGCTTTGGCGCAGGGCCAGAAGCCTTCTTGCTGCACTGCGTCAAAAGCAAAAGGGGAGGAATGCGCCATATTTACAAGATACAGCACATTCCTGTCCTTGTCCCTTGCGCTGATGATCAAATTGCTACCATGCGCCAATGCAGGCACCCTTCCAACGTGGTGCAAGGGTGCCTGCGTTGCGGGGATGATTGTTTTTGTGCAGGAAGGGAATGCAACACAGATAGAGGAAAAACAGGGAGAAATAAAGATATTTCTCCCCGTTGAGTCATTCTTACGCCACTCCTGAGGTGACGTAGGATTCTGACGCATTCCCAGACTTGTATATCTGGGAATACGTCAGATTCCTTTGGGTTCCATGGGTGTTGCTTGGAAACACCCCAAGCAACACCAGTGGAATGCCTCTTTCATGCAGTGTTATGCGTGAAAGGGGTACATATTTACAAGGCCATGAAAAGCCACGTAAGATTACTTTGTGTGGCCTTGTAAATATGGGCTGGCACACTACACCATTGGAGCGTAAAAAATATAATGCTCTGGTGGCACAGTGTACTGCTAGGGCCTCGTAAATGACGGCCTCTATGTGCTGCAAAATGCAACACACATTGAAAGAGGACAAAATGGAGAGAAATAATGTTATTTCTCCACGTTGCTCCACCCTTACACCACTCCTGAGGTGGCATAGGCTTTTCAGGCATTCCCGGGTTTACAAAACCGTAGAAATCTGGGGATGCATCAAAATCCATGCGTGTTGCATGGGAATGCCCACCGCAATTTCCATGGAACACCTCCCTGACGCAAAGTAAGGCAACCCAGCATCTTGTGCTGCGTTGCCTTACTCCATATCTACAAGGCCATGTAAAGGAACACAAGGTGGCTCTGTGTGGCCTTGTAGATATGGGCCTGCAGCCTGCGGCGTCAGTGTGTCACAAAAAGTGATGCCCCAGCAGCGCAGGCTGCTTGTAAATATGGGCCTGAATTTATAGCACTAAAGCACATTTTTACAAGTGGCCTGCGCCACTGGTGTGTCACTTTTTGTAAAAAATAGTAACACTTTTTGTAAACAGTAGCAACACATGAAATTAATATATCAACTGAAACACATTCATATTTAAAAAAATATATTTTAACCACTATATTATGAAAGGTGATATCAAAAACATCAATATTATTTAAAACAATATTACTTACCTTTCTTGTCAACGATATTTGTGTATCACGACCTTTGTATGTAACAGTATTTATTCTCTGATGTTTCAGTCTCCCAATATTTTTACATTGACATTTTGTCAAAACACCACCTGGCTGATGGAGCCCTAATAAGGGAAACTGGTCCTGGGTTGCTTGTGACAGGGGTGTGGAATTTTTCTAAAAATGTACTTGCCTGAGGGACAAAGTTCTACAGTAATCTAGTTCTAGCCCTGTAAAGAAATCCACTTGTCCTGCTCACTGTATAAATCTGCTTGATAAGCTTGCATAGATGCATTATTACAGTCCAAAGTAAAGTTGTGCTTCCCAGCTTCTTGGCTCCCTGTCCTCCATTAGTAAGCAGCCTTGCAAATCCCCTTACAGCAGCCTTTTGTCCACCATACTCTTTTCTTGCCTTAGGTGTAATAAATGTCCATTCACTCTGACGGCTGGGTCCAGAACCATCCCGCTGACTCTAAGGATCCATCACAAATTCTTGCTCTCTTACAACATAAGTTCATACAATTCTTGATAACATGCAGCACTTACTTTCTGCACAAATAGGTTCACCAAATACAAATAAGAAGAAATACAAGAAATGCAGTCACGAAAACAGTTTTCTGTACCCTACATTCTCCCAACAATGGCTCCATGCTTCTCCTCCAATCTTCACACAGTTTCCATGATTGTCCCTTTCTTCGCCACTCTCGCCATAGCTTTCATTAGCCCTCCTTCACTTTCACCACAAACTCCATGCATCTTTCTTTCACCTTGTCTCCAAAACCCTCTCCTCCTCTCTTGTCAACTGCTGCAACTCCCTTGCCTCCCACAAGTTCACCACAGGCTGCCCCATTTCCTTTTCCCTGTGTTATTTGTGCTTCTCTAGCAGAGGGGCTGTCACAGCCCCTTCATGTTGTCAAGTAGCACTGCCCCGCAGTGACACCAGTATTGGAGGCCTGTTGTAAAGAAACATAGGTCTAGACAGTGAAGGCTGGATGCTAATGAATGGGACTTGTGCAGTGATGACAAGATGTTAAAAAAATTGAACATGTAAGCCAAATATCTATTTATTTCACACTTTAAATGAAGAAGACACACTTGCAAATAAGATTTTAGAGATGTGACAATGGTAAAGAGTGTAGACTGATTGCAAGTGGAAAAAAACCAAGGCAACAAGTCAGCAGGAACAGGGAAATCTTCATGACTGTAACAAGAGGTCTTTGGTGGGAAAAAACAAGGCACAAGAAAGACTGCAATCAATCAATCAGAGTTTATAGAGCGCAGCTACTCACCCGTTAGGGTCTCAAGGCGCTGGGGGTGAGGGGTGGGTGTAGCGTATACCGGAGGTGGATTAAAAAAGCCCTGTCTTCAGTTCCTTTGTGAAGCAACAACCTCGCGACAACCTCATGCTGAATGGGGGTGTATCAGGTGTGGGAATACAGCATAACTGATCGACTAATTGCTCACCCGAGTGCAAGGGCAGGCCATGGAGGCCCGAGGCTGATGCATGTCACACTGAGCAGGTCTGGGTGTGCTTATTTCAGCATCTTGAGGCTGCACCAGTGAGTGGAAGGTCATGAAACTCATAGCTGACTACGTAGGGGATCTGAGATTGTCGATCAGGACAGAGAGAGAGAGACTGCAGCTGTTAGAATGCTGCTTTTAATGTGTTCCATATACTCCCCATGAGTTTATTTTGCGTTTAACCTTTTTACCTTCGAGCCCTTAAATAGCTTTTATACTGATAACGCGTCCAGCCCTTATAAATTACCTGTACCTGGACACGTTGGAGGTCGGTGAATCTTTTAACCGAGTCGGGCTCTCCTCATCCTAAAATAGTCGAGTCACTTAGATCAATAATCAATAACTGTTGCAATCAGTAATCAATACTCAATTAATAGATCAATATAGCACATCAGAAATCAATAACAGTTGGTATTTCGGCGCACCATGACCTTTCAGTCATGAATAACCACACCAGTTTATTAAAAGTTAGTGAATTTATTTCCCTATATTAACAAAGCTAGCACGATGTATATATGTCTCAATACCAATTGATATATGTATATAAACATTACTAGCTGTCCATAACGGCGGAATAAACGTAATCTACGCAAAATCTGAATAATGATACACTCTGTTATCGCAATGCAAATCACCAATATGACTAACTGTATTTGACTAATTGCATACATTGGTCAGCATAACAAGATTTCAATTTAATATGGTACATTGAATGAATACCTCGACTAACCTCTAATTAGCATCGGCATGTGGGGCTTCATGCAAAACGAATTTAGTCAACACAAATTTGGAAAACTTCTAGCTAGGACCCTATTAAAATTAGCAGTTGGTACCTAAAAGGAAAAAAAACAATGCATAATACATTTATCCTTTCATATTTACCAAATACAATCAGCATTCAAGAAAAGTCTTCGTCCTTCAGGTACCGGTTGATCAGCATGGGGCAAATTTCAAAGGGGCAAAATAAGGGCAAGCTTCCTTGCAGCGGCAAGGAGAATGGGGCAAAGTTACTGCATGAGCAAGATGGGGGCAAATCAAAGTTAAAGTCTCTAGGGTGAGAATTCTTAAAGTCTCTTTCTCTCAGATAGAGAAAAGGGCATCCGGGTGTCGTTCAAAATGGAGTCTGGCATCAGGCTTCAAACTGGCATCGAGGAAAAATGGCTGGCTTCTCTTTGTCCGGTGGGTTTAAGTAAGAATCATTCAAAATTCTGCAGGGTCTTCCATTGGAGGGTTCATAGGTTGGCTTAAAATTGTCCAATCAAAATTGTCTTTTACTTGCGCTCATTTATGCATACACTGTCCTTGGAGCCTTGGAACACAAATTGTAACATGGTTTGCCAATTATTTTACTATCTGTACCTTCATTGTCCGCACCTGCAGACTGACCTTGTATCAAAGGGGATGAAACCGGCCTAGTACGAAACCTTGTAGATAAGTGTACCAGTCAGCTCTACTGGAAAAATACAACTTCAAGCAAGAATATATGTTTCATTAGTTCAAGGAAAAAAACCACGCAGTTAGAATTTGAAGCCAGGCAACTAGGCCAAAGCCTCTACTAAATTTAAGCTAAGCAAAACAGTTTTCAAACAAGAAACCATGGCATACAATTGCAATTATGACGGATTACTACATTTTCAATACTTCATGATTAATAAAGCTCGTTTACAATGATGGCGAACTACCCTGAGGGCACAATTTCCCTCGTACATTATTTTCTTTACTAAAATCACACTACATTATATGTTTTGATTACGTAATATGTATAAATATATGTTGAACCCTCCTTTTCTGCGTCATCAATACTCACAGGGTATTGTCAATGTATGTGGTCCTTATTGTGACTATTCATTTTGTGTATGATAGATCCCAATGAGGTAATTGAGAACAATATTTATGAAGTTACTGAGAAGTCGACACTGGAATTAGTCCTGAATGTACTTTTCATCTTTCCATTTTTGGCACATAGGCTCCGCCCACCGACCTAAGGCCCTAGATAGAGAACATGTTTACCTTTGTGGTTATTGCACACGCTGCAGCTCGGCACCAGAGGCATTTTATATAAACGTAGACTGTCGTGATACTTCTTAAATTCTATCACGATATTAAGATGTTTGGATGGCAACGCTGCTTAATGAATAGCCACAGCTGTTTTACCTTTCCCAATTTGCACATATTAATGATTAGTATATTTTATATATGTATATGAGTATTGTATTTTATTTTGTGATTCTTTTGTGGATTTTTAATTCGAATACAGATGAACAAATGAATGACTGCAGCTGTTTACTGGCGAAAGGACCAGCAGGTAAGGTGGGAGAGAGATACAGTCCAGGCTGAACCTGGGCCTACAGACAACTGAAGAGACTGCAGAGGGATCCGAAGATTACATTAGGGATGGACTGAGTTACAAGAAGGGACTGAGTTACATGAAGGGTGGTATGATGCAAGGGCACAGAGGAGGGGATGAAAAGGGAGCCCTTGATGAAAGGGGGAGAGCAGTGGCAGGAAAATGGGCAGACGGAGGATAAACAGGGCTAACGAGGAATATAAAACCACCCTGGGAAGGGACTGTTGGGAACAGAATTACAGAAGTCTGATCATCCTGGGATAGAAGGAACGCAGGCAATTGGATGACGGCCTAGATGGAGAAACCAGACGTGCTGTTTGAGTCCTTGGAGACAGGATTAAAAATTGCAGGACACAAGTTCCAGATCCTGGCAGTGCAGACTCCACCTTCCCAGGTTGGAAAATGGAGCTCTATTAAATTGAACAGTAGTAAGATCTGGTGTTAATAACGCCACGAATGGAAGCGTGGTATGAAAACCATATTAAACAAGGTATTAGCAGTCGCGGCTGGCGACTGTGCAAACTGCTGGGCGGTGGGAACAAAAATAAAATATATATTAAAGAAAAAAAAGTACCTTCTCCGCATTGCCACACCTCTGCTCTCTGCCGCGCTACAGGCACAGGCTCCCAGACTGCCTTGCGGCCAATCATGACGCTGTTCAGACCAGCGTTATGATTGGCTGGAGCACCCTGGCTGGGCGCTCCAACGCAGACTGGGAGCCTGTGCCTGCTCTCTCCAGCCCAGCAACACAGTGCCGGGTTGGAGAGAACCCTGTGCATATGTGTGTTTAGACGGCTCTATGCACTCCCCTCAGTGCTCGTCACTGCATGGCCCCTCCTTTAAAAATAAAAGTATAATAAACATTGTTTATTATTGTTTTATTTTTAAAGGTTTGCAGCTGCTGCTGCTGGCGGGAGGGCAACGCTCCTCTGCCATAGCGGAGGAGCCGCCGCTGGTTATTAGTCCGGAACGGATTGTTGGAGCAGAGGTCTAGTATAAGGCAAGAGCACGGAGGGGCTGATTACCTCCAAACTCCCGATGAGAAGACCGCCACAGTGATGGCTGGCTCCCCACTGGCCCCATTATGAGTTTTCCAGTGGGCTGACTGACAGAAACCAACGTTTCCGCCTCCAAATGGACCCCAGTCAAATGCCGTCTCACAGGGGGCCCCCCTAACATCCTTGGAATGTGCAGTGTCTGCTAAGGAGGCAGTGTGCATTCTGGCGGTGCCGGGCAGGGTGGCCCCCCCCAGCACTTCTTCTCTGCCAGCCTTTTCTTGGCGGTTGAACCGCCATGACAAAACAGGCAGAGAAAATGATTGTAATCAGCATGGTGGTGTGGGCTTGAGCGCCGCTGTGGCTGATTACAGCGATGACTGCCGCCATCCCTTCAGGAACAAAGATCCCGGCGAGACGGCAGTCTTTTGGCCGTCCGACCGTTAGGGTCGTAATGTGGCGGTCGGACTGCCAGAGTCATAGCAGTCCAACCTCCACCACAAGTCTGGCGGTCTTCGGACCTCAAGACTCGTAATAGGGCCCAGAGTGTTATAAATGAAATTGGACACCTGGGCAAAGGGGGAAGCGTAATGTCAAGGGCGGGCAGAACTACCATAGGAGGGAGAACAAATAAGCCCTTTGAGGCCAACACTAACTGGTTAGCAATGCTCTGCAAAAACACCTTAAATAAAAATAAATGAATCCATAAAAAAGTGAGAGCAGGTGCTTGGTCGGTGAGATATTGTTACCCAGGATAGGAAAGGAAAGCCGCACAATCAGATTAGAGGCATGATGGATCAGTGGCTTAAGGATCACTCCTGACAACTGGGGTGGTCATGAGTTAAAATCCTTACAAGCAGAATGAGCCCTTCATCCTTCCGAAGTTAGTAAAATTAGCACCATCAAATCTAGCATCTGTTATATATAGTGCTTAAAAGAATAAGGAAGTGTGTCATGAAGAGCTTTATACAAACAAGTTTTAATGAGGGATGCCTTGAGGAAGCAGAGGTCTGGTCCCAGGCAAGGGCACCGAGGTGTGGATGAAATCTGAAACCTCACTGAAAGGGGAAGAATGATGTTGGAGCAAAACTATTGAGAAGGGGGGAGAAGGCTCGCAGATGATGGAGGGCAAGGGATAGTAGAGAACGGAGTTGGATCAGAATGGTAGGTCAAAGGGAAAACACAGCACTCACATTTGGGAAGAGGGTCATACCAGAGCTATTGTTTGAGGCCCACAGAGGTAAGGTGGGAACCACAGGGGGCAAGCTCAGGTTTTAAACAAGCTAGCCAATGGATGAGGCTCGCTGCACACTACTGGTGTGGTCATGGGGTGAAAGCCCGGCAAGCTAGGCTGTCTTCTGAAGTTAGTAAATGGAGTGTCATTCAACTGAGCAAGGGTAAAATGTTATTTATAGGACCTGGAAACACCGCAAGGAATCACTGTGTTAAAAACAATTTACCAGAATTCTTAATTGGGAAGGTCTCCAGTAGGTCAGGGTTGCAGCAGTCCCACGGAGAGAGCAGAGACTGGCCTAAGGAGGGCAGTTATTGTGATGGACTAGCACCATGGGAAGACGAGGAGAGTATGGTTGGAGTGTAGAATGCAGGTAAGGAACTAAGCAGCATATTTATGCCAAATGTGTTAATTCTTTTTACGCAAATGCAGCGCAAAACTAACTCCATATTTATATTTTGACGTTAGACCCGTCTAAGGTCAAAATATTGGAGTTTGCACCATTTTTTAGATGCTTGAACCTACCTTGCGTCAATGAGATGCAAGGTAGGCGGTCCCATCTAAAAAATGGTGCTAACCCCATAGATCCATATTTATCTCCCCATGCTAAAATGACGTACGAGTGGGAAGCTTGCTTTGCACCATTATTTAACGATTGGGTCAGACCAGGCATTAGGGGACCTGTGGACCCATTTCCATGGTTAAACACCATGGAATGGGTCCACAGGTGCCTCCTCAAGCCCTAGGAACACCCCCACCCACACCAGAGGGACACCGGAGGATGGGGGGCCCCATCCATGGTACGTAGGGTAAGTACAGGTAAGTATTTTTTTTTTTTTAATTAAAATGCCATCGGGGGCCTAACTTGAGGCCCCCTGCATGGCACAGGGTGTAATGGCCATGCGCAGGGGACCCTGGTCCCCTTTGCTGGCTATTGGGGTGGTGGGCATGACTCCTGTCTTTTCTAAGACAGGAGTCATGTGGTATGGATGGTTTTGCGTCAGAAAATGATGGTAGGCTGGTTAGAGGCATTTTTTTGCCTCTAACCAGTCTAACGTCATTTTTTTGTGCAAAAACCCCCTTCTCCCATACCGCCACCCCCACCTGGCTAATGTCAGTTTTATTACGCTAGCCCAACCTTTGCACCGGCTTGCACCATTCCATAAATATGGCGCCCGGCTGGTGCTCAGGGATGGCACAAGCCGGTACAAAACCTTTTGATGCAGAACTGCGTTAGTGCAGTTTTGCATCAAAATGTATAAATATGCCCCTAAGAACGCAGTGAGCATTGGGAGGAAGGAAGCTAAAGGGCTCAGATGGGACCAGACACCAGTAAGGCAGATGGGAGAACATCAGTGGAAAAGCACTGTATGAGTCTGACCATGCCCATAACCGACTGGGGTGAGGCTCAAGGTAAGTGAGGCTGGGTTGAGGCACATAGTGCAAGTGCTGCTTTGTTATTAGGTCAGGGCTCAGATCAAATGACTCCCAGCTGGCATGAAAGGACAGGCAATCTAGGGAAAAATAGGAGGAGCAGGGGCCAATGTTAGGAAGGCACTGAGGGCTCGGCACACTTCTGTCAGACTGCGAGTAAAGAAAGGAACTAGTAGAGGTGGGCGAGTCACTGAAAACTCAAGCCAAGCTCGAGCCATGGCTCTGGATCAGACTAGCACATTTTTAGGGTCGAGTGCAAAGCGCTCTGTCCCTGGTGTAACCTCTCTGGGGGCTTTTAACCATGCCCATGTCAAGCCCATCAGTTTGGTTGGTTTGTGGGCGTGCCTTTTACAATTCGCTTCATTTCATTAGTGAAAGGTATGCACACGTCCTGCCTTTTCCGATGTTTAGCCCTCCTCGAGCGCACTGACCAACTACTGAAAACATACGAGGCTCCATGTTTTCCGTATGGTTTCTGGACTACTTTTTCTCTTTATTTCGCAGGCAGTGTGATCTTGCTAGTTCTCTTTACTTCGAAGGCAGTGCAATCTCACTGGGCAGCAATCATGCGCTTTGCATGACATCGATGGATAATTGCACTTTTGCCGATGCGTTTCACTGCAAGCGAACTTCTGTTTACCTTTGTGTGTCTCTGTCACGCTTCATTGGGGCTGTGGGCCGGTTTATGTGTAAGTGTTTAACTTTTTATTAGTTTATGTGGCAAGAAAAGTCCGGATAGGAGTTTAAAACAGGAATAGCTTTAACTCAAGCAAACACGAGACCCGTTGCATTGCAAATGCTTGTTAATAGGGGCTGAGGTGGCCTAGTGGCTACAGCTTTGGACCACACAACATCGAGTGTCAGGTTTGAGTCCCAGCCTCAGCTCAGCATCCTGTGAATTCCAACTACTATCAGGAAAAAAGGTGTTACATAGTCTGTGTCTTTTGTGAACCTTTGCTATGTCATTGGGAAAGGTACGCTATATGTAAAACAGGCAAAAATAAAACGTAGATTGTTCCTGTCAGAGATGCTCTAATCTCATCCAGCAAGAATTAAGAACAAAGGATTAACCTTTGATATAAGAAAGAAATCGACATCCAGTGGCTGAATTGTACAGTGTTAAACGGGAAAACCCGGGATCAATTCCCAGCTTTCCTGCTTGACCAAACTGTGTGATCCTATGCAAATACTTTATTTCACAAGTCTCATTCTCTCTACTAAAATGTCTTGTGTTTGATTCAGTCTATTATGTTGCTGAATGAATGATAAAGAACAAGTCTGCATATAGGGTACGATGGTTTAGTGATTTTCATGTGAGTTCACTAATAGCATTGTCGTCAGGGTGGAGGTGAGGGGGTTTCTCAGTGCTTGTGTGAAAACTCACACTTTCAATGAATCCTTCTCAATTAAGTGATATAATTTGATGCACTAAACTGAAAAGCTTACTAGTGTTAAAAATATACATCTTTCTGACTCGCGAAGACACCTTGTCATGTTCTCACATGTTTCTTGCATGATTTGCATACCAAATATTTTCAAGACTCGGCTAGTGCACGGGCTGTTAGAGCCAGAGACAACCATGGGCTCGTCCTGTTGATTTGTGGGCTCCCCCACCTCTGGAACCAGAGTACAACCAGTGTACCCCCAGCGAAGCA
This sequence comes from Pleurodeles waltl, assembly GCF_031143425.1. Classification (NCBI taxonomy): domain Eukaryota; kingdom Metazoa; phylum Chordata; class Amphibia; order Caudata; family Salamandridae; genus Pleurodeles; species Pleurodeles waltl. The sequence goes on from NC_090445.1 coordinate 38,195,760, forward strand.
ACTGCAGCTTGTGACAAAACAGTAAAAGTACACTTAAACATGTGACACATCCCCCACGCGGGGTGACTTCCCCCCAGTTTCTTGGGTGAGGAACATGGTCATGTTGACACCATGATGGTTCCTCCAGGAAATCATAACAGACCATCTGAACCAGAACCTGACATCTACTTGTCAAATCTTGTTTGGGTTTTCCGCTCCTGGCAAGTGACACCTTCTGGAGCTCCGGCTGTGCAGGTAGCCTACCACACTCAGAAATCCACAGGGAGAGCCGGCCACCCCCTAAGTTATCTCACAAGCCCTTCTCCCCGTGCTACATCTCAACAAATCGTGCCACTCCAGGAACCTCTGGCCAGCGACAGTGAGGCCTTCACTGATAACCAGTCTCTTTCACCATCAGCTCACTGCTGTGACAGCTGGGCAGCCACTGTGATCATGGGCCTCTGGCACCTTTGGTTTTCTTCCTACTTTCATCATAGAGGGAATGCAGGGAGGAGTTCACATAGATTTTCCACACTATTTCATACACACAGGACAAGAGGGCTGATACTTAATCCAACCTCAAGGGGTCTTCACTGAATCCTGGTTCTGTCTGGGGGGAGCTTCTGTCCCCTATTGTTGCAGCATGTCTGTTATTTTACAAGTCTGGGCCCCACAATCAATAAATATATTTTTCTCCTTACTTATCAGGTGTGAGCAGGAGAGTGCAAATACCTCTCTTCCTGCTTATTGTGGTTACTGTATTTAAATATGAAAACCCGCACTCCGGAGGATTTCAGATTGTAATTTGAAATACCTGACCTAGGGCCACATGTAGGTGGAGAAGTGTGGCACAATGGTTAGAGTGGCGGACCCTCATGCAGAGATCTTGCCCAGGACAAGGGTTCAATTCCCACCTTGGTGGGTCTTGGGCTCAGTTCCCTTGGAACAGATAATTCTCACCTTGGTGCCTAATCTAGTTAATGGGTCCCACTCTGTAACTCTGGGCAATAGTTTGCTTAATCTCCACAATGGCCCTGACAGTGCTTGGATGCCTGGCTTCACCCTGGGGGTGCTCAGGATTGGGTGCCTCACAGGAAAAAGCCAGGAGGGATTCCCCAGCAGTATGTGTGCAGTACCTTGACTCACCTAACAGGTGAGTAGTGCACTATACAAGTGCAAAGTTTTACATGTACAAAGCATTTTTCTAGTCACAAAGGGGCCGATTCACAGAATCGACCCCTTTGCGACTAGAAAAATGCTTTTTGGGATGTACAAAGCCCAAACTGTGATTCTGTAACTTGTTATCGAATCGCAGTTTGGGTTTTGCAATTCGGTATTAGGAAGGGGCGTGTCAAGGGCGTCCCTTCCTAATATCGAATCTAAATGGAATGTATGATTGTTTTGTGACCGTGAATGCGGTCGAAAAACAATTGCAGTTAGCACCAGTTTCAAATTGGTGCTCACCCATTCGCAAAATGGAAAGGGTCCCCATGGGACCCCTTCCCCTTTGTGAATGCATGCAAAAACATTTTTTCAGAGCAGGCAGTGGTCCCTGCTCTGAAAAAATGAAAAGAAAACTTTTCATTTTTGATTTTGAAATGCATTCAGTTTTCCTTGAAGGAAAACGGGCTACATTTAAAAAACAAAAATACTGCTTTATTTAAAAGCAGTCACAGACACGGTGGTCTGCTGACCCCAGCAGGCCACCATACCTGTGAGTGCCGCCATTCCCAATGGGGTCGCAAATTGCGACCTACCTCATGAATATTCATGAGGTAGGTCATTTGCGACCCCATTGCGAATCACAGACAGTGTCATTGACACTGTTGCACATCCAGTTTTTGTGACTCGCAGTTTGTGAGTCGCAAAACTGAATCTTCGTACATGTGGTCCCTAGTTCTTGTATACACTGCAAGAGTGCAAATGGTCTGGCGAAATAAGTACAGATTAAAAGTTGTTGTCTGCAGCAGGAAACATCTTGCCCCGGGTGTCGGGAGATACCTATATCCTACCCCTGTTGTGTACCAGTTCAGGGAGGACCTGGCCTGGCAGTTCAGACAGGATTCTTCCAATTGGAGCAGGGTCAAGACTGATTTCCATAAGCCCAGGGCCAAACTGAGATGCACGATGTGCAAAATAACAATGGATTGGGATGTGGCCAGAGTAATTATCTGTATCTGAGATTAATTCAAGCATTCCATCCTTCACTTTTTTGTATACTTCAGTGTGAAGGCCTAAGTGAAATGGATATGCCCAGACGTGGGACCCATACACACTGTGCCACTAGAACCAAGCTATACTCAGCTGCTGAGCCCTAATAAAGTAAACACCGATCCTGGGTGGCTCGTGTTCCAGTTAAGGGAAAACTTGGCCTGGCAGTTTAGGATATTTCATGTATATTAAAATGTTAAATTTGATGTATGATACCGTATAACACTGACAATATTAGTAAATGATTCAGAATGTTATATATGGTTATTTTTTGTTATTTGTGCCTCCCCACAGCCCATAAACTATCATTGTTATTTTGCACACCATGTCACTTCAGTAAAATGCTCTGCAAAATAACTAATATGTAAGCCAGGTGGATAACTGGTTTTGCGTGTGGAGTGCACAGGGTCTTTTTCCTGGGATTATCCATAACTTGCAAAATAACAATGGACTGGGATGCAGCCCGAGTAATTACCAGTGGCTGAAATTAAGTCAACCATTCCGTCTATCACTTTTTTGTATACTTCTGAAGGAAAGAGGAGGCAGGATGCCTCACAAGACGGGCTTGTTGCAGCCGAGTGCTTCAACCATAGGGGATTCATGTAACACCACAACAAGCTTTGATTTTTTTTAAAGTGCTACCAAGATCACAAAGCTGTTGCAGCTCTGTAGGCCTACCCAAGATCTCTAAGAAAAGACGGCAAACCTCATTTGTTCCACAGAAAAAGACTGCACCTATGTGATATATGATGAGCACAGAAACAGTCAAGTAACCACTATGTGAAGGAATCGAGTGCCAGATGTCCACGTCTGCTCTGTGAATTATCAAATGCCCCCTTGTGCTGTCCTCAGGATCCAGTGTCTCCTACCTTTATTGGTCCTTATGGGCTGTCACCCACAATGAATCTCTGCTGCAGTATTTGTAAAGCCCCTGACGGTGCCTCAGGTACCCCCCCTTTAAACTGCTCTATGTCCCAGCCAACAGAGCTTTATTTGAAATGCAACCACAGAAATCTTGGCTTTCTGTAGCTGTGCTCAGTAGCCACCACCCACCACTATAGCTCCCAGAAAGAGATCGCTACTCACCCCCAAGACAGTGCGCTAACGCCTATCAGAATCTCCATCTGCACCTTTGAACTCCATTGAGCCATAGGAAAAAGTGCTGTAAGACTGGTGCTCTGAAAGCTCGCATACTCCCTGTAAACCAGAAGCTGGGCCCGGCAGAGTTGTCTCTCTTAAGATCTGCTCAGGCAGGCATAGAGGCCAGTGAACTCTGCAGTGGGTTGCTGTGTGTCTGCAGCCCTTACCAGAGTGTGCTGGAGTATGCTAGTCCATTTGTACACCCAACATAAATAAAGTCTTTGGACCTGATTTAGAGTTTTGCAGATGGGTTACACTGTCAGACACTTGATGGAAGTCCCTCCGCCGTATTAGGATTCCAATTAGATAAAATGGGATTGTAATACGGCAGACAGGATATCCATCGTGTTCCTGACGGAGTGGCTCCATCCACCAAACTCTAAATCAGGTCCTTAGTTCTTTTTCAAACAAGTGTAACTCTGTCTGAATAGTAAGGTATTGTGCAATATACAAGTGCCGTCCTACCCCGTGAAAGTGGAGGCTTTAATCTGTTTAGGGTGCTTGCAGTAGTGTCTGGGTTTGGTGGTTCCAGGGACAGAGGCAAGATCTGTCACAAGAATTTCCTAGTTGTACTTGAGCCCTGTGGTCCTCACTGCACTGGAGGGACACTGGCATGCCACAGCATAGTACTGACACAGCATAGTACTGAGACAGCGCCCCTGGAGGTGTCAGGTTTCATCAAACTGACTTTGGGACAAGAACAAAAGGCACTTTAGTTCTATTAGACCTTCCAGCGGCATTTGACACGGTCTTACATGCCATCCTTCTGCGGCACCTCTCAGATTAGATATTGGACTAGGTGGGGCAAGCTCTGGATTGGACCTCCTCCTTCCTTGAAAACAGAGGACCAACCGTCTGGATGGCCCCTGTTCATTTGCCACCAAGGCTTTCAGCCCAACCTCACTGTACCTCAGGGCTCATCTTTGAGTCCAACTATATTCAATATCTATATGCTGCCATTGACCTTGTTGGTTGAGATCTTTGGAATTAAAGATATTTTCTTATGCAGACCATACTCAGCTCCTGTGAGAATGGCTCTTGGTAGCCCAGGAACCCTTTAAGGCAGTTGTTAATTTGTAAATAAAAAAGTGCTGGAGCTTAAAGGTTTCCTCAGATACTCACGGCTGCTGCAATTAAATGTGAGAACATGGAATACTAAGGCAGCATAACCTAAAGCCATCTCGGGCCTCTTCAATCCATTTAAAGCCACTCCCTGCCCCTTCAGCTCACTGTTGCAGCTTTCTGCTTTTCCCCTTTGTGATGCTTTTTTGTTTTTCTCTTCCTCCATCTTTCCCATATGTGTCTTTTTCTCACAGTAAACACCTAATCCAAAAAAATAGGTGCCAGCCCCCAAAAATAAGTGCCGGTGCCCCCCACCGGCAACCCACTGGCTCAAATTAACCACAGCCATTAGGCTATCCCTCTGTTTGGACCCGCCTCCACCTTGTGGTGGGAGAGTTGTTGGCCAGATGCATTGCCTTCATCCCTCCACGTGCTTCGCTGGCTGGTAATTTGGGAGTCAAGTTCTACCAACTAATGTCTTTCCAACCCCAGGTGTCGACTGTGGTGGGCTCTTGTTTTGCATTAAAGAGGGCTATAAAGAAATGATCTTCCTGTTACCACTCGAGCTCCAGAGAACTGTGGTCCATGCTCTAATTACTTCTAGGCTGGACTAGCTCAACATACTCTATTAGGGCTTGCCGGGTTGCCTTATTTAGCGCTTGGAAGGGGTTCAGGATGCGGCTGAGCATCTTTCAGTTAAATTACCTAGTCGGGCATCCATCTCGGCCCACCTCACAGCATTTTATTGCCTGCCAAGTAAGAAAAAAGCATTATTCAAATCTTTGGTGCTGGTTCATCATGTTTTTCACTGGTCAGGCCCAGTGTACTTTATTGATAGAAGCAGTTCGCTCGGCTGATGCACTCCTGGCATCGGTCCCCAGAATCAAGCGCTCAAGGAGAGGTCATTCCCCCTTTTCTATGCACGCCTGGAACGGGCTCCCATATAAGCTTCATGACATCCACAATGTAGCACAGTTATGGAAAGCATTGAAGACTTCACTGTTTACTGCAGCATAAGGGACATCTGGTCGGCATGTTGCCCTGGTTATTAGCGCCAGGATACTCCTTAGTGCCAGAGACGTTTTAAGACATGGGCAAGGTGGGCTCTGACCCTGGGCTCCAGCCTTTCAGGGGGGCCCTGATAGAGACAGCTGTGCTCTGCAGAGAGTCGCACCCAGATGGCCTTGAATAATTCTTAGAGATTGTTTTAAATATCGTTTTCCTTTAATTTATTTTTAAAGTGGGTGATGTTTGAGAATCTTTTATAGACATTCTGCAGAGAGGAATGTTGTGTTTTTATTGCATGCAACATCCATTAAAACGTTTCTTTTAGATCAAAACAGGACCTCACATCTGAGAACTGGGAGGGTGTCACAGACATTATTTGCATTAATATGAGTGGGCTGCTGCTGTTACAATATTAAAAACACGCATCACTATCCCTGAATGTTAGATGTAAACCCATTTAGAATTTGTACGAGGGTGTACGTGCACAGTTAGTGACCTGAGCAAAGGGTGCATGAAAAAGCTAAGTTGGCTCATAAATTCAAAGCTGTTCCCCCAAAATACGTTGGGCACAGGGCCCCAAAACCCTTAAGATGTCCCTGCCCTGCAGTAGTCGCGCGCCCTATAAATGTTGTCATTCATTCATACCATTTTCTGCAGCCAGCAAATGAACTCACTTTCTCAGAGTGGGTGGTGGCTGCCTCATGTGAATGCCCCGCTACAGCAATACTTTTTAATGGGACAATGGGGCGTTTATGGAAGAATTGTTAGGTATAATGGCCATTAAGCCACGTGTGTTTTATGTACCATGCAGCAAAGTGCATGAGAAATTATGGCCCATATTTAAGAAAAAGTGGTGCATTAGCTATGATACACCACTTTTTCTGCACCCCCCTGCGGCACCTAACGACACCATGGTTGCACCATATTTATGATACAGCGCACCATGGAGGTTGTTAATACAATAGCGTCAAAAAATGTTGACGCTATTGTGCCGCTTTGCTACACTAGAGTCAAAAATGTTGACGCTAGTGTAGCAAAGTGCAAGGAGGCCCATAGGTTTCCATGGGTGCCTCATTTTCACGCCTACTCTGAGCAGGCATTATAAATGATGCCAAAAATGGCGCAGTGAAATCTGTTACATTTCACTGCACCATTTTTGCGAGCCTCCTAGCACCGGAGCACCCCCTTGCCTACATTTTGCCTGGCTTAGGCATAATGTGGCGCAAGGGGTTACAAAGTGGTGTAATGCATGCTTTGCGCCACTTTGTAAATATGGTGCAGCAGTAAAGTCACTTTAGCGCCGCCTTAGCGTAAACAAATTTATGCTATGGCAGCACTAAGGTGGCACAAGGGGCTCTTAAATATGCCCCTTCAATTCTTCAGGATCCCTGCAGCAGTGAATCATGTATGTACCAATGAAAACTGTGTACCCGATGGAAACACGGTTAAGAAATATTTGTGCAGCATCATGGAAACATTACCTAGTACAGTGTGCTGCATCCTGCACACCAGGAAAAAAAACAATTTCCGGAAGCGATGGAAATGACACAAATTCAAATGGTTGTTATAGGATTTTCTACTGCCAGCAGCCTCCACTGACTTGATAATATAGAAAGTTAATGTGCCAGAAAAGAGAATATCAACAAAATTGATGCTGCTGCGTCTGAGCTACTTGACACATGCCTGTACATCTATCGTCCTATCCAGTGCCTAATTTGTAAATAAAAACGTTCCGGTGCCAAAAGCCCTCCTGATAAACACGCAGCTGCTGCAATTAAATGTGCGAGCACTGAATACTGAGGCAGCGTAATCATGAAGCCATCTCGGACCTCTTTAATCCATTTACAGCCACTCCCTGCCCCTTCAGCTCACTCTTGCAGCTTTCTGCTTTCTCCCTTCATGACGCTTTTTCAATTTTCTCTCCGGAAACAACAAGCACAAATTAAGCACTGGTCCTATCATTTCACTCGATCCTCTCGCTGCTGCTCATCTATTCACCTTAATTGTGAGATTTTTGCACCGGGTCTTGGGATGAACCAGACATATAAATCTCAAATCCAAACCAGACTGTGGACGTCAATTCACCAAAATGCCAGAGGTAGCAGAAAGTGACATCTCACGCTCTTTGACCTTTCCTTTCACTGTCACACACAGGCACACATGCTTACACATTCACACATACAATCTCTCTCATATAAACACACTCCCACCTGCAAGCACGAACACAACATACATTTAAAAGCATTTTTACCTATCTCAGCTGTCAGGGAAGGCCGTATCCCAGCTAATTATACTTCATTTTTTATTACAATAATAGTGAATAATGTAATATTATTCACTATTAGAGTAATTTAAAAAAAATGCGGGCAAACAAAGAGAGTGGAGTCCGAGCAGAGCTGCACCTTTGGCTCTGGCACTGAGTTTGCCACCTCTGAGGCCAGAGGTCTTCCCTTGGGACCTCCAAATGACGTCCAAGTGTACAACGCTCCCAAAAATAATCAATAGTCTGATTTTCCTAGGAAGACGCATTAACAATGATTTCAAATTTTGTTAGAAGCAATTCAGGGGCATATTTATACTCCGTTTGCGCCGGAATTGCGTCGTTTTGTTTGACGCAATTTCGACGCAAAACTAACTCCATATTTATACTTTGGCGTTAGACGCGTCTAGCGCCAAAGTCCATGGAGTTAGCGTCATTTTTTAGCATGGACACCTACTTTGCGTTAATTATATGCAAGGTAGGCGTTCCCGTCTAAAAAATCGACTCCGAGGCATGTGCGTCGGATTTATACTCCCGGGCAAAAATCACGCCCGGGAGTGGGCGGGTCAAAAAAAATGACGTACGGCCGCTTTTGCGCCGTTTTTTAGCGCCTGCAAAAGGCAGGCGTTAAGGGACCTGTGGGCTCTGAAGGAGCCCAGAGGTGCCCTCCCATGCCCCCAGGGACACCCCCTGTCACCCTTGACCACCCCAGGAGGACACCCAAGGCTGGAGGGACCCATCCCAGGGACATTTAGGTAAGTTCAGGTAAGTGTTTTTTTTTGTGGCATAGGGGGGCCTGATTTGTGCCCCCCTACATGCCACTATGCCCAATGACCATGCCCAGGGGACAGAAGTCCCCTGGGCATGGCCATTGGGCAAGGGGGCACGACTCCTGTCTTTGCTAAGAGTGAAAAAAAATGGCGCAAATCGGGTTGAGGCGAAAAAATTGCCTCAACCTGACTTGCCCCATTTCTTGACGCCCAAGCCCCATATCCTCCTACGCCGGCGCTGCCTGGTGTACGTCATTTTTTTAAACGCACACCAGACGGCGCCGGCGGCTAACGCCGGCTAACGTCATTCAATAAATACGGCGCCCGCATGGCGCTTCAGAATGGCGTTAGCCGGCGCTAATTTTTTTGACGCCAAACTGCGTTAGCGCAGTTTTGCATCAAAAAGTATAAATATGGGCCTCAATGTAGCAGCATAAGAGTGCCTGCCTGCTAGTGTGTCTTGGGGACACTAAAGTTGTTGCTGTCACTAATCCAAAGCACCTACTGTTTGTCCTTCAAAATAAACAGAAAAGAGGACAAAGCCCAAAAGTTCTGTGCTATTTTAGCGTATTTTCATTTTGAGCAATACTTAAAAATTACAAATTTTGCCCATTTGTGGGACCATCTGAAAAGAAAAAAACCAAGGACACTGTTGAAGATATTGCATTTTCGTAGAGAATGATCCAATTTGAATATGTAAATTGGGTTCAAATGAAGTTGTCCATAAACACCTCCCTTCATACGAAGAAACTTTGTAGAGCCCAGATGGAGGTGATGAGCTCTCGAGTAGGTGACCTTGAGTGGTCACACTGTATGGGGGCAGCCTAGGACCATGAGGAAGCTCCAGCAGAAGGCATCAGCATCTTCCATTGGGCAGCCTAGACCTCGCCACTACAGCACTACACAACAGCAGGCAGAAGGTCCCCTCTGGACACCTCGACTACAGAAGATGGTCTTTCAACAGGGCATAGAGTACTGCTGAGTAGTCAGACTGGATCTGGCACACCGTGCCTCCTTTTTGACTCCAGGGGCAATTAGGCGAGTGAACTCCTAGTCCAATATGGCGCTGTGGCTTCAGGTAGCATCTGCTAAGCAAAGGAGGAGCTATGCATGAACTGTCACTCTCTATCACTGCTGCAGCGCCCCAGCAGAGAGTCCGCATGGTCACTGTTCGGACAACCCAAAGCTGGGCTATACGACATCTCTAAGTATCTTATTGGCATCCGAGCACTGAGCAGAGATGAAGCAGAGACAAAAACTAAGAGAGGCAAAAAAGGACTTCTACACAATAAGAAAAAGCATTACATTTTCAACCCATTAAAGCATTCACTGGAAGACTCCTGGTCCTTCAGATTAAGGCAGTGTCGTAAGCACAACATGGAATGCCTGCATTTACTATTAGCCCGGAAACAGGAATGTCCCTTGCACGCACCCTTCCAAAGGAGTCAATTAATCTTTTTGTGTGGTGCGGCCTGTCACCCGTTTGGGTCTCAAGGCTCTGGAGGGAGAGGGAGGAAGGGTTCAGCAGCTCAGTCGAAGCACTGGTGGGCCAGTTCAGTCAAAGAGCCAGGTCTTGAGATCCTTCCTGAATTGAGGCAGAGAGGGATATTGCCTGAGGTGAAGAGGAAGAGAGTTTCAGGTCTTCGCTGAGAGGTAAGAGAAGGATCTTCCTCTGGCTGTGGTCTTGCAGATCCGTGGGATGGAGGCCAGGTGAGCAGAACGGAGTTGTCTGTTGGGCGTGTGGCAGGCGAGGCGGTGGTTGAGGTATGCAGGTCCGATGTTGTGCGGGGCTTTTAGGCGTGCGTGAGGAGCTTGGAGGTGATTCTTTTGTTGATCGGGAGCCAGTGTAGGTCTCTCAGCTGCCCGTGGATGTGGCTGATCTCCAGGATGTCCAGGATAAGTCTAGCAGCGGTGTTCGGTATTCTTTGCATCTTCTTTTGGAGTTTCTGAGTGCTACCTGCGTAGAGTGCGTTGCCGTAGTCTAGCTAGCTGCTGACGAGCACCTGGGTGACTGTCCATCCTTCTGGATTCGGTGGGTATCCACTTGAAGATCTTTCGGAGACGTTGGAGCATGTGGGAGAAGAAGGAAGAGTCAACATTGACTTGGTGGTTCATAGACAACGAGGAGTCGAGGAGGATGCCGAGATTACGTGTGTGGTCGGTCGGTGTGGGGGGGGGTCTCTGAGTGCTGTGGACCACCAGGAGTCATTCCAGGTGGAGTGAGAAGGAGTGAAAATGAGTCTAGCTTAGAACCTATAACTAGAGAGAGGAAAGGAATTGAAATCCTTTAATTACAAGCACGAAAACTAGGGAATACGTTTAACCCATTGGTCAAGGATCTTGGCATAAAATATGGTAGATCAAAAAGATTAAATCCAGTTTAATTTACCTCACACTTACTTTCCTTCTTCATGGCATAACCTGTCACGTAACCTTTATAAACCCACTAATAAAACAATCCTTTGCCTAGCACATAACATATATGCGGTCACCGCCATTTGCCATTTGTCAAAAGACCGCGGAGGCCATTCTGGCTTTCCCGCTGGGCCGGCGGGCGCCCGCCAAAGGAGCGCCTGCCGGCCCAGCGGGAAAGGCCCTGCAACATAGAAGCCGGCTCCGAATGGAGCCGGCGGTGTTGCAGGGGTGCGACGGGTGCAGTTGCACCCGTCGTGATTTTCACTGTCTGCTATGCAGACAGTGAAAATCATGCTGAGGCCCTGTTAGGGGGCCCCTGCAATGCCCATGCCAGTGGCATGGGCAGTGCAGGGGCCCCCAGGGGCCCCTCGACACCCGTTCCCGCCATCCTGTTCCTGGCGGTAAAAAACGCTAGAAACAGGGTGGCGGGAAGGGGGTCGGAATCTCCATGGAGATTCAGCCCAGACAGGGGAAATCCGGCGGGAAACCGCCGGATCCCCTTTTATGGGCAGGGAAGCACCGCCAGCCTGTTAGCGGTGCTTCCGTGGTCATCCACCCTGGCGGTCGATGACCGCCAGGGTTGGAATGACCCCCATAATGCCCACAAACAACTATATCATAACCTAAATACCAACTGCATTTCAATAAAGTTACATATTCTATAACTGTGACATACAAATATACATAAAATCAAAACCTGGGCTATTACATAACCTGGTACAACAAATCACAACATGTAAATAAAAACTACCATAACAAATAGATAAGCCTCAAAATAAATTTACATACAAAATAAATTGTGAAAATGTTCTGTAATTTAATCTATAACCATGTTGAATTCTATCCTTATCTTTGTTTTCCCAATTTGACTGAACAACTGGAATCTGACCTCTGGAGCAACATAGGCTTCTGACCAGCCCTGCAACAAAATGTTATCTATTCTGGAAAAGAAATACATTTTTGCTTTGAAATTCCTATAACTGGCACATTGGTAAATCAACTGTAATTGTGTGCAATAGTTTGACACAATTCCATACAGTTCTGATATGGGTTGCAAGAATGAAAGGAATATGTTCCCATTTTCATTTAAAAAAGATACCATGCTTAAAAGGCCATCTTATTTTCACAGGCTGCAAGGAACTGCAGTTAAAAGTCCAACAATAATTAAAAAAGAACCTTACATTTTTAACTTCTGTTAGGATAATACTAGAAGCTTCAGATTTACAGGATGTGGATATGCTAGTATGACAAACTCAACAGGTACATCAAACTTGATTACCTATCATAAAAAAACATTTTAAAATCTTTAGCTGCTGTGTTTTAGAAAAAGACAACTCTCATTACTTGGCTAGCCTCCTCCTGGTCACATCAAATTCACATGTTCCACACAAATGCAAGCCCACACAAAAGACAGAGAAGAGAGGGACTCTAGCTCCAACTCACTCAAATAACAACTACCTGTGAAAGAAAACTCATAACACCAAGGCCCGTATTTATACTTTTTTAGTGACGCATTTGAGCCGCTTTTTGACGCAAAAGCGATGCAAACTTACAAAATACAATTGTATTTTGTAAATTTGCACCGCTTTTGCATCAAAAAGCGGCGCAAATGCGGCGCTAAAAAATTATAAATATTAGCCCAAGTTTTCTTCTTAATGAAGTCTCCCTTAGAATAAGGAAGAAAAGGCAACATAGACCCTGGGGGAGGCACCATTCTTTAATCCTTGGAACCCACCTGCTGCCATGTTTCTTTTGGGTAATCATTTGTTCTCTGAGATAACCTTTGCCAAAAATGTAGCCCAAAAACAGGAACTGGATCACTTGCGATAAACCTTGGTTAGAGAAAACCAATGAACTTTAGTCTGATTCATTTAGGGATCCACCCCAATTTCAGACAGGTGTCATTCTTTAAATTGTCCTACTTGACTCACTGTCAGCAGAGACCTAACTAGACTTTAAGAAGCAAAGACAAAAGTCTGCTTGTTTGAGTATTTCCTATCTGCCTAGAGGAAGCTTGTGTGAGTTTGTTCCCATCTCTGACTTGGATCTTTGAGACTGGCAATCTACTGATTACCAATCTCAGTGAGCAAATGACTTGGTTACCTGAGGAACAACCCTCAAGACCTTGACACTTTCAAGAACATTGGCTATTGCAAGTTAGCAGAATATCCACATTTTCTTCAAAAGCTATTCTCATTTAAACGACAAAAAAAGATGGCCACAGTGGGCTTTTCCTTAGAGACACCAATCTTTCCTTTAACAAAGCAAACTTATGGCAATGAGCAATACAGTTTGTTATTGCTCCAAATGTTGATCCGTACATCAGTTTCCATTTGATTTTCTCGCATTTCACTAATTAAATGTTTTCCTTTTATCTACCTTGGTTTAATTCTTCTCTGTGTTGTTCCTAGGTCAGATATTGCATATGTACCATGTGACTTTCTCTGATGAACGCTTTTTACCTTAAAAAGTGCTGCCCAAAGCAGGCCAGTCATAACTCACTGAAAACCATCTACAAATTAGGAGTGAGATTGAGTCCTTCATGGGTGCTTTGCAGTACCTCGAGCAACACTGTAGCCTCTGTTTCTCTAGCTTGTAAGTAACCACCAACTGAGTTTCAGCACACACTCGCCTAACCAATGTATGAAACTGGGCCATTATCTAATGTGAATTAGAAAGAATGTGCATCATAGATGTCCATGTCATGACATATCCTCTACCCTTCTTAGTAACCTAAACAATAACTAAATCAGATCATTACCTGTAATATATGTTATGTTGCAGTTTCTTCTATTTTCCATAAGACACTAAGGGCATGATTTAGATATTGTGGGAGGGGGAATCCAATAGGATTTAGATTTTGGCGGATGGGATATCCATCACCATTGTGATGGAGTAACCCCTCTGCCAATATCTTAATCAGACCCTATATTGCCACAAGATACTTCTATGCGCTCTACTGGCAGAGAGCAGGCCATTCCACTAAGTTGCTGAAAACCCTGCAAGACATAATTGGCTAGGGACAGTCACAATTGAAGATATTTTCTGCAACTCTTAGGGCAATGAATGTCAGGTTTTTGCATTGGGGGTAGGAAAGAGCCAGTTCCACCAGTTCCATTTAGTGCTTTAAATGCTGTACAGATGCTAAATAAGGGATCTGAAGAGCACCGTGTGCAAGATGGAGGAGGCAGTCACCTTTTTGTGTCTATTCTTGACACATTTGCCTGCAGCCCCCAGAAGAGACACCGGACCTGTTCTGATTTCCATTTGAGGCAACATGCATATTACAGTGGGCATCAATGAAGTTACTACACTTCTGCTACAGAACATGACTTTCTCCCTTAGAAACAGTCCACCACTGTTCCTACTATTGAGGATAGAGGAACTTAGCATCCAAGTAACTGTTAGACCTGGCATCCTTGGCGTGGTTTCCCCTGTCTTTTTTGCCTCTGCTTCCTGTATTTTTGTCTGTGTCCTCGACCAGTGCTAAAGTGCAAGTGCTCCCTGTATAAATTGTGATTGCGATTAGTTACTCCTGATTGGTGTATTTGATTTACTAGTAAGTACCTAGTAAAGTGCACTAGAGGTGCCCAGGGCCTGTAAATCAAATTCTACTAGTGGGCCTGCAGCACTGATTGTGCCACCCCCATGAGTAGCCCTGTAATCATGTCTCAGACCTTCCAATGCAGTGTCTGTGTGTGCAGTCTTGCACTGCCAATTCGAACTGGCAAGTGTGCCTACTTACCAGGCCTAAATGTTCCTTTTTGCTACATGTAAGTCACCCTAAGGTAGGCCCCAGGTAGCCCCTTGGACAGGGTGCAGTGTATTTAAAAGGTAGGGTATGTACTGTATGTTTTACATGTCCTGATAGGGAAATACTGCCAAATTCGGTTTTCACTATTGCAAGGTCTATCTTTCCCGTAGGTGAACATGGGGAAAGCCTTTAAATACCTTTTAAGTGCAGATTCCCATTTGGAGCAGATAAGAGATATGGAGTTTGGGGTCTCTGAACTCACAATTTAAAAATATACCTTTTGGTAGAGTTGGTTTTTACATTCTCTGTTTAAAAATGACACTTTTAAAAAGTGGTCATTTTCTTGCTTAACCATTCCTTCCCTCTTGACCTGGCTGTGGAATTCACGTCTGGGTCAGACTGTCAGTTGAGCTGTTTGTGAATTCCCTCTAGACAGTGACACAAAGGGAGCTGAGGTGTGTCCTGCATATCCTGATGAGTCTTCCTGAGCTAGAGTGGGAGAGAGGAGCTGTCACCTGCACCTAGTAGGGCTGTGCCTGTCCTCACACAGTGCAGCCTAGATTCCAGTCTGAGGCCCTGGGCAGGGCAGGATCTTGTGAACAACAAAGACTTTCCTTTGAAGTTTGCCCACTTCAAAGGCAGAAATCATTATAAGTGGTGGACCCAAAACCCCAGATTTTTAGAACACTTCTGGATCACAAAAAACTTCTGCGAAGGAGAAGAGCTGAAGAGCTGGAGGAGGAGTACTGCCCCTTTGCTTTGTGTGCTTTGCTGGAATGGCCTGAAGTTGCTGCTTTTGCATTAAAGAGCACAAAGAGTGGACTTTGCTTTGTATCCTGCTTGTGAAGTTTCTCCAAGTGCTTGGACTGAATTTGCCTCTTGTTAAGTAGTCTCAGGGACATCAAATACTTCACCTACCAGCCTCTGGGTTCGTTTGCTGTGGACCCTAACTCACCAGGTGGTGCCTATTCCAGTTTCTGAGCCCTTGTGAGTGAAAACGGGTCTCAATACAAGAAGAACCAGGTGCTCCGACTCCGGGCGACTCTAGGACCGACACCGCTGCCTGACTCTGCGACACTGCCTGCACCCAAAGTTGTGGTCCCTGCTGGAGTGCAGGAACCATGACTGACTCCGTAGGCCCGACGCCGCTGCAGCCCCACTGACGTCCAGCGACTCTGTGAGTCCGGAGTGCCGTGTCACCAGCATCCGTAACATCCGACTCCACCTGCATGGGTGCCTGCAGCTCCGTGGCGTGACTGCAACCCTGAGAGGTCCCCCCACCGCGTCTTGACCCTCTGGATTCATAGACTGTGCCGAAGCATAAGGAACCGATGCTTCACACCGACGCTGCATCATCTCCCCTGCTCTGCAGTAAGGAATCTACGCCGCACCGGATTCAGCAACGCCTCACCTCCCCGACTCCATGCACCAGCTTGTTTCCTCATGATAGAGCGAAACCGTAGTAATAATTTATCTGTGTTCGGACGCTCTTTAGGCCGATGAATCTTTTGACTAAGTGGGAACTCTCGGTACTCTTGATCGATCCGTCGCATCAAATCAATAATCAATAACGTACATAAGCAATACCTTGATCAACATAACACTTAATGATTAATCCAGAATACATTTCGGCGAACCCTGACCTTTCAGTCAGGAATAACCACACCAGTTTATTGCAAAGTTAGTGAATTTTATTTCCCTATATTAACAAAGCTAGCACAATATAAATGTGTCTCAACACCAAATGATAAACATATATGAACATTAATAGCTGTCCATAACGTCGAAACAAGTGCAATCTATGAAGCATTTGAATCACGAGGCATTCGATAATGGCAATGCAAATCACTAATACGATAATCTGTAATGAACTAATGGCATACATTTAGTCAGCATAACAAGATCTCAAATTGCACCGTGCGACATATGGAATCCTCATCTAACCACAAATTAGCATCGGCATGTGGGACTTCATGCAAAAAACAATTTAGCAACATTAATTTAGAAAACTCCTAACTAGGGATCTTACCAAAAAAATCAGCAGTTGGTTACCTAAAAGAAACACAATGCAATTTTACAATTTCCTTTTCATATTTACCAATTACGATCAGCATACAAGGAAGTCTTCGTCTCACAGGTACCGTTCTTCGGTCAGCATGGGTACCGTTTCTCGATCAGCATGGGACGGGGCATAAGGGGCAGGGGTGAACGGGGCAATTGCCTCACGGCGGCAAGGTACAACTATTACTTCATGCAAAGGGATCAAATCAAAGTACAGTCTCTAGGGCAAGAATCATTTAAAGTCTCTTTCTCTCGATTAGAGAAAGCATCAAAGTCTCTTTCAAAATGGCGTCGCAGCAAAGTGGGCCATAATAGCTACGAAGTCAAAATGGCGGGGTGTCCGATGAGAGAGAGAGCTTCCTCTCGTGCACCTGGTTTTTATAGACAACAGTTCAAGTCCAGTAGGGTCTTCCATTGGAGGGTTCATAGGTTAGCTTCAAATTGACCAATCAAAAACGACAGTTCTCAAGCTTTTACTTAAGCATACATTATCCTTGGAGATGGGTACGCAAATCGCAACATTGTCTCCCAATTAGCTCACTTTCAGAGCCTCCATTGTCCGCACCTGCAAGTCGACCTTGAATTAAAGAGAAAATATGCCAGGCTGGCACTAACTTTAAGATAAGCATGTGAGCAGTTTCTGTGGAAAAGTACAGCTTCAAGCAGAAATACACGTTTAATAGCACAGTGGAAAAATACGAACATCTAAACCGTGAGACCAGGCCACTAGGCCAAAGCCTCCGCTAAAGTAATGCTAAGCTAAAGCATTTCAAACAAGCAAATCGTAGCACACGTTTATGATTATGTCGGATTAGTGCAATTCTAATACACCACGTTATATAAAGCACGCGTATAAATGTTGGCAAACTACTCTGAGGGCACATTTTGTCCCCGTACAATCTTTATTAGTTCGGTTAATGTCACACATGATTATTTCACTCTACGTTTAAGCGTTAATAAATCAAAACCTTCATTTTCTGCTTCATCAATCCCTCCTCTGATGACTACTTGTCATCACACAAATCATGCCCACAAATTTTATTCCATTAAAATTCTGTCAGTTCCCTTTTCCTTTTAGTACCCCTAGTTTGCGCTTTGTATTCTTCTGCCATTCTTTTCATAACTTTCTCCTCCTTTCTTCTTTTAATTCTTTCCATAATCATTATTATTCCCCTTTTTATTCCCCAAATTCCAAATACACAAATTATTACTATTAATATTCCTTCTATTATTTTCAATAATATTCCATTCCAAATTCCCCCAATCCAATGTCCCACTGAAGCAAGTCCTTTTCCAACCTTCTCCCACACTCCTGGTTCTTTCAATTCCTTCAAATCTGCACTTTCTTTTGTTAAATTAGCAAGCATATTTTTAATCTTCACACTATTATCAGGTATATAGGTACAACAGTGACGTGCACCAATCATTTTGCAAACGCCTCCATCCTTCGCTAAAAGAATGTCTAAAGCAAGCCTATTTTGAAGAGTCATAGCTCTTTCCGCTGCAAGCTCAGCATCTATCAGGATTATAGCACCTGAAAACTTTGTCAACATGTTATCCACTATAGTAGACAACTTTCGTATCTTGATGGAATTCAACACAACTCCTAATGAAGGAATCATGGCTCCAAATATATCACCTACCACAGCAGCTGCGGTCTCTCTTTTCTGGATACGATGGGATCCAGATGTCTTTTGAATCATCGATACGTCATCCAGCTGATAAACCTTTGGGAACACTATACCCAAATAACATCTCCCCCACCATCCCTTTGGAAGACGATAATAGGCATTATGCCCACAAATGTAATATACACCTGGAATGACAGGGTCAAGTCCGTTCATCATGAATGTCCATTTGGCTTTAAAAATAAACGTATGTTTGCATTCACTCGCTCCTACAAAAATGTTGTCATAATAAGATTCTCCTCGATATATACAAAATTTCCCTACATGCCAAGCATCTAAAGCTATTTTCCCTTGTGTCTTTATAGCGGCAAAATCATAATTATCTACTGAAGTCCTCTTATGTAGCTCTTTTTCTAATTTCGCCTTCATTTGTGCCCTTCTATCGTCTGTGCGATCTAAAAAGCTTATTTCTACAGCAGAGACTGAGCAAGTAAGGTTCTCCCTATGAGCATGAGCCGTTTCAAAAGGTTGCATTGGCTCGAAAAATTCCCTCATTATTTTAGCATCCCAATCTTTAGCAATCAGACTAAGCTGCGCTATTATAGGAACATAAGCAAAGGTAACATCATAATTCGAGTAACAATACTGTATGTTAGTTTGACCATAAAACCTAGACATTACTATACTACATGTAATCCCATATGTAAGAGGCATGTGGTGATAAGTTACCCCTTCCTTTACTGATGTCGGTATCTGTGTACACACATAACAATCCTTCGCATCCATAGTCTCAACATACTCTGTTAGTAAGCGATAGAAAACGTTATACGAAAGCTCTTTCTTATCGTGCAAGAGCCTCTCATCCAATGCTAGTCTTTTCAATGGTGTTAGTTCAGTGACAGTAACAGGAGCAATAGTAGAAGCCTCGATATTCTCACTTTCACCCTTTCCATGCATTCCAAACACAATTGCCATTATTATTATTACACATGTAATTACCAAGCCTATACACACATATTTACAATATTTCTTTCTATTATTTTGCGTAGCGTACCTAGTCATGATCTGTATAGAATCAGAGAGCTAGAAGCACCTATAAAAGAAACTATTTAGCGATTCAGTTACAAAGCTGAACAAGCCCAATGTTCACACCGTCTTCTTCAAAAGGCCAGTCACTTATCGGTTAGCAGCATTTGTCTCAATTCGGCAATAACTCAGTCTTTATCTGTTTAGCAAGTCTCATCCGGTTTAGCAATGTCTCAGCTGGGTTTTTCTTTCACGTTAGATCGTAGCGAACAATATCTTTTACTACTCTTTCAATCGACAGAGTCTATGAAACTTTTCTTTTCTATTGGTATCTCTTCTTCTTCTTCGTTCTCGATGCTTAGAGATACAAACTCGTCAGTCCAATCATCATTGACTGCATATGCCCATTCAGGACCGGAATACCTCCTGTTTGGTATCCTTTTTCTTTTCAATTTTGCTTCTCTTTTCGACTCTGCCTCGCTGGTACTTTCCTCTTTTGTCAAGTCTTTTTCCTCACTTGACGATTGTTCCACGACAGTCACTTCCTTTCTTTTCTCTTTCACTTTTGGCCTTCCTCCGTCGCCCAAACTTTCTTTACCCTTTTCCTTTATTGGTGAGATACTTAGTCTTCTCTTTGCACCATGTCCATTTGATGGACCTACTATCTTTTCTGTGGAAACTTGAACCTTTTCGTTCTGTTCTGCCTCGTTCCCTCCTTCTGGGGAATCAATCACGTTCTCTTTTTCTTTTTCTGTATCGTCTGCTTCTGGGAAAGCCCTCCTCTCATCAGGCTCTCCTGCTTTTTCACCTTTTTCGAGCCCTTCGTCACCGTTACTTTCGTCAGGCTCTTTATCACTTTCAGCTGCTTCAGGCTCCTTGTCACCTTCAGCTGCTTCAGGCTTTTTGCTACCCTCAGCTGCTTCAGGTTCTTTGTCACCTGTAGCTTCTTCGTCGCTGTCTGAACTTTCTCCTGGGTCTTCCCCAAGTGAGTCGGACTCTTCGCCCTCCAACAATATCTCTTTCTCTCCTGCTTCTGCTTGTTCGCTTTCAGTCCGCTTTTGTTCTGTCTCAGCACTGCTTTATCAGGCACTGGTAGTTTCAGCGCTTCAACTTCCTCATCTGTGGGACACAACACCTTCTTTGTGTGACTGGCGTGAATCCAGTTGGGAACCCCCGCACACTTCACAGCGGTAGTTGTCGTCAGGATCACTTGGAAAGGGCCTTTCCAACGGGGTTCCAGACACGACTTTCTCACGTGCTTCTTTACCACGACCCAATCACCTGCTTTCAGTGCGTGTCCTGGACCTTGGATCGGTGGCAAGGTGGTCGCTTCCACCTGGTGAGAGAAAGAGCGAACCACGTCAGCCAGTCCTTTGCAGTAGTCTAACACCATATCATCTGTAATATTCAAAAGCATGTTTGCGGGAACTGCAGGAAGTCTCATAGCTCTGCCCATGAGAATTTCATGCGGAGACAATCCAGTCTTTCTATCAGGGGTGTTTCTCATTGACATTAGCACTAAGGGCAATGCGTCAGGCCATTTCAAATTTGTCGATGCACATATTTTTGCCATTCTCGATTTCAGCGTACCATTCATCTGCTCCACCAGTCCTGAGGCTTCAGGGCGATAGCTACAGTGCAGCTTTTGCTCAATGTTCAGTGCTTCGCAAAGTAACTTTATCACCTCGTTATTGAAGTGACTTCCCCTATCTGATTCTAAAGAGATCGGGAATCCGAAACGTGGTATCAACTCTCTCAACAATAGCTTGGCAACTGTAAGGCTGTCGTTTCTACGTGTGGGGTATGCCTCAATCCAGTGACTAAAAATGCACACAATCACCAGCACATATTTCAGACCCCCATGCACAGGCATCTCAATGAAGTCCATCTGCATTCGACTAAAAGGCCCGCTTGCCCTACCAATGTGACTCGCGTTCACAACTGTTCCCTTTCCTGGGTTCATCTGCTGGCAAGTGACACATCGATGGCAAACTGCTTCTGCAGCTTGACGAAATCTGGGGTTAAACCAATCAGTTTTGAACAATCTTATCATGGCATCTCTCCCTAGGTGAGCTTGCCCATGATAGAACCGCGCAAGCTGTGATAAGAGACTATTTGGCAAAACATATTTTCCCTCATGTGAAACCCATAACTCGTCTTGTCTCTTTATACATTGTGATTTGATCCAGGAATCTCTTTCATCGTCCCTGACATTATTTTGCAATGCTTTCAGTTCATCTATCGTATCTACAACCTTCAAGGCAAATGCTTCAGCCGGTTCGAGTTCTGGCTCATTTATCGTATTCCAATCATCCCTTAGTAATATACAGTTCAAGGCACAAAATCTTGCGACTTGATCCGCATATGCATTTCCCAGAGACACATAGGCCCTCATTCTGACCTTGGCGGTCTTTTCGCAAGACCGCTGAGTTACCGCCGCGGTGAAGACCGCCGACCGCGGCGGTGTGCCGCTGTGCGCATTCTGACCGCTGGGAGCGTTCCGCCGGAAAACCGCCAGCAGCCACACTGGCGGTCGGCGGGAAAGTGGAGACTGGTCAACCTCCACCGCCACGCCAGCAGAACACCGCCCACAGAATTACGACCCACATTTCTGTGTGGCGGTCTTCTGTTGGCGGTCTTCTGTTGGCGGTCACGTCCCTATGGCTCCCGTCGCCTCCCGGAGGACCAACGCACAAGGTAAGTTGATCGTCTGTGAGGGGAGGGGGTGGGGGGGTGTTGTGTGATGTGGGCGTGCATGGGGGTGTGCGTGTGAGTGTGTAGAGGGGGTGTGTGAGTGCGTGTATGCGGGCGGGGGGTGCTGCTGTGTCTATGGGTAATGTGTGCTGTTCGGCAGGTGCGCATGTCGGCATGTATGTGTGCGGGTATGTGTCCCCGTTGTGTATGTGTGTGTAGGGGGTGTGTATATGTGCATGTTGGGGGTGTGTGCATGTCGGGGTACATGTATGTGCATGTCGGGGTGGGGTTGGGGAGGGGTTTCGTACCACCTCTGGGGGGTGGCAGGGGGGTGGAGGGTGTGGGGGGAGGACTCGGGTGGGTAGTGGGGGGTGGGGGAGACCCCTATCAGTGCCAGGGAAGGAATTCCCTGGCCCCGATAGTGCTTACCGCCATGGTTCGCACGGCGGTTCCCGCCCGCAAGAAACCGCGGCGGTAGGCAGGGTCATAATACCCTTGGCGGTCTTGGGACGACCGCCGGGCCGGAGTGCGCAAACTCCAGCCCCGCGGTCATGACCGCCGTGGCGGTCGGAGTGGAGAAGTAGCGGTCGGTCGCGGCGGGGACCGCCGCGGTCAGAATGCCATTTTTAATACCGCCGGTCTGTTCGCGGTCCGACCGCCGTCTCTCCGCCGACCGCCAGGGTCAGAATGAGGGCCATAGTCCTGTCCTTTCGTGTGAGCACTACACTTTACCACTGCAACTTCGGCTGGTTCTTGAATGGCGTGTAACAATTCCCTTATCCTCTCCCCGTTCTTCACTGGGGATCCTGAAGAAGTCAGAAAACCCCTTTGTGACCATAGTTGTCCAAAGTCATGCACAATCCCAAACCCGTATTGACTATCAGTATAAATGGTGACTTTCATCAATGCAGACAGTTGACATGCTCTGGTAAGGGCTACAAGTTCTGCTACTTGTGCAGAATAGACTCCTTGAAGCCATCCCGCTTCCAAGACACCTGTTACAGTACATACAGCATATCCTGCTTTCAAAATCCCCATCCCATCTCTTAGACATGAACCATCAACAAAAAGAATTTGGTCATTTTCATCAAGCTTGGTATCCTTGAAGTCCGGTCGAGGTTTTGTGCAAAATTCAGTCACCTGAAGGCAGTCATGCTCGACGTCTTCAGCGTTCTCAATTTCGGCATTTTCTCCAGGAAGCAAGGTTGCTGGATTCAACGTAGTGCACCTTTTCAGCTGCACATTCGGTGAGCCCAGAATTATCGTTTCATACCTTGTGAGTCTTGCTCCAGTCATGTGTTGCGTTCGGGAGCGGGTCAAAAGTATCTCAACTGAGTGAGGGACCATGACTGTTACTGGGTGTCCCATCACTATTCCTTCACTCTGAGTGAGGCTGATACCAACTGCTGCTACGGCGCGCAAACACCCTGGGAGTGCTGCTGCGACCGGATCCAAAGTAGCTGAAAAATACGCTACTGGTCTGTTCACGCCACCATGGGCTTGAGTCAAGACAGACAAAGAACATGCATCACGTTCATGGCAAAACAATGTAAAAGGCTTCGTGTAATCAGGCATACCTAAAGCTGGAGCCCTGCACATGCACTCTTTCAATTCAACAAAAGCATCCATCTCATCTCCCTTCAGCTCAATTTCATCCAAGGCATCCTTCTGGGTCAGTTTCAGTAGGGGCTTTGCTAGAGACGAGAAGTTGGGGATCCACTGGCGACAATATCCCACCATTCCCAAAAACTTCCTCACCTCCTTCCTTGTCTTTGGTGGACTCATTTGGAGTATACTTGTAATTCTTTCCTTCATTATTCTCCGTGACCCTTTCTCTATTTGGTGACCCAAGTATTTCACTTTCTTCTGACAGAACTGTAATTTGGAAGGAGACACCTTATGTCCATTCCTTCCCAAATGGTTCAGCAGAGCAATGGTATCGGCTGTGCAACCACTTTCTGTCTTTGATGCAACCAGTAAATCATCAATGTACTGTACTAAGGTTGACTCGAATGGCAATTCTAACTCTTCCAAATCTTTCTTTAGAATCTGATTGAATATCGACGGTGACTCAGAAAACCCTTGAGGAATTCGACACCAACTGTACACTCTGTCTAGGAATTTGAAACAAAAGAGGAATTGGCTGTCCTCATGAAGAGGCACAGAAAAGAATGCTTGTGACAAATCGATGACTGAGAACCATTCAGCATCGCAAGGAATTTGAAACATTATCACAGCTGGATTCGGTACGACAGGGCAGCACTTGACTATGATGTCATTTATTTTCCTCAAATCCTGCACGAGTCGGACCTTTCCACTCGGCTTTATTAGTCCCATTATTGGTGAATTACATGGACTGCTTAACACTTCTTTCAGTACCCCTTGCTTTACAAATTCGTCAATGAGTTGAGCAACTTTCATGAGGGGATCTTGTGGCATGTGGTATTGTGGGGTCTGGGGAAAGATTGCATTGGGCTTTACAGCCACTTTCACTGGTTCCACTCCTTTCATCAATCCCACCTCTTTCCCTGTCATATCCAACACTTCCCTCCCGACTGTTTCCCGTAATTCAGCTGGGATGTCTTCTTCAGTTATCATCGGGAAAAGACAAATCAGAGGATACTCTTCATCAACAGTTTCCATCTCATCCCCCTCTACACTGTCCTCTTCTTCCCCATCACTGCTCGTCTGTATTGTTATTCCTTCGTTCGAACACATGATCGAGCAACCCAATTTGCACAACAGGTCTCTCCCTAACAGTGCTATCGGGCTTGAGTCACATACCACAAACTGATGCACCCCTTGATAGTTACCGATGCTGACTGGAACCGGATCTGTAATTGGGTTCGTCAGATGTCTGTTTGCTACTCCCACCACTTGAACTGTCCTCCCTGAGAGTGGCAAATTTGGTACTTCACTGCTCTTAACTGTTGAACGTGTGGCTCCCGTGTCAACCAAGAATGAGACACGATGACCCATTACTCTTCCCTCTACGTACGGACCCCTTTGATCAACTTCCAAGGATGCCGCAAGCACACAGTCTCCTTCTTCTCCTGAACTTTCACTCTCCCATACGTTATTTATTCCACTCTCACTGTGTAATGGGAACTGTTGTACGGTGCCATTTGTACTCATTACCTGACCCGTTACCTGCGGAGGAACCATCACTTGCTGCTGACTCATTGGTGCCAAGGGTATTTGCATTTGCTGATTAGGTACCATAGGTAACTGCTGTTGCATCGGCTGCATTTGCGTCATCTGCATACGAGGCATCTGCATCTGCTGCGGCTGCATAGGTTGTAATCCCTGCAATTGATTTACAGTCTGAAAATTTGGGCTTGGACCTCTCAATTTCGGTCCCCTCATTGTCTGAAATGTATTGACATCATTGTTTTGCTGACCAACACCTACACCTGCACCTGCACCTGCACCTTCCTGCACCACCATCGGGCACTCGCGTTTCCAATGACCTACAATTCCGCACACGTGACACGGCATCACCTTCTTCATTGCCTGCACACCCATCACAACAGTGTTCAAATCCGGACCATTATTCACAAAACCTCCTCTGCCTCTGCCTCTGGCCTGTGGCTGAAACGCCATGTTTCCCTGCAACTGCGGTTGCGGTACCTGCTGTTGGAACCCTTGCATCCCTTGCAAACCTTGCAAACCTGTTTGAGCTGCCTTAAGCTGCATCATCATCACCTTCTCTTTCAACCTTTTCTGTTTCACTTCAATTTCGTCGCTACAGTATTTCGCATAAGTCAAGACCTCGTCAATCGGTTTAGACTGCCAACAAATCAAATGTGACTTTATCATTTGACTTATTTCTGGTCTCAGCCCTTCCACAAATCTGAACACAAAATGGAGCATGTCCTTCGCCTCTATTGTTTCCGTGCCACTGTAATTCTTGAACGCCTTCAACAACCTCTCATAGTAACTATGAATCGATTCTTTAGCCTCTTGGGCAGTTCGATCAATCTTCTGCCAATCCACATTCTTCGCGGGTACCTTAGTCTTCAAATGCTCAATCACCTTATAGTACAAGCTCATCACCAAAGGGGATGGTGCACCTGTCTCCCTGTCCCTCTCTGGTTCACTTGTCGTCCAACCTACAGCTCTTTTGCAATCCTCCCACAAATCTGCCGGAACCACAATCTCAAAGAGAGTGTTCAGGTCTTCCCAAAGACATTTTGCAAGCTTCACAAACCTATCAGTCTGTTGATACCATTCAATCGGCTTCTCTCTTAGTTTGGGAAAATCGTCCGTAAAAGACTGAATGTCGCTTCTGTGCCATGGTACATGTACTAATTTTCCCCCTGCTGTCTCCCTCATTGGTAACATTGTTACTGTATCACTACTCTGCGGTCTTTTCTCATTGAGCTCTGTAGCACTGTCCCTCCTCTTTTCCTTCCTCTTTACCCACCTGCTTTCCCATTTGTCTAAGCACCTCCACACTTGTGCACTCTGCAGCAATTCTCTAAGGTGTGTCTTCATGCCTGCTGACCTCATGTGTTCAAAATCTGTGGTCCCAAAATCTAACCTGTAGCTCCTGCTCAAGTGTTTCGTCTTGTCTATGTCAACCCCGTTTCTGTCAGCTGCTTCCTGCAAGCTCTTGTGTATCTTGTTCACTTCCTTCGTAATCCTGGGACATAGATACCTCAGCTCTTCTTCTGTGTAGGACTCTAACCTGTTCACACCCATAGTCCCTTCCACCAATTCTTGTGCTTCCATGTTCAACCTGACCCTATTCATATAGTCTTCTCCTTTCCCACTAGCTGAATTTTGTGTGGAATTCAGACTGTTGAACCACTGTGTCAACTGTTGCGCATTCACCCCCATCAAGGTAGCGTTCACATCGACTGCCATCGATGGTTGAGGCAACTTTTCAGTGTTCGATGTTAAACGTATTATCAGTGGGGGGCTCGACCTCACCAGTGTCGACTGAGCACATATGGGACTAAACTCCATCAAGGACCCAGACCCATTTGGCTGAGTCGCTATCGGAGTTATCCCCGGAGTGTTTTCTATGCACCTCCTTTCGGTCCCATTTTGCAGCATTGATCCATGACCGCTCGGACCCAAGTTAGGCTGACTATACAGAGGTACCGGGGGACCTACAGTAATGGGTAGTGATATCGCGTCTGGGTTCTGTCCATTCCCCATGTTCTGAGGCATGTTCATTCCCACACCATGGGTCATCATTGCCGGCATGCCCATCTGGCTCCCCGTCATTTGAACATGTGCGTTTCCTCCCTGCATCTGCTTCTGGGGCAGCATAAACTGAGTTGATTCAGCTTGTGCCATTGTTGGGTTGTAACCATTTTGTACTCCCCTTACGGTTGGATCTAGAATCATTCCTGCACTGTTATCACTGTTGTAGTACCCTGGCATCTGCGGCTGATAATTTTCTGCTGGTTTCAACACGGGCACATCTGGATATATTCTCCTAACCTGCGGTATCTGCGGGGTGAACAGCAGACTCGAGTCCTTAGATCCCGATGACGCTCCTGAACTCTGGGTTTCACTGTTCTGTACCGATGCCGGAGGGGCAGAACTGGTACTTGGACCTTGTCCATTCTCTGCATAAGGCGGTGGACGGTCGTTCAGCAATTGCATTATCAACTCCTCATCCTCTAACTCCTCTTCTCTTCTCAACTTTTCCTCGTCCTCTCTATCCTTGGAACACTTCCTGTCTGTCTTACAGGTAGCTTTCTTACTTGTCTCCTCTCCTTCCTTAGTAATTGCGGGAAACAATTTTATCCCCTGTAATACATCTGATCTCCACACCTTCTGTGCATTATCCCACCTAGCATCCGCTAGTGTCTTTTCTACCTTCCTCATTCTGGTCTCGAACTTCTTTTGCTGTTGCTGTCTGGCCATTAGTTCCCAAATTGCTAGAGCCTCAAACTGTGCTGGCCTTGGAGGCACCTTCATGTCGTACATCGTGAATCTCAAATTCTCTAGAATCCTTATGTTGAATGTCCCATGTATCGGGAACGCTACGCTCCCATGTTTCTCTGTCAACTTGTGCCATTGCTTTAGCCAAAGGCACGGAGCTACCCCCTTTTCTTCCATTACAATGTAAGCTGGTGTACCCTCAGGCGGCGTCTCCTCTCCTACGCTCGCTTTAACGTAAGACTCCCCCTTCATCGCGCTCCTGAATGCTTTAAAGAATTTCATTTTTTCTCGTCTTTTATTTAACCAAGTTTATAATCAATAGGTGACTTAAATTCCACAAAATTTGTAATCAATAGGTGACTTTAATTCCCGGAATACTCTTCACCTGCCTTTCCCCTCCCAATCGAGTCCCACGGACTGCGTCCAATCCGTGCGCGACCCTTCTCTGCAACCAACCTATCCCAGCGTGGCTCTTAGTGACGTCACACTCACACACACTGCGGCTGACAAAGCCTCGCGGCTAATCTTCCTTCACTCACCTCCTCTCGTAACAACTCTTTGCATATATTGCGAGCTACCAAAAATAAAACAGATCTGTCGGTTTACTACAGGAAGGGTAACACAATCGCTTCAGGACCTTAGGGACCTTTCACTAGCCTCAGGACATTTCACTAGCCTCTGGCCGCTATTCCGTCTTTCTCAGTCCCCACATTCGCAAGCAAATCTGACCCGCAGACCTACTCTCAACTTGTCAATGATCTGTTCTAGTGCACTTAGAATCTTGTCAAAGCCCGAAGTCGAAGTTTCTTTCATTCCCTAACACACGTACCGACTTGTTGACCACGCCCGATCAACCTACTAAACCGCCCAGACCACAACATGGATCAACATACTCCGGAGTCTCTTGACCTCGCAGGGCCCGTCTCAACAACAACAACCACGTGGACCTTTTTATGCACAAAGCGCCACACGCACATGAAGTTCGACGACTTCCCTACTCTCACACTCGGAGCCGCACCTCCGCTATTTCTATGAAGTTCGACGACTTCTCTACTTCTACACCCGGAGTCGCACCTCCGCTATCCTTTAAAAGAAAAATCCTCGCAACCTTTTCACACACCCTGCGGCAATAAGCTGTGCAAGCGCAAAACCCTAACTTCACTCATACCATCACTAGTACCGCCAACGCTTATTCCACACCTCCGTTCTCTCCATTCGCAAGCTCCGAGATCCCGGGAAAGTCGCGGTGGACCTAGCCCATCATCATTCTGTCAATCTGTTTTACCCAAGAAAATCTAATTCAACTTCCCGAGTGGGGTCTCAAAATGCGTAACCGTTAATTCAACACCATGTACTTTAGGAGTACCGGGTCCCAAAAGACGTAACCGTCCTCTGCTACCATCTACTGATAGAGCGAAACCGTAGTAATAATTTATCTGTGTTCGGACGCTCTTTAGGCCGATGAATCTTTTGACTAAGTGGGAACTCTCTGTACTCTTGATCGATCCGTCGCATCAAATCAATAATCAATAACGTACATAAGCAATACCTTGATCAACATAACACTTAATGATTAATCCAGAATACATTTCGGCGAACCCTGACCTTTCAGTCAGGAATAACCACACCAGTTTATTGCAAAGTTAGTGAATTTTATTTCCCTATATTAACAAAGCTAGCACAATATAAATGTGTCTCAACACCAAATGATAAACATATATGAACATTAATAGCTGTCCATAACGTCGAAACAAGTGCAATCTATGAAGCATTTGAATCACAAGGCATTCGATAATAGCAATGCAAATCACTAATACGAAAATCTGTAATGAACTAATGGCATACATTTAGTCAGCATAACAAGATCTCAAATTGCACCGTGCGACATATGGAATCCTCATCTAACCACAAATTAGCATCGGCATGTGGGACTTCATGCAAAAAACAATTTAGCAACATTAATTTAGAAAACTCCTAACTAGGGATCTTACCAAAAGAATCAGCAGTTGGTTACCTAAAAGAAACACAATGCAATTTTACAATTTCCTTTTCATATTTACCAATTACGATCAGCATACAAGGAAGTCTTCGTCTCACAGGTACCGTTCTTCGGTCAGCATGGGTACCGTTTCTCGATCAGCATGGGACGGGGCATAAGGGGCAGGGGTGAACGGGGCAATTGCCTCACGGCGGCAAGGTAAAACTATTACTTCATGCAAAGGGATCAAATCAAAGTACAGTCTCTAGGGCAAGAATCATTTAAAGTCTCTTTCTCTCGATTAGAGAAAGCATCAAAGTCTCTTTCAAAATGGCGTCGCAGCAAAGTGGGCCATAATAGCTACGAAGTCAAAATGGCGGGGTGTCCGATGAGAGAGAGAGCTTCCTCTCGTGCACCTGGTTTTTATAGACAACAGTTCAAGTCCAGTAGGGTCTTCCATTGGAGGGTTCATAGGTTAGCTTCAAATTGACCAATCAAAAACGACAGCTCTCAAGCTTTTACTTAAGCATACATTATCCTTGGAGATGGGTACGCAAATCGCAACATTGTCTATCAATTAGCTCACTTTCAGAGCCTCCATTGTCCGCACCTGCAAGTCGACCTTGAATTAAAGAGAAAATATGCCAGGCTGGCACTAACTTTAAGATAAGCATGTGAACAGTTTCTGTGGAAAAGTACAGCTTCAAGCAGAAATACACGTTTATTAGCACAGTGGAAAAATACGAACATCTAAACCGTGAGACCAGGCCACTAGGCCAAAGCCTCCGCTAAAGTAATGTTAAGCTAAAGCATTTCAAACAAGCAAATCGTAGCACACGTTTATGATTATGTCGGATTAGTGCAATTCTAATACACCACGTTATATAAAGTACGCGTATAAATGTTGGCAAACTACTCTGAGGGCACATTTTGTCCCCGTACAATCTTTATTAGTTCGGTTAATGTCACACATGATTATTTCACTCTACGTTTAAGCGTTAATAAATCAAAACCTTCATTTTCTGCTTCATCACTCATTACCAAAGGTACTGTACCAGGGTGTCCGTGAGGCTCAGTGACTGGTGCCATTGGCGTTGGATTGTTGGGAACTACTCTGTCACGATGCCGTGATAACACCAAACTGAAGCTTTTGTGTTTCTAAGCACTATGTCGAAGTTTAATCTTTGAAAATGTATATCTTGGCTTGTGTATGTTGGATTTTTGTCAGTTTTGTCTTGTTTTACTCAGATAAATATTTTTCTAAACTGGTGTTGGGTGCTTTTGTGGTGTTTTTACTTTGTTACTGTGTTTGTAGAAATACTTTACACCTTGCCTCTTAGATAAGCCTGACTGCTTGTGCCACATTCCCAAGGGGGTGAGCAGGGGTTATCTGAGCTGTGTATTTCTCTTACCCTGACTAGAGTGAGGGTCCCTACATGGACAGGGTGTAAACTGACTGCCAACTAAAGACCCCATTTCTCACAGTAACTATTCTAGACAGGATCTCCTGAAACTGCAATGACACAGACATCATCGTCTCCTTTGCCTCCTTTTACGTCACCTCTAGCAAACACCAGCTCAAGAGCATCTCAAAGCTTGATCATCTCAGACATCTATGCGATCCCTCCACTGGACATCTTACAGCTACACGATCATCACTAAGATTGGCCTCAAGCTGGAACCCTGAAAATACCTGTACATGTATGTACCGGACCACTGCCTCCAAATCATTGACCAGTGGATGCTGAGGAATCAACTTAAGCTTAATTGTTACAAAACAGGGATCCCAATCTCTGGAAAATGGGAGAACAACTAATACACAAACATCTGGCTTTAGAAACACAGCCCACTACAAGGGCTGACGAAAACTTCAATATTCTGCATTTCTAATGAATCCAGGAAAAATACCTTATTAAAAAAAGTCTTGCAATCATAGAAAGTATCAAGCAAGGTTTACCCCTGGTAGCTCCATAAGGCATGGCAGAGCACATATTTATAGAAAAGTGTTGGAAACTTCTAGAGTTACATGGGGATAAGGCTTAATTCTTTAGAACAGCAGTTCTTAACCTTTTGATTTATGTGGACCCCCAATGAATCATTCCTAGAATCGAGGGGCCCCCACTGAGTCATCATTGGAAGCTCAGACTCTTGACCTAAAGAAATTCGATAATTTGAACCTCAAAACAATACACAAAAATACAAAAACAAGTATACACCAAACAAATGCTCAAATATTGAAATAGTTGGTGTAATTCACAATCAGACATAGAAAGTTGTCATTTTTTTACTTTCCTTCTTTAATTGTGTGTACTTTGTTAATTTTAATTAATTTTAGTGATGTTTTATTTTGTAAAACAGTTGCAAACCCCCCGAGTAAGTCTCCTGGAACCCTGGCGGTCCTTGGACCAAAGGTTGAGAACCACTGCTCTAGAAGGCAGAAGATAGAATGAGATCACGAGAAACAATGAAATCAGAGCTAGTGTTCTTGGGTTGCATCCAGTCAAGGCGCTCTTACCTTCATCAATCTATGTACTCAACATGTTTTTTTAAATCCACATCTCAGGTGAAAAATACAATCTTTATTTAACTGCGTGACCTGGGTTTTCATTTAGTATGCTAGTGCCGTCTTGAAAATGATGGCTGCTACAGGTTACAGGATCAGATTTAAAATGATTTTTGTTTTGCATCAGCCTTCTGAAGTGATAAACCAGGGAGTGATCATCTATTCTGACCAATCACCAACTCACAAGAAGCTCTTTCTTTTCCACAACCTGCCCAACATATTTTTCCTTGAGGAATCTACAAGCTACCATTGCCGTGTCATTTATTTTCTAGACTATGCAGAAGGACTGTGCTTAGAGGCCTGTTCTTACTACTAAAAAGACCGAGAGCAATCCAAAATGCTGCAGCGAGACAAATGCCACCACTCATTAAAGAACACCTCACCTGCCTGCCAAGCACTTCCTTGGCTACCCATGGCCATATGCTTTGTCTTCATGGAACTTTGCATTGCCCACAGGACCATCTACGCCACAGGGCCAACTTGCATTCAAATAAAACTGCAAAGATACTGCAAGAATAGAAACCTTCCTCTTTCAGCTGGAACCTCGGCTGATGGTACCTTCTACAAGAAGAGGAACGCATCTGTGGGACTTACTTCTTCATATAGACAGCAAAAGGATGGAACTCACTTAGAAAACACAAGACACACCCTAGTCCTCCTAGGATAAAGAAAGGCAGCACAGACGTGGAGATTCCCACAGATTCAGAAGGCTTGCACCAAACAACAGACACCATCTCAAGAAGGGTGTGGACATCACAAAACTCAGGATCATACCAATCACAGATCTGCAAGTACCAACAGATGAAGACAGGTTGCACCAACCTATAGACAGAAGCATTCACCATCACAAGAAGGGTGTGTACAACACAGATCTCAGGGTCATACCAAACACAGACCTGCAGATTCCAACAGATGCATGCAGATTGCACCAACCAACAGACAGATGAACTTGCCATCACAAGGAGAGTGTGGACCTCTCAAATCTAAGGATCATACCAATAAAAGACGTGGAAATACCAACAGAAGCAGGCAGATTGCAACAACCAACAGACAGAAGCATTCACCATCACAAGGAGGGTGTGGACATCACAGAACCCAGGATCACACCAATCACAGACCTGCAGATTCCAACAGAAGCAGGCACTATCCAGCCCCTCCTCCTACTCCATCGCTCCCCTTCTCCTGTCTAATTTCCTGCTCCAAACTGTCCTCTTCTTGCCCCTCCTCCTGCCTGTCTCTCTCATGCAGCCCCTCCCCCTTCTAATGCCATCCCTCATGCTCCATCCTTCCCCCTTTGTCCACCTTTCACTCTTATTCCATCCTTTCGCGCTAATCCCCTTTTCAACTTTTTCCTCCTCCTGCCCTCCCGTGGCTTTATCCTTCTCAGTTGCCCTCTTGTTGCCTTCTCATCTGCTCATCATTCACACACCTAAGGGCAGCTCCTACAATGCACTCTAGTGCTTAAGTTGAGCCGGTGGGGCCCACTGGTACTCACTTGTGGGGACCAGCACTTATTTTTCCGCAACATATATTTACCAAGAGCAAGAGGGAGGAAAAGACACAAGGTTTGATTCAAAAAAGTAAAGTTAGACTTTTGATCTAAGTTTAGACCAAACGTCTAATTTTGCTACTTTTCGGTATTTACAAGGGCAAGTTATGAGTAGAATCTTTATGTCTGCGCTTGGGCAGAATCTTCGCGCTCGGGAAGGAGATCCGCCCCAAGTGCGGAGATTCTGTTCCGAGTGCAGAGATTCCACTCTGTTCGCGGAGATTCCATTCTGGGTGCGAGTAAGATTCCACTCGGTGCGGAGATTCCACTCTGGGTGCCACAATTCCACTCGGTGCAGAGATTCCACTCTGTTCGCGGAGATTCCATTCTGGGTGCGAGTAAGATTCCACTCGGTGCGGAGATTCTACTCTGGGTGCCACAATTCCACTCGGTGCAGAGATTCCACTCTGGGTTGGGAGTGGAGCCTCGTTCTTGGGGCGGGGAAATTCCACCCCGAGTGCTGAGATTCCACACCGAGTGCTGAGATTCCACCCCGAGTGCTGAGATTCCACACCGAGTGCAGATGTAAAGATACTACTCGTAACTTACCTTTGTGAATAATGAAAGTTGTAAACTTATACTTTTGGTCTATGTTTACCTTTGTGAATTGGGCCCACAGATCAGAAAGGGTGAGTAAAATAAAGACAGAAAACCGTCTCGAAGGAAGAAAGCAGGAACCTGCAAGGGTGACGTACAGGGGTTGGGAGGGTCTGGCAGTGAATTAAAGAGGCATGAACTGGGTTTAAGACCACAACCCTTGGTATTCGTTGCACCGACGCTTAATCGGACCAGCCTCTGGCTTTCTGAGCAGAGCTCTGGGCTCCGGCACACTTTGTTTAACAAATTAAGCACTGTCATCCTCTCTAGTGAGAAAGAGTGCGTTTGGAAACTCAGTACATGGAAAAGGCCCGAATGCCTCGAAATTTCTCAGATTTCCTCCTTTGTACCCTATACTGGACATTCCTTTCTATCTTTCTTGCACTTTTAGCGCTTGGAGACCATGCGTTGGTGTACAGCGCTACACCAGAAGTCAACATAACCTCTTGTTTGATATGAAATCAACAGTAAACAAACGCTGCTTAGTTTATACAGCGCGCTCTATGACGCGTCGGGTCACTAGGCGCTGATAGCCCGTCATCCTTCTGAGGTTTGAGTACCTCAGAAGGATGACGGGCCACGTGAACCCACCGAGAATCAAACCTGTAACCTTCAGGTTCCGCGCAAATGTCTACAATGAATGCGTTCATGAGTCCACTAAGCTGTAGTGCCAGCTTACCTACCAGAGCACGACATACTGCACACAGCGCCCCACCCGGCTGCCCACCCTGGCCCCACACCTCACGGGCTGTGGGACACCGAGCAGGCAGGAAGTCGCTGAGTCCCCTTTGATACCGAGGAAGTGTGGTGAGGCGAGGGAGGGCTGCTTTGGGTGCATGAAAATTCCCCTCCTGCGCCTAAAAGCGAGGTGCAGAGGAGCTGACTGGCACTGCCCAGGGGTAGAGGTCGGGACAACAGCCTGCTAGATGAGTGCCACGAAGACGGAGAGGCGCTGCGGCCCCAGCCTGGCCCTGGTGGCCTGCGCCGTACTGACCACCCTGGCACTATCGGTGCCAGCCACAGCCTTTCTAATGAGTTACTTCAGCCAGGAAAGCGAACAGAGCAACGCTACGGTGCAGGTGAGTGGGGCTGGCAAGCCTGGGCTGAGGCAACAAGATGGTGAGGCTGGAGATGCGCAACTCGCCAGCTCAATATGCACAAGATCACACAGCTTTGCGCGGGCAGAGAATGGCGGGAAGTGCCTATGGGAGTAGACAGGACCAGGAGAGGGGAGCGCCGGCATATAATGTTTAAATACATTAAGCAAGAAGTAGGGTGCACGAGAAGAGTCCAGGGGGCAGTGGAAGGGAAGAGGAATGCTGATTGGTAGGAATACGAAGTGAGAGATAACAATATTTTGTACACTAACCAGTACTTTTGAGGACTTTCAAAACAGAGAGAGTGAACGTGTGTAAGTTTGTGTCTGTGCAACAATTCCTGGTGAAATCCGACATCTCACCAGACCCGACTGAAAGCACCTGTACCCAGCTGTTTATCCGAAAATACATTTATTAGGGTGTGTAACACCCCAAAGACCCACTGAAGCTACGCCCCTGCTGCTCCTGATCCCCAGCTATGCACCTGCACCCTTAAGGCTTGTTTGCTAACACTAATACTGCTGCATCTTGGGAGCTGTAGTTTCTGGCCCTGTCCGGAGAGCTCTGGTGTAAATTGTATGTTGCCTTGCCTTACTCTATGTCAATGAAGCATTACATGCGTGTTGCGGTGGGTGCTTCCACGCAACACCCATGGGTTTTGACACATTCCCGGATTCACAAGAATCTGTAAACCTGGGAAATCGTCGCAACTGTGTGACTCCCCCAGGGGGGTGGGGGTGTAACGGAGAGAAATATCTAATAGTTCTTCATTGTTTCCTGAAAACGCCTCCATTCATTGGAGCACCTACCTGCACAAAAACAATCATGCCTCATGCCAACAACGCAAACACACAAGGCTGCATGTGTTGGCGCTTTCTGCACCGGCGCTGGCTGAAAGGACA
Source organism: Pleurodeles waltl (assembly GCF_031143425.1). NCBI lineage: Eukaryota > Metazoa > Chordata > Amphibia > Caudata > Salamandridae > Pleurodeles > Pleurodeles waltl. The sequence goes on from NC_090445.1 coordinate 38,232,355, forward strand.
GGAATGCACCATATCATGTAAATACGGTGCATTCCTGCCCTTTCAATTTCGCACAGCTAAAAAGCTCGCGGCGCTGCCCTACGCCAAATGTCCGTAAATGAGGCCGCGTATTCACAATTATATAGCACATTCTTGCCCTTTCCTAGTGGTGGCACACAATTGGCTTCCTAGGGTCAACTCGGATACCCTTGAGTCATGTTGCAAGGGTGCCTGCAATGCAGGCAGGATTGCTTTTGTGCAGGAACGGGCACCTTACTGCACAAAAACAATCGCCAGAGGCATTTTCCTCTTTTCTAAGTGTGCTGCAGAACGCAGCACACTTAGAAAGAGGATCAACGAGAAGAAATAAATATATTTCTCCTACTTGCTTCTCTAGTGGGAAGCTGTGCAATTCTGACACATTCATGGCTCTACCAATGCTGGTAAATCTGGGAACATGTCAGAATCCATGGGTGGGTACACAGGAACACCTATGCTCCACCCATGGCACGCTTTCCTGCCACAGAGTAATGCAAGGCTGCAATTTGCGCTGCCTTGCTTTACTCTAGATTTATCAAGCCATTCAGGGCCATGCAAGGTGGCCTTGTGTGGCTTGATAAATCTAATTTAGGCTTTGTGTCGTCCTTGGCGCAAGGGCACATGGCAACGCAAAACCTTGAAAAATGTGCTCCTGTATTTTTATGAAAGCGCAATTACCTACTAATCATACTTGCACGCTGTAAAGTATCAATAGTTAAAAATTTAACTGTTAGCACATAACACTTTTCATACACTCCAGGCTGTAAAATACATCAACTCTAAGGGCTTGGAGTTTAGGTTTCGAGATTGAAAGAGGTGGTATTAGAGTTCTGGAGGGTAGAAGGCTCTGAGATGCGTGGAGTCCTTCACACCGTCTGGCCACGTGTCTAGTCTCAGGAGAGTGATAAAGACTACAGGACACATTTATCATGGTGTTGTGTTGCCCTTGCGTCACGCAAGTTATTGCAAAGGCAACGCAACACTAAAGTCAGGTTTAGATAGCAACGGAAGTGGTGTGGTGCTTGCTGAATCTGAAGTACCACAGGGCAGCAGAAGTCGCTGCCTTTTGTGCCTCTGTGCCAGGAGGTGTTCATGGGTGGAGTATGGTTGTTCCCACGTTTCCACCCATGGATTCTGGTGCATCCACAGATTTGCCATGAGTGGCAGACCTGGGAATGTGTCAAAATGCGACGCCTTGCCATGGGAGGAGAAACACCTTATTTTGCCGCATTTTTTCCTAATTCTACATGTGCTGCATTCTGTAGCACACATTGAAAGAAGAAAAAGTCTCAGAGGATTGTTTTTCTGCAGGAAGGTGCTCATTACTACACAAAAACAATCCTGCCTATAAAACAGACACGCTTGCACCACAGCATAAATGTGCCTGCGTTGGCGCCAGCACAAGGAGAGGGCAGGATCTATGGGTAGATGGTAGATTGAATATGTATGCGCTCCACTGGGCTCACAAGTGGGTGGTAGATTGAATGAGTGTCCACGTCGCTGGATCTATGGGTCGGTGGTAGACTGGATGAATACGCGTGCCGCTGGGCTCATAGGTGAGTAGTAGTTCGAATGAGAGTCCGTGCCGACATGCTCAAACATGGGTGGTGGATCAAAAGAGTGTCCATGCGGCTGGGCCCAAAGATGGGTGGGAGATTGAATGAGTGTCCACACTGGTGGATCTATGGGTGGATGTTAGATTGAATGTGTCCACACTGCTTGATCTACGGGTGGGTGATACATCAAATGAGTGTCCATTCCACTGGGCTCACAAGTGGGTGGTAGATTGAATGAGTGTCTTCACCACTGGATCCATGGATGTATGGTGGATCGAATGGGTGTCCATGCTGCTGGGGCCACAAGTGGGCAGTAGATTGAATGAGTGTCTGAATTCTTGGTCTCACAAGTGGGTGGTAGATTGAAGGAGTGTCAGCGCCAATGGATCTATGGGTGGGTGGTAGACTGGATGAGTACACATGCAGACGGTTCACATGTGAGTGGTAGATTGAATGAGTGTCTGTGCCGTCATGCTCACATGTGGGTGGTGGATCAAAAGAGTGTCCATGCAGCTGGGACCACAGGTGGGCAGTAGATTGAATGAGTGTCCACACTGCTGGATCTATGAGTGGGTGGTAGATTGAATGAGGGTCCCCACTGCTGAATCTATAGGTGGGTGGTAGTTTAAATTAGTGTCCGCTCTTCTGGGCTCACAAGTGGGTGGTAGATTGAATGATTGAATGAGTGTCCTCACCATTGGATCTATGGGTGGATGGTAGATTGAACGGGTGTCCATGCAGCAGGTGCCACAAGTGGGTGGTAGATTGAATGAGTGTCTGAACTTCTGGGCTCACAAGTGGATGGTATATTGAAGGTGTGTCTACGCCGGTGAATCTATGGGTGGGCGGTAGATTGGATGAGTACACATGCCGCTGGGCTCACAGTTGACCTCCACTGGGCTCACAAGTGGGTGGTAGATTGAATGAGTGTCTGCACCACTCCATTTATGGGTGGGTGGTATACTGGATGAGTACACGTGCCGCCGGGTGAGTGGTAGATTGAATGAGTGTCCGCTTGCTGTGCTTACAGGTGAGTGGAAGAGCTCTCCGCTGCTAAAAGATACAATTGGTGGTATGAGTGCATGCACCCTTGGTCCATTGATGGCACAGTGTAGTGCAAACAGGGCTGGCTTCAGTGCTGCTGGCACCATGTGCAAGAGTCTTTTTTGCCACCGCCTCCCCAAGATTTCCTTCTATTCGAACTCCCTCACTGCCACCGTTTAGCAGTGCCCGTCATCTCTCCGTAGCACCTCTCTGACATACATGATTTTTTTTATAGCGCTACTCATGGCTCACTCACACTCAGTTCTGTGATCTGCATGGTACACATTCTTCGCAGCAGGCACATTCACCCTCTGCGCAACTATGATGAGTCAAAACTGCCATTAGACAACATTCTGAACTCTCTCCAAGAGGAACATTATTCACCAGAGTTATTTTGACCTTTTTATTGTTGCCTGAAAACTGCTGGACGCACAACGAAGTTCTCATGGGGTGAAACCCATAAGTTAATATATAAGTCCTAAAGCCGACACTGGTGCCCAGAGACAGGATGCTCCCCAGCGTGCCTTCTGTCCACCTGTGTTTCGGAGGCCTCCTGGGTCATTGTTTGCTTCTCAGAAAGGTGCCCCAGACACGTCTTCCGGTTCAGGAATCTCTCTGTCCCAGGATAAGCCGCTGTCACCGCCTTCTTTCTTCTACAGAGACTCTCTCTTCCGGTTCGAGTTGGGATGCTGTTGCCCTAGAGACAGGGACGTTCCGGCCCTCGTCTTCCGCTCTTGATTGATGTCTTAGCCTCGTGTGAACATGTTCCTGTCTGCGCCCCTAGTGCAAGGCACCCTAGGCTGTCCCGCTGGCTGACCCGTCCTTCCTCCCAGATTGTCTTTAGTCAGCCTTGTTGTGGTCGTTTCAGAAATGTTTAACCTTAGTTCGGCTATTCTGCAGTTTGTCCTGAAAATCTAATTGCCCTTGTGTCAGACCTCAGTAGGGGAAAGTGTGTGGTTGTGTGTTTCTACCCAGTGACGTAGCTTCAGGTGGGGTGTAACACCCCCCTAATAAATGTATTTTCTACTAAATAGTTGGGTACAGGGGCTTTCAGTCGGTATGGTGAGGTGTCTGTAGGATTGCACCAGGAATGTTTACACACTCAGACAAAAATACACACACTCTCTCCCTTGCTGTTTTGAGAGCTCTCAAAAATGTTGGTTATGTTACAAAATATTGGGGCATATTTACAAGCCCCTAGTGCCACCTTAGCGTCAACTTTTTTACACTAAGGCGGCATTTAGAAGGCCTTTCTCTAGCGGCATATGTAGAAAGTGGCACAATGCTTGTATTGCGCCACTTTACAACCCCTTGCGCCACATTATGCCTGCGTCAGGCATAATGTATTCAAGTGGGCATTCTGACACAGGGAGGCCCGAAAAAATGGTGCAGTGAAATTTACGAGATTTCACTGCACTATTTTTTGCATCATTTTTAACTCCCGCTCAAATCAGCCGTTAAAATGACTCCCTGTGCCTTACAGCACTAGCGTCAACATTTTTGACACTAGAGCAGCAAAGCACCACAATAGTGTGAAAATGTTGAGGTTATTATCCTAACGACCACCATGGTGCCCATATTGTAAATACGGCACAACTATGGTGACATTAGGCGGGCAGTGACAACGCAAGAAAAGTGGGGCATGTGGACCGAAGTGCCACTTTCTTGTAAATATGCCCATTGTGTTTTCTCTCACTTAGTACCCCACCAATCCGCGTTCCTTTCCACTGGCCCATAGGCCCCTCTCATGCACTCTGCTTGTTGTATAATGTATTTTAACATTGTATGCCAGTGTGATTATTGGATAATCTGAAGCTCATGAATCACCAATCTCACTGACCGAGCTACGCCCCTGCTTCTCCCAACGTGCATACGTGTCCCTCAGTGTCTTATTGTTTATGTGTGTGTCAGGCGTATGCATTGTTGATGGTCTCCGAGTTCAGACACAATAGATCAGCGGTTCTTAACCTTTTGACTTCTGAAGTCCTCCACTGAACCATTAATCCCGGTACACCCACTGAGTTATTAGTTCTATAATTTGGACTAGTGATGCACCAGTTTTCTTGCGGCCCCCTCGCATCCCCTAACGCCACCATGGTAGACCATATTTACAATACGACGCACAATGGCGCATGTTAGGGGCAATAGCGGCATTTTTTTTTTTTGCTATTGTAACGCTACACTGGATTAGCATTAAAAAAATGATGGTAATCCATTATAGTGTTCAGAATGCCCAAAGAAGGCATTAAAAATGACGCAAGAAATGGTGCAATGGCATCTTGTAGATTCCATGTGCCATGTTTAGCGAACCTCTAACGAGGGAACGCCCCCTTTGCATACATCATGTATATGTTATGCATGATTTGGTGCAAAGGGTTTACAAGATGGTGCAAACCTAGTTTGCGCCACATTGTGAATATGGCGCTTGGTAGTGGTCCATTAGCCTCACATTTGCGGCACAGATTTTGCTGCAAATGTGGCGCTAAGGGGTGCAAGGGCCTTGTAAATCTGGCCCTGTGTGTCTCTCTCAAGTATTAGTTGGTTGCTGGTAACTCATACGTCTTTTGCACGTAAGTGAATTCATTGCTTGCCCCTTTCTTTCTAGTATCTGCGACCATGTGATGCAGTAGCTCTTGAGCATTTTGTATGTCAGTGCTGCCCTTGTAGCTTGTGAGTATTTTGTATGTCAGTGCATTCCTTTCTCAGCTGTTCCTCCTGTGTACTCTGAAACTCTTGGACTTGTAGCCTGTGAGTATTTTGTATATCAGTGCATTCCTTGCTCAGCTGTTCCTCCTGTGTACTCTGAAACTCTTGCACTTGTAGCCTGTGAGTATTTTGTATGTCAGTGCATTCTTTGCTTAGCTGTTCCTCCTGTGTACTCTGAAACTCTGTTGCCCTTGTAGCCTATGAGTACTTTGTATGGCTGCAGTTATCCTGCTTAGTTTTTCCTTCATGCTGAAGTATGGAATTTTTTTGTGTAGGTTTTGCACAAATTATGTTTTTAATTTGGAAAAAAATATGTGGCTTTGCACACTGCTACTACAGATGTTTTAGTGCTAAAATCACAATATTTGCCATTATAGTAAACTCTGAAATAGACATCTCAGGAGACAGAGAGCACCAAGTCTGTGATCAGAGAGGATTCCCTCTCGCCCCTTACGAGTATTATCCTGAAATGTTTATTTATATCATCAGCGCATTTTGCAATCAATTATGAGAGCTATAGGACCACCTGGAGAAGCGGGCTTGAGCCACCCGTGCAGCCCTCTGCATGAACGGAGACAGGACCACCATATGATCACTGCTACATGCTACACCACAAACATCTCCAGTGGAAGCCTCACGCGACATCTCTTCCACTGCGGCCACTCTCCATCCATACACGGCCACAGGCAGAAGTGATCACTCAGGATCAGCTGCACTTACCTATGTGTGGTGATGACAAGTTGGACAGATGAAAGCATGAGAAGGAAAGACTGAACACAAAAACATTCCTTCTGAATAAAGGAGAATTAGACACAGCGCGGACAGGACCTACAAGAGATGCAACCAGACCCTTCAAATCAGCATCTGAACGAAACACCTTCTGTATGAAAAAGGAGCGACAGATGCAACCTAACCAATCGAATGACCAGCTGAACTAAACACCTTCTGTATGAAGGAGAGTCACTCAAACCTGGTGATGGTGCCCATTAGAGAAGCACCTTCTGTATGAAGGAGAGTCACTCAAGCCTGGTGATGGTGCCCATTAGAGAAGCACCTTCTGTATGAAGGAGAGTCACTCAAGCCTGGTGATGGTGCCCATTAAAGAAGCACCTTCTGTATGAAGGAGAGTCACTCAAGCCTGGTGATGGTGCCAATTAGAGAAGCACCTTCTGTAGGAAGGAGAGTCACTCAAACCTGGTGATAGTGCCCATTAGAGAAGCACCTTCTGTATGAAGGAGAGTCACTCAAGCCTGGTGATGGTGCCCATTAGAGAAGTGTTCAGACCATTCAAATCATCATCTGAAATAGACACCTTCTGGAGGAAGAGGAGGCAACAGAAGTAATCAGACCCTTCGACCAACCATCTGACCTAAACAACTTCTGGATGAAAGGGGTGCCAAAGTGCAACAGAAGCAACCAAACCATTCGAATGACCAGCTGATCAAATGACTAATCACACCATCTGTAGGGAGAGGTACGCAGGCCTGGCGACCATGTCGACAAGAGAAGCAATCAGACCCTTTGAATGTTCAACTGAAATAAACACCTTCTGGAAGAAGGAGAGTTACCCATGCCTTTTGACAGGGCCTACAAAGGATGCAATCAGACCCTTCGAATGATCATGTGAAATAAACACCTCCTGGAGGAAGGAAAGAGAACAGAAGCCATTGGCTCCTTTGAACGACCATCTGAAGCACCTGGATGAAGATTTACTCAAAACTGGTGACGGAGCTTATAAGAGTTGCAATCAGACCCTTCAAATGACCATCTCAACTAATCTTCTGCATGAAGGTCTTACCCAAGACTGATGATAGAGACTACAAGAGATGCAATCAGACCCTTCGAATGACCATCTCAACTAATCTTCTGCATGAAGGTCTTACCCAAGACTGATGATAGAGACTACAAGAGATGCAATCAGACCCTTCGAAGGACCATCTCAACTAATCTTCTGCATGAAGGTCTTACCTAAGACTGATGATAGAGACTACAAGAGATGCAATCAGACCCTTCGAATTACCATCTGTACTAAACATCTTCTGGATGGAGGAGACACAAGAGATGCAATCTGATCCTTTAAACTCTCATCTGATCTAAACATCTTCTGGATGAAGGAAGGGCAACAGAAGAAATCAGACCCTTCGACCGACCATCTGAGCTAAAGTCTTTCTGGATGAAGCAGAGTTTCCCGAGCCAGGTGATGGGGCCTACGAGAGATGCACTAAGACTTTTCAAATGACCATCTGAGCTAACCTTCTGAATAAAGGAACGACAAGAGGTGCAATGAGACCTTTCAAATGACCATCTCATCTAAACACCTTCTGTACGAAGGACAGATACGCAAGCCTGGTGATGGGACCTACAAGAGATAGAATTAGACTCTTCGATTGGCCATCTGAAATTAATTGTAGGAAAGTAAAAAAAATCAGCATTTACTTAGATTTCGAATCTCTCCTTAAGTCATCAGATATTAGTGGTTGTAAGGCACACCACATAGGAGCTTGGGGTCCTAAACAGTCTAGTGTCTGTCAAGTGTTGAAGACCACCTCCCCCAAGCCCCACTCTACAGCTCACCCACCACAGAAAGCCGTGAAACTGGAATACAGTGAATGTAGCAGCATTTCATCTAATGAAGAACAAAAGACCTAGCTCCAATTATATCATTTCAAGTAGAACGCACGGTGTGATCTTGGACAAATCACAATATCTGCCTGTACTTTAGTTCTCTTATGTGTAGAAAATGAAGAATGCATAAATCACAATTCTCATAGCATTGTGCATCATGCTAACAATGTCAATGGCCCTCAAGGAATAGATTGTTCATTTCTGTTGCGGGCCCGCAGCCGTGCAAACAGGACACTCTGCACCTAGACGTTCACTTGACTGTGACCCCAGGCGCCACTGCACACTACTTGTGGTTTCTGGCATCTGCAGCTATACACAGAGAGCAATGCCAGGGCTGTCAAGGAAGTCTTAAAACCACAAACCTCATTAGTTTACAACTTAGCCTCTCCACCCCTGCACATCCGGAGAGTTTGCACGAATTAGGTGCAGGCCTCCGAGCCCGGGAGACAAACTGTAACAGCTTAATATATTGTTCAAAATCTTCAGAGTTCATGGCACTTTCAAATTCAACCGAAGCGCAGAAGTGCCAGTTTCACCCTCACATACAGCACATGAGGAACAGTGTAGGCTTATGCTGCCCTCACACCAGTGCTTAATTTGTAAATAAAACGTGCCGGTGCCCAAAGCCCTCCTCTGAAACATGAGGCTGCTGCAGTTAAATGTGTGAGCATAGAATACTGAGGCAGCGTAATACTGAAGCCATCTCGGCCTCTTTACACCATTTACAGCCACTCCCTGCCCCTTCAGCTAACTCTCGCAGCTTTCTGCTTTTTCCGTTTGTGACGCTTTTTCATTTTTCCTTTCCTCCGCCTTTCCCATATGTGCCTTTTGCTCGCAGTAAATGCCTGATGCAGACACCTAAGTACCCTAAAAAATAAGTGCCGGTGCCCCCACACAGGAAATCACCTGCTCAAATTAAGCACTGCCTCACATAAGTACAACAAAAGTGCACACAAACAACAAGGGCTGAATCAATGTCCAGCACACATGCACAGATGCAGGATCCACTAAGCACCCCAAAATTATCGATCTGAGGGTCCTAACAACCACCGCTCCTCAAACAAGATCTGCAGTGGAAAGCAGGCCTCACTAACCATTGTTGACCCTCCAGATGTTGTAATTACCATTTATTTCAATGCAGAGACCTTTTTCACTTGGTACAAGCACGTGTTATTTACAAGCAGCAAGTGAATAACTGCGATTCCCTTGAATGCACTTTTCTAACATATTCTTCTGCTCTGCAAATGTCTCATGAAGTTGTGATAGCCAAGCTTATGCAAAATACATTAATAATAGTTTTTAGGCACATGACTGTTTAGTTTTCAATGTTCCACAAGCCACTGCAAGAACACTCAGGCTCCTTATGTTAACTGTTTAGTTTAGGACTTAATCTGGAGAAGTGTAAAACACTATGACACTTCCCTTTCAGTTTCTACTATTTCCATCATTTTTCTTTCCCAGCTATTCTGTTTTCATCACTGGTCTATTTACACAGTTTGATCTCTTTTCATAGAAAGGGTGAAGATTTTCAGACATGCATCTAAATCTTAGCATTATATCTACTTTATGTTTAGTTTGACATAGCATCATGTGCCCGGCTGCCTAGACTGACATAGCATCATGTTCACCTACTGTACAGGAAGACCTGCTTTTATTGTTTTTAGGTATGTGTTGGACCTGGCCCTTTTTGCAGGGTCATCCCTAAACTTTTTGCCTCCTTCTTCCTATTTTTGGCTTTAGGACTCCCAGTACTTTACCACTGATAACAACTGCTAATGTGCATGTGCTCTCTGTCTAAATTGTATTGCTGACTGATTTATCCATGATTGGCATAAATTAATTTACTGGCAAGTCCCTTGTAAAGTGCACTATGTGGTGCCCAGGGCCTGTAAATCAAATGCTACAAGCGGGCCTGCCTCACTGATTGTGCCACCCACATGAGTAGTCCTGTAAACATGTCTCAGACCTGCCACTGTGTCTGTGTGTGCAGTCTTGCACTGCTAATTTGACCTGGCAAGTGTACCCACTTGCCAAGGCCAAAACTTCCCTTTGACTACATGTAAGCCACCCCTAAGGTAGGCCCTAAGTAGCCCCATGGGCAGGGTGCAGTGTATTTAAAGGGTAGGACATGTACTGGTGTGTTTTACATGTCCTAATAGTGAAATTCTGCTAAATTTGTTTTTCATAATTGAATGGCCTATCTTTCTCATAGGTTAATAAGGGGATTGCCTAGAAATACCTTCTAAGTGTAAGTTCCCATTAGGAGCAGCTAGAGGTTGAAGTTTGGGGTCTCCGAATCTCACAATTTAAAAATACAGCTTTGAGTAAAGTTGGTTTTTAGATTGTAAGTTTGAAAATGCCACTTCTAGAAAGTGGGTATTTTCTTGCTTAGCCATTCTGTGCCTCAGCCTGCCTGTGGAATCCACGTCTGGGTCAGACTGACATTTGGGCTGTTTGTGAATTCCCTCTAGACAGTGACACAAAGGGAGCTGAGATGTGTCCTGCATATCGTAATCAGTCTTCCTGTGCTAGAGTGAGGAGGGAGGAAGTGACACCTGCACCTGAAAGGGCTGTGCTTGTCCTCACACAATGCAGTCTCCAACCCAGTGGAGTCTGTCTATGCCCAGGCCTGGGCAAGGCAGGATATTGTGAACAACAGAGAGTTTCCTTTGAGGTTTTCCTTCTTCAAAGGCAGAAATGAGTATAAGTAGTGAACCCAAACCCCCAAATTTTTAGATTACTTCTGGATCAAGAGGAACCTCTGCCATGGAGAAGAGCTTGATGCTTGAGGAGGACCTACCACTCTGTCGATTGCTATGCTGTGCTGGCCTGCTGCTGCTGCTTCTGCCTGAAGAGGGAAAAAACTGGACTTTGCTTTCTGAAATTCTGCTTGTGAAGTTTCTCCAAGGACTTGGACTGAGCTTGCCCCTCATTCTGAAGTCTCAGGGACATCAAATACTTCATCTGCCAGTACCTGGGCTCTTCTGCTGAATGTTCTGACTTGCTAATTGGTACCAAATTCAGTCCCTGGGTCCCTAAAAGTGGAAGCTGGTAACCTGTGGGAAAAAATCCACTCGCTGCTGTGTATGCATCAGAAAAATCGACGCACCGCTTTTACCGCAGCTGAAAATTTGACGCAGCGCCTGCCTCGAGGCTGGAGAAACGCAGCAGCGCTTGTTCTCATGATGGACTCTTTGCACAGCGCGTTGGGAATTTCCACACACGGATCCTGGGCGTCAAAATCAGCAAACATTACCGCACGGACCTGAATCAACGCACGGCTTCCCTTGCGAGTAAAGAATCGACGCACGTCCTCCGGTATGAGTAAAGAATTGAAGCACTGCCTCACTTGCGAGTCAGGAACTGACGCATCGTTTGCTTTTCTGACACACACTCAGTCTTGCGGCTTTATTTTTGATGCATACCAGATACTCTGCTAAAACAAAGCATCCATGAATTAAAACTCTTTTTACTTTAAAAATTATATCTTTGCCTCTGTATATTGGATATTTGTCATTTTCGTTTTGTTTGATTTAGATAAATGTTGGCTATTTTTCTAAACTGGTGTGGAGTCCTTTTGTGGTGTTTTCACTGTGTTACTGTGTGTGTTTGTACAAATACTTTACACATTGGGGGTCATTCCGACCCCCGGCGGTCAAGGACCGCCGGGGCCGGGGATGCGGGAGCACCGCCAACAGGCTGGCGGTGCCCCGCAGGGCATTCTGACCGCGGCGGTTTGGCTGCGGTCAGACCAGGAAAACCGGCGGTCTCCCGCCGGTTTTCCACTGCCCTGGGAATCCCCCATGGCGGCGCAGCTTGCTGCGCCGCCATGGGGGATTCGGCCCCCCTCACCGCCATCCTGTTCCTGGCGGTTCCGACCGCCAGGAACAGGATGGCGGTGAGGGGTGTCGTGGGGCCCCTGGGGTCCCCTGCAGTGCCCATGCCAATGGCATGGGCACTGCAGGGGCCCCCGTAAGAGGGCCCCACTTTGAATTCCAGTGTCTGCTTTGCAGACACTGGAATTCGCGACGGGTGCCACTGCACCCGTCGCACATCCTCCACTCCGCCGGCTCCATTCGGAGCCGGCTTCCTCGTGGGGAGGGGTTTCCCGCTGGGCTGGCGGGCGGCCTTCTGGCGGTCGCCCGCCAGCCCAGCAGGAAAGCCAGAATGGCCTCCGCGGTCTTTCGACCGCGGAGCGGCCATATATGGCGGCTCCCTCCAGGCGGGCGGCTCCCGCCGCCCGCCGGGGTCAGAATGACCCCCATTGCCTCCGAGATAAGCCTGACTGCTTATGCCAAGCTACCAAGGGGGTGAGCAGGGTTATCTGAGGTGTGTATCTCCCTTACCCTGACTAGAGTGAGAATCCCTACTTGGACAGGGTGCAAACTGACTGCCAACTAGAGACCCCATTTCTAACAGTATGGGTGCATATAATCAACGTGTGGATTGAGCTGACGCATTTGCCGCCATGATGCTGTGTCTTATTACTGCTTAGGTGTCTCCTGGTCCCATCCTTTGATTTCAAAATATATCATCGACAATCACATACTATAACAACCCAGACATCCTTCCTTAGGTAGGAGAGGACTTTTTCCTAGGACTATCAAGCCAAAGGTCACACCAGTTTGTAGTGCCGACCAGCCTCAGTCAGAGAGGAAGTCAGCCTAGCACTGTTTTCCATTTCCCGGCAAAGCTGTGATAGAGAACAGCTGAGTGGCTTTTGTTTCTTAACATAAAGAGGTATGTCATTGATCCATCTTAAGAAAATGGAACAGGCTTGCTATTTTTGGTTTTAGCTAAAAATTAGCATGGCGATTAGAAATAGCTTTAGGGTGTCATTGATCCATCTTAAGAAAATGGAACAGGCTTGCTATTTTTGGTTTTAGCTAAAAATTAGCATGGCGATTAGAAATAGCTTTAGGGTGTTAAAATGTTAAGAACTCGCTTACCGTGTTACAAATGTTCTTGTTGTTTTTGCTGGCCATGACACGCATTACTACTTTCCTTTTGGCATTCTGTGTGGTTATAGTTCATATTTTATGCACTAGACTAGGATTTTAAAATCAATATTTGAAAGTACCTCTCTTGTTCCTTAGTGCTATTTTAAGTGTGTTATTTATTGGCAAAAGATGGTTTGGTGTTCCACTATGTGGATGAATTAATTTTGTAGGACTGATCATTTCCAGAAAACATCTCCTGCACAGCTCTGGGAGCGGGGGGTGGGGTGGGGGGGCTGCAGCTCGATTGGATTTCTACTTCGTGTTGGTGCATTTACAGAAACCTGGTGTCAGGGAGTAAAATATCCTACGCTAGCTTCCTTGGGGAGGGGAGGAATGAGCCCCAGAAAATGCATCACAGGTACAAGGGGATGAACAGTCAAGGGTTAACTCACTGGAGGTATTGTGAGGCAAGTCTATGTATTGTAGAACACAATAGTTAGACAACACTTTCAATTATATCAAGTAACATATTATGGGGCACACCTAAGAGTGCAGCACCACTTTCTTGCACCCTTTAGCACCCCCCTACCGTCACCATAAGTGCGGTGTATTTAAAATATGGCGCACCATGGCGCAGGGTAGAGGGAAATAGCGTTATTTTTTTTTACGCTATTGATGTACTCTCCAGGAGTAGCGTCAAAATTTGGGCGCTACTCCTGCAGAGTACATAGAGGCCCATTGTATTGAATAGCATGCCCCCTATTAACGCATGCTCTGAGCAGGCATTAAAAGTGCAGAAACATATTACGCAAGGAAAACGGTTCGATTTCTTTGCGCCATGTTTTCGGCCCCCCTAACGGGAGAGTGCCACCTTTGCATACATTATGCCTGGCGCAGGCAAAATGTAGCGCAAAGGGTTACAAAGTGGTGCAATACAAGCATTGCTCCACTTTGTAAATATGGTGCAGTGTTTTTGGCCTTCTAACGCTTCATTAGCATCAGAAAATGACTCTAATGTGACGTTAGAATGGCGCTAGGGGCTCTTAAATATGCCCCTAAATATGCACAAGATTGAGCAATAATCAAAAAGTCAGACGTCCATGAAATTCAAAACACACGTGTAGCACGTGTAGCACAGTAACCACAAGGTAAATCTGATAATCGCCCAAGGAGAGTGAGGCTCTCAATTCGAAACTGATAATCAGGCAAACCAAATGTTAATAGCACTGTACAGGAAATAACAGCAGGGCCCCTGACCACAAACTCGTTATATGGTAACGAAGAACTACTGTTCGCACAGCGAAAATCTTTACAAAACTCAAGATGCGCCTAGAAGGAAAGAAACACAGAACCAACACAATGTAGTACAAAACTAGCTACTGTTCTGATCCGAAGCAACACTTGATATTGTAAAAAAGATCACAGCCATCCAGCACCTGCAGCTGCAAATCTCAAGGGGAGGGGCAGGCGGGGGGACAATAAATAACAATAAAAAAATGAATAATTTTAAAAAATGCACCTGTCCCAACATCGAGGGCCACCGCATGCTCCTCTTCTGATGGTGTCCCAGCAGTCTCTGAGACATTAGCACAGGCTCCTCTATGCAATCCTAGCACTGCTCTCATGCTATACCTAGCATGAGAGTAGCGCCTGGATTGGTCTCAGCGGCTTGGTCTGCCACTCAGACAGTGCATGGGATTCTGTGCAGTTTCTCCAACCTGGCTGTGTAATTCAGCCTGGTTGGAAAAAACCTGAGTGTGCACATTTGTTTGGCAAGCCTAAGACGGCCTGCCAAACTGACATGAGCATGAGCACTCACTCCATTCCTCCTCCCCCATCCCATGGGCCAGCCCCGCCCCTCCCTGCACACGCTGGCTCAGCTGAGCCAGCAGCTGAAAAACAAAGCAAAATATTGTTTTATTTTTCAGCTGCTGGCTCCTAGCCAGTGGGGTGACGCATCTCCGCCATTGCAAAGGAGGTGCCCCTGGCCTCCAACTATCTAACAACATGGTTAATTTGTAAGGTTGAAGAGCATGATAGCGGTTTGAGAACGGTGAAACAACATAAAAAACATGCAGTTCAACAGCCCACCTCTGGCGAGGGACTGGAGGGACTCAGCAGATGTTTCAGAACACCAGATGTTGAGGCCTTTGTTAGGAAGCCCGGCTTTGACCCCATGGCAAAGGATAAAGCGGGCTTCAAGCTCTCTTCAGCGTCTCAGTGATTCTAGGGGCTGCCATTTTGGCAAGGCCAGCAGCAGAGCAGGACAAGAGAGCTTCACCGAGCCTTCAGATTTACTATCAGACATGATTAGGGTGTACTGCTGGATCCAAACGCGGGATACAACAAAGCTACAGAGTCCATGGAGGTCCAAGTCAAGAGATGGTCAACGAGCTGCATCACACCGGCCCCTGCCCGTCATGACCAGTGCATCCCACGGTTCGAAGAGTCAGCTAATGTGGCCGGGATGGTGTTGTCCTCCTCAGGAAGGCTTTTGGTAAAACTGTAGTCAACAAAATATTTCGCAGAGTGGAATAGGAGCAAGATTTGGGCAATAAGTTGTCTTCACTTAGAACCATCCATCCTCCCTCTTGCAAAGTCCATTCTCACTTTAAAGGAAATCTTCACAATCAGCTATGAGTAGCCTTAAAGACAGGGGCGCTGGGAGATTTTGCAAAGCATTTACCATACGCATTCCTAATATTGTTCGCCATGGGTTATCCCAACAATGAGTGTGTCTAACTGTCATGAAAGTGAAGTTCATTCAAAATCAGCACAAAAGAGAGGCCAGCAAAAACAAGCCTTGCGAATGAATTCACAGGGAGCAGAGGCAGGCAGCTCCCATGGGTGAAAATATGTACCCCCTAAAATACTAATCTGACTGCCCCCCGGCCCTTCCATAATGGCACATAGCTAATCCAGCATATCCAAGAATAGATCATCAATATAACAAAACCTAAAAATGATCTTCGGTGCACTACACCAAGTTAGGTAACATAACTCATAATATTGATACTGAACACTATTGCGTAGTATAACATGATATATAACAAGCTCCATAAGCTGAAATATGGCGTCACAAAGTGTAACATGTAACCAGGACAACTGGAATTATTTGATTCTATGCATTTTTTTGCATAGCTATATGGGCGTGACCAACCTTGATATTTTGATTTATTTGTTTTATGAGGTGTCACATATACGGTAACCATCAATTACCCTTAGAGGTCGGCACAGATCTTTGGACTCAGATAGGAGTGTGATAATGTCCTAAACAACATTAAACAACAATTACAACAATTACAACAATAACATTTAATCATTTGAAGTCATTAATTTCCACACACCATGATCAACGTGGCCATGAATCACCACATCAGTTTAGTAAAGTTCAAAACATTTATTACCCTAAATTAACAATGCTAAGTTCATGTAAATCATACGAAGAACCAAGTGAAACAAATACAGAAACAGCTCCAGCTGACTGAAACGTCTAAAGAATCCCAATCTAGTTTAACATCAAACATACATGAATAACAACACTGAATAACAACAAAAGAATATGAAAGGTAGAAACAGAATGCATTTATTTAGCAGAGATGAATCATTAACAATCCAATTTAATTTGATCGAATTTTGATTATGACATCCTTGGCTATTACAGTAAGTAGAAGTGCATGTTGGGATATGCATGAAACAAGAAAAGACAAATAATTAATTTGGAAACCATCGAGCTAAGGCGCTAGCCAAAAATATGGTTGGATTTCTAAAAAAGAGAAAACATAAAAACCAGCAAAAATACAAATGCACATTTGGTTATGCCTCTCCTTAATGGACTGGATCAGTAAGAAGCGAAGTCTTCATCAGTAGAGCATCTTCTTCACTTAAACAGGACATGGACAAGGGCACAGTTCAGTAATGTTTTGCCATATAGTATCTGAACCGTCTATGGCAGAAAACTAAAGACACAACTCATCATTTCACTAGCCGAGCAAAAGAAGAATCTGAGCTTACATCATCTAAATATTTCTACATTAAACCCTAGAAAGCAACTAGCTACAATTCTATTGGACAGTCTATGGGGTGGTTTAGGGCGTAGCCAATAAACTTTACTCCACATCAGAAGTCTTTTTCTTCATTTTCTGCATTCATGATTGGACCATCTTCTCTCGCTCCTAGTCACCAGTTTCCGCAGTAGAATACAAGTATTGCAGGGTATACATGAGCACTGAAGACTATTGTACACGGGTACACATTATCTCATCTCAAGAAGAAAAAATGCAACAACCAAAAGAACATAACTTTTCCACAATATGACAGTCACATGGGATATTGAATAATTATCTTTCTAAACATTTGAGACATTTCTAAAAGGTCAGAAAACAGGTGAACAATTAACACTGAATTTTTAGAAACTGCTGAGACATGCACAGGCCTTTAGAAAAATGCTAAACGTAAAATTAGCTTTAGGCCTACATGAACATTTAATAAAACATTTAATTAACATTTCAAACCTTATAATCATTTAATTCAATTACATTAATGTGAATATTAATGAGTAATAAAACATTTCTACTTTAGACATCATTATTTTCTATTGGCACATATTGTTTATGGTGTCCACCACTTTCACCATTCTACATAACGATAATTTCTATCAACGTTGCAAGACGGACATTTAAATACACATTTCACTCTGTTAAATAGCACTTTAATATTTCACATTTTTTATAATTAACTTGCTCTCTAACTGCTATGGATTTGGAGCATAATCTATCATCAGCTGTATAATTTGTAATTTTAGCAAAATACGTTTTTCGAGCTCAAACGGATGAAAAGTTACTAAAAACGTAGCACTAATTGTTACCGTGCAGTGGGAAGGACCTTAACAAAGATTGATTGGTCATCTTTCAGTTGCTTATTGCTGCATTTAGGCGCTAAATTGTTCCTAATGATGTAAAACCTTTGGCAAGTGTGTAGAAATGAGAACCTAATGAAGTAGTATTTCAAAATGTGCTGCATTAGGCTGCATAATGTCTCACATGCCCTGCTTCACTCTCTTCATCCAGGGGTCTATGCTTGCTCCTCCTTTAGGTGTTTGAGGGGTGTCTAAACTTCTGCGCTCTGCTGTTGGTGCTACAAGTGCTTAAAAATGTAACAGAAATAATTACATTTTTCAGTGGTCCCAGTAAGATGTTCGTCTTCTCTTCCCTTCTGCAGGTGGAGACACCTTCCCTGGACAGCAAGGAGGCGGCATTTCAACATGGTAAGGTGCAGCTCTGCCAAGTACCACACATCACGTGTTAGAGTAACGTTTTTTAGGTCAAACCCAGCAGCGGCTCCTCATTAGGGCGGAGGAGCATCGCTCCCCCCACCAGCAGCAGAAGCTGCAAACCTTTTACAACTAAAGGATATTTAAACTATCCTTTATACTATGTTTATTATCCTTTTATTGTGAAAGGGGCGGGGCCTTGTGGAGTGACTTGGATGAGCGGAGTGCGCTGTGCACTCTCCTCAGTGCGCATGTGTGTTTGGCCGGCCTTCTTGGGCCGGCCAAACACACATGTGCACTGTGTTTTCTCCAGCCCGGCACTGAGAGAGCATGCACAGGCTCCCATTCTGCCTGGAAGCGCCCTGCCTGGGCGCACCTAGCCAATCCTAACGCTGCTCTGAGCAGCGTCAGGATTGGCCACAGGGCAGGCTGGAAGCCTGTGCCTGGAGCAACGAGGGAAAGAGGAGCGGCGGTGCAACAGGTACGTTTTTATTTTTATTAAACCCCTGCATAAATGCAAAGGGCAGAATTTCCTATGTAAATCAGCTGAAAGGAAACGTTGAGTGTGGTATCTCCATGTCCTGCAGATATTTCAATGCCTCATCAGGGGTAGTAAGTAGCCCTGCCAAATGCCATGCATCAGGGGTTAGACTAACACATTTTAACGCTGATGTCCCCATCCCCGCACTAAAATGTATTGTCACGCATTATAGCGCCCGTGTGACAATACTGCAATGAGGCGCCGCACGAGCGAGGCAGCATTAGCGAGCACATTAGAATTGTCTTACAGATATAAGTGTACCACTGCCCCTTCAAATGTTAACACTAAGTCATGAGTTGAAACAATCTTGAAAAGTGCTGATCGGTCCGTGGTGTTTACAGTAGTGCGAGAACGCAGTCTCGTCTTTTTAGTGTTTTTGCCACCTCCTAAAACAGGGGTCTTCAAACTGGGGGGCGAGCCCCCCTGGGGGGTCACAAGTGATCCCGGGGGGGCGCCAGGCTCAGGCCAAAAGAAGCATTTCACAGATAACAGTGTTTTGTTTTATGCAGAATCATGTTATTGTCTTTTTAAAACAGCAACAGTACTTAACTGCAATGTTTAAATATATCTAGACATATTTAAACATTGCCATCTTTATAAAATATTTGTGAAAAATTCTGAAGGGAGTCCAATGATTTTTATTTTTCAACTGGGGGGGCGCAGCATTAAAATGTTTGGAGACCACTGTTCTACGATGTGTTCAGCGCACAGGAATGTTTCTGAAACCTCACACCCTGCTATTGGTGGTCATTCTCTGATGACACGCTGGTTGTATTTGGTGCTAAGGCCAGTGATGGATACCGTAGTCATGAGTGTGTGTCTGGCGTGAACATCATAGCGGACGAAGAAGGGACCATGCTCTTTAGGCGAGATGGAGGACAGGTAAGGCAGCCTGTAGCCGCTACCTTACCCCGCTATTGGTGCCCTTACCTGGGTGCACATCACTGCTGCCACCAGCCCTGTTTTCGGGGCACCTCACTAGAATGCTGCTATTTCACGGTTGCCTGATAATTCCCATGTCAGCAGGAAGGCCATGTTCTTGTAATCACATTTTTTTAGGAAATCATTTGAATCAAAGATGGAGGAAGGGAAAAACGAAAAAGCGTCACAATCGGAGAAAGCAGAAAGCTGCAAGAGTGAGCTGAAGGGGCAGGGAGTGGCTGTAAATGGATTGAAGAGGCCCAAGATGGCTTCAGGATTACGCTACCTCAGTATTCCGTGTTCCCACATTTAATTGGAGCAGCCGCATGCTTTAGAGGAGGGCTGTGGGCACTGGCACGTTTTTATTTACAAATTAAGCACTGCTGATGCTCCGTCTGAAAGAAAGCTGGCTGCACTGCAGAACCTGGGAGGCAGCCCACCCCAGTGCGACGACACAGTCAGCCAGCAGCAACAATTTGAAAGCCAGAACTGGCTGGTGGCAGCTGAATTGACAGTGGCTGCACCACTTCAAAGGCCCTGGTAGTGGTAACTCACGTTGAGATAGCTTCTTATGGTGGCGGAGAGGACTGCGTTAGTCGTGAGCAACCATTTAAGAGTCTTTTTTTGTTTTACACAGATTTTATTAGATTTCAAGTAAGAAACAGCTAGGAAAAGAAAAAGGCAAAATAAACAATTATAAAGCTCCAAGCCATCAGTCCCTATCCCACCTCCACTCCCCACCCATCACCCATCGAAAGTTAATTTATACGGCTATCCAAAGAATCCAGTGTTGAAGAAAGTCCATAGTAGTACTACCATTTACTGCAAATTTTGGAGAACTTTGCGGGTCTTCCCCGGGCAGTGTAGATTGGTTCCTCCAGTTTAGCTCACAAGTCCATTCCAGTGTACTCACTAAGTTTCACACTCAAAGCAGATGTCTTGTGTTAAATGAGGTTCAAGAGTACAATCCCAAAAAGGACATGGCTGCCTTCCAATCCTTCAGAGAATGGTCAATTGTTGGTAATTAATTAAGAGTAATATCAACAGGTATCAATTGAAGCACTTTGGACTACCAAACTAGCATTCAATTTTTAAATCAACATTAGCTTCTAACTCAAAGATAAAAAGGGTATTTGAGATAAGGCAGCTCCCATTTAGTAAATATCACCATCTGCATTTTAATTAATGCTACTAAAAATATTAGAGAAGGGTATGGGATGCTGGGACAGAAAAAAGGGCAACTTCAGAAATCACAAAGTATCCCATGTCAGATATGGGTGGTTTACTTAATTCAGATACTACATTACATTTCATAAAACAAGATTTTTGTTTCCAACTACACATTTTAGTAATTATGTGCTGATGATAAAGTATCACTCAAGTTGTCACATATGAGAAATGTAAATGTCACTTATAGGTGCCGTAAGAACATAGAAATGTCACTCATGTGCACACTGGAAACTAGGCAGCTATGAGCAAGCTCTATTATAAATAAGTTCTGCTGGGTCCCTTCGAGTAACATTGATATGGGATAGCTAGCTCACAAAGCCAATCAAGTGTTTGATAAGTTATGACTTTGCACAATCCTGATAGGGGTGTGGCATTTTGTAACCCTGCCTATGTTGAACTGGCATGCATCTTGGACCTGATATCCACGTGCGTGCCTATGCATCTTGTCACTGTGAACCATGCCTGACCCGGCCTTTAACGGGTGAAGAATTCCACACCGCCTGAGGAGTTTGCAGAGTTTTCCCCACTCTACACTCCACGCGGAGTTCCGAATAACTCTGTGAAGTGACACGGAGTGGAGTTTTTCTCTCACATGAGCAAAAGAAGTCACTAAGTTGGTGAGTACGAGCAAGATTTCTGAATTGGGCAGTCGCAGCAGGTCACACTGCCCACGGTGGGAAAGCAGCTGCTCGTGTTGAGGAAGCTGCTGCTCTAGTAGAAAATCTTCTTGAGTGACAGAAAGAAGATAGCGCACTCTTGCACTCTGTGTGATGCCATTTGCGCTGACTTTACAGCGCAGGAGAAACTACTGGTGCTGAAAATCAGCATGAGCTGCGTGACTTGCACAAACTCTGCAGCTCGCAAATCTCTGAGTAGCGAAACAGAGTTTTTTCAGCACTTCATGGAGTTCCGCATGCCGAACTCCATGCAGGCTTACCTGTAACATGTTATATATAGAAGGTCAGAGCAGAAAATAAATTTAGGGCGACTCACTTTGCCCGTGTAAATATCCCTGCAAAGGAGTCAGGCACACTGTGGAGCGGGGTGGCATAGCAGTGATCAGCTGTGAAAGGAGCTGTGGCAGCATCAGAGGTATGAAGGCGTGCTCTGGTGATCAGGCATAGGACTGGTGCATGCAAGGCCCATGTGTGACACGGAGCAGCATGAGGGCCGCCGGTAAGACGATTCTTTATAGGGGGTTCTGGGTGGGCCCAGTGCTAAATTAACCTGACAACGTCAAACTTCAATCAATCAATCAGGGAATTTGTAAAGTGCACTACTCACCCGTGAAGGTCTCAGGGTGCGGGGGGGGCTGCTACTGCTCAAACAGCCATGTCTTGAGATGTCTCCTGAAGGTAAGGAGGCCCTTGGTCTGACGCAGGTGGGTGGGAAGAGTGTGCCATGTCTTGGCGGCGAGCTGCGAGAAAATTTGCACCCTTGAAAATTTGCTTAATATGTTGACTGGAAGATAACCTCGAGCCTGCAAATACATTTGCAGAAATAATTAAAGGCCAGCAAACAGAAATAATGCAAATATGCATGCATTTGCTCTTCTTTATTCAAACTCAGCAAACACAAACATGATCGCATGCATGCAGGTATTTGAAAAAATGCATCCAGTCAGTCTACAAAATGAGTTGTGGCCGAGAGTACAGCTGCTTTGCAGGGCTGTGTTTGGGAGGTGTAGTGCAGGGGTTGCATCCCTCCCACACACTCGCACAAACACTTACTGATCTTAAAGTTTAATGAGCCACTTTATTGGGGATGCTGAGACGAGCAAATTTTGAATTTTTAGCAAATGGACCATATTAAAAAAAAGAAAAAGAAAAACTTTGTGTGCCCGAATGCAATATGCCATTGGCTATAAAAGCAACTACTGGCTGAAGGTCTCACACGTAATGATGAGGAAAGGATTAAGTTATGGCAGCTACAGATGGCAGCAGCTCATCAGCATCCTGACTCCTCATGACTGAAGTGGTGGAAGTGGATCTGGACTGATGCTACAATCTGAATGGAAACTAACCTCCCTGCAGCAGTGCAGTGTATTGATTGAGCTGTGTAGGTCAACATTTTTTTGCTGTTTTGTTTTACAATGACAGCTTAGGTAAATTGCCAGATATGCATATTTAAAACTCCTTTGTCCTAGGACGGGGGATGTCATTCCCAGAGAATCCATATTCTTATTGCATTGTGTGGTTGTGTCTGTGTGACCATCAGATGTGTCTTGTTTGGGTGACACCATCCAGTCCTCTCTTTATAACTTATGACACTTTGGGCCAGATTTACAAGGCCCTTGAGCCTCTTTGCGCCTACTTGCGCCACACTAGACTCATTTTGTTTTATGCTAATGTGGTTTTAAGCGCCATATTTACAAAGTGGCGCAATGCATGCATTACACCACATTGTAATCCTTTGTGCCACATTATGCCTGCACCAGGCACAATGTGTGCAAGTGGGATGTTCACCCATTAGGAAGCCAGAAAAATGGCGCAGTGAAATTTACTAGATTTCACTGCCTCGTTTTCGCCCCCTTCCCTGCCAGCAGCAGCAGGAGCTGCAAACCTTTAGAAATAAAATTATAATAAGCGGTGTTCAGTATCATTTTATTTTGAAAGTGGAGGGGCCATGGGGGTCACGAGCAATGAGGGGAGGGCACAGAGCACTCCCCTCAGTACGCATGTATGTTTGGTCGGCCATCTCGGGCCAGCCAAACACACATGCGCACAAGGGCACTCTCCAACCCAGCACTGTGTTACGAGTTGGAGAGAGCTGGCCCATGCTTCCAGTCTGCATTAGAGAGCCCAGCCAGGGTGCTCCAGCCAATCATAACGGTGCTCTGAGTATCGTCATGATTGGCACAGGGCAGGCCGGGAGCCTGTGCCTGGAGTGCGACAGCAGTGCGGCGGCGACCAGCTAAGTTTAATTTTTTTATGTATATTTTTTTTATTTTTGTTTTGCTCCCCCCACCCCCACCTGCCTCTTTGCCCAGTCGCCAGCTACGACTGGTGTTAATGCTGCAAAGTGCCACAATAGTGTCATAAATTATGACGCTATCCTGGAAACGACCGCCATGGTGTACCGTATTGTAAATACAGCACAACAATGGTGTCGTTAAGTGGGACAGGGGCAATGCAAGAAAAGTGAAGCATTGGGACCGATGCGCCACTTTCTTGTAAATCTGGGCCTTTACATTCTGGGTCTTGCATGTGCTCTTTTCCCACTCGCAGACTGCAAGTGGAATGCCACTGTACAGTTCATATCACCATAAATCTAAATTATTATTTCACTTATATTTAATTTTACTTCATCTCTTAAAGGAACTAAGCCTGGCAGCAATCTCAACTTTTTCTTATTTCAAGAGACTGCAAGAACCACTGGGAGTCGATCTGGAAATGACAATGCTGCAGCCTCTCTGCATATACCTGCAGAGCTAGTCTATGTAAACCGAGTAATTTTAGGCTAAAAGTCCACAGCTAGATGCTCATCTGGGTAAATAGGTTATGACCATCAAAACAATTTGTTAATTTAAATGTTATCTCCAGTAACATTTATAACAATAGATGAATTCAAGACTGTAGATCGAAAATACAGCGATACCAAGACAGGACCATGGCTAAGTGCAGAGCATCATTACCGAGAGCGAGCCATTCAGCAGGGTACCCACACTAACAAAACATATAGATGAACTTAGTTACAAACAAGAAAACAGAAAAAATATAGTCCAATTCGAGAGCCTCTGATTGTGACCTAAATTAATACAATATATTGTATTGAACTTTCCCTAAATGCACAAAAACCACTCAATCAATCAATCAGAGTATTTGTAAAGCGCTCTACTCACCCGTGAGGGTCTCAAGGCGCTGAGGCACTGAGCTGCTCCTAAAGCAATCCTACTCCTTGGAGATTGCAGTCAAAATGGCTCCCTTCTGTATTCAGACAAAATTCCAATGACACTCTCCCCTGATATTTTCTAGTTCTTCTATCCGGTTCACGTTTTCAACAAAGTAATCTTAATCTAACTTCCCAGAACTTTCTCATGAGTTCTATACATATTTCTATAATACGTTCTTCTGAATCGGAGTCAAACGTGTGAACAAAACTTTCTTTTGATCCCAGCATTAATTTCTATTATAAGATACTGATGCTAATCTAAAGGCATTTAATATAGGTTTCTGATCCCAGAATCCCTCTGTATTATTATAGATTTCAATCCCAATCTGAGCTCAATATGGTGTCCTCAGATCTCAGTTTGTCTTTTTAATACTCTTTCCCAACTACTGTTTACATTCCTGTAATAAGTTTATGATCCCAAGAGAAACCTATATAATTATCTCTTCTAATCTAAATATAAATAAATGCAAAACTCTTTCTGGATCCTTGACTAAATTCCTGTAATGCTGTTTTCCAAACCTAGTCTAAAGTCATACAATGCTCTTGTATTATTCTAATGTAAGTTGTTTTACTTCCCTCTTAGATCCTAGCCTAGCTGCTGGTACAGCCTTCTAATGCAATGTTCAGTTCTCACTGTGCAATCACACAATTAAGGACTCTGGGTCAGATTTACAAGCCCCTTGTGCCTTCGCGCTCCACACTAGTGTCACAAATGGCACAGTGAAATCTACAAAATTTCACTGTGCCATTTTTGGCGTCATTTTTTACGTATGCTCAGAGCAGGCATTAAAATGACGCACCCATATTAACCTATGAGCCTCCTTGCACTTTGTTCCACTAGCGGCAACATTTTTGCCGCCATTGGAGCAAAGCACTGCAATAGCGTTAACAAATATGACGCTATTGGCCTAAGAACCGCCATGGTGCGCTGTATTATAAATGCGACGCACACATGGTGTCGGTAGGTGGGGCAGGGGCGACACAGGTAGACCGGCGCATCAGGACTGATGCACTAGTTTCTTGTAAATCAAGCCCTCTGTTTCTATAAAATTATATCTACAATGCAACCCATACGCCTCTTCTCACCATATCCCTGAGGTTTTTTGTAGCCATTCTTTCCATACCATATGTACACCCTAACCAGAGCTCTGTGTTCATTGTTTACAGGCAAGAGCAACAAACACATGAAAGCAAGACAGCACGAGGATGTGATCAAGCCAGCTGTTCACCTAATGGGTAAGTAAAAGGGAGACACATCAACCACGAGCTCAATCACGGATCTCATGGGGTCTGCAAAACAAAAACTCGATTTACCTTTAAAAGCCAAGGTTAACACTGAGCATAGACAGAGAGCTGCAGACGCTCACCTTGATGTTGGGGAAATGTCAACACAGGGCCAGCTTTACTAGAAACAGAAGTCTGTCTGCCACAGCATTTCCTAAGGCAGCTAAGATCCACCTTCTATTTTCCTCTGACTTGTTCATCATAAGGTGAAAATCGCAAACAATCTTGAACAGAAAGCAGAGGGTCAAGGTGTGTGAGGGAGGGCTTTTTTGAAGTGTAATATTGGGGATGCCAGTTACAGAAGGCCACTCAGGGACTAGGGTTGTATCCATCCATGAAGCACGTGGTCCCAGGGTGCAAAGGTTCATGTACCAGGAGTGATAGCAGCAATAGTGCCAGAGATGTGAGGTTTCCTGTCTGAGTGATGTCGTGGTGCACAAAAGTAGAATGCATGAGATTCCTTCTCCTCCTTGGACAGCACTGAGGAGTAAGTTATATGCCCCAGCCACAGAGGATGACATTGGTGTTTTAAAGGTACAAAGACCCAGAAATATCTGCTTCTGGGGCTGGTTTTAACCAGTAAAAACAGAGTTAACAAGGTATGTGACAAACATTGTACTAGAGACACTGAACAACCTCCGCGTTGACTATGACAATAACTGATAATAAAGGATACGTTACTCACTGTAGTAGAGCACAAAGCTGATGGTCCTTAGTTTTCTCTCCACCAGACTCATGAGCTGCCCATAGGTACTCCGGAGGCACCGGGACACATCTTACACAGCACAACACATGGCAAGTGAACACAGCTGCTTCACAGGGCCCCACAGCTTCCATCCCTCATTCCCTGTCTCTCTGTTTCCACCTAGGTGCATAGACAGGGAGGGGGATGGTCTACCAATATAAAAGTCGGTATAGTAAGTCGGTACAGCTAGTACCTGCAAGATCACAGTACAGGTATCTCCCATATATCCCCTCCTTCATAAGGACAGCTACAGTCCAGCCAAACTGAGGGCTGAATTTAAGAAAAGTGGTGCTGCATCCAATGCCCCCCGGACCCGCCTAACGCCACCATTTGTTCACCATATATATGATACGGCACACCATGGCGGTATTCGGAACAATAGCGTCAACATTTTTTACACTAGTGGAGCAAAGTGCGAGGAGGCCCATTGATTACAATGGGTGCGCCCTTTTAACGCCTATTTTCAGCAGCTGTTAAAAATGACATGAAAAATGGTGCAGTAAAATCTAGTAGATTTCATTGCACCATTTTTGCAGGCCTTCTTGTTCCGGAACCCCCCCTTTGCATACATTATGCCTAGCTCATGCATAATGTAGCGCAAAGGGTTACAAAGTGGAGCAATGCATGCAGTGCGCCACTTTGCAAATATTGTGCGGGGAAAGGGCCACCTTAGCACCGCCTTAGCGTAAAACAGATGACGCTAATGTAGCACTAAAGTGCCGCAAGGGGCTCTTAAATCTGCCCCTGAGTATGAGCAGACGTTCCTGGGGTAATGTTTATAGATGGCCTCTAGTGCACCCCGTGTGACTGACCTGGTGACATCCAAGTGAAAGCCAACCAGAAATAAATTAGGTTTCATAAAGAGTGTAGTCTTTGAATTAGAAGGGAAAAAATCCTGAAAAAATATGCTTCACTGCAGCATTTTGCAGGAAAAACTTTGTGAATATGAGTTTCCACTGCAGTCTCCAGTAGCTGTCAGGTATGGCATGACGGACTCCCCGTTAAACCTTGACCACTCTAGCTGTGGCACTTATCAAAGCATGCCTTTGATGTTCTTTGCCAAGTCCAAGTGATGAATTCTAAGCACTTTCTCTTGTTGGGAGCCCCCATATCAGTCTGTGAGACAGACAAGCTATCTTCAGAAACTCCATCTGGCTACAAGACAGACTCTCAGGTACAAGGTGAGCAAGCGATGGAAATCAGAGCGTGGTCCATGTACTGCGATCATCATCTGCCACTGCTGGTGACAGGCGAATGCCATGAAATAGATGAACTTTTCGATCCAAAGCCAGTTCAAACACAAAGGGTTCACCATGATCATGGAGCATGTGGGTGACTCTGTAAAACCGATGATCACTTTGGGATCCAGCAGGAAAAATAGAGAGTCACAGAGGGTCCTGTTGACATATTCAGGATCACCATGTCAGCCCAGATTTACTAACATTTGGTACAACGCAGCAAGACCACTTGTTGCCCTGCACTGTGTCAAATGGAGGAAGCAGGAATGCACCATATTTACTAAGATATGATGCATTCCTGCCCTCTGTCTGCTCTGGCGCACATATTGCTGCCCAGTGCCAACGCCTGTGCTATGGGCAGGATTGTTTTGTGCAAGAAGGTGCAACTTTCTGCTCAAAAACAATCCTCTGAGGCATTTTCCAGTTTCCATGAAAGAAGAAATAAGGAGGCAAAATATACATATTTCTCCTCTTTATGCCTCTGCTGGGATGGCGTATGATTCTGATGCATTTCCACGTTTACTACCCTTGGTAAATCTGGGAGTGCACTAACACCCATGAATGGGTCCGCCCACACTCCACCCATGGGATGCCTTCCCAGAGAACAATAACACAAGATGGCTTTGCGTGGCTTAGTAAATCTAACTTAAGGGATGCCATTGCCTTGCGAGGCACAAGGATAATGCACACCCTTAGTAAACCCAGGCTGTCATCCAAGACAATCTCTTCCCTTCCAGACACAAAGCACGCTCCCTTGCAGTTCTCCATGAAAGCCTCCACACTAGGTAGCGTTGTTCCACTCCAGGATATAAACTCAA
Source organism: Pleurodeles waltl (assembly GCF_031143425.1). Lineage (NCBI taxonomy): Eukaryota > Metazoa > Chordata > Amphibia > Caudata > Salamandridae > Pleurodeles > Pleurodeles waltl. Next base: position 38,261,184 of record NC_090445.1, read on the forward strand.
CAAACTGGCAACAAGGTTCCACCGTTGACACACTTGGCTTGACCCTTTTAACAAGGTGGAAGGGGTATTAAGGAGTCCATTAAAATAAAGGCTCTGGGATGGCCTCCTTCACTTAGTTTCTTGACCTTGTCACTGAGAAGTCATGTCCTTCAGCCCCTGAGCACCTCTCCCTCTTTGAAGTTCTCCATCAGTGTAAGTCAAAGCCTCCGTGATAGGGATTGGTGCCCGTTGGAGGGGATAAATCTCTACCTGTTCTATATGTTGGAGCATATACCACACCAGTTAGTTGTAAAGGTCTCCCAAAATATGAACCCTGGCGAGTTCTGAAAAAAGAGGCACTTTTGTGCGTTTCAAATGTGTCCATATTAGTATATATCGGTACATTGTGGATGTTGGGCAAAGGCCATGTCCATCCTTTGGACTACACTGTGTGGACTGTGAGCTGAGACAACAAAACAGGGCATGCACGTGTAGTGTGAGAGTAGCACAAATGCAGTAGTAGTACTCTGTGTGCGGGTGAGTCTGAGTTCTGTAGCCAGAGGGATCCATTTTGGATGGCCCCGGTTCGACATGGTACAAGATGGAGGATGAAGGCAGCTTCTCCAGAAAGTTCACTGCCTGCATTCCTGCGGCTGGGGGGTGGAGATACAAACACTAAAACAAGGATGATGCAGACAGCACTTCCCTTAGAAGTCCCTTGAGAAATTCTTGTTAACAAGGGGCTACTATCTAGTTCTTCCTGAGCATTGCTATTTGGTCGATGGAAGGCATGAGAGGTGGGGCAGCAGTTTTTGTTGTGCAGGGTGTAGAGGTTTCTAGATCATGCCTGCTTTTTTCTGTCCTTCCATATTGCTTCAGAGAGGCCTTTTACAGCCAGGTACAGTAACCTCAAACTTCATTACGCCTATGTGGGGGCTCCAGTTTGAAGAAAGCCCCAGTGCTACCTACTGTAAGAAACAACACTCTACACACAGGATACGTCTGGATGCAGCCAGAGAAGGACACTTCAAACCAGCCCTGAAGGTTGAGACAGTGGACTCATATCAAGGGGCATCGTGAACTCCCTGCTTTAGCAGCTACAGTGGAGTAGAGTTCTTTATGATTCTCTTCTATCTGCAACTAGACAGACCAAAGTTTATAATTAATACTCTAAGGCCCATATTTATACTTCTTTTGCGCTACATTTGAGTCATTTTGTGATGCAAAAGCGGTGCAAACGTACGAAATACAATTATATTTTGTAAGTTGGCACCACTTTTGCGTCAAAAATTAATGCAAATGCAGCGCAAAAAAGTATAAATAAGGGCCTAAGGGAGAAAGAAAGATAGGGTGAAGGGAAAGAAGGATGGAAGGTTAAAAGGAAGAAAAGATAAAGATGCCAGTAAGGGAAGGTGACAGTAAGGATTGATGGATGAGTAGGTCAAAGGATAGGTGAATGGATTGGTTGGTGAAAGGGTTTAACAATGGCAGTAAATGGCAATCTGAGAGGATGGATGGATGGCTTTTTTGATAGATGGGTAAGTCAAGCAATGGATGTATTAGTGGAAGGCTGAATGGGTGGGTGCATGCACAAGTGATGGATGTCTGAACAGATGGGTGGGCGGAATGGCCAATTGATGGATGGAATGGTGAAAGACTGAATAATGGACGAAAGAATGAAAGCATGATGGAATGTAAAGGTGAAATGGTGGATATCAGTGGATGGGTGGAAGGGAGAAAGCATGATGGAAGCGACAAGAGAGCTCTTCTAGGGAGGGCCGGGCTCACATGCTTGGTGCTGTCAGAGCTTTGGTTCAAAGTTAGGGTTGTTTCAGTTTTCTGGCCACTCTCTTGCCCACAACCCCTGTTTAAAAAATGTGTATAAAAGTGGGATCCAAATCACCCCACTTTGTCCCAAGTCAGCGTTCTTCATGACATAGGATCGGCGTGATCCACAGAATACTCAAGGGACTGGTGTGTGACCAGAGCTGGGGTCTGCCTATCAGTTAATCTCCCAGAAGAAAGGGACCATCATCTGAAGTCTGCACCCTTTTCTAGAGGAGCTGAGTGCCTTCCTGGTGCCTGAAAGCAGGCTGAGCTGCTGAGAGAGGAATTGAGCCTGCCTGTCCCTGTGGGAGGAGAGACTGTCCAGATGCCCAGCATTTCCCTAAGTGTAGGTTCAGGGAGGTAAAGCTGACTACCTGAGAACAATACTACGAGTCACCCGTGATGCAGCGGGTCATCCAGTATTTTAGGTTACTGGTGGGAACCATGAAAGACCTCTGTGAACGCAATGGCCCAGTTGGTGATTATGTGAGCCCACTCGATTGCAACTGTCCTGGTGATCATGACGAGGCAACTGCTGTTGTGCATGTCTTAGCATGGTCGGAGCTGCAGCTGCCTTTGTTAATGTATCAGCCCAGTCGGTCTGCAATTGCCCTGGTGGTTGTATCGCCCTATCGTCCCCTGTATCTGCTTTGGCATCAACCAACAGCTGAATCAAGGTTAGATCCATCTGACTGGCTGGACAGGGCTGCAGCAGCTGGGCCCACACCTGCCCTGAGGTGGACTGATGCCAGGTAGCCACATGTGAAGAGACGCAAGCCAAGCCTGACCCCTCCTCAGCGACTTCAGACTGCCTCCAACTACTTCGGGCCTCTGTCTGCAGGGGGAAGGCTAAGTTGTCAGATCTGTGCTAGTCAAGGGCAAGAGACTCAGGCACATATTTATGGGGAATTGTCCTAGGGCAGCGCCTCAAGTCTTCTTGCTGCGGTGCCCTACGCCAATGTGAAACGGCAGGAATGCATTGTATTTATGAAATATGGTGCATTCCTGTCCTTTCTACCTGCGCTGGTGCACAGTTGGCTGCCTACTGCCAATACATGCCCCCCTGCATCATGTTGCAAAGGTGTCTGTGTTGCATGCAGGACTATTTTATGCAGAAAGCTTCCTGCACAGAAACAATCTATAGAGGTGTTTCTTCTTTCTATGTGTGGAGCAAAATTGAAAGGTCTTGGCTAACACCAGACCTAAAAAGGGCAGATCTGGGCTTTGCTGGGATGAACTTTGCGAATGTTTACTACATTTACTTTATAAAAACTGCTTGGGAAATTATTTTGTTGAATACTTTTGGAGCATATTAAGGATAATGGACGTTTGTGAGGAATTATTGACATTGTGATTGATTGATTGCAAGAGGAATACGAGCATCACGATGCAAGAACTTATTTGTCTCAGGTGCTTACTGGGCCTGATTCACTGAGACATTTGTTGTCAGTGAAAGTGCATTTGTCTTTCAAAATGGCTGGATTTACGACTGCTAAGCAGTCAGCAGTCATAAAACCACTTACCTCTGCATAAATCACTATTTCAGTGTAATATTATGCTACCCTGCAGAGAGTGGGTAGTGGGCAGTCCAAGGCATGAATGGCCTTCAGGGATAGTGAACTCCGACCCCTTCCCTCTGGGAAATGATGAGAGATCCACACCACTCATGCACAGGAGTAAATAAGTTCCTATAGTGTGAAGGGAAACAGCGTACTGTGGTGGGAGGGGAAAGTTTCTGCAGCCAGAAAAATGTTTTTCCTATATTGAAAATGGTGAGAAGTCAGTTGCTTTGGCTCATCCTAATATAGATTTGACCTGTGTGTGTTTTGGGAATACCAATATAAAAGTAAGTCACGTGACTTTCCTAGGCGTGCGTCTGGAAAAATACAACTGCAACTCTAGTTAGACCCCTGGGGTTTTCGTCGGTGCCCTGTTGAATGAAATTCAGTCTTCATCGAAATCACTAGCTGGATAATTTATCGCTGGATAGTACCAAGCTGTATGAAATCTCACATCTTCTCGACTTCCTGTAAAAACATTTTATTGTGGGCACTGAAATATAACATTGGCTATGAAAATGTTTGAGAGGAGCAAGGCATTAAAGACACATTTTTTGTTAAAAATGCAGCACATGGGAAAAAACAGAGACTACATTAGAACATCAATGAAAAAAAGAGTCAAATTATCAACATACATGGGTAAATGTATGTTTACCCCTCCATCCAACCATTCCGATAGCTGCAAAGTATCCCGTGTCGTTGTAGTTTTGCTTTGAGTATTATAGATATAGGTTTATAATTTGGAGAATGACATGTTTCCAGTGCTTAATTTGTAAATAAAAACGTGCCGGTGCACCAAAGCTCTCCTCTGGAACACGCGGCTGCTGCAATTAAATGTGCGAACACGGAATACTGAGGCAGCGTAATCCTGAAGCCATCTCGGGACTCTTTAATCCATTTACAGCCACTCCCTGCCCCTTCATCTCACTCCTGCAGCTTTCTGCTTTCTCCCTTTGTGAGGCTTTTTCGTTTTTGTCTTCCTCCGTCTTTCCCATATGTGTCTTTTGCTCGCAATAAATGCTTGAGGCAGAAAAATATGCACCGGCCCACAAAAATAAGTGCCGGTGCTCGGCACAGGAAAAAACAAGCACAAATTAAGCATGCATGTTGCTAACCAAAAACCAAGGACTAGATGAGGGTGTCATGCGCGACACAGGGCATCTTTCATAGGTTATACACAGGTTTATGAGTTGTGCATGTCTGCATTTGTTCCTGTGTGTTATCAGCACACACAAGTGCATTTACTGTTTCAAATATGGGATCAACTCTTAATTAAAACCGTGGAATATGGGAATTCTTTTCAAGCTAGTTGAGTGGCATAGCGTTGGCAAAAGCCCTCTGCTCCACCATTCCAGTGCTTATTGTTCCAGTTTCCCCCATGCAATTGAGAACATTCTACCCTTAATAGGTGTGATGTTATAATATATTCCCCATGCCGTTGGCCATATCTGTTTTTATCAACCCTCTCCTTCAATAAAGGCCCTGGCCAGCAGCTCGGGCTTATACAACGGGATAGGGTCTTCGCCAACCAGTATAACCAACGGCAGCTCATTAATGTTATAACAACCATTAACACAAAAAGTATGGCGGGGACGAGAGACAGGACCAGCTTATGGTTGTGATCTCTTTTATTGTGGTCCGGTTAGCCTCTTTAGGGATGGTTTATGAAGACTGTTAATTTGGAACCCTTGCTTGGGGGTTCCTCCTTATGGAATAGGTGGTCTAACACACATAATAGTGTCATGCTTCATCATTTGGTCACCTATCCCCACCTAGGTAGGACAGTGCCACCTGGGCGGACTCAACCTGGTGGTTAGATAAGCCCAGAGGGAGTTCTTAGATATAGGGGGTCATTCTGACCGTCGACGACCACGGAAGCACAGCCAACAGGCTGGCGGTGCTTCCCAGCCCATTCTGACCGCGGCGTTAAAGCCGCGGTCAGAAAAGGGAATCCGGCGGTTTTCCACCGGATTTCCCCTGCATGGGCTGAATCTCCATGGCGGCGCTGCAAGCAGCGCCGCCATGGAGATTCCGACCCCCTTCCCGCCATCCTGTTTCTGACGGTTTTTACCGCCAGGAACAGGATGGCGGGAACGGGTGTCGTGGGGCCCCCTAACAGGGCCCCATAAAGATTTTCACTGTCTGCTTTGCAGACAGTGAAAATCGCGACGGGTGCAACTGCACCCGTCGCACCCCTGCAACTCCGCCGGCTCCATTCGGAGCCGGCTTCATTGTTGCAGGGCCTTTCCCGCTGGGCCAGCGGGCGCTCTTTTGGCGGTTGCCCGCCGGCCCAGCGGGAAAGCCAGAATGGCATCCGCGGTCTTCTGACCGTGGAGCGGCAATTTGGCAGTGACCACATGGCGGGCGGCGACCGCCGCCCGCCGCGGTCAGTATGAGGCCCATAGTTCTTTCTGCATAATACAGGGATCCAGTCATCTAAATGAAATTGACAAAATAACCAGTGTAAATCACACCTTTATTAGTGGTGTCTGCTGGTAAAATTAAAATCAGGAAATGGATGCTTGTTGAGTATAATGACTCATTACGGTACTATAATCATTAAGGCCAACATGTTTCTGCCCTCACGCTAAGCCATGACTGGTCAGGGGCATTCTTCAGGGCCTAAGATCCCTATTAATTCTTGTGTGAAGTGGAACCTATCCTATCTTACTAGGGAGAGGCTGATATTCGGAGTTGGAGGTCAACAGAATCTGCCCCCCGTATGTGTGCCCCCGTGTTGTAACAACAACACGCAGCTCCTCTAACCAAACACTCAGATGCATTACCAAGCATGCCCTTCTTTCTCTTCCAAAATGTCAGATGTGAATAACTTAACCATCAGGTTACCAGATGAGTAAGTAGGTAAATAATTCTTTATTGCTCAGTTATTTAAAACTTAAATCATTAAAAACAGAGAAATAAAAACCAATATGTTGAGCACAAAATCATCAATTAGAAGTTGCATTACAACCATTATTACATAATTCGTGAAAAGTGCTAGGTGCAGAGGCAATTTCCGGATGACTGAGGACAGTGCTCCGTTCCTGTGCGTTGTTTTAACAACCTACTGCATTGTGGTATAAATGGTCCTTGTTTACTTCAGTTCCAATTAAACTAATTCAACCACAAACTATAATTTTTAAAACGAAGGGTCAGTACTTGTGTTGTGTTCTCGATGACAAGGAGTCACCCGGTAACCTTACTTATCCAGTCGAGGTGTTGTTCTTTGCATTTTGGCATCTGTGGTTGTTTTACAATGGGGAAATCTGCAAGCTCCAAATCATACTGGGCAGAGATGCCCGTGACGGACATAGGGTGAACTAATGCATCTCTAACATCACCCTGTGCCCACCTTCTGCAAATCAATGTGCCACCCCCATTTCACATCATCATGTGCACCCTGTGCTGTGGAAGAGCCCCCCACAGTAACTCCATATTTAATCACTATGGGGTTTTTGAGGGAAACACTAAAAATTTAATTTACTAAACAGCATTTTGCTTTTGTTCCTTTTCCCACAGGGATGGACCCAAGCAACTTAAAAGACAAGAACACTTTGGTGTGGAAACCGGTCTTCTCAAACCATGAAGCAGAGGACAGCAGGTTCTCCTTGGTGATCCCGCAAGCTGGGTTCTACTACGTTTACTGTCAGGTGGGATTCCGGAACAAGAGCTGCCACAGCAGCGGAAACTCATTGACCCTATTCAGCCGGCTCTATACGCACCACATCTCCTACCCAAACGAGAGCATCTTACTGCTGCAGGCCATGGAGACCGTATGCAGCCATGGAAACCACGCCACAACCTGGCACACCTCCATCAGCCAGGGGGCCTTGGCGAAGCTGAAAAAGAATCATCGCTTGTCCATCAAAGTCAGTCACCCTGATCTGGTGGACTACAATGAAGGAAAGACCTTCTTTGGGGCCATGATGGTGCCATGACGTGGACCACGGATACGGAAAACCCACAAGTTGGATGGAGGACTATGAACCAAAAGTTTCTTTTGTGGGTCATCTTTGAGCAGCTACTGTGGAAAATCAGATATCAAGCTAAAATATCCTAAGTGTTGCTTCATAGTACGTCAATGCCACGCTTAAAGTTGCTGCTTGGTTTCGGTGTTCAGGATGTACCACCTTTATTAAGGGTTGGTACTGAATTAGTCAACTGTAAGGGGACAAGGGGTCTTCTATATCATGATACTCAGTGTTATTATCTCCACCCACCATCTTGAGGTCTTCTAGCTGACTCTAGCACTCTGTAAAGCTCTTCAGAGGCTCCCTCCTCAGCCTCACACAGCACGTGCATCTCCGCACTGGCTTTCAGCATCACTCCAACACACTGTCAGACTTTTCCAGTGCTGCATGCACACTAGTATCTCACCTATAAGGATCATCAGAGGCAGCTTTCATAACTCTACAGAGCCTGGATAGGAACAGAGGAAACTTCCACAGACCCACACATCCAGGGGGTCTTCAGACTCTCTACGGCACCCTATAAAGATCCTCACAGACCGCCTCCACAGCTTCACACACTCCCTGCATCTCGACACTAGCTGTCAATATCGTGCGATGGCATACCCACTTTGCAGCCACCCCTGCATGCATGTAGCTGCATAGGATGGAGGGTACTGTGTAAGATATCCCACAAGGATTAATTCTCTTGCTCACTCTTTTCAGTCAATAAATGGAGGCATTCACCTGCATTCTTAGCTGCTAAGGAATCTCAATCCATTTCAAAGCTGATAATACACATTTTCACGAGAATCACATCCACATAAGATGTGAAACACGCATCATTTATACTCAAGAATATCCAATTTTGCATCTCCACTTGAAATGTGACCCATTAAAAATTGACTTTCTACTGAAATCCCAGCTCAACCGTTAAATCCTGTTTCAAGCCTGACTGGATCCATTCTTGCAACTCAACTGAAATCCCTCAATTGTGAGAAAGACAAAATCATTTGGCTTCTAACAAGATAAAAGCCTCATTCTTCAAGTTCAGATCACAAAACTTTCAAAAGGGGAACAATTGCAACTGAAACTACTCCATGGACTTTAACTCCTCACCCCAAAGATTTTAGGCTTAGCATCCAGTCGCCTGTACTGTCAAGGACTGACTATGGTAAACCCCCTTCTATGTGGGATACTGAACATACATCTTGCTAATCCCAGACTTTCCCTCCATGCAGCTGCTAGGCTGGCTCCTGGCACTAGAAAGTTTGACCAAATTTCAACAATCCTTATCATGAAATGGACCGCCACTGATCTGTGAATTATCTTTCAGCTAGCGCGCTTCACTCTCAATGCTGTATTTTATTTTACTTTTAACATTTAAATAGAGAGAACATGAAACTCTTTGCAGTATCATCAAGTATATCATAGGAGACAAGAGGATGAGAAATGGAGAAACCCCGCCCCCCACACCATCCAATGTTACTTTAGCATGACATCAAAGAGAAATCCAACAATGCTTCAAAATCACTCATCTGGCCCTTCCCCTTCTCCCACTCCCAGCAAGACACATGTTCAAACGAGGCAGCAATAGTCATAATGTATTTTCTAAAAGCGCCAGGCTACATTGCCCAAAATCCAAACATTTCAGGCAGAAAATGCAACCTCAGAAGCAGAGACACTAAGACCCATATTTATACTCGGTTTGCGCTGAATTAGCATAATTTGTTTTGCGCTAGTTCAGCGCAAACCTAACTCCATATTTATACTTTGCCGCTAGACACGCCAGCTAGCGCCATTCCATAAATATGGCGACCGGCCGGTGTCTTTGAATGGCGCTAGCCCCCGCTAAGTCAGTTTTGTGTGAAAAAGTATAAATATGGGCCTTGCTCCTAGAAACATCAAAAACTAGGAAAACAAACATCGTGAAGCAGTCTTCCCCTGGGAGGGCGCCAGTGATCTGGAATGTCATTCCACAACACATTGGAACAATATTGTTGTATGTTAGTTGGAAAAAGAAAATGTAAGCCTTACCTGTTGCAACATTTCTAAATGTGAACTTACCTTCGCCATCTTAGACAATGACAACCTGTTTTCCCCAGGCAGCTCGCTGTGTATATTTTCATTTGTCCATTTGTCTTTGCATCGTCTCCAGTCACATCTGCACCCACTGGGCCATGTTCGCACTAAATGGAAGACGATAAATAAATAATAAATTGTTGATCTGAAAACACGGCTCGTTTTTTAGGTATAACTTCTTAATCATAATACAAGTCATATACTTTTTTCGAAAGGAATAACACTATTCAACCGATGTGTTCATTTTGGTGAGCAATACATGAGTAGCCTGAAATAGATGTTGTACTCCACAGAGCCCATCAGTGTAAGACTTGACCATTGGAATCCTTCTACTCCTGAAAACCAAATAATGGGGGCCCTAGGCATTCAGTGAGCTCACAGCGATGTATGGTTTCTGCGTATCCAGCACCAGCGGCAACACTTATTACAAGGGCTATTTGCCCCCCGAGTTATGCAGGTTTGGCGATCTGGCTTGACAGTCAGTTTTAGGTTAGGGTCAGGTTAAGAGTTAGTTAAGGTGGACTTCCAATAAGTATCATGATTAGGTTTAGGTTAACATTAGAGTGTAAGCATTAACATTAGGGTTAGCGTTAAACTAAGGATTTAAGGAAAGGCTAAGGCACTGATTATGGTACAAGTTAGGGTTAAATTTAGGTTTAAGATGAGGAACAAGGCTGGGAAAGGGCAGTGTTAGGTTATGGTTGTGATTTGGCCCAGGATCACAGTTTGTGGAAAGTGTTCATGTTAGGTGTGGAGCTCAAACATTTTAGAAAAAAACAGAGGAATTAACATTATTGAAAAGGAATGATGCGTTTATTGAAACTGTATATGCCTAGAGGCTCCGGAGGGGTTGTGATGGTGATAAATAAAGTCATATGCATTTCATTTAGACAGTACATGGAGGGATATGGATGCTAATGGGAAGATAGGAGCCTCCTCACATCCAGAGTATACTTGCCCCCAGCACTACCAGATATGATGCAGTAATTGGTCAGCGCCCCAATAGCTAGCGACAAACCAACTCTGCTACTGCAGCGAGGGGACTGGAACCTAATAACTGGTGAAGGAAGGCACAAATCCAACCTGAAACAAACCCTGAGTAATGCTTACATGAAGCCCCAAATCCACTTCTAGAGACTTTGAGATGTCAATATCTGGCGTGGGGGATCTCTGACCATTCACCACCTATGACTACACCATACCCAAGCCCTGGGAATTGGGCATCCGATGGGCGATAAGACACACGGTACCTGAATAAGCGTGAAGTCCTGGACACCCTACTAGCCTCCTCCATAAACTACTTTGCAGAGAGCGAGGGGTAGGTAGCAATTGCCGGTCCAAAAGGGCTGGTACATGTTAAGACAAGGAAAGAGAAAGAAGGGACGGGGACACAAGGCAGCTACAGGCAAAGAGACAATTACAAATCACATACACCTGCCAAACCATGCACACACCACCTGGATGCACAAAGGTAACTATATGATGCAGAGGACAAGTAAGAGAAGCTATTAGCCTGGATAAACAGACGCGAGGAAGGGACGAGACACACTGCAGGGACTATTACACACATAGGAAAGCTGATCAAGGAAGACATGGCAACTGACAACAAGTTGGCACACTACTTCCAAAAGTTCCAGAACTAGAAACTTATGAAGAATTAATAAACATCATCCCAGACTGACCCATGCATTGTCTGACTGAGGAACAAGATTGAGACTAGAAGAAGAAATCACCATAGAAGTAGGAGCAAAGCCAAAGAAAATCCAGTCCGGGAAAACACCAGGCCTCAATGGACTTCTAGTGGATTTCCACAAAAAACTAGAAGAAGAGACAAAGAAACAATTTCTGGTCATCTTCTAGGTCTCCCACTAACATACCGCTAAGACACTATCTATGTGGCTGTACCACTGATAACTAGTTTGGTACATTCAGATCAATTGGGCTTTATGCCACAGAGATCGACTAGATTGAACTTTAGATGACTATAACAAACTAGCATGTTATGAAGGCCAGTGAATTCATTGCCTTATCCCTCGATATCAATATAGTCTTTGCCTTTTTAGAATGGGAGGTCATGCTTCAGGCACTATAAAGATGAACTTTGGACCTTATTTCATGTCATGGGCAGGCTGATGTAGAATGGACTGATGGCCAAAGTATGAGTTGATGGAGCACAGTCCAACACATTTCCTATAAGCAAGGAAACATGGTGGGGTTGCCCATGCTACTCATGCTGATCATGCTGATCATAGAATCCTTGGTGGAATGGATAAGAAGGGATGTTCAGACACGGCAACAGGACCAGGACTAGGATGAAAGAATATTGTGATATGCTGACGATGCACTGTTATATATAAAGGGCCCGGGCAACTCCTTGAATGGCTGAAAAGTATATTTGAGATTTATTCAGATACACAGGGCTGGCACAAACTAGGAAAAGTCAGTGTTATTCCCAATGGAAAACCCATTCCCTTTAGGATCATATACAAACATTTTAAATACCTAGGGCCTGATTACCACTTCGGCGGAGGGGATTACCGCATCCCAAATGTGACGGGTATCCCGCCCGCCATATTAAGAGTCCCATAAACTATAATGGACTTGTAATTCGGTGGGTGGGATATCCGTCTCATTTGGGATGGATTAACCCCCTCCGCCGAAGTCGTGATCAGGCCCCTAGTGTCATTGGACAACATGGATCCATCCTTGGGGAATATAGGGTTGGACATCTAACTGCTCCTGCCGTTGCTGAGGAGAGCATCGAAGGTGAAAATAGTAGCTCTTCTGAAATTCTTACAGGTGGTACAAAGCACACCATTCACTATGCTGGGGTTTCTTTAAAAAAAAGATAAGTACTTTCGGAGGTCAGTTTCCAAAGACAAGCACTCAAGATCCTACAAAGATCCACAGACAAGGGAAAAGTAAGGGGCAGATTTAAGAGCCCCTAGCGCCTCCTTGCGCCACGTTAACATCATTTTTTAAGCTAGTGTGGTCCACCAAGGCCAAAATAGCTGTGCCACATTTGCAAAGTGGCACAATATATGCATTGCGCCACCTGCACCAGGCATAATGTATGCAAAGGGGCTCTCCCCCATTAGGGGGGCTGAAAAAATAGTGAAAAGGAATCTGAGAGATTTCTTTGCGTCATTTTTTTGGCACTTTCAATGCCTGCTTAGAGCAGGCGTTAAAAGGAGGCACACCTTTGTTTGCAAATGTCCTCAATGGGCTTTGCAGGATTAGCGTCAACATTTTTTACGCTAATCCTGCAAAGCTCCGAACTAGGTTAAAAAATGTTGACGCTAGTTCCGTAACTACCGCCATGGTGTGCAGTATCCTAGATACGGCGCGCACATGGTGGGGTTAAGGGGGCGCAAGAAAAGTGGCGCTGCACAGGGTTCAGCGCAACTTTCCTTAAATCAGGCCCTAAGACTCCTAAACATAAGGAAATCTTGCGAGACATCCCCACTGAAAGTAATCAATGGCTGGGCGTGTCTACTCCTAGAACTGACCCTAAGGGCTGACAATCAAACGCTGGACAGCAAGTGGGATTTGCATAAACTGTATGGTGGCTGCCTTCGACAGGACATATTGCAAAATTGCTCCACCCTGGTTAAGACATGGCACAAAATGAAAGGGAAATGTCCTGGAGCAAGGGGCTGACACCTAACTGAAACTGTTCGCCACACCCATGGAGATTACAGCAACTTTCCAGACTAACGCTACACTCATGGTTAACACAAAAATAGAACCAATGGGTAAAAGACGCTGGAACACTTGATGACACGTGGGTGACACAATAAGTATACAAAACAGTGATGGATGGAATGCTTGAATTAATATCAGCCACTGGTAATCACTCGGGCCGCATTCCAATCCATCGTTATTTTGCACACCATGCCACCTCAGTTTGGATCCAGCTAAACGCAAATAAGTCTTGACCCGGCTCCAAACGGAACAGTCCAGCCCAAACTGCCAAACCAGGCCCTCTCTGAACCAGAACACAACCAACCCAGGACCGGTATTGCCCTAGTTATGGGCTCATCAGCTGGGTGCATCTGGTGCCAGTGATACAGTGCGCATGTGACCCACTTCTGGGCTTACCCTTACCACTCAGGGTGACAAAATAGGTACAACAAACATAATGGATTGAATGCTTGAATTAATCTCAGACAAAAAGTGGTTTACGAAAGTTGAAACTGCCCAAGCGTGAGAAGATATGGAAGGAATGGGCAATATGGATGGAGGGTGGCAAGCAAAGGATGTCAGAAACACAAGAGGAGTTAAGACAAATTATGCAAGGTCACAGGCTGGTTTGGGAATGATAGGACAGAAGGAGCTAGTGAGGAATGTATATACATTGAACTGGTTCCCATACTAAAGCATTATGGTTACAGTATCGAATGCTTAAGTGATGACCTTTGGTATGCCTCAAGCTCATATATTTGCATTGCTGCCACATACACATATCTTGTGTTCAAAAGGACTTCTTCATTGACAAGCTGCTGGTCAGTTTAGTGGCTATATATAAGGAGTTATATTCAGAAAACCAAATAAAGTTTATTTAAAAAGAAACAGTTTTCTACCATATAGTTAGCAACAGATTGTCCACTTTTAAAAATAGGGGCTGATGCACAAAGATTCCTATTAGGAAATCCTAAATTGCACCAAATAAAGATTTACAATTTGGAATTTCCTATTTGGAATCGATTAAAATGGGGGGCATATTTACCAATATATCACACAGCGCAGCAAGTCACGTAGCTGCGCTGCGTGATAGGGAAAGAGCAGGAATGCGCTGGAGTTAACTTTGTACGACGCATTCCTGTAATTTCCCAGTGCTGGTGCACAATGTGCTGCCCAGAGCCAACGCAGGCACCCTTGCATCATGTTGCAAGGGACCCTGTGTTGTACGAAGTATTGTTTTTGTTTTAGGAAGTCACACCTTCCTGCACAAAAACAACCCTCAGAGGCATTTTCCTCTTTCTATGTGTCCTGCAGAATGCAGCACATATAGAAAGAGGAAGTAACGAGGAGGAATAAAGATATTTCATCCACGTTAGGCCTCACTTGGAGAGGCGTATTTTATGATGCATTCCCAGATCTACCTGTAACGGGAAATATGGAAATGTACCAAATACATTTGTGGATGCGTGGGAACACCCACGTTCAACCCATAGAACGCCTTCCCGGGGCAGAGCAATGCAACGCAGCAGTTTGGACTGCATGCGTTACTCTAGATTTATCAGGCCACGCAGCGTGGAGTTGCCTGGCTTGATAAATCTGCCTTAAAAGTTGTGTCGCTGTTGCACCACATTGCATGATGCAAGAGCGATGCAACTACTTGATAAATATGGAGCTGGATTCGGTAGAACTAGATGCAATTTGCATACTGACGTCTACCAAATGCATTGGCATTTTGTGAGCCAATTCATGTATTATTAGGTTGGTTCATAAAATACCAATTCGTAGTGGGACACAATTCGACCTACCTCATTAATAAGCATGAGGTAGGTCACAAATTGAGACACACGATGGTTGGGTGGGGGTCACAGGAATGGTGGCATGCTGGGGCCAGCAGACCACAATATACAGTATGTGATTGCTTTTAAATAGAGCGATCTGTTTTCGTTTTTTTAATGCATCCAATTTAAAAGACAAAATGAATAATTTTGCTATCATTTTTTAGGAGCAGGCTGTGGCCACATAGACCACTGCCTGCTCCTAAAATTGTTTTTGCCAGCATTCAGAAAGCTCGTCCTGTTTGTTTATGGTTAACACCAATTTGGATTTGGTGGTAAAATATTAATGTTTTGCAACCAGGTTTCAAATGCAAAGCATTAAGGAATCGGTATTTGGAGGGGACACCCTTTATACGCCCTTTCTGT
Source organism: Pleurodeles waltl (assembly GCF_031143425.1). Lineage (NCBI taxonomy): Eukaryota > Metazoa > Chordata > Amphibia > Caudata > Salamandridae > Pleurodeles > Pleurodeles waltl. Next base: position 38,276,463 of record NC_090445.1, read on the forward strand.
ATTTAGTAAAGTAAAACACCGTTGAACATTAAAACGCCATTTTGTGGCCGCAAAGGCTCAAATTTGACATTTGTAATGGTAAAATCCCTGTGTACATCAGTGTAGTGTGTTCTAAAGTTATATTTTGTAATCTAACATGTTATGTTTTAGACAATGTCTTGTGCATGTATGCAACTGCATGTGAGGATTGCGGCAGCATCCATCAGTTGCTGTCGGGATCTGAGCTGACCGGATGGGTCATGTAGTGGGTGATGTCTATGAGCAAATAAAGCCTCTTACATACTTTCCCAATGTTGTGAGGCTCCTCAAGCTACAATCAGGACCAAGGTTGGCAAAATCTACTACTTTGCTTGATTTTCAGTGAAAAAGCTCTGTGACATTATACTCCAACAACAAGTACATCTCTATCTCACTCCTTTATCCTACAGCCCCCAAAGCACCACATGCCCGGTAACCCTTTAATGGCCACCTTCTTTACCCTCTCAAGTATAGGGGCCCTCAGAATGTTTCTTCACTGCTGCAGATGATCTTAGGGTTTCTCTGGGGCATCCTATTCCATGCAGTTCTTAGGGCTCAAAGTCCAGCACTTCTTATAGGCTTTCTCTATCACATGCATGATAACCAGCTCATACCTGACACCCTGTGGTCCTTCTTCAGATCCACCTCTTAAATACAGAGGCTGATCCCAGCCAGAGGTCACCCTCATTACCACAATCCCTGCATGCCAGTGGAGATCTCCTGCTTCACCTTCATCCATCACCATGTTTTCAGTGGTTGTACAGATCAACTCATGTCACCTGAGAAATTAAGCACCACCAACACCGCCATGCCCCTCCGACCACATAGCTCTCACGTCTCATGAGTATGTACACCTTCAAGACTCTAAGTTATGCCACATTACATGTGCATGTCCTCAAAAACCACAACTTCGCTCTTTGGGACCCTTACATCAATTTTGACAGATCCCTCACTCCTTGCTCTGTACAGCTTTTACATGTCCACAGTGCTAATCTCTTTCTCTCTATGTAAATCTCCCCAAATCCCACCACCTCCGTTGCTCTCATTGTATATTTTTCATTAGAACTCACTATTTTCAGGCCACACCTTCTGTGTCTCCACAGAGCTGATCTCTTTCACTCTACGCCATATTCATCTCCTCAGAGCTCATCCCCACTACATTCTCTAGAGCCTGTTCATCTCCATCACCTTTCTAGAGTCTCAATATTTCCCCATAGCTCACCCTCGTCACTCCTCTAGAGCCTGTTCATCTCCTTAGAGCTCTTCTCTGTCACTCTACTGGAGTGTGCACATCTCCTCAGGGCTCATCTCTATCTCTCCTCTAATGCTTGTACATCTCCTCAGGGCTAATCTCTATCACTTCTCTAGCGCCTGCACATCTCTAAAGAACTAATCTCCAGCACTCCTCTAGAGACTGCACATATTTTAAGAGCTCATCTCCAGCACTCCTCTAGAGCTTGTACATCTCCTCAGAGCTCATCAGAGTCACTCCTCTAGATCCTGCACATCCCTTGAGAGCTCATCTCCATCTCTCCTCTGGAACCAGCACATCTTCTCAGGACCCTTTTTGGTCACTCCTCTATAGGCTGTATATCTATTTGGAGGTCATCCCTTTCACTCCTTTAGAGTTGTCTCATCTCAAATCACTCCTCGAGAGCCTGCACAGTTCCCCAGAGCTTATCCTCATCACTCCTCCAGAGCCTGTTCATCTCCTCATAGCTCATCTCAAACATTCTGCTAGAGCCTGCACATCTCTTCAGGGCTCATTTCTATCGCTCCTCTAGAGTCTGCACATCTCGATCACTCCTCTAGAGTTTGTACATTTCCTCAGGGCTCCTCTCTATCACTGCTCAAGAGCCTGCACATCTCCTCAGGATTAATCTCGATCACTCCTCTAGAGCTTGTACATCTCCTCACCGCTCATCTCTATCACTTCTCAAGAGCCTGCACATCTTTTAAGAGCTCATCTCCATCTCTCCTCTCGAACCTGCACATCCCCTCAGGGTTCATCTTCATAACTCCTCTATAGCCAGCACATCTCCTCAGAGCTCATTTCTATCATTCCCCTAGAGCCCGTATATGTCTTCGGAGGTCATCCCTTTGACTCCTCTAGAGCTGGCTCATCTCCATCACTCCTCTAGAGCCTGAACATCTCTTCAGGACTCATCTCTATCACTCCTGTAGAGTCTGCACATCTCGATCAGTCCTCTAGAGTTTGTACATTTCCTCAGGGCTCCTCTCTATAACTGCTCAAGAGCCTGCACATCTCCTCAGGATTAATCTCGATCACTCCTCTAGAGCTTGTACATCTCCTCACCGCTCATCTCTATCACTTCTCAAGAGCATGCACATCTTTTAAGAGCTCATCTCCATCTCTCCTCTCGAACCTGCACATCCCCTCAGGGTTCATCTTCATAACTCGTCTATAGCCAGCACATCTCCTCAGAGCTCATTTCTATCATTCCCCTAGAGCCCGTATATGTCTTCGGAGGTCATCCCTTTGACTCCTCTAGAGCTGGCTCATCTCCATCACTCCTCTAGAGCCTGCACAGTTCCCCAGAGCTTATCCTCATCTCTCCTCTAGAGTCTGCCTATTTCCCCAGAGCTAATCTCTTTCCCTCCTTTAGAGCCTGCACATCTCCCAAGAGCTCATCACTGTCACTCCTCTAGAGACTACTCATCTCCACAGAGCTTATCTCTATCACTCCTCTAGTACCTGCACATCTCCTCAGGGCTCATCTCTATCACTCCTCTAGGGCCTGCACTCATCTCTATCACTCCTCTAGAACCTGCACATTTCCTCACAGCTCACCTCAGTCACTCCCCTAGAGCCTGGATATCTATTCACGGGTCATCCCTTTGACTCCTCTAGAGCGGCTCACCCCATCACTCCTCTAGAGCCTGCACATTTCCCCAGATCTCATCTCTGTCATTCCTCTAGAGCCTGCATATTTCCCAAGAGCTCATCTCCATCACTCCTCTAGAGTCTGCACATCTCCTCAGGGCTCATCTCTATCACTCCTCTGGAGCCTGCACTCATCCCTATTACTCTTCTAGAACCTGCACATTTCCCCACAGCTCACCTCTGTCATTGCTCTAGAGCCTTCATATCTCTTCAGAGGTCATCCCTTTGACTCCTCCAGGTTGGCTCATCTCCATCACTCCTTGAGAGCCTGCACATTTCCCCAGATCTCATCTCTAGAATTCCTCTAGAACCTGCACATCTCCTCAGGGCTTAACTCTATCACTCCTCTAGAGTCTGCACTCATCCCTATAACTCTTCTAGAACCTGCACATTTCCCCGCAGGTCACCTCTGTCACTCCTCTAGAGCCTGCATATCTATTCACGGGTCATCCCTTTGACTCCTCTAGAGCGGCTCATCTCTATCACTCCTCTAGAGCTTGCACATTTCCCCAGATCTTATCTGTCATTCCTCTAGAGCCTGCACATTTCCTAAGAGCTCATCTCCATCACTCCTCTAGAGTCTGCACATCTCCCAAGAGCTCATCTCCATCACACCTCTAGAGCCTGCACATCTCCTCAGGGCTCATCTCTATCACTCCTCTAGAGCATGCACTTATCTCTATCACTCCTCTAGAACCAGCACATTTTCCCACAGCTCACCTCTGTCACCCCTCTAGAGCCTTCCTATCTCTTCAGAGGTCATCCCTTTGACTCCTCCAGAGCGGTTTGCCTCCATCACTCCTCTAGAGCCTTCACATTTCCCCAGATCTCATCTCCGTCATTCCTCTAGAGTCTGCACATCTCCCAAGAGCTCATCTCCAGCACGCCTATAGAGCCTGCACATCTCCTCAGGGCTCATCTCTATCACTCCTCTAGAGCCTGCACAGCTCCTCAGGTCTTATCTCTAGCACTCCTCCAGAGCCTATACATTTCAGGTATCAGCCCCTTGCCTCATCTAGAGCCTGTACATCTCTTCAACGCTCATCCCTTTGACTCCTATAGAGCTGTCTCATTTCTATCACTCCTCTAGAGCCTGCACATCTCCTTCAGGCTCATCTCCATCAAGCCCACCCCTTTGACTCCTCTAGAACTGTCTCATCTCCATCACTTCCCTAGAGCCTAAACATCTGCCCAAAGCACATTTTAATCATTCCTTTAGAGCCTGTACATCTCCTCAGAGCTCATCCCCATCACAACTCTAGAAGTGAAGTTTAGGGAAGGCATACATTGGAAAGGTTTTCTACACACATACTCACTCACATAGAGACTCCAGTGATGTTCTCAAGCACTAGCCCCACCCCACCCCTCCACTCCATAACCTGTACATCTCCTCACGGACTACTTCTCCCTCCCAATGCCCTATACTGTACTCTCCTGGCACAGGCCCTTGCCCCCAGAGGCGTGCATCACTCCGCACCCATCAGGGCACTACCACTTATTTATCTGCTTGTCTTGTTGTTTACATTTGTGGTAGTGATGAATATCCCTCTTACCCTGCACTGCCTGTACTTTATGTACATCCTGCACTCTGATGTGGGCATTAGCAGGAAATGCATCAGTTCAAACCAATGCAATGTAAAACCTCTCAGCCACCCCCAGGAAGAGGCTGCTGACAGATGAGCTTTTAAATCCACGGCAAGCCTTCCTCTCCCGAACCTCTTTTACTGGCCTCCATGCCCCTCTGCCCTCAGTTTAGAATGGGCCTACAGAGTAATTTGGGGAATAGGGGGAGCAGCACAGACCACTGACACCATATTTGTGCAAAAAAGGGCTCTTTTACTGAAACAGGAGCCCATCACATATGAATAAGCCCTGGGCCTTATGCTTTACAAAATTACACCTCACTATACAAATACATTACCTATGTTAAACTACCCCCTGTCCCTAAGATGTCCCCCCCTCCCTACACACCCAAACCTGCAAGGCTCTACTCCCTCCTGGGCTAAACTCCCTCACTTGATGCCTTTATCATCTTATACAGTTGCAACTATTAACCCGTAACTAAGTTAACTTGCTAATGAACCATAAACTTCCTGCCTCATCCAAGCGTGCGACTGTCTACCCAGTCCCTGTCCACCTGGATTGCTGCTGTCAACAACAATAAGCTTAGCTAATCCATGACAACTTCTCAGCCACCTATAAACCGTACATCTGTCCAATCGCCCTCCACACCTGTTACAGAAAAGCATGTCCCGCTAAGTCTCCACCATTCACCCTGCCTAATGGATCTAAATTAGGGCAGGTACGGTGGGGAAAAGATACTGAACTATAGCTAGCCATGTGTTATCACTAACAAAATGGTGGCTGGCTTGCTAACATGTCTGGTTATATAATCATGGTACCCACGATAGCCCAAAAGGAGAGCAAACAAAGTGGAGCAGTCGCTGAACTGCTCCAGCCCCCAAACTATGCTAGGGTGCAGACCTCCCCGTGGTTGGCTGCCCCCAAGACATCATTGGGGAATAGGGGGAGAAGCACAGACCTTTGATACTTTATTTGTGTAAAAAACAGGTTCACATCACATATGAATACACCCTGGGTCTTAAGCCTTACAAATGTAAACCTCACTATACAAACAAGTTACCTGTGTTAAACTACCCCCTCCTCTAAAAATGACCCTCCGCCACAAACTTAAACCTGTATGGCGGTGCCCCCTCCTGACTTAAACTTCCTCACTTGAGGCCTTTAACCTCCCATACAGTTTCACTGCAACTATTAAATTGAGATGTTCCTAGGTCCAACACTAACCTCCTGTTGCATAATACCTATGTTCGTGGAAGTGGGTGGATCACTAGTTGAGGTTTGAACCTCCTATGCCTCAGATTTGATTCCATATCTTCTACAAACAAATACACGAGTCCGCCAAAAGTAAGAATTGAAGAGTGATTCTTTAGTTTTTCCAAGTTGATTTTATTGCATATTAAACAAATGATCCAATTGTTCCTTAGTGCAAATGTTTCCTTAAAGATACAGCCAACACGTGTTTCGCCCCTCACACTGCTGAAAGCCTGGGGTTTTCTCAAGGCTGCATAGGTAGATTACAAATAATTTAGTTGGTGACATAGCTTTGATAAAAATGGTAAAAAATGAGTGAGTCCATCACCATGTGTGGAAAAATAAAAAAATAAAAAAAGATAAAACAAAGGTGTGTGAAAAACAGCCTGTGGTTAAAAAAATTGAGTCAAAGTATGTAGTACATATTAGGTTTTGTCACTAAAAAGCATGGCTAATTCTTATAATTGATGTATGGAGGTGATTCTAGAAAAATCACAAAAATGAAAAAGCAGCAGTGCGGGCATGCCAATTGTGATGGGGTATCTAGATGTATAGTCCAAGTTCCCAAAATTCTGGGTGGTCAGATGAAAGGGTGAGAAGTTTGGGGGAATGAAAAAAGGACAAAATTAACAAGCCCTCAATCCCATGCAGGAACCGAAGCATGCATACTTGTGTGAATCCCTAGAAGTGCATATGTACTAGCGATAAGGTAAAGGATACCTTAAGGTACAGTATATAGGCATAATTTAATTCACGAGGTTAGAAGCAGATTTGTTCTTAAAGTGCGGGATCAAAATAGTCGATATTTTGAAGGAGCTGCATGGCCCTGGACACTCTCTTGTTAGATGAAATATTCGCTTCAACCAAGGTACTCCGCAAATGCGATGGATTACCGCTCCTCAAAATATGCCAATTAACTCAAAAGCAAAAAGCTACTGAACTATAGCTAGCCATGTGTTATCACTAACAAGATGGTGGCTGGCTTCCTAACATGTCCGGTTACATAATCAGGGCACCCGCTATAGCTCAAAAGGCACCCATAGCGGAGCAGCCGCTGGACTGCTTCATTCCCCAAACTATCCCAGGGGGTCAGACCTCCTGGTGGTCGGCTTCCCGCCAAGACCCCAATGGCACATAACAACCAGGCCAGTCTCTATGAGAGGCAGGTAAGACTGGCCATGGCTGGAATGTGCTTTACTGGGCAGTCCTAACAGCCTTGAAGAAGAACTGGGTTTTCTGAGATGTCTTCCAGTGTTTAGACCAGTCCTGCTGTGCCCTCTGAGCACAGCAGTCTGGCCCTGCCTGGGGTCGCTCTGTGTGGGCTTGTGTAAGTGAATCCGCAAACCTGTGTGTGGCAAGCATCAGCTGTGTATTCTGTCACTTTTATAGTCTTTCCTCACTGTCTATTGTACCATTGATCTGTGGGCCTTGTAACTGTAAATGTCATAGTCCATCTATTACATCTCAATTGTAATGGGCCACAGTCTCATGAAAAAGCCAACTCAGCCATTCATCCTCTCATGATCGATAGCATGAGACTTGTTAACCAAAGCTGTACTAATAACGGATAAACTGCATAGTTTAGCAGTGCAAATTTAACTTGTGTGGTTGCAAACACTGCGATTCACTAAATCACAAGCTTTTACTGCTAAATTGCTTTTTTCTATGCACCTCACCCATTTTGCGATTCAGTATACGAATTGCAAAATAGGTTTCAAATTTTATAAGGTAGCTCAATTTGAAAGGGGCGTGTCTACGGCGTTTCTTCACAACTGAAATTTGCGATGCAATGTAGCAATGATAACCATAATTTCTGCTGCAAACCATTGAAAAGTTACAGATTCCTCAAAGGGGGTAGTAACGGATTTGCAAAGGGACTGTTAAAAAAAAGGTGTTCAGGAGTAGGAAGTACTCTCAGACAAATATTTTTAAAAAGTAAACATTTTTCGATAAACACTGTCCCATTTCCTTTAAGGAAAACAGGCTGCATTTAAAAAAGTACTTTATTTAATGCATTCAAAGTCATGTTTTCTGCTGACTACCACACCTATGGCGGCATTTAATTGAAGAAAGTCACAATTTGTAATCTACATCATTAACATTCATGGGGTTGAATTGTGACCACTCTGAACGGTGATTTTGTGGCCCAGTCCTAGCAGTACATTTCATCAAGATAACACAACTGTTTCGTGGGGTTGAGAAAGCACAAATCAATCCATGTGTTTAAATTCAAACAAACGTATGGAAAAGCCACTCAGTAGGGACAATAGGCCTGTAATCGTAAATCACAGGCAATCTATTACATAAGCCAGTGCTTCATTTGTAAATAAAAAGGTGTTGGTACCCAAAGCTCTCCTCTGAAACACGCGGCTGCTGCATTTAAATTTGCGAAATACTGAAGTAACGTAATCCTGAAGCCATCTCGGGCCTCTGATTCATTTACAGCCACTCCCTGCCCCTTAAGCTCACTCTTGCAGCTTTCCGCTTTCTCCCTTTGTGACGCTTTTTCATTTTTCTTTTCCCCCATCTTTCCCATATCTGTTCTGTCGCTTGAGGCAGAAAAATAAGTGCCGGCTCTCAAAAATAAGTGCTGGTGCCCCACCCCGGAAACAACAAGCACAAATTAAGCACTGACATAAACAATACAGTAGACAATGTTGCAGGCGGTGCAGTGCTAAAAACAGTGACAGTGTGGATTTAACAACAAAGCTGAACCAAAAGATTTGAAAAATAATATCCTGTGCTGGCAGGGAGAGAAGGAAGGGGTATGCCGCTGTCTGAAAGAAGAGTCAGCTTTAATTTAGGCAACAAGTAGGTCGTGGCTTTGGGTGAGAGGAAGTCTGCAACAGAACTGCCAGGGGTGCCGTGTCTGGTCAGGGCCACTCTCACGGCAAAGCACAGCCACAGGGTTTTCTGGAAGAAAGAAGGGGTGATGTAAAATCAATGCCCTTTGTGATGGACGGAGGCTTGTTTCAAATACAATACCCGAACACATGGCGGAAGTGATGTCTTACTGAACAGAGTTTTGCAGAAATGCAAAATCAACAGTTTAAATAGAGAGACAGATATGAATAAATGCAAGGGAAAAGGAGTCTCAAAGAAGTCAAAATTGAGAAGTCATGAGATACTTGCTAAGGTATTGATTGAGATTTGATTGCTTGAGTGGGAGAGGAGGTTATTTATACTGTGTTTTCTTCCAGCATTATTCATTGCAAATCGAGCAGCCATGCCGATGGTTCCATGAAGTCCAGGAGGTGTGGTGACGAGTAAGAATAACATAAGCGTCAGAGCCGATGAGCCAGAGAGGTGCAAGTCTGGGCAGGAGAGGTACAAGTTCTTGAAGGAGAGGAGGCATGGTGACCAGGGAGAACAATTTGAGCATCTGAACTGAAGGGCAGGGTAGGTACAAGTGCAAGAAGGACAGGAGGCATGGTGACCCAGGCGGCGCAATTGAAGCATCTCAGATAGCGACCCTGATAGGTAAAAGTCCATGAAGGACGAAAGGCTGGATGACCCAGGCGGCGCAATTGAAGCATCTTAGATGGCGACCCTGATAGGTACAAGTCCATGAAGGACGGGATGCTTCGTGACCCAGGTGGTGCAATTGAAGCATCTCATATGGCGGCCCTGATAGGTACAAGTCCATGAAGGACGGGAGGCATGGTGACCCAGGTGGCGCAATTGAAGCATCTCAGATGGCGACCCTGATAGGTACAAGTCCATGAAGGACGGTGGTCTTGGTGACTAGGGAGCACATTTCGAGCACCCGAGCTAATGGGCTGAGTAAGTACAAGTCCAAGAAGGGCAGGAGGCATGGTGACCCAGGCAGCACAATTGAAGCATCCCAGATGGCGACCCTAATAGGTAGTAGTCCATGAAGGACGGGAGGCTTCGTGACCCAGGCAGCGCAATTGAAGCATCTTAGATGGTGGCCCTGATAGGTACAAGTCCATGAAGGAAAGGAGGCATGGTGACCCAGGCAGCGCAATTGAAGCATCCCAGATGGCGACCCTAATAGGTAGAAGTCCATGAAGGAGGGGAGGCATGGTGACCCAGGTGGCGCAATTGAAGCATCTTATATGGCGACCCTGATAGGTACAAGTCCATGAAGGACAGGAGGCATGGTGACCCAGGCGGTGCAATTGAAGCATCCCAGATGGTGACCCTAATAGGTAGAAGTCCATGAAGGACGGGGGGGTTCGTGACCCAGGCGGTGCAATTGAAGCATCTTAGATGGCGGCCGTGTAAGGTACAAGTCCATGAAGGACGGGAGGCATGGTGACCCAGGTGGCGCAATTGAAGCATCTCAGATGGCGGCCCTGATAGGTACAAGTCCATGAAGGACGGGAGGCTTGGTGACTAGGGAGCACATTTCGAGCACCCAAGCTAATGGGCTGAGTAAGTACAAGTCCAAGAAGGGCAGGAGGCATGGTGACCCAGGCGGCACAATTGAAGCATCCCAGATGGCGACCCTAATAGGTAGTAGTCCATGAAGGACGGGAGGCTACGTGACCCAGGCGGCACAATTGAAGCATCTTAGATGGCGGCCCTGATAGGTACAAGTCCATGAAGGACAGGAGGCATGGTGACCCAGGCAGTGCAAGTGAAGCATCCCAGATGGTGACCCTAATAGGTAGAAGTCCATGAAGGAGGGGAGGCTTGGTGACCCAGGCGGCACAATTGAAGCATCTCAGATGGCGGCCCTGATAGGTTCAAGTCCATGAAGAACGGGAGGCTTGGTGACTAGGGAGCACATTTCGAGCACCCGAGCTAATGGGCTGAGTAAGTACAAGTCCAAGAAGGGCAGGAGGCATGGTGACCCAGGCGGCACAATTGAAGCATCCCAGATGGTGACCCTAATAGGTAGAAGTCCATGAAGGACGGAAGGCTTCGTGACTCAGGCGGCGCAATTGAAGCATCTTAGATGGGGGCCCTAATAGGTACAAGTCCATGAAGGACGGGAGGCATGGTGACCAAGGCGGCGCAATTGAAGCATCTTAGATGGCGACCCTGATAGGTACAAGTGCAAGAATGACGGGAGGCATGGTGACCCAGGCGGCGCAATTGAAGCATCTCAGATGGCGACGCTGATAGGTTCAAGTCCATGAAGAACGGGAGGCTTGGTGACTAGGGAGCACATTTCGAGCACCCGAGCTAATGGGCTGAGTAAGTACAAGTCCAAGAAGGGCAGGAGATGTAGTGACCAGGGAGCACAATTGGTGTGTCTAAGCTGATTGGCGGGATAGTTACAAGTCCATAAAGGATGGGAGGTGTGTTGACCAGTGAGCACAACTCGAGCATCAGAGCTGAGTGGCTGGAAAGGTGCAAGTCTCTCAAGGACAGAAGTCGCGCTCCAAGGGAGATCAACACGAGCATCAGAGCTGATGGTCCGGAGAGGTGCAAGATCATGAAGGACAGGAGACGTGGTGACCAGGGAGCACAACTCAAGCATCAGCGTTAGCAGGATTAAGGGGGACACGTTTACAAAGGACAGGAAGCATTTTGACCAAGGAGCACAATACAACCATCTAAGATGATGGACCCTATATGTACAAATCCATGAAGGGTGGAATCCACAGTAGCCAGGGAGCTCATTTCAAGCATCAGAGCTGACAAGCCACATAGGTACAAGTCCATGAAGGATGGGGGCGCGAAGCCCAGGGAACACAACTCGGTCCTCAGCACTGACAGGGAGCACAGTTTGAGAATCATGTTCAGAAAGACCAGAAGAGACCAGAGTGATATAAGGATGATAGTTTTCTTATGTAATTCAGGTGAGAATAAGATGTGCCCACTTTGGACTTCTATTTGCTGAATGTTGGGGGTTCTATCGATGCAAGTACACCTGGGACAAATTTCAGGAACCATCAGGGCATCCTAATGATGAGCAGGCATGAGATTCTGCTTTTAAGAAGTAATCTTGGCCATGTGAAAAGGTAATGCAGGTGCTCATTAACAGTATATGCCACTAGGGCCAGTGATTCCTTAACGTGAGATAAGGCAGCAGGCAAAGGGCGCCTCCTGCAAGTGATGAAAAATTAATACATATAAAGAAGTGTTTTTTTAGATTAGGCTACAGGCAGCTAAGCCTGTCTGCCAGAGCTCAGCTCAGGGCAACAAAAAATATACAAGCATTTAAATTCATAGAGGATCTGTTTTTTGGGCGAGCCCCCTTCAAGCACTGTTTAGATAGGCTGACATTTTGGTAACAGCCCACCACATTTAAAACATGCTAACATTTGTCCTGTGAATATTTTTCACTGACTAGTACTTAAATTAGACTGTCTCCCGAGCATGCTTTTTTAGGTTTGCAACAGTATTGATGTTGATCCCAGAAAAAGGCCACCAAAACATCTGACAATCTTGGCATGCCTCGCTGATGTTATTCTGTAGGCCAACAAAGATGGCCGCTGCATGCAAACGAGGCTTGAAGTGTCAGGTTTTGCTTATTTGGCATTCAATATCCCAGCATTCCCAGCTCTTCCTTATGGATCGCAAGCCTTGTGGTGTCGGCCTTGTGCAGACAAAACGGTAGGCTGCCAACACTGCAAGCTAAGGGCGGAAACACGTGTACACTGCTGGTGTCAGCCAAGTGACCACGAACAGCCACCCTCCCTTTATTTATCCCCTCGGGCTGCGTCCGGCCCTTGAGATGAGATCACATTCTGCATACACAATCTCGCAGCCTCTGACTCGGCGTGGAATTGGGGACAAAGTCCATACTTCTGGCTCCAGTTGATATGTTTTCCCTCCCCAGTCGCGTGGATGGCCAAATCAGCTTCCCTGGCGCAGGTGTCTAAGCGTGACGGGGCCGCTGAACACAGGAGTCCCCCAACCCTCGACATGGCTCCAGAATTCTCAGAGCGTCCTTCCCTTCGTGGGGCTGGGTGTCTCAGTCCCTTCCCATGGCATCTCATCCCATCTCATCCACCCCTCTGGCTCAACGCCTTGCTCCCCTGCCAGAGCAACTATAACCAGGACACATTTCTAGCCATGGTGGTTTGACCCCACTGGACAGTGACCATGGTCCCTTGAATGTTCACAACGTTCCCGATCTCTTAAACAGTGTGCAGAACTTCCATCCGGCTGTCGATCCATTCCGCATGATGACTTGATCATCCTCCGAAAGGTCAGGAGTCACTTCTCTCTAGACCTGGCTCACTTGGTTGTTTTTATTCCTTCGCTTTTCTTGTTCCGCTAGTATGTCGAGGGAAGCGTGCTTCAGGCTAGGCCTTGCAAGGCTGCTGTCCCTCAGAGGCCATCGCAGCAGCAGATCCATTGGGCCATAGATTGTGGTACTATGTGGTGTCTGCCGGTATGCCAGAAGAACCCTGTGGAGGCAGCGCTCAGCATCTTCACCCTCCTCAAACCCTATAAGGAGTGCTTTGTTCAATGTGCGCATAAAGCATTCCACTTCCCCGTTAGCTTGGGCCATTGTAGAGTCACTTTACTGTGTCTGTGGTTGAGCGACAACAGATAATCTCGAAATTCTCTCTCCTAGAATGGGGGCCCAATATCAATCTTCACCTCCTCTGGGAGTCCTAACATGGTGAACACCTTCTCCAGGATGGGTTTCACTTTTGAAAAGGCGGTGGATTGCACTAGTTCAACTATTGGGTACTTTGTATGGCTACGTACTATTACAGCAGTGAGCCTGCTGGGAACCCCCCCAAAGACCATCCTGATCCAGGACCATGGTTTTAAGCACAGCTTCTCTGTGGTCACTGGTGCTGATGGTGGATCCCAGCTGGTGATGGTGCATAAGTGGCAGCTTCGCACCCTCTCATCTACCCGGGTGTCCATTCTTGGGAACCACACTTTCTCCCATAGTCTCGCTTTGGTTTTTACCATGCATGGCGGCCTTGTTGAGCCAGGTCGACAACCTGGGACCAAACACTTCGGAGTATCACAATCTGCCTCCCTCTAAGTAGCATGTCCTCACTGCTGGTGCTTCGCTCGTCTCAGACTCTTCACAGGTGGCCCATTGTCATTAACTCAGTGGACGCTAACAACCTGGCTCTATCCAGAAAGTTGCCCCACTTCCTGGGAAGCGCCTCCTTGGCCATAAACAGGCTACCATCAATCATTGTCGCTTCATGGTCCTCTTCAATTGACAAAGCTCAGGGACATGCATTGTGAGCAACCAACCTCATAAAATCTTCAGGCCCTTCATCTTCTTTGTCTTCAGCAGGGTTGGTGGTACCTGTGGATGTCAACAAATACAGCTGCACAACCCACCACTCGATGTGGGGAGAAGTGTGTTGAGATGCACTTGCAAACAGCTGGATCAGTGGCATGTGATCGGTGATGACTCTTAATTGTTGCCCACATAGGTAGAGAAAAATGTCACTAGGCCCATCTGATCGCTCGCACCTCACACTCGATTTGAGCATGTCGAGCTTCAGTGTCTGACAATGCTTTGATTGCACAAGCAATGGGGACCCACGGCCCTTCGCTCTTCTGCTACAAAAGGACAATCCCCAGGCATACAAGGCTTGCATCAACCACCAGTTCTGTCTGGTGCCTTGGGTTGAAATAGGCCATGGTGGTGTCAGCCAGCAGTGTCTCCTTCACTTAGCGAAATGCAGTGTGCATGTCTCATGGAAGTCAATCTTCGTTAGGCCTTTCAGTGGCTCAGATAGGGTGCAAAAAGGAAAAAAAAAGGGGGAATGGAAAATCATATAGGAGATTTATCTGGTCCTATGCATCATACTCCCGCCATACAAAAAATAAAAAAGAATGCACAGATCCACTGGAAGATTGGATCATCACTACCGATTAGGGGAGAAGTCAGCCTGTCCCTACAAGCAAGATGTACTTGGAACAAGAGCCCTCACCCACCTTTTGGTGACATGCTTCATCGTTGGGCTATGCTCCACGTTATGCTGGTACTGCAATTCATGACGGACCCCTCAAGGGGGCTCTTTGCCAGAGATCTTTTCGAAATTATTGGTGATGGTGAGTGCAAGAATGTGGGATTGGTGAAAAAACTGTTAGAATTGACTAGAGGGATCCAGAGAACCAACCGTTATTATGAAGATGGAGCCCCTGTCAAGGTCAAGATCAAATACAAAAAAACAGAGGAGGGCTAAGTACAATGACCCAATCCCCTCCAAGTATGACTGGTTGTGTGTCATGTACCGCTAATCTAGGGACTGACTCAAGAGGTCAAGTGTTGGTAATCCCTACACTGCCTACCATAAATTGGTCAACATGTTTATCGCTCTAGTAGTCATAAGGATCTATCTGTAATTCATCAGGACCTATGAATGAACAACCTAATCCTCACTATCATGTAGACACATACCATATGATTAATTGATGAAATAGTAATCTGAGCAGGAACCCTCCTCGAATCAGAAGGATGGGCCCAATGGGGATAACACTGGGCTCATGTTGTTCAACAAATATATTAATTTGTTTCAGGAATTATATCCTCTGGTACACGTAACCCTGCTCTGTGCTCCACGGAATATAGGGTGGCCAGGTTCGGGATCAACCAGCCGCAGTATGTGGCATTTTGTGCAGTCCTTCTCTTGAGAACACATCCCCAAGAACTTTATTGAGTTCTTGTAAAACGCACACTTCTGCCTTTATAGCTTCAAGCAACGTTCCGCCAGCCACTTCAGTGTTGCTTTCACTCACACATGGTGCTCACCAAGGGTGTCGGAGAAAATCAAGATGTCATTACTGATGTTTAACACATCCACCAGGCCAGAGAGGGTCTTGGGGATGATTTTCTGAAACACTTCCGCTGTTGAGGATATGCTAAAGTTTAGTCTCTGATACCTCTGGAAACCTATGTGGGCTGAAAAGGTTGTTATGAAGCGGATGGCTGGTTTTAGTTTCAGTTGGTGATAGCCAGCATTAAAGTAACATTTAGAGGACCATTGAGCGCCGTTCAGGTCTGCCACAATGTCATCCATTGTAGGGGTGATTTGCTGCACCCTTCGATTGGCTTTGTTTGGGAGACGCATATCTACACATAGCTGAATGGCCCCAGATTGCTTGTACTTAGGCACAATTACCAGAGGTGGGACCCAGGGTTTGGGGCCAGTGTGTGACGCCACGGAGACTAGCGACGTCCCCCTTGCGGGCTGCGGTCGGACCAGCGGTCTGCTTTTTGGGTGGCCAGTCCTGCCACGGGCCGCTTTTTGGGCCACAACCTGCTTTTTGGGCTGCGGCATGGTCTGGGAGTCCTTTCTTGGCTCTGGGTCACGCCGCGCACATTTGCTGCCCCAGAGTTTACTCACCTGCTTTCTGGATTTCTTTTTCTTTTTTCTCCTTCCTTGGCCATATTTTCTTCTTCTTCCCAGGAGTTTGTGTTTCCTTCCCTGCATGCATTGCTTACCACCTTTTCTACTATGGCTATTTTTCCATTCATCTATATGTGGCTTTCCCAATCCAAGATGGTGTCTTTAGCACTTCCTGCATGTCACTTCCTGTTTGTCAGTATAAAAGCACAGAAGGTCTTCTGTTCCTTGCGTTGCAAACACTTTCGTCCTGGTGGTGCTCCTCGCTCCCGCTTCCCATGATTTGGGCCTATCCTTTGGGACAGCAGGCAGGTCGCTCCCCGCTCCGCCTTCTCCGTGCTCCATCCCGTTTCTGCTTTTTTCCCGCCGCGTCCCCTGTGGCCCCTCCCGCCTCCCCCCTCCTCCCCCCTCCACCTCACCGCTTGCTTTTGACTTGTTTTTCCCGCCGCTGCGTCCCCTGCGTCCCCTCCCCCCACCCCTCCTCCTCACCGCTTGCTTTTGACTTGTTTTTCCCACCGCTGCATCCCCTGTGGCCCCTCCCCCCACCCCTCCTCCTCACCGCTTGCTTTTGACTTGTTTTTCCCACCGCTGCATCCCCTGTGCCCATCCCCCGCCACTCCTCCTCACCGCTTGCTTTTGACTTGTTTTTCCCACCGCTGCATCCCTTGTGGCCCCTCCCGCCTCCCCCTCCTCCTCACCGCTTGCTTTTGACTTGTTTTTCCCACCGCTGCGTCCCCTGCGGCCCCTCCCCCCACCCCTCCTCCTCACTGCTTGCTTTTGACTTGTTTTTCCCACTGCTGCGTCCCCTGCGGCCCCACCCCTCCTCCTCACCGCTTGCTTTTGACTTGTTATTCCCACCGCTGCGTCCCTTGAAGCCCCTCCCCCCACCCCTCCCATTGGACAGGCCCTCCCGCCTCCCAGCTGCCACTCCCACCCTCCCCTCTTCTTACGCCAGCCGCAGAGCGGCCGCGCCGAAGGCACGCCAAAGGCAAGCCCGTATGCGCCCGTCCGCGCCTGGACCGTGCCCAGCGCCAACCCCCTGGTCCGCGAGACCCCTGCACCTCCAGACGCCGCTACACGGCCGACCAACTCAACGCCCTCAAACCCAGCCGCATCACAGCATGCTCCCAGTCCTCACCAAGGAACACCCATGGACCCTTCGCATGCCGCACCTGCAGATTCACCTGCGACAGAACAACGAAACCAACAAAGGTCGAAACTAACCACCTCCACTGCATACTGCTCAACACCTGCTCCGCACGCAAGCACGCCATCGAGCTCTGGGACCTGCTCGACTCCACCGCCCCAGACGTAGCCTTCCTTACCGAAACCTGGTGGAACGACTCCTCAGCGCCCGACATCGCAATAGCCATCCCGGACGGCTACAAGATCACCTGCAGGGATCGCAAAAACGGAATCGGAGGAGGCATAGCCATCGCCCACAAATCCTCCCTCAAGGTCGACACCCACACTGACGACTCCCTCAAGTCCGCCGAACACCTACACTTCCGCATCCACACCGACCCCAACACCACTCTCAGAGGAACACTCATCTACAGACCCCCCGGACCACGAGCACCATTCAGCGAATCCCTCGCCGACCTCACCAGCACCCACGCACTCACCTTAACGGATTACATCCTCCTCGGGGACCTACATTTCCACCTGGAGAACAACAACGACACCAACTCCACTACCCTGATCGACAACCTCACCAACCACGGCC
This sequence comes from Pleurodeles waltl, assembly GCF_031143425.1. Lineage (NCBI taxonomy): Eukaryota > Metazoa > Chordata > Amphibia > Caudata > Salamandridae > Pleurodeles > Pleurodeles waltl. Next base: position 38,294,200 of record NC_090445.1, read on the forward strand.
TCAGACAACTGGTCAACACACCAACCCAGATCGCCGGCCACACGCTTGATCCCATCTTCTCCTCAAGCGCCCACGTCACCTTCAACCATACCACCGTACTCCACTGGACCGACCACCACTGCATCCACTTCACCTACAAGAAACCTACTGAGCACCACCGCACCCAACAACCACCCCGCCGATGCTGGAGCAAAGTTACGGAAGACCAGCTTACCAACACCCTCGCCCAGAACCCACCCCCCAACTCCACCGACCCAGACACTGCCGCCAACAACCTCACCCTGTGGATCAACGACTGCACCAACACCATCACACCACTCAAAAAACCCACCGACAACCAAGCCAACGAGCTCCTAAATTCCAAACGCGACTGTCGGAAGCTAAAAAAGGAATGGCTCCTCAAACGCACACCTGACAGCCCACAAGGACGCCACCCGCAAGCACCACCAACTCATCAGACAAGCCAAACGATCCCACTTCAAAGACCGCCTGGACAACAACGCACACGACAGCAAAGATCTCTTCAGCATCGTGAAAGAACTCTCCAACCCCAGCGCCAACATTAACGAAATCCCTCCATCCCAAGAACTCTGCAACGCACTGTCCACCTTCTTCCACCGGAAGATCACCGACATCCATGACAGCTTTGACACCACTCGCACGCCAGACCCCACCCCGAACACTCCACCTGTGCAAACCACCTGACCTCCTGGACAAACGTGAACGACACAGAGACACGCAAGTGAATGAAATCCATCGCCGAATGGATGAGAAACAGCCGTCTGAAACTGAACTCAGACAAGACGGAGGTCCTCATCCTCGGACCCACCCCCTCCACCTGGGACGACTCCTGGTGGCCCACTGCACTAGGAACCCCGCCGACAACGTCCGACCACGCTCGCAACCTGGACTTTATCCTCGACTCCTCCCTCACCTTGTCTAAACAGGTCAACACAGTTTCCTACTCCTGCTACAACACACTCTGCATGCTCCACAGAATCTACAAGTGGATCCCGACTGAAAAGAGAAGAACAGTGACACAGGCCCTCGTCAGCAGCAGTCTGGACTACGGCAACGCACTCTATACAGACATCCCAGCAAAAGACCTACTACGCCTCCAACGTATCCAAAACTCCTCCGCCCGGCTGATCCTCAACGTACAGCCACATCTCCCACCACCTGAGAAACCTTCACTGGCTCCCCGTGGACAAAAGGATCACTTTCGAGCTTCTAACCCACGCTCACAAAGCACTCTACGACACCAGACCAGCCTACCTAAACAACAGACTCAACTTCTACACCCCCACCCGAAGGAAGACCTCCGGCGTCAGATCCTTCTCATACCTCGCCGCCAAAACCTGGAACACCCTCCCCACCAACCTGCGACAGACTCAAGACCTACTCACCTTCAGAAGACTCCTCAAGACCTGGCTTTTCGACCTGTAACACCGGCTCTCCCTCCTCCCCCCCAGCACCTTGAAACCCTCAGGGGTACGTAGCATGCTTTATAAATTCAATGATTGATTGATTGATATCCTGTTTTTGCCTGCAGTTTGTTCTTCCTGATTCGTTATTTGTTCTCAGTTTTTTTCCTTTTGCCTCTTTTCAGGAGTTCCTGTGATCGGAGGTTTTTTTCCCATTATTGTTTTTTTTCCTCTGGGACTCCTTCTAGAGGTTACGGCCTGCTAGGCGTTAAACTGTCAGCAGCACCGTGGCTACTGGAAAGGGTCGCCCTTACCTTGGTCAATCCAGCAAGAAACCAGGTGTTGCCCCGAGACTGGCAGGTTACAGTGGTAAGAAGCGTGCAAATCGTGACAGTGACCTTTTGGATTACCCCTTGTAGTTCCAGATTCCACAGCTCTTTCTCCACTAGCAGCCGCAGGTGAGAAAGAACCCTTCTGTGACAAAGCCCAGTGGGATTCACTGTATATGATGCCCTTCAACTGAAAAAAACCCTTGAAGAGCTGGGGAATATTCTGCATTGTGGCAACGGCATGTGACTCGTGGATCTTCCTTGCAAAGAAGTTTAGACCAGGTCCTCTGCTGTATGGCAGCCTAGAAGGGTGCAAATGTACCCTTTTATGACATGGAACCTGGCTCATATTGACCTTCCTTTGCTAACCACCACGACCCCCATCAAGGGCAGCGGTCCTGTGCACTGTAGGTATATATTCTTGTCCTGGTGGGAGCCAGCTTGGGGCATGGCGTTATCCTGTTCAATTGAGTGGAGTCCATAACATTGACAGAGGCACCAGGGTCTATCAGTGCTTTCACAAATGTGCCCTGTTCTCCACAGTACACATCGGTGGTGGTAGCTCCTTGCTCCCAAAAGAGATGGTGAGCAGCTCGCTGCCACTGTCATCATCAGGATAGGCTCTCCGATTATCTCCTGGCATGGGACTCCGAGTCTCTTCCTCATCAATCAACTGCTATTGCAGGGCAGCCCTTACTTTGCCCTTGTATCCCAGGATCGCGAACGCCCTTGAGCAGAGCAGATGTTCGGCATTCGGTACTCTAGGCCGCAATTTCTGCATCTTCCTTCCTGAAGCTTCGACACATTTGGCATTCATGTGCTCTACCCTGACCTTAATCACATGGGCTGCCCCAGCCGTGGCCGATCCTCTGGCCAGAACCACCTTACTGCTATCAGCCCAGCTGTTCACCCGGTTATGTGACCATGCCAAGACCAAGCTGGCATCTAGGTAGATCTCAGATTCTGACATTTTTTTGCACCCAGTCACCATTTTGTAGAAGGTGACCTGGTGGCCGGAGCTCTAGGTAGCTGGGTGCCGTTTTTTTCGGGTTTCTTCCACGTGGCAGTCGGGCAGTGTTATTTTTTTAAAAAATACTCACCAACATCGTAGCGAACGGTAGGGCGGCATCGCTGTTTGTTATTGGCCCCTTACCTCAGGAGTCCTTTCCTGCGGGCATGGCTGAGGAGAAAATTCATAAGGCGCTGGACCTGGTGAGGCCGGAGGCATTTGCACCCGGGCGTCCGGCGCGCAGGGCCTCCGCAGGGGTGGCAGCGGCGGTATTGGCGTGTTCGCCTCTGCGCACTGCTCCGTCGTTGTTACAGGTGAGGAGGGGTGGGCAGGCTGCGGGAGGGACGGGGAGGAGAGGCGCGGCCTGGGCGGGTCAGGGGGCGGCCAGGAGGAGGGCGGCCTGTGGAAGTCCTGCAGGGAATCCCTGGAAGACGGGGCGCGCTCGTCGTCAGCTTCCTGACGAGGGCGCGGCCCGCCGTAATGCAAGAGGCGCGGCCGGCGCGCATTCAAATGGTGCGAGGGCCCGGATCGGCGCGAGCAACCAGGAAGCCGTTTTTCGGCGATCGCTCTGCGAGGCCTCACTTGAGTTTTTGGGTGGGGAAGGGCCAGGGGAGGGTCCAGGGTGGGAGGGAGGCAGCGGGAAAAGGTCGCTTTCGGTTGCGTGGTATGGGGAGGAAGGGGTGGGGCCGGGACAGTCTAGTGAGGTGGGAGGGGGAGGACTGGGGAAGGGCAGCAAACCTCTGTGGACTCGAGGGTGCCTATTTCCAAGAAATGGCCCACCATGCTGCAATGGAGCATCAGTGATGATGAGGCGGAGCCTGAGCAAGGGTTGGGAGGGTGGTTGGGGGATGAGTACCCCGTGGATAGCTGGGCCCCTAGGGTCCCTACCCGAGTTTATGGAGCCCAATCGGGGAAGGTGGGGGAGGGAATTGACAGGGTGAAGGCGGTCCAAAAAGGGGATGGTGGGTCGTCTGAAGGGGTAGTGGAGGAGGTAGTTTCAATCTCTGGCACACCGGACCTTCCTTGGCAGGACACGCTGGATTTCGAGGAAGATGAGCCAGGCGAGCAGTCTGCGGCTCGGTCACCCTGGCAGGAAGTGAAGGCGGAGCCCGGGGCGGCCGGCCAGATGGCGTCAGCAGGACGGTGCGGAGGACGGCGGGAGGCTGCGGACGCTCCCACTGAGTGGTGTGGCGGTAAGGGTTTGGCGCCCGCCGCCGCCCGGGGGGAGCAGCGTCCGGGCCCATTAGGTATACGGGCGGGAGTGGATTTTTGGCTGCCGGGTATGAAGTATGTGGTGGTTGCAGTCGGGACCGTGAGAGTCATTTCAGACTGAGAAGCGGTTGCTGGGGCGGCCTGGGGGCCGCAAGAAAGATGGATCTGAGTTGGAGGTGCGGACGGCTCAGGAGCGGCCCCCGTTACTCTCTCCAGGTAAGGAGTCGATGATCTCTATGGTCTCGGTGGCTTGGTCAAGGGAGTGTATGTGCAGGACACAGGGATGGCCACTGACGCCGGGGAGGTCAAGAGTGCAGATGGGGACGATCCTAAAGGGGTCAGAGCTGCAGACGGGCCTGCGACTGGCGACCGGCAGCAAAAGGCTCGGGCGGCGGGTGGCGCGAAGGAGGAAAAAGAAGGCCCCTAAGAGGGTTAAGTTGCCTTACATGGGCACGGCAAAACCGTTAGGGGCTCATTTAATGCAAGCAACGAAGGACAAAATCTGGAAAGGGGAGTACGTTGACGTGTTGAAGTTGCTCCGCCGAGAGGTGCGGGCAAAAGAGGGCTCCAAGGAGGAAGAATGGGAGCTTTCTAAGAGGCCAAAGGTGCCGGTTAACATCGAGAACTGGACAGCGGCCTTCTTGATTTTCGTGAGCGTATATTGTGAGCGCTTTCCAGAGCAGGCAGTGGCTTTGTTCAAGTATATGGACATCATCCGGAAGGCTCACCTTAACTATGGGGGGTATGCATGGAGACAATATGATGAGGAATTCAGGGCCCGCATGGCCGCAGATCCCGAGGTGAAATGGAGTGAGATAGATTCCGACCTCTGGCAGCACACTATGGGCCCAGTGAAATTCGGGAAGACGGTCTTTACAGCTAGTGGGTTGCCCATTACTTATCGGCTCTTTCGAGAGCGCCCCACCCAAGGGGTGGGGTCCGGGGGCTCCAGCCCAGTTAACTCCAGCCCTTCGGGGACTGGACGCTATAGCGCCTGCTGGGATTACAACAAGGGCTTGTGCACTAGGGAATATTGTAAATTCCATCACGAATGCTTTAAGTGCGCGGGACGCCACCCTATCACTCATTGTACTGGGTCACAGGGTGCCACCAATTCAGGAAGTGCCCGGGGGCAAGGTGGTGGCAGCAGACAATCAGCTAGCTACGGGTGCAGGGATGGCCAGCGGCAGGGCATTGCGGGAAAAGGCTCATACTCCGGTTGAGGTGGACAGGCTGGCGGCGTGCTTAGTGGGCTACGACAGACAAACAGACGCTGACTTGCTGATACGGGGCTTCCGATGTGGTTTTCGTTTGGGGTACGAGGGTCCGCGGGTGCAGCGGTGGGCAGAGAATCTTTGATCCGTGTACAGCAAAGAAGAGTTGGTGCGGCAGAAGTTGGAGAAGGAGGTGCGTGAGGAGTGCATGGCTGGCCCTTTCTCAGAATGGCCGATGCAGAACCTCATCGTGTCACCTATTGGTGTTGTGCCCAAGAAGGAAAGCGGGCAGTTCAGGTTGATACATCACTTGTCGTGGCCTGAGGGGTCGTCGGTCAATGACCTCATCCCAGAGTCCTTAACAAAAGTGTCATACGCGTCAGTGGATGTGGCCATCGGCATGGTGGAGCAACTGGATCATGGAGTGCTAATGGCTAAGACTGACATTGTCAGCTTTTCGGTTGCTGCCCGTACATCCAGATGATTTTGAGTTGTTGGGCATCCAATTTCAGGGGTCCTTGTATGTAGACAAAGCACTCCCAATGGGGTGCTCCAGCTCCTGTGCGTTGTTTGAGTGCTTCAGTACGGCATTGCAATGGATATTCTCGAGGTTAACATGTCACCAAGACTTCTTTTTCGCAGCTCCGGCGGGCAGCCCGCGTTGTGCGGTGGTGCTGGGTCAGTTCGTGGAAATCATGGGAGACCTTGGTGTGCCCTTGGCTCTCGACAAGACAGTGGGGCCAGGTACAGCGCTGTCATTTCTGGGGATTGAGCTGGATATGGTAAGGGGCAAGGCACGATTGCCAGCGGACTAGAAATTGGATATGTTGCCAAGAATTTACGACATGTTGCAAACACGTAAGGTCACTGTGCGTGACATTCAGGTCCTGTTGGGGCACTTGAATTTCACCTGTCTTGTGGTGAGAGGAAGGGAGGACTTTTTGTAGGAGACTTTCTCTGGTGTTAACGGGACGGGTGCTACCACATTATCATGTGCGTTTGAAAGTAGATGTCCGTGAGGATTTGAGGATGTGGGGCACATTTTTGGACACTTTCAACGGGATTCCTTTGAGAGCTTGGCAGGACTGTGATTGGGATGTACAGCTTTTCTCGGATGCGGTGGGGTGACGGAGTTAGGTCTATATTGGGAGGGGCATTGGTGCGCAGAAGAATGGCCGAGTGACTGGAAGAATGGAGGTCGCAGTATAGCATTTTTTGAGCTTTTTCCGTTGGTGGTAGCGGTGTGCCTTTGGGGTCAGCAGCTCCGGCACTCACAGGTACTTTTTTGGGTGGACAACACGGCGGTGGTACACGTGGTGAATCGGTAGTCGGCGCGGGACAGACAGGTCTTACAGCTGCTGCGCGTGTTTGTGCTGCAATGCTTGAAGAATGATATCTTTTTTAGAGCGAGGCATGTGCCGGGAGTTAATAATGACATCGCCGATGCTTTGTCCCGTTCTCAGTTGGAGCGGTTCCATGGATTAGCCACGGGTGTGGACCTGCGCAGGATACGCATGCCTGGGGAGCTATGGAGAATAGGCACAACAGGATGCTACGGCTCGTACTGAATTCTTTGGCGCCGTCTACCAGGCGGGTGTATGCCAAGGCTTGGGAAGAGTTTTTGGGCTCCAGGGCACGGCGACTGGTAAGGCAAGAGGACATGGTTGAAGATGTATTACAGTTCATTATGGGTTTGATTGAGAAAGGTCAGTCCATGGTTACGATATCGGGTAAGTTAGCAGCCCTGGGGTTCATGGGTAAGCTGTGGGGTTATCCTCCTTCCTTAGGGGAGTTGGGGCACAGGATCCTGGAAGGGTGGGTGAAAGAAATGGGAAACAAAGGGCGCGTTAGGCACCCATTTTCTTTGAGATTGTTGAAAAGGCTGATCCCAGTTTTGGGAGTGATTTGCTTTAATGCGCTGGAAGCGTTACTTTTTCGGACATTAATGTCTTGGCTGTTTTTTGGGGCCCTACGGGTATCCGAATTGTTGGGTTTAGCGGGGCGCTTGGGCATTCAGTGGTGCGAGGTGCATCCAAGCGCGGACGGAGTTGCGCTGCTAATCAGGAGATCGAAGACGGATCAGAGGGGTGTGGGTGCAACGTTTTTTCTTCGATGCTACCCTGATAGATCCATTTGTCCAGGGGTTTTGGAGGGTCAGTTGCAGAAGGAGGCAGGTTCCAGTGAGGGCTCAGTATTTCGACATGCAGATGGGAGGGGGGTGACAGATTCGCTGTTGTTAGCAGTTTTGTGCAAGAGGTTGGCCTACTTGGGGGTTGATGCTGTGCTATTTGGTACCCATTCTTTTCGGATTGGGGTCGCGACGGAGGCAGGAAACAAGGGGTGGGTCAGAGAGGAGTTGATGGCCTTGGGGAGGTGGAGATCAGATTGCTTTATGCGATACGTGAGAGGTCAAGAGTTTTGGACCTAGGGATTTGTGGGTTGGTGGGTTTATGTGTTCTCATTTTCTTTTTCTTTTCCAGGTGTGGTGATGGGTCCGGAGGCGCCGTACCTTTCCATTTGGTTGATCGGACACTCATTTGTCAAATGGGCCCAGCGCCAGCCCTGGAGGACCGCTCTTGGAGAGAATTTAGGTTTTGATCCTGCTCGGTATCAGGTCTGCTGGTTCGGGAAAGGGGGGATGCGCTGGAGTGAACTTTTGCCTCGTCCGCAGAATGCGGCGGGGAGGGGGCAGTGCCCTGATTTGTTATGTATTCATTTAGGGGAGAATAATTTAGTGGTGACCACTGGGCTGAACCTCCTGAAAGTCATGAAGAGGGATTTACAGATTCTGGTGACTCAGTGGAAGGGATGTCATGTGTTGCTCACAGCATTTGTTCCGCGTCGGGTTTGGAGGGGGGCCAGGAAGCCGGGAGTAATAGAGAGGGCTCGGCGCAAGCTGGACAAGGAGATGAAGAGTTTTTGCAGTGATCGGGGTTTGACCTATTTAGAACACGTGGACTTACGTTTCGAGAATGCAGAATTTTTCAGGGACGACGGGGTCCATCTATCTTTTCTGGGGATGGAGCTTTATCTTTTGCAGTTGAAAGAACAATTGAAAGCTTTGCTGAAGGAGGGCTAAGGGGGAGGGCAGAAAAAGACAGGGGCTTTTTCTGGTGGCGATGACAGCTGCAGGGCAGGTAATTAAAGCTCAGGTGGAGGACGGAGATGGCAGGGCAATTCAGGTATTATAGGGGAAGGAGCATTTGTTGGAGATGGACAGGCAGGAAACTGCTCATTAGCGGACAGGTTCAAAAGAAGCGGGTAGGACGGGAAAAATTAGGTAGACGAGAGGGGTAAAGAAAAGGCAGGTCAAGAGTTGGGAGGGGGAGGGTGGGGTAGGGGAGGAGAAAGGACATTGGATAGGTTTATTCTATGTCTAGTGAGGCTTTAGTTTTGTGAGGCAAAGGCCAAGGTGGGGTAATTGGTAGGTGCACCTGTTCCAATAAAGCAGCCTTTTACAATCAGAAAACAAGTTGTGGTGTTGTTCACTCCTTCCCAATGGGGTCCCGGGGGGGAGGAAGAGGAACGAGAGTTCACCCCCGGGGTTTATTGGGAAGGGTGGTACGGCCCGTGATGCGGTTAGGCGTCCGGGGTGCCACTTAGAGGTGGGAGGGGTCCCAATATATTCGGACATTTTGTGCACCGGGTCACCATTTAGTAGAAGGTGACCTGGTGGCCGGAGCTATAGGTAGCTGGGTGCCAGTTCCCCCCCTCTCATTGTAGGTCGGCTGGTTGGAGCAGGTGCACGTTGTAGGGGGTTTAGGTTGCCGCTTTGGACAGGTGCTGGCCGTGGCAGTGACAGCTGCAGGGCAGGTAATAAAAGCTCGGGTGGAGGACGGAGATGGCAGGGCAATTCAGGTATTATAGGGGGAAGGAGCATTAGTTGGAGATGGACAGGCAGGAAACTGCTCATTAGCGGACAGGTTCAAAAGAAGCGGGTGGGACAGGAAAAATGAGGTAGACGAGAGGGGTAAAGAAAAGGCAGGACGAGAGTAGGGAGGGGGAGGATAGGGTAAGGGAGGGGGAAGGACTTTGGATAGGTTTATTCTATGTCTAGTGAGGCTTTAGTTTTGTGAGGCAAAGGCCAAGGTGGGGTAATTGGTAGGTGCACCTGTTCCAATAAAGCAGCCTTTTACACACAGAAAACAAGTCGTGGTGTTGTTCACTCCTTCCCAAGGTTCTATTGTTGCTCTGACATCGTGTTTACTGCATGATCCGAGGGTCACTTAGAACTCTAGGAGTCTGGGATGTTGCACGGGGAGGCACTGCTCTGGGTGAGACGGTGGTGTGTCTGCTGAAGGCCCTCCACCTCCTTGTGCAGGTGCAGGTGTATGCTCAGTGCTCTCAAATAACAAGTGTGGACCCTGGCATCCAGATTATCTGGGCACTCCTTTTCCCACTGAATACAGTTTAAATAAAGTCACTGTTCTGTCATACGCCGATCTTACAGCCCAATCCAGTCTCCCAGCTGCACCAGACACATGCAGGCCTGGTAAGTGGAGCAAAACAGCGCGGTGCACCCACCTGCCTGAAGGTGATGCTGCCTCGCGCTCCTTTGCAGTGTTGGGTGTCCCTGCACCGACCACGTGTGCCTTGGTAAGGCCGCTGTTTGCCTCCGGCACCTCACCGGGACTTCTTTAGATAGCAAGCCAAGGTGGGAGGGGTTCCCCTCTTCTCTTCATGCGGCCAGCCAAGCTGAAGAGTTACAGGTGGGTTGCCCATTGGCGTAACAAAGGCCCCCGCAGCCCTGGCGGTTCAGGGGGCCCGAGCTCCAGGGGGCACCTCTCACCACAGTACACTGTGCACAAGTGACAGGCCCCTGACAGGGTCCAGGAGGGAGGGGTCCCCTCTAGGTACTTTGCAGGGGGCCCCTCAAGTTTTGTTAAGCCACTGGGGTTACCGCGAGGGAAGAGGGGCTCACCTCACCTCGCAAAGCAGGTACGGCCAGCAGGGCCAAGGTGAGAGCCTTTGCAGCCGGCCAACTACCATGCAGAGGGCGTCGTTCTGCCAGCGGCTTCTGCAGCTGCACACCCACATGGGTTAGACAGTGATTAAGGCAAGCACAGGCTGCGGCTGTCCTCGTCGCCAGTGGGGTGTCCGACTCATGCAGACACAACAGTAGGCCACCAACATTGCGAATTAAGGACTCAAATACTGTTGTACACTGCTGGTATATGTGGAGTGGTCACAAGCAGCCACGTGGCCCTTTATTTATCCCCTCGTGCCGCGCCTGGTCCTGGGGGTGAAAGAGTGATACAAATTATAGTAGAGGCCGGGTGGCACTCCACAGGCCTGCGTCATACTTTTACAAACAGCCTTGCAACTAATATACAATTCTATATTATTGTAATCAGATGCAGCAGATAAACAGATCTAAATGCACTCATTAGGACTCCAAGCCTTTTCTTTCATTTATTGATCAGGTTCAATAATGCAGCCTCAGTGCCCATTCCGAAGGGTTGCTGATGGCTGATACTAATATGTATTAAATATTCACAGCCCAAAGTAAACCTCGTAATGTACAAAATAAAGAGGTACTCGAGCTGGAGAATGGACAATCATTTCAATTTCGGAAACATGTTGTGGTGCATGATTCCGGAGCTCCCAATAGAGCAGTGCATTGTACAGATGTGAGCCGTGGCCAGAACCGGAAGTGATCGTAATGTCTTTCCTGGCACAGGGTGTGCACTGCTGAGAGAGTAGAAGCCAGAGACGATGGACAAAGATTGACTGAAGCGATAGAACGCAGTGCGTCTTCTCTGGGGTTAGAAGTAAGGTGGTTCATCTCTTGAAAGCTCAAAGTGAGGTGTAGGCAGTGCTTGTTGTTTCCGGTGCTGAGCACCGGCACTTATTTTTGAGGGCCGGGCCTTATTCTTCTACCTCAAGCATTTGCTGCGAGCAAAAAAGACATATGAGAAAGACGGAGGAAGAGAAAAACGAAAAAGCGTCACAATGGGAGAAAGCAGAAAGGTGCAAGAGTGAGCTGAAGGGGCAGGGAGTGGCTGTAAATGGATTAAAGAGGCCCGAGGTGGCTTCAGGAGGCTGCCTCAGTATTCCGTGTTCCCACATTTAATTGCAGCAGACGCGAGTTTAAGAGGAGGACTTTGAGCACCAGCATGTTTTTATTTACAAATTAAGCTCTGGGTGTAGGTGTTTGGGGTGAAGGAGGACTCATGCAATTTGTGGAAGAAAACAATGAATATTCTTTGTTATAAACAAAAAATCTAGGGTGGGAGGGGCCATCCATCAGTGTGGGGGGTGGGGGCGGCGTTCTGTTCTTGACTGTTCCAGATACCAGGGAATGGCTTGAAGATAAGGGACGGTCATCTATGTCCCAGTATAGACAGGATACTAGAAGCTCGAAAGTCCTGGTGAGAGAACAACAGTGCAGAGGAGAGACCCATCAGCCCAGTTACAGCCCAGGGGAGAGAACCACAGCCCAGGGGAGATGACTATGAGTCCAGGGGAGAGAACCACAGCCCAGGGTAGAGACCCACAGCCCAGGGGAGAGAACGAAAGCCCAGGGGAGAGGACCACATCCCGTAAGAGAGACCCATTACCCATCTGCCTAGTTTTAGCCCATGGGAAAGAACCACATCCCAGCCACAGCAAGGGGACATTACCACACCAGAGGGGAGAGAACCAGAGCCCAGTCACAGCCCAGGGGAAGGAACCACAGCTCAGGAGATAAAACCACAACCCAGGGGAGAGAACCACATACCAGCCACAGCAAGGTGAAAGAAACACAGCCCAGGAGAGAGAACCATGGCACAGGGGAGAGAACCAGAACCCAGCCACAGCCCAGGGGAAGGAACCACAGCTCAGGAGAGAGAACCACAATATGTTCAGTTTGTGATGCACTGAACCTTGAGCAGCAGTGTTTTTTTGGGCATCAGATAGTTTTTTGTTAAACATGGGGGTGACAGTATTTATTTCTGTGATTTACTGGAACGTTGTTGGGCCAGTGTTGCGACCACTCGCCTTACTAGTGTGTCTACATTTTATTGCCCCTCCGCCACCATGTCAAGAGACTGCTGGTAGGCACTCTTTAGCTATGGCATGCAGAAAAATTTAATGGCTTAGCCAACCTCATGTATTAAAAACAAAATAACAAATACATTTTTGCATACATATACACCTGTTGAATCACAGCCTCTTCGCCCATTTGTCTTCTCATCCCTCATCTGTCACATTTTCCTGCCACCAACGACACAATTGAACATAGCACAGTTGTAGGAGGCTGGCCTGGCTTGTAGTGGGTACCAATGGTACTTACACCTTATGCCAGGTCCAGTTATCCCTTATTAGTAGATTAGTAGTGTTCTAGCAGCTTAGACTGATAGAGGTAGATATAGCAGAGGAGCCAAGGCTTAGCTCATGCAATACCACTTATATCATATAGGTGCTATATCAGAAGAAAGACAATACTCTTTGGGCCAGATGTAGCAAAGGGTTTTACCAATTTTGTGTCTATGGGAAAATGTGTTCGTACATATGGCCCTTAGTAACTAAAAAAAAAGGGACTTTATTTTAGTGACAATATGCCAAAAATATCTCAGAGGATATACTCCCTTAGGAGGTAAGTAACATACACAAAATATACACAACTAACCAAATGAGGTAAGTAAAACAGTCAGAAAGTAGTGCAAACACTGTGAAACACAATAGGATGCAATAGGCCTAGGGACAACACAAACCATATACTAAGAAAGTGGAATGCGAACCATGAATGCACCCCTATGCAAGTGTAGTGTGTAGAGGGTCGCTGGGAGTTTGAGAAAACACTAAGGGTGTAAAGGAGACCCCACCCCAAAACCCTGGAAAGTAGGAGTAAAGTACTACTATTTCACCAAAAACACACTAAATTTGTGATAAAGGATTTTGCAAGGACCACAACAGACTGCAAAGCACTGAAGACGGATCCCAGGACATGAAGAGCTGCAAAGGAAGGGGACCAAGTCCAAGAGTCGCTAAAGTGTGCAAAAATGGCTGCCTCTGGTTGGAAGAAGCTGCAGGTTTTGCAACAACGAAAGGAAGTAGGAGGTTCTGCTTTGTGCAGAAGATGCCCCACGGCATGCTGGAGGACGGAAGAGTTGTTTCCTTGGCAAAATACCACAAACAAGCCTTGCTAGCTGCAAGAGTCACAGTTGAAGGAAAAGGGTGCTGCCCAGGCCCAGGAAGGACCAGGATGTCGCCACTTGGGAGAGGAGACAGAGGGGGCCCACAGCAACCTCGAGAGCCCACGGACAGGAAGGAAGCACCCGCAGAAGTCCTTGAACATGGGTTCAAGAAGACTGAACATGGCGGTCGTCTCAACAATGCAAAGAGAGGTCCCACGACACCGGAGGTCAACTCAAGGAGCTGAGCATCACAGGAGAGAGTGCTGGGGACCTAGGTTCAGCTGTGCATGCAAGATTTCTTGGAAATGTGCACAGAAGCCCTTGTAGCTGCAGATCAAACGGTGCACAGGATTACTGTCTGGGGAGGGGAGGCAAGGACTTACCTCCTCCAAATTCGGACAGTTGGACCTCTGGACAGTCTGGATCACTTGGGTCCACCACCTGTGTTCCAGGGGCCACGCTCGTCAGGATGAGAGGGGACCCAGAGTACCAGTGAAGCTGAAGTTTGGTGCCTGCTGAAGCAGGGGAAAGATTCCATCAACCCACAGGAGATTTCTTCATGGCTTACAGTGCAGGGTGAAGGCAGGCAGCCCCCAGAGCATGCACCACCAGGAAACAGTCGAGAAATCTGGCAGGATTAGGCGCTGCAATGTCGCTGGTAGTCTTCTGGCTACTTTGTTGCAGTTTTGCAGGCGTCCTGGAGCAGTCAGTGGTCGATCCTTGGCAGAAGTCGAAGAGAGAAGTGCTGAGGAGTCCTGCTAGATTCTTGCAAGTCAGATTGGCTACCTAGTCAGGTATGCACCTATCATGAGGGGTCTCTAACGTCACCTGCTGGCACTGGCCACTCAGAGGCCTCCATTGTGCCCCCACACCTCTGGAAACAAGATGGCAGAGGTCTGGGACACACTGGAGGAGCTCTGGGCACCACCCATGGGGTGGTGGTGGACAGGGGAGTGGTCACTCCCCTTTCCTTTGTCCAGTTTCACGTCAGAGAAGGGACTGGGGGTCCCCTAAACCGGTGTAGACTTGCTTATGCAAGGAGGGCACCATCTGTACCCTTCAAAGCATTTCCAGAGGCTGAGAGAGGCTACCCTTCCCAAGCCTTTAACACCTTTTTCCAAAGGGAGAGGGTGTAACACCCTGCTCTCAGAGGAAATGCTTTGTTCTGCCTTCTTGGGACTGGGCTGCCCAGACCCCAGGAGGGCAGAACTCTGTCTGTGGGGTGGCAGCAACTGTAGCTGCAGAGAAAACCCCAGAGAGCTGGTTTGGCAGTACTGGGGGTCAATAGTGAAGCCCCCAGGATGCATGGAATTGACTCCCCAATACAAGATTTGGAATGGGGGGACAATTCCATGATCTTAGACATGTTACATGGCCATATTCGGAGCTACCATTGTGAAGCTACATATAGGTATTGACCTATATGTAGTGCACACGTCTAATAGTGTCCCCGCACTCACAAAGTCCGGGGAAATGGCCCTGAACTATGTGGGGGCACATTGGCTAGTGCAAGGGTGCCCTCACACTTAGTAACTTTGCACCTAACCTTCAGCAAGTGAAGGTTAGACATATAGGTGACTTATAAGTTATTTAAGTGTAGTGAAAATGGCTGTGAAATAACGTGTGCGTTATTTCACGCAGGCTGCAATAGCAGTCCTGTGTAAGGGTTTGTCTGAGCTCCCTATGGGTGGCAAAAGAAGTGATGCAGCCCATATGGATCTCCTGGAGCCCCAATGTCCTGGGTACCTAGGTACCATATACTAGGGACTTATAAGAGGGGTCCAGTGTGCCAATTAGAATTGGTAAATGTAGTCACTAGCCTATAGTGACACATTTAAAGGCAGAGAGAGCATGAGCACTAAGGTTTTGATTAGCAGCGCCTCAGTGACGCAGTTAGGCACTACACAGGCATACACATTAGGCCACATCTATGAGCACTGGGGTCCTGGCTAGCAGGATCCCAGTGAGACAGGCAAAAACTTACTGACATACATGTAAAATTGGGGGTAACATGCCAAGAAAGATGGTACTTTCCGACAACAGTCCCACATCTCTCTCTCACCACTGATGACATCTGAACATCCAAAGGAAAAGCAGTGCACTACTGGGCCAGGGCTTCTGGGTTAATACTATACTTTGCAAATGTTTTATCTCTATTCTTTATCCAATATAAATGTTTTTAGTCTTCATTGTTTATTTTACCTATGAGTTCGCTTTGCAATAGTTGAAAGGCAACACTACATTTTCTCTTTGCCAATTTTCCTGTGAAGTGCATTAAAAGGATTCCTATACCTGTTGGAAGTACACCTGACTATCAGGAAGCATCCACACTGCCCTATTCAAACTGTAAGCAATGGTAATTTTTTATTAAATGTAACATGTTTGTTGCAAGCATATAGCTGTCAAATTATGAAGCAGCAGGATTTCAAAGCAACCATTGCACCTGTTTGCAAAGGCTACACCTCCTTTGCTCCTTTAGATCTGGTGTGACAGCGCATCTGTATTCCAGAAATATTATTACTATTTCTTTACAATTTACATAGAGTGGGCACTGGCACTGCTCAGAGAATGAGTAAGTTGTCACTTCATGCTATTGGCTGTTTGGTGTATCATTCCATCTCCTGTGGAGAAATTGGATTGCAGTGCATAAGGGACTATGAGCCAGATGTATCAAAGCATTTTGCACTTGCAAAGGGTGCGAGTCGCAAAATTCCACCGTTTGTGAATGCAAAATAGCCTTTCCGAATGTATGAAAGGCATTGGCAGTCCCATTTTAAGGAATCACAATTTTTTGCGATTCCCTGAATTGAGTCTCCAAATAGGGTATCGCAATTTGTGATTGCCTAAATATAAAATCACAAATAGGCAGTACCTATTTGCGATGTCATACGCATATGTATCAAGCATTTCCTAAATGTGAAATGGGCATTTAGGAAATGCTATTACCATCAACTCCAAGTTGATGGTAACCACTTCCAATTTTTAAAAATGCATTAAAAATGCATTTTTAAAAATGCCATATAGTTCACACATACCCCTGGGGCATGTGTGAACTTAATATGTGCAGAATTAATTTTGGGGGGGCATCAAAGTGGGCCTTAGGCCCTCGGCACCATTGGTTTTGCGTTTCCTAATTTGTGATTCCCTAATAAGAAATCGCAAATTAGGACATCCATTCGCACCCAGGAATGAATGAAGTTGCATTTCTTAATAGCGATTCCCTAATACCGATTGTGACTCTGTAGGAATCGCTATTAGGGAACTGCTATTTTGTTACATTCCATTTTGCATTTCCAAAATAGCGATTACCTAAAATTCACTAGTTAGGAAATGCAAAATAAAACATTTATACATTCTTGAGCTTGTTGTGTCCAAGAGGATGGGATGGGTATGTTGGATGAATGAGGTGGCAAGGAGGTGTGAACATTCATCAATGGAGTCCTTGCCTTGCCCGGGAGGCCTGTAGATGATAGGTGGCAGTCTGAGTTGCTGAGAGTAGGAAATTGCATGTCAGCAGCTTCCTAAAGTAGAGTTCTACTAGCAATACATTTTTTGTGCATGCCTGTTTTTGCATGCTTTTTCATGTGAAAGCACAGCCTATTGCCTTTGCAGGGTTTGTTTTAATTGTAAAAGAGGCCAAAAGGTGGATGTGTGTGAACTTTCAAACCCTTCAATCTTGCACTCTTACTTAATCAGGCCGAAAAGGTCCAAGCGAAAGAAAAAAACATAGAGAGGGTGCATGACTCGTTCTTGTAGGAGAAGTAAACAGTGGGATGCCTTGACCCAGAAGATCCACATGCCCCGCTCTAATGGCGGCCTCCTGCAGGGTGGGGCTGCTTTGAATACTTTAACAGGTTGGTTCCAAGTCCAGGCCGGCGCCTACAATTCTGAAAAAATGAGTGACTGGACTCTAGTCACTCACTTGACCATTGCTTTTGATGACGCTGAAATGAAGGTTTTATATTTTTAGCGCTTAAACGTAGTGCCGCAATAATCAAGTGTGACTTTAATCGAACTAAATAAGATTGTACGGGGACAAATGTGCCCTCAGAGTAGTTTGCCAACATTTATAAGCGTGCTTTATATAACGAGATGTATTAGAATTGTACGAATCTGACATAATCATAAACGTGTGCCATGATTTGCTTGTTAGAAATGCTTTAGCTTAGCATGACTTTAGTGGAGGCTTTGACCTAGTTGCCTTGTCTCACGGTTTAGATGCTCGTATTTTTCCAATGTGCTAATGAAACGTGTATTCTTGCTTGAAGCTGTACTTTTCCAGTGAGATCGGTTCACATGCTTATCTTTAAGGTTTCGTGCCAGCCTGGCATCTTCTTCTTTGCTCCAAGGTCAATCTGCAGGTGCGGACAATGGAAGCTCTGAAAGAGAGTTAATTGGTAAAATGTTGCAACTTACGTTCCCGACTCCAAGGATAATGTATGCCTAGGTAGAAGCTTGAGAACTGTAGTTTTTGATTGGACAATTCGAAGCCAACCTATGAACCCTCCAATGGAAGACCCTACTGGATTTGAACTGTTGTCTATTTAAACCAGGTGCACAAGGACATTGCAGCCATTACCCGCCATTGCGGCCATTGCAGCCATTACGAACTTTACCCGCCATTACCCGCCATTTTGCAGGACATTGCAGCTATTATGGCCCATCTTGCTGCGACGCCATTTTGAAAGAGACTTTGATGCTTTCTCTAATCGAGAGAAAGAGACTTTAAGAAATTCTCGCCCTAGAGACTTTAACTTTGATTTGCCCCTTTGCATGAAGTAGTACTTTTATCTTGCCGCTGTGAGGCAATTGCCCCGTCCACCCTACCCCTTTGCCCCGTCCCATGCTGATCGAAAACCGGTACCTGTGAGACGAAGACTTCCTTGAATGCTGATTGAATTTGGTAAATATGAAAGAAAATGTACAATTGCATTGTGTTTCTTTTTAGGTAACCAACTGCTGATTTTTGATAAGAGCCCTAGTTAGGAGTTTTCCAAATTAATGTTGCTAAATTGTTTTTGCATGAAACCCCACATGCCGATGCTAATTTGAGGTTAGATGAGGATTTATTTGTTGCACGATGCAATTTGAGACCTTGTTATGCTGACCAATGTATGCAATTAGCTCATTACAGATTATAGTTTTAGTGGTCTGCGTTGCTATCATGGAAGGTATTGTTATTCAAATGCTGCATAGATTGCATCTTTTCCGCCGTTATGGACAGCTATTAATGTTCATTTACATATATCATTTGGTGTTGAGACACATCTATATTGTGCTAGCTTTGTTAATATAGGGAAATAAATTCATTAACTTTGCATAAACTGGTGTGGTTATTCATGACCGAAAGGTCATGGTCCGCCGAAATGTATTCTGGATTAATTGTGAAGTGTTATGTTGATCAAGGTATTGCTTATGTTCGTTATTGATTATTGATCTGATTATTGATTTGATCACTCAAGAGTGAAGAGAGTCCCACTTGGTCAAAAGATTCATCGACCCAAGAGCGTCCCAATACAGGTAATTTAGTAGGTCGGAACGCTCTATCAGTAGATGGTAGCAGAGGACGGTTTGGCATTCTGGGACCCCTCACTCTTAAAGTACATGGTGTTGAATTAACGGTTACGCCCTTTGGGACCCCACTCGAGAAGTTTGAATTAGATTTTTCTTGAGTAAAACAGATTGACAGAATGATGATGGGCTAAGTCCCCCGCGACTTTCCCGGGATCTCGGAGCTTGCGAATGGAGAGAATGGAGGTGTGGAATAAGCGTTGGCGGTACTAGTGATGGTATGAGTGAAGTTAGGGTTTTGCGCTTGCACAGCTTATTGCCGCAGGGTGTGTGAAAAGGTTGCGAGGATTTTTCTTTTAAAGGATAGCGGAGGTGCGACTCCGGGTGTAGAAGTAGAGAAGTCGTCGAACTTCATAGAAATAGCGGAGGTGCGGCTCCGAGTGTGAGAGTAGGGAAGTCGTCGAACTTCATGTGCTTGTGGCGCTTTGTGCATAAAAAGGTCCACATGGTTGTTGTTGTTGAGACGGGCCCTGCGAGGTCAAGAGACTCCGGAGTATGTTGAAAAGTGTATGAGACACTTGTTTTATGTTGTGGTCTGGTCGGTTTAATAGGTTGACCGGGCGTGGTCAACGAGTTGGTACGTGTGTTAAGGGAGTGAAAGAAACTTCGACTTCGGGCTTTGACAAATTCTAAGTGCACTAGAATAGATCATTGACAAGTTGAGAGCAGAGTCTGCGGGTCAGATTTGCTTGCGAAAGTGGGGACCGAGAAAGATGGAATAACTGCCGAGGCTAGTGAAAAATCCCTAAGGTCCTGAAGCGATTGTGTTACCCTTCCTGTAGTAAACCGACAGATCTGTTTTATTATTATTTGGTTGCTCGCGATACATGCTAGAAGTTGTTACGAGAGGAGCTGAGTGAAGGAGGACTAGCCGCGAGGCTTTGTCAGCCGCAGTGTGTGTGAGTGTGACGTCACTAGGAGCCGCGCTGGGATAGGTTGGTTGCAGAGAAGGGTCGCGCACGGATTGGACGCAGTCCGTGGGGCTCGATTGGAAGGGGAAAGGCAAGCGAAGAGTATTCCGGGAATTAAACTCACTTATTGATTACAAATTTTGTGAAATAAAAGACGAGAAAATGAAATTTTTGAAAGCATTAAAGAGTGCGATGAAGGGGGAGTCTTACATTAAAGCGAGCGTAGGAGAGGAGACGCCACCTGAAGGTACACCAGCTTACATTGTAATGGAGGAAAAGGGGGTAGCTCCGTGCCTTTGGCTAAAGCAATGGCACAAGCTGACAGAGAAACATGGGAGCGTAGCGTTCCCGATCCATGGGACATTCAATATAAGGATCCTAGAGAATTTGAGATTTGCGATGTACGACATGAAGGTACCTCCAAGGCCAGCACAGTTTGAGGCTCTAGCGATTTGGGAACTAATGGCCAGACAGCAACAGCAAAAGAAGTTCGAGACCAGGATAAGGAAGGTAGAAAAGACACTAGCGGACGCTAGGTGGGATAATTCACAGAAGGTGTGGAGGTCAGATATATTGCAGGGGATAAAATTGTTTCCCGCAATCGCTAAGGAAGAAGAGGCGACAGGTAAGAAAGCTACCTGTAAGACAAACAGGAGGTGTTCCAAAGATAGAGAAGACGAGTCAGATGATGAGGAGTTCATCATGCAATTGCTGAACGACCGTCCACCACCTTATGCAGAGAGTGGACAAGGTCCAAGTACCAGTTCTGCCCCTCCGGCACCGGTACAGAATAATGAAACTCCGAATTCAGAAACGCCATCGGGATCTAAGGACCCGAGTTTACTGTTCACCCCGCAGATACCGCAGGTCAGGAGAATATATCCAGATGTGCCTATATTGAAAACAGCAGAAAATTATCAGCCGCAGGTCCCAAGGTACTACAGCAGTGACAACAGTACGGGAATGATTCTAGATCCAACCGTAATGGGAGTACAGAGTGGTCGCCACCCAACATTGGCACAAGCTGAATCAACCCAGTTTTTGATGCCTCAAAAGCAGATGCAGGGGGGAACCGCACATGCTCAGATGACGGGGAGTCAGACGGGCATGCCGACAATGATGACCCATAGTGTGGGAATGAACATGCCTCAGAACCTGGGGAATGGACAGAACCCAGATGCGATATCCCTACCCATTACTGTAGGTCCACCGGTACCTTTGTACAGTCAGCCTAACACAGGTATGAGCGGTCAAGGATTAGTGGTGCAGAATGGGACAGAAAGGAGGTGCATAGAAAACACTCCAGAGACAACTCCAATAGTGGCTCAGCCAACTGGATCTGGGTCCTTGATGGAGTTTAGTCCCATATGTGCTCAGTCGACAGTGGTGAGGTCGAGTCCCCCACTGATAATACCGCTATCATCGAACACTGAAAAGTTGCCGCAACCGTCAATGGCAGTCGATGTGAATGCTACACTGATGGGGTTGAA
Organism: Pleurodeles waltl; assembly: GCF_031143425.1. Lineage (NCBI taxonomy): Eukaryota > Metazoa > Chordata > Amphibia > Caudata > Salamandridae > Pleurodeles > Pleurodeles waltl. The sequence goes on from NC_090445.1 coordinate 38,315,480, forward strand.
TGCGCAACAGCTGACACAATGGTTCAACAGTCTGAATTCCACACAAAGCCCAGCCAGTGGGAAGGGAGAAGACTACCTGAATAGGGTAAGGTTGAACATGGAAGCAGAAGAGTTGGTGGAAGGGACTATGGGTGTGAATAGGCTAGAGTCCTACTCGGAAGAAGAGTTGAGGTATCTATGTCCCAGGATTACGAGAGAAGTGAACAAGGTACACAGAAGGTTGCAAGAAATAGCTGACAAAAACGGGGTTGAGATAGACAAGACAAAACACTTGAGCAGGAGCTATAGATTGGATTTCGGGACCACAGACTTTGAACACATGAGGTCAGCAGGCATGAAAACGCACCTTAGAGAATTGCTGCAGAGTGCACAAGTGTGGAGGTGCTTAGACAAATGGGAAAGCAGGTGGGCAAAGAAAAAGGAAAAGAAGAAAGACAGTGTCCCAGAGCACAAAGAGAAAAGACCACAGAGTAGTGATGCAATAGCCATGTTACCAATGAGGGAGACAGCAGGGGGAAAATTAATACATGTACCGTGGCACAGAAGCGACATTCAGTCTTTTACGGATGATTTTCCCAAACTGAGAGAGAAACCGATTGAATGGTATCAACAGACTGATAGGTTTGTGAAGCTTGCAAAATGTCTTTGGGAAGACCTGAACACCCTCTTTGAGATTGTGGTTCCGGCAGATTTGTGGGAAGAATGCAAAAGGACTGTAGGTTGGCCGACAAGTGAACCAGAGAGAGACAGGGATACGGGTGCACCGTCACCTATGGTGATGAGCTTGTACTACAAGGTGATTGAGCATTTGAAGACGAAGGTTGCAGCGAAAAATGTGGATTGGCAGAAGATTGATCGAACTGCCCAAGAGGCTAAAGAGTCGATTCATGGTTACTATGAGAGGTTGTTGAAGGCGTTCAAGAACTACAGTGGCACGGAAACAATAGAAGCGAAGGACATGCTTCATTTTGTGTTTAGATTTGTGGAAGGGTTGAGACCAGAGATAAGTCAGATGATAAAGACGCATTTGATTTGTTGGCAGTCGAAACCGATTGATGAGGTGTTGAATTATGCGAAATACTGTAGCGACGAAATTGAAGTGAAACAGAAAAGGTTGAAAGAGAAAGTGATGATGATGCAACTTAAAGCGGCTCAGACAGGTTTGCAAGGGTTGCAAGGGTTTCAACAGCAGATACCGCAGCCGCAGGGAAACATGGTGTTTCAGCCACAGGCGAGAGGCAGAGGCAGAGGAGGCTTTGGGAGTAATGGTCCGGATTTGAACACTGTTGTGATTCCGAATGGTGTGCAGGCAATGAAAAGGGTGATGCCGTGTCACGTGTGCGGAATTGTCGGACATTGGAAACGCGAGTGCCCGATGATGGTGCAGGAAGGTGCAGGTGTTGGTCAGCAAAACAATGATGTCAATGCATTCCAGACAATGAGGGGACCGAAAATGAGAGGTCCAAACCCAAATTTTCAGACCATAAATCAGCTGCAGGGATTACAGCCCATGCAGCCGCAGCAGATGCAGATGCCGCGTATGCAGATGACGCAAATGCAGCCAATGCAACAGCAGTTACCCATGGTACCTAATCAGCAAATGCAAATACCTTTGGCACCAATGAGTCAGCAGCAAGTGATGGTTCCTCCACAGGTCTCGAGTCAGGTGATGAGTACAAATGGCACAGTACAACAGTTCCCATTACACAGTGAGAATGGAATAAAGGATGGGTGGGAGAGTGAAAGTTCAGATGAGGAGGGAAATTGTGTGCTTGCAGCATCCTTGGAAGTTGATCAAAAGGGTCCATATGTGGAGGGAAGAGTTATGGGTCATCGTGTTTCATTCTTGGTTGACACAGGAGCCATGCGTTCAACTGTTAGGAGCATTGAAGTACCAAATTTGCCCCTCTCAGGGAGAACAGTTCAAGTGGTGGGAGTAGCAAACAGGTACCTGACAAACCCAATAACAGATCCAGTACCAGTCAGAATTGGTAACTATCAAGGGTTACATAATTTTGTCGTATGTGACTCAAGCCCGATAGCACTGTTAGGGAGAGACCTATTGTGCAAACTGGGATGTTCGATCATGTGTTCGTACGATGGAATTAGAATTCAGACGAGCAGTGATGGGGAAGAAGAGGACAGTGTAGAAGGGGACGAGATGGAAATTGACGATGAAAAATATCCTCTGATTAACCTTCTTCCGATGATAACTGAAGAAGATATTCCAGCTGAATTACGGGAAACAGTCGGAAAGGAAGTGTGGGACATGACAGGAAAAGAGGTGGGATTGGTGAAAGGAGTGGAACCAGTGAAAGTGACAGTAAAACCCAATGTAACCTTTCCCCAGACCCCGCAATACCACATGGCACAAGACACCCTCATGAAAGTCGCCCAACTCATTGATGAGTTTGTAAAACAGGGAGTACTGAAAGAGGTGTTAAGCAGTCCATGTAATTCACCAATCATGGGACTAATAAAGCCGAGTGGAAAGGTCCGAATTGTGCAGGACTTGAGGAAAATAAATGACATCATAGTCAAATGCTGCCCTGTAGTACCGAATCCAGCTGTGATAATGTTTCAAGTCCCTTGCGATGCCGAGTGGTTCTCAGTCATCGACTTGTCTCAAGCGTTCTTTTCGGTGCCTCTTCATGAGGACAGCCAATTTCTCTTTTGTTTCAAATTCTTAGACAGAGTTTACAGTTGGTGTCGAATTCCTCAAGGGTTTTCTGAGTCACCGTCAATTTTCAATCAGATTCTAAAGAAAGACTTGGAAGCGTTAGAATTGCCATTCGAGTCAGTCCTAGTACAGTACATTGATGACTTACTGATTGCATCTAAGACAGAAAGTGGCTGCACAGCCGACACCATTGCCCTACTGAACCATTTGGGAAGGAATGGACACAAGGTGTCTCCTTCAAAGTTGCAGTTCTGTCAGAAGAAAGTGAAATACTTGGGTCATCAAATAGAGAAAGGGTCACGGAGAATAATGAAGGAAAGAATAACAAGTGTACTTCAAATGAGTCCACCAAAGACGAGGAGGGAGGTGAGGACGTTTTTGGGGATGGTGAGCTACTGTCGTCAGTGGATTCCCAACTTCTCAACTCTAGCAAAGCCTTTACTGAAACTGACCCAGAAGGATGCCTTGGATGAAATTGAGCTGAAAGGAGATGAGATGGATGCTTTTATTGAATTGAAAGAATGCATGTGTAGGGCTCCAGCTTTAGGTATGCCTGATTACACAAAGCCTTTCACATTGTTTTGTCATGAACGTGATGCATGTTCTTTGTCTGTCTTGACCCAAGCCCATGGTGGCATAAACAGACCAGTAGCGTATTTTTCAGCTACTTTGGATCCGGTCGCAGCAGCACTGCCTGGGTGTCTGCGCGCCGTAGCAGCAGTTGGTATCAGCCTCACTCAGAGTGAAGGAATAGTGATGGGACACCCATTAACAGTCATGGTCCCTCACTCAGTTGAGATACTTTTGACCCGCTCCCGAACGCAACACATGACTGGAGCAAGACTCACAAGGTATGAAACGATAATTCTGGGCTCACCGAATGTGCAGCTGAAAAGGTGCACTACGCTGAATCCAGCAACCTTGCTTCCCGGTGAAAATGCTGAAATTGAGAACGCTGAAGACGTCGAGCATGACTGCCTTCAGGTGACTGAATTTTGCACAAAACCCCGACCTGACATTAAGGATACTAAGCTTGATGAAAATGACCAAATTGTTTTTGTTGATGGGTCATGTTTAAGAGATGCATTGGGAATATTGAAAGCAGGATATGCTGTATGTACTGTCACAGGTGTCTTGGAAGCGTCCTGGCTTCAAGGAGTCTACTCCGCACAAGTAGCAGAGCTTGTAGCCCTTACAAGAGCATGCCAACTGTCTGCATTGATGAAGGTTACCATTTACACTGATAGTCAGTATGGGTTTGGAATTGTGCACGACTTTGGGCAACTATGGTCACAGAGAGGTTTCCTGACTTCTTCAGGGTCACCAGTGAAAAACGGGGAGAGAATAAGGGAATTGTTACACGCCATTCAAATGCCAGCCGAAATTGCAGTGGTAAAGTGTAGTGCTCATACAAAAGGACAGGACTATGTTTCCTTGGGAAATGCATATGCGGATCAAGTCGCAAGATTTTGTGCCTTGAACTGTATATTGCTCAGGGATGAATGGAATTCGATAAATGAGCCAGAGCTCGAACCAGCTAAAGCATTTGCCTTGAAAGTCGTAGATACAATAGATATACTAAAATCATTACAGAATAGCGTCAGGGAGGATGAGAGAGCTTCCTGGATTAAATCACAATGTACAAAGAGACCAGATGAGTTATGGGTTTCAAATGAGGGAAAATTTGTTTTGCCAAATTGTCTCTTATCGCAGCTAGCGCGGTTCTATCATGGGCAGGCTCACCTAGGGAGAGATGCCATGATAAGATTGTTCAAAACTGATTGGTTTAACCCCAGATTTCGTCAAGTTGCAGAAGCAGTTTGCCATCGTTGTGTCATTTGTTAGCAGATGAACCCAGGAAAGGGAACAGTTGTGAACATGAGCCACATCGTTAGGGCAGGCGGCCCGTTCAGCAGGATGCAGATGGACATTATTGAGATGCCTGTGCATGGAGGTCTGAAGTATGTGTTGGTGATTGTGTGCATTTTTAGTCACTGGATTGAAGCATACCCCACACGTAGAAATGACAGCCTCACAGTTGCAAAACTATTGTTGAGGGAGTTGATACCACGTTTCGGATTCCCGATCTCTTTAGAATCAGATAGGGGAAGTCACTTCAATAACGAGGTGATAAAGTTACTTTGCGAAGCGCTGAATATTGAGCAAAAACTGCATTGTAGCTATCGCCCTGAAGCCTCAGGACTGGTGGAGCAAATGAATGGTACACTGAAATCAAGAATGGCGAAAATATGTGCATCGACAAATTTGAAATGGCCTGACGCATTGCCTTTGGTGTTAATGTCAATGAGAAACACCCCTGACAGAAAGACTGGATTGTCCCGCACGAAATTCTCATGGGCAGGGCCATGAGACTTCCTGCAGTTCCCGCAAACGCGCTTTTGAATATTACAGATGATATGGTGTTAGACTACTGCAAAGGTCTGGCTGACGTGGTTCGCTCTTTCTCTCACCAGGTGGAAGCAACCACCTTGCCACCGATCCAAGGTCCAGGACACACACTGAAAGCAGGTGACTGGGTCATGGTAAAGAAGCACGTGAGGAAGTCGTGTCTGGAACCCCGTTGGAAAGGCCCTTTCCAAGTGATCCTGACGACCACTACCGCTGTGAAGTGTGCGGGAGTTCCCAACTGGATCCACGCCAGTCATACGAAGAAAGTGTTGTGTCCCACAGATGAGGAAGTCGAAGCGCTGAAACTGCCAGTACCTGATAACAAAGTGCCGAGCGCTGAGACAGAGCAGAACAGAACTAAAAGCGAACAGGCAGAAATAGTCGAGAGAGAAATATTCTCTGAGGACGAAGCAACCGATTCACTTGGGGAAGACCAAGGAGAAACCTCAGACAGCGACGAAGCAGCTGAAGGTGACAAAGAGCCTGAAGCAGCTGAAGGTGACAAAGAGCCTGAAGCAGCTGAGGGTGACAAAGAGCCTGAAGCAGCTGAAAGTGACAAAGAGCCTGAAGAAAGTAACGGTGACAAAGGGCTCGAAAGAGGTGAAGAAGCAGGAGAGCCTGATCAGAGGAGGGCTTTCCCAGAAGCAGACGGTACAGAAAAAGAAAAGGAAAACCTGATTGACTCCCCAGAAGGAGGGGACCAGGCAGAACAGAACGAAACTGTTCAAACTTCTTCAGAAGAGATCGCAGGTCCATCAAGTGGACACAGTGTAAAGAGAAAACCAAGTATATCACCAGTAAAACAAAGAACGAGAGAAAAGTTGAACGACAGTGAAGGGCCAAGAGTAAAAGAGAAAAGAAAGGAAGTGTCTGTCGTGACACCAACATCAAGTGAAGGAAAAGACTTGGCCAAAGAGGAAAGCACCAGTGAGGCAGAATCAAAGAGAGATGGACACTGTTGATTGAAAAGCTGGTAAATGACATTGCTTGCTATGATCTAACGTGATACAACCAGCTGAGACATTGCTAAACCGGATGAGACATTTGCTAACTTGATAAGACTTTGATAACCTGATTGACTTTAAACACGATTTGAGACAACGTTGCCAACTGAAAAAAAAAAAGAAAAAAAAAAGAGAGTGAGTTATTGAACTTTGAAAAAAAAAAAAAAAAAAAAGACTGAGTTATTGCCGAACTGAGTTATTGCCGAATTGAGACTGAGTTATTGCCGAATTGAGACGAATGCTGCTAACCGATAAGTGACTTGGCTCCTGAAGAAAACTGTGTGAACATTGCGCTCGTTCAGCTTTGTAACTGAATTGCTAAATCGTTTCTTTTATAGGTGCTTCTAGCTCTCTGATTCTATACAGATCATGACACAAAACAGTAGAGTGAAATATTGTAAATATGTGTGTATAGGCTTGATAGTTGCATGTATACTAATAATAATGGCAATAGTGCTTGGAATGCGTGGTAAGGGTGAGAATGAGAAGATTGATGCTTCTACTTCTGCTCCTGTTACTGTCACTGAACTAACTGCACTGAAAAGACTAGAATTAGATGAGAGACACTTGCATGATAAGAAGGAACTTTCGTATAATATTTTCTATCGCTTGCTAACAGAATATGTTGAGATTATGGATGCGAAAGATTGTTATGTGTGTACACAGATACCGACATCGGTAACGGAAGGGGTGACTTATCACCACATGCCTCTTACATATGGGATTACATGTAGTATAGTAACTTCTAGATTTTATGGTCAAACCAACATACAGTATTTTTACTCAAATTATGATGTTACCTTTGCATATGTTCCTATAATCACGCAGCTTAGCCAGATTGCTGAAGATTGGGATGCTAAAATAATGAGGGAATTTTTCGAGCCAATGCAACCTTTTGAAACGGCTCACGCTCATAGGGAAAACCTTACCTGCTCGCTCTCTGCAGTAGAAATAAGCTTTTTAGATCGCACAGATGATAGAAGGGCACACATGAATGCGAAATTAGAAAAGGAGCTACATAAGAGGACTTCAGTAGATAATTATGCTTTTGCCGCAATAAGAACACAAGGGAGAATAGCTTTAGATGCTTGGCATGTAGGGAAATTTTTTATATATCGAGGTGAATCTTATTATGACAACATTTTTGTGGGTGCGAGTGAATGTAAACATACGTTTATCTTTAAGGCCAAATGGACATTCATGCTGAACGGACTTGACCCTGTCATACCAGGTGTATATTACGTTTGCGGGCATAATGCCTATTATCGTCTTCCAAAGGGATGGTGGGGGAGATGTTATTTGGGTATAGTGTTCCCAAAGGTATATCAACTGGATGACCTATCGGTGATTCCAAAGACGTCTGGATCTCATCGTATCCAGAAAAGAGAGACCGCAGCTGCTGTGGTAGGAGATATATTTGGAGCCATGATTCCTTCATTGGGAGTTGTGTTGAATTCCATGAAAATAAGAAAGTTGTCTACTATAGTGGATAACATGTTGACAAAGTTTTCAGGTGCTATAATCCTGATGGATGCTGAACTTGCAGCGGAAAGAGCTATGACTCTTCAAAACAGGCTTGCCCTAGACATTCTTTTAGCAAAGGATGGCGGCGTTTGCAAAATGCTTGGTGCGTGCCACTGTTGCACTTATATACCGGACAACAGTGTGAAGATTAAAACAATGCTTGGAAATTTAACGAAAGAGAGTGCAGACTTGAAGGAATTGAAAGAACCAGGAGTTTGGGAGAAGGTTGGAAAGGGAATTGCTTCAGTGGGAAATTGGCTTGGTGGCATTTGGAATGGAATATTATTAAAAATAATACAGGGAATTCTAATAGTTCTGATTTGCATCTTTGGAATTTGGGGAATAAAAAGGGGAATAATAATGATCATGGAAAGAATTAAAAGAAGGAAGGAAGAGAAAATGATGAAAAGAATGGCAGAAGAATACAAAGCAAGAACAAGGGGAACTAAAAGGCAGAGAGAACTGACAGAATTTTAATGGAATAAAATTTGTGGGCATGGATTTGTGTGATGACAAGTAGTCATCAGAGGAGGGATTGATGACGCTGAAATGAAGGTTTTATATTTTTAGCGCTTAAACGTAGTGCCGCAATAATCAAGTGTGACTTTAATCGAACTAAATAAGATTGTACGGGGACAAATGTGCCCTCAGAGTAGTTTGCCAACATTTATAAGCGTGCTTTATATAACGAGATGTATTAGAATTGTACGAATCTGACATAATCATAAACGTGTGCCATGATTTGCTTGTTAGAAATGCTTTAGCTTAGCATGACTTTAGTGGAGGCTTTGGCCTAGTTGCCTTGTCTCACGGTTTAGATGCTCGTATTTTTCCAATGTGCTAATGAAACGTGTATTCTTGCTTGAAGCTGTACTTTTCCAGTGAGATCGGTTCACATGCTTATCTTTAAGGTTTCGTGCCAGCCTGGCATCTTCTTCTTTGCTCCAAGGTCAATCTGCAGGTGCGGACAATGGAAGCTCTGAAAGAGAGTTAATTGGTAAAATGTTGCAACTTACGTTCCCGACTCCAAGGATAATGTATGCCTAGGTAGAAGCTTGAGAACTGTAGTTTTTGATTGGACAATTCGAAGCCAACCTATGAACCCTCCAATGGAAGACCCTACTGGATTTGAACTGTTGTCTATTTAAACCAGGTGCACAAGGACATTGCAGCCATTACCCGCCATTGCGGCCATTGCAGCCATTACGAACTTTACCCGCCATTACCCGCCATTTTGCAGGACATTGCAGCTATTATGGCCCATCTTGCTGCGACGCCATTTTGAAAGAGACTTTGATGCTTTCTCTAATCGAGAGAAAGAGACTTTAAGAAATTCTCGCCCTAGAGACTTTAACTTTGATTTGCCCCTTTGCATGAAGTAGTACTTTTATCTTGCCGCTGTGAGGCAATTGCCCCGTCCACCCTACCCCTTTGCCCCGTCCCATGCTGATCGAAAACCGGTACCTGTGAGACGAAGACTTCCTTGAATGCTGATTGAATTTGGTAAATATGAAAGAAAATGTACAATTGCATTGTGTTTCTTTTTAGGTAACCAACTGCTGATTTTTGATAAGAGCCCTAGTTAGGAGTTTTCCAAATTAATGTTGCTAAATTGTTTTTGCATGAAACCCCACATGCCGATGCTAATTTGAGGTTAGATGAGGATTTATTTGTTGCACGATGCAATTTGAGACCTTGTTATGCTGACCAATGTATGCAATTAGCTCATTACAGATTATAGTTTTAGTGGTCTGCGTTGCTATCATCGAAGGTATTGTTATTCAAATGCTGCATAGATTGCATCTTTTCCGCCGTTATGGACAGCTATTAATGTTCATTTACATATATCATTTGGTGTTGAGACACATCTATATTGTGCTAGCTTTGTTAATATAGGGAAATAAATTCATGAACTTTGCATAAACTGGGGTGGTTATTCATGACCGAAAGGTCATGGTTCACCGAAATGTATTCTGGATTAATTGTGAAGTGTTATGTTGATCAAGGTATTGCTTATGTTCGTTATTGATTATTGATCTGATTATTGATTTGATCACTCAAGAGTGAAGAGAGTCCCACTTGGTCAAAAGATTCATCGACCCAAGAGCGTCCCAATACAGGTAATTTAGTAGGTCGGAACGCTCTATCACTTTCAAGAGAGACATCTATTTTCAAAACAATCCGAGCAGCACAAGGCCTTGAAAAAAGGTTATATGCACAAAGCGCACCGAAGCAATCTGGTGCTTTTACAAAACACCTCAACAAATAAACACTGAAGCTTGGCGCGGGGGTTAAACAGGGGGTAGCGACCACCTCTGTGACCCAGCGGTCCAGCAGCTGTTGGGCCGCACGGTCAAGGGTGTCTGCTACAGAGTCTCGGGCAGTTTCTCCACCTTCAAATTGCGCGGGGGAATCGCAAAGTTGGCTGATGAAGCATCTTCCGTTTTTCGGCTGTTGCTCTGCACCTCCTACCCTCAAACTAAAGGCCCAAGCCCTATTGACTCTTGGTGTGATCTTGTTCCCTTTTTAGGCACTGTGTCGGAGAAAAGCAAATGTTTCGCGAGTAGGGAAGTTAGCCTTTGCAAGAGTGTGATCAGCATTGCCAAGTTTAACGCATCTCGGGTACACCATGATTTTTCAATACAAAATCTGCATCCCGGGAGAGTGTGGCATTTATCATGCACATCAAATGAGCATCTCAGCATGTTCTCTCAGAGTTAACACTCAATTCTATCCACACTTTCTAGTTGTAAGGGGGCAGAGAGAGTCAATTAGTACCTACTCCTTACTGAGCAGTTATTTTCATTTTCACGCATGGAAGGTTCTGTCTCTTTCACTCATATGGGTGCAGAGTTGCAGTGGGGGGAGTCAGCAGCGTATTTAATAGCTAGTTTACCTCTTCTACCAGTTCTGAATGCGGTGGGGATGGACTCCTGGTTAGGTGTTCACCAATCTCTCATGCAAATGCTGATGAGCTCACGGCATAGAGCACTTTCCATCAGACTCCTGGGTCTCAAGGCACTTCCATTCATGCACCCCAGGGGCGTGGCTTGGTCAGTAAGATTGGGGAATGGGGGGTGGGCTTCAGATTTTTCGACAATCGGGCTGGCATATAGGGGGTCATTATGACCCCGGCGGGTGGCGATAATGTGGCGGTAGTACCGCCAACAGGCTGGCGGTACTTACCACCACATTATGACCGTAGCGGACCTGCGGCGGTAATACCGCTGATACCACCAGGCTGCCGCCAGCCTGTAGCCTGGCAGTCTCGGTGGTCCCGGCGATCCCAGCTGCAATTAGCACTGTCCTGGGGATTACGAGTCCCCATCCGCCAGCCTGTCCGCCATGGAATTACTCCGAATTACAGGCAGTGGAATGCGCGACGGGTGCTGCTGCACCAGACGCACCTCAGGATTGCCGCTGGCTCGATTACAAGCCGGCTTCAATGTTGTGGTGACATTTCCGCTGGCCCAGCGGAAATGTCATAATAGGTCACCAAACATACCACCAGCACTGGCGGTATGTTGGCGCCCGAGGCTTCGGCGGTCTCTTAAAAAGTCCACCGAATTCGTAATGAGGGCCATAATTTTTAAATATATTATACGACAAGCAGGGTGTCTGAGAGGGGCATAAGGGTACAGTGGAAAGGGAGAGGAATGTGGATTGGTAGGGGTTTTAAGAGAGAAAACACAATATTTTGTGAGTGAGTGTGTGCGTTTTTGTGTGTGTGTAAAAATTCCTGCTGAAATCCTACTGACAACTCACAATACCCAACTGAAAGACCTGTACCCACCTATTTATCAGAAACTACAATTGTTAGGTGGTAACAACCCAAAAACCTTCCTGAAGCTACGCCCTTGATGAGTCACCAATTGCATGAAGGTTCATCCTAACTGTGTGGAGCTCAGCAGCAGCAGAAGATATTATTTATGTATTAGTTTATAGAGCACGCGATTACCTGCAGGCGTCCTGGTGCTGAGAATGAGGCATCAATGGTGAACAAGTTAACGGAATAGTGCCAGTGCTTAATTTGTGCTTATTGTTTCCGGTGCTGAGCACCGGCACTTATTTTTGAGGGCCGGGGCTTATTCTTCTGTCTCAAGCATTTGCTGTGAGCAAAAGACACATTTGGGAAAGACGGAGTAAGAGAAAAATGAAAAAGCGTCACAAAGGTAGAAAGCAGAAAGCTGCAAGAGTGAGCTGAAGGGGTGGGGAGTGGCTCTAAATGGATTGACGTGGCCCGAGATGGCTTCAGGGTTACGCTTTCTCAGTATTCCCTGCTCGCACATTTAAATGCAGCAGCCACGTGTTTAAGAGGAAGGCTTTGGGCACCGGCACGTTTTTATTTACAAATTAAGCACTGAATAGTCTTTTTAAAGAATATGAGAAGATTAGGCTGAGCCCGTAGGTCCCTGGGGTGTTTGTTCCATGCCTGACCTGTAACCACAGAGAGAGCATAACCGCCAAGTCTTGTCCTACTGAATGTAAGTGTAAAACGCACTAAGAAAATAAACACACCCATGCTCTTTCAGACTTGCACGAGGACTGCCGGTTCAGCAGCCCTCTTCTTTATTTATAAACTTCAGGCTAAGCCCGCCCCTGCGACCTCGCAGGGCAACAAAGTATGATAGAGCCCGTGTGGCTCTCTACATCCCTCCAGGACTTTATTCAAAACCCAACAAACAAAACTGGACAAATCACAGAACACGGACTGTCGTAAGAAACAGACCAGAGAGATGTTAGGACAGAAAAACTAGCACAGCGGAAAAGATAGAGAGGGAAGTGGAAATGGAACAACAAGGGAGAGAGTGAAGTGAGAGAGAGAGTGAGAGAGAGCGTGATAGAGAGAGAGAGAGAACAAGAAAAGAGGTATACAACGTGAAATATGTCCCGCACGCATCTACTGCTTGCGCCGGTCCTAACAGCCGGCCGGCTTCCTTCCGGGTCACTTCCTGCATTCAGTCCTCAGTTTCTCTTTCACCGTCACCTTTTTCATGTATTCTCCTCCTATTCATTCTGATATCTGTTAGCATGCAAAGTCTCGGAGCCATTGGCTGGGAGCAGGGATGGTCCGAAGATGATACCTCTCACTCTGACTACCCGACCCCGTTTCCCGATCATCCTCTTCAGGCTGAGGTAGAGTATGGCTGGATGCCTCTTGACCTCCAGATCCATCATTGATCTCCCCACCAGCCTCTTCGACCACATCTTCCTCTTCGTCTCCCTGTCGGCCATGCATGGGCTCGCCCGCTCTTTTGAAATGCGAAACGTTCCTCGTCACTTGCCTCTCACCACAGCAGGCTGTTACCATGGACCCTTGGGTTCGCATCACTCTCCACACCTCAGACTCGAAAGGGGTCAAAAACATACCCCCCAGCCATCTGTTTCGCACAACAACTTTGACGCTTATTTGAAAGTCCTGGCATCTCGTTCGTCTTTGGGCTGTGGCTTGATCGTTGACCTTCCTCCTCCAGTGTTGCGTGGCAGCCACATCTAATGCAGGCGGTTCCCACAGAGAGCCTGCTGGGATACAGTCACGCGGAGCTACTCTGAACAGCAGGGCTGCTGGTGCACACCCCGTCGTGCTGTGGGGTGTTTGATGATAGGCACGTAAGAATTGTTGCAGACTCCTTTCCAGGTCTTCACCCCTGTCCACCGCTATTCTCAGCACTCGATTCAGGGTTGTGCATGATCCTTTCTACAGAGCCATTGGCCTGCGGCCAGTATGGCGTGATTTTGCGATGTTGTATAGCCAGTTCATCCTGGAAATCTCTGAAGTCCTGCTCCTGGAATGGGGGACCATTGTCTGTTCGGATCTCATCTGGAAGGCCAAAGGTTGCAAATGCTCTGTCCAGTACCGGTCTCAGGCTCCCGAATGAGGAGGAAACCACTGTCTCCACGACCGGTAACATTGTGAAGGAGTCAATCAGAACCACTGTTAGTTTACCATCTGGGAAGCTCCCAAAGTCCATGCTTAACTTAGACTACGGCTGGCAGCAGGGCGGTTCCGTGATCACAGGGCTAATGGGTGGGTCAATCAATGTTATGATTCACGAGTGGCAGTTTCCTACAAACGAGTCTACCATTGTGTCCATGGCCGGGAACCACACCTTGACGCACAGCCGCGCTTTTGTTCTCGCTGCTCCTTGATGGCCTTGATGAGCCAACTTCACCACTCCATCCCACAGGCTGTGTGGGATCACTATCTTTTGACCTCTCAGAAGAAGCCCATCACCTCCGACAGACAGTTCCTATTTGACCCTCCACATTCCTTGCATGGCTGCTCTCTCCTCAGGTTCATAGGTTTTTACCCCTTCCAGGAAGTGCTTCCACCGGTTCTGACTCATGGCCTCTTTTACTCTTGTGATGACACCGTCCTTTTTTTGACTCTTCCACCAACTCCACCACTGTTAAGGCCACCGGACACACCGTCTGTATTATCAAATTGACAAAGCTCTCCATTTTCTCTTCATCGTCGCCCTCCTGCACCCCTAATGGTGTTGTCTGTGGATTCCTTGACAGGTAGTCCGTGGGGTTACTCACCCCTGGGCGATAGACGACAGTGAAAAGGTATGGTTGTAGTAGAACTACCCACCTCTCAATTCTTGGGGGACCTAGCCTCATGGATCCGGCAAATAACGACACCAACAGCTTATGGTCTGTGACTACTTGAAATTCCTGGCCATAAAAGTACAGGTGAAAATGTTTGCACGCCCATCTGATTGCCAGCGCTTCATGCTCCACCTGAGCGTACCGCATCTCCACCGCTGGCAGTGCTCTGCTTGAGTAAGCAACCAGGGCCCTATCTTGGTGGCTCTGTTCCTGCATGAGTACGGCTCCCAGCCCCACCGGGCTTGCATCCACCACCACTTCCATCTTCTTCCTTGGGTGAAAGTATGCCATGGTGACTTTGTCCAACAGCGCTTCTTTTATGTCTCAAAAAGCCTTGTCCGCTTCAGAAGTCCATTCCCACTTGCGGTTGACCTTCGTCAGTTGTCTCAGGGGTTCAGCCATCGTGGCTAGCTGGGGGATGAAACGGCCACCGTAAGTTGCCATTCCCAGGAAGCTTCTGATTTCCAAGGCATTTTGGGGTGTCGGAGCTTGGTGAATGGCTTCCACTTTCCTGGGATCCACCTGTAGCCCATCCTTCGAAAAGACTTAGCTAAAAAAATAAATTGAGGTGCGGTAAAAAGCGCACTTATTCTTGTGAAGTGTTAATCCTGCATCTGAAAGTCTCTGTAGTGTGACCTTAAGACGAAGATGATGTTCTTCCCTCATCTCTGAAAAGATCAATATGTCATCGCTCAGGTTGATCACCCCCACCAACCCGGACAGTGTTTCTCTGATGGCATTTTGTAACACTTCTGCTGCTGATGACACCCTGAAGCTCAGCCTTTAAAATCGCCTGAGTCCCACATGGGTGGAGAATGTGGTGATGTTCCGACTGTCAGGGTCCACTGGGGTGCACCATTGAGGTCTGTAATAATGTCGTCCATTGTGGGCGTGATGTGGCGCTCTCGCTTGATCGCCCGATTGGGTAGGCGGACAGGTCATGAGAGTGCGCTAGGATGAGGATCCCATCGAGGGAAATGCCAGGTTGCTGCATAATCAGTTTGCCTAACATGTTGGAACGGCATCCTTGAATTATTTGTGCCCTTACTTCCTCGTGTTGATTTAGTCCTACGCACGTTCTGGCCAGCTTCCGCAGCCTAGCGTAGAACATATCGACTGACTCCATCTCTGTCTGCTGGGCCTGGCGCAGTTTGAATCTCTCATAGTCTAGATTGAGCTGATGGTCAAAATGCTTGTTTAGCGCCGTCACCGTGCATCAAAATCAGTCGGGTCTCCGGTGTCAGGTAGGGAGTCAAACAACTCATGGAGCTCATCACCCCCCACCATTAGCGAACTGCGCACCGCGCCGTCTCTTTTTCTCGTAGCACAAAAGTAGTTCTCTAGTCGGCCAAGCCAGAGGCGCCATTGTGGTGTGGCCGTGGCTGGATCAGCGAGTTGGCTGAAAGGAGGCAGTTCCGCCACCAACGAGTGGGCTCCGGCTGGAGCAGGTGCAGGCTGTTGCTCTCCCGCACTCATTGCCTCTGGAGCCTCTTGTCTTTGTTTTTTTTTTTCTTTAGGGTGTGTATTGGACAGTAAGGTGTCTCACCCTGTTCTAGGTATCTGGGGATACACTGCTTCTGATGTGCCCTCGCGCAGGACAACACAGCTGCACCTTTAAGGGCCGCTGACTTCACTGCCCCGCAGCTTGCCTACTCACAGCACAACCTGGCATGGAAGATGCAGAGTAAAAGGAACCAGGGGTCCGAGAGGCAGGAGAGGTAGCAGGTCACAGCACTGGTGGTCTCTCAAGAAAGGAGTGCGTCCCCACCTAGGGCATACACAGAGGGGTAGAAACGAGAAACACCTCTCTTGGTGTTAGGAACGACTGTTGGGGACCTCTGACCACGTGTGTCCCACTTTTGTGCCGGCCTGGATCTAGCCGCCTTACCAGGTCATCGTAGGCAGGGTCTCCGATGATAGGGGATTTCCCTTGCCGCTCCTTCAGTGCTCAGGGAGTTCTTAGCAGCGGGCTGATGCAGCCACTCACCCACGTCCTCTGGGCACCTTGCACGCACGTTGCTGCGATGAGAGGTTGTCTGTCTCAGTTCTCTTTCGCACGACGCTTCGTTTTCCAGCCAAATGGAGTGCGAGGGCAAGGCAGGGCCAGTGCATCACTATTGCCAATAAGTGGTCACTTAAGTTTGAAGTGTGCATGCTGGTTTGGTCGGCCAGCTTGGTACGGCCAAACTGACATGGGCGATTCAAACCTCTCAATCAATCAATCAAGCAGTATTTGTAAAGCGTGGTTCCCTACCTGTGAGGGTCTCAAGGCGCTGGGGAGAGGGGAGGGGCCTCATCCGAAGAGCCACTTCTTGAGGTTCTTCCTGAAGATGGGGAGCGACGGCCTTTGTCTGAGGTGCAGGGAGAGGTTGTTCCAGCTCTTTGCTGCAGTGTAGGTGAAAGATCGTCCTCCGACAGTGGTTTTGTGGATGGGAGGGACATTGGCCAGGGCCATCTGGAAGGAGCGGAGGTATCTGGCAGGGGTGTTGAAGGAGACATGGTGGTTCAGGTAGGCTGGTCCTGCGCTGTGTGTGGCCTTGTACGTGTGGGTGGGAAGCTTGAAGGTGATTGGCTTCTCGACCGGTAGCCAGTGGAGGGTCCTCAGGTGTTGGGAGATGTGTTGTCGGCGAGGGATGTCCAGAATGAATATGGCGGCATTCTGGATGAGTTGAAGTTTTTTGATGTTCCTAGTTCAGGTGCCGGCGTAGAGGGCATTGCCGTAGTCGAGCTTGCTCATAGCTAAGGTGTGGGTGACTGTCCTGCAACAGTCTGCTGGGATCCATCTGAAGATCTTCCGGAGTTTGCGGAGTGTGTGCCAGCAGGAGGAGGCGACAAAGTTTACCTGGTGGGTCATGAATAGGGAGGAGTAGAGGATGATTCCTAAGTTGCAGGCGTGCTCAGTTGGTGTAGGGGGGGGCTGAGGGATGTGGACAGCTGTGTTGGAGAGCAGGCACAGGCCTTCAGTGCCTTTTGGAGCAAGAAAATAGAGTCTTGATTAGGTGAGGGAGTTGGCTGTGGGCTTTGCGCTCGGAGGATGTGCTGCACAACAACGAGTAACCTAAGTGATTATTTTGTAAATATTTATATTAGTGTGTACGTTATTCTGTATGTTATGTGTAGTTTTCCGTGTATGTGGTTTGCGCCCCTTCAATGTAAATTGCCACCATCTGCCACTGGGTACCCCCCTGAGTTGAATGCTGCTGCAAGAAGCAGGTAGGAGAGAAAGGCTAGGGCTGGCCCTCACAGTCCTCATTTGCTCAGAATCGAAAATAGCTGACAAGCCAGCTGGAGCTCAGCTTCGGAAGCATTATTGAGGCTAAAAATATCCTGACCAGGAGCCAGCCTGAAGGAACCCCACAGACTTTTGAGTTTCATGTGGGTGTATTTCAAATTGTGCTTTCCTGGCTGCCTGTAAAAGGCTGTAGAGTTTCTGATGTTTTTATTGACTTACAATAATGTTTACACTGGCAGGTCTACCAAGCGGCCATGCTTCATCAGGTTCCACTGTACTGGAAGTTATATAGCGCTTTTTATACCCCTTCTGGTGCATAAAGCTCTTGCTTTGTCATTCTCGTCCTGTAACCAGCACATTGCAAGCTGCTCTCAGGCATCACTACCTCATATCACCCAATCCAGGTTTTTCTTTGCATTCTGGTATGTTGGTTTATTTATTCGAATATAAACTCAGGGCTACATGTGTCAGAATGCAGAATAAAAACAGTATTCACCTACTCACACATGAAATCGGAAAATGTAAAAGCTGATAAACTCAGTTATTATTCTTTTTCTCTACAGTGTTTGCTTTTCTTTACTGGCTAAGAAAAACAAGCATTTGCAATGCAATAGGTCTTGCATTTTCTCGAGTTAGAGCTATTGGCATTGTAAATTCATAGCAGAGCTTTTCTTGCTACATAAATTGGTCAACCTTGTCTCATAATTTTGTCTTTTCCTGCCATGTTTTGGTGGTCACTGGTGGCTACAGACATCACAAATCACAAGCCCTTGAGGAGAGATGAGAAGATGACTGCACTATCTCGCTGTTAGAAATGGGGTCTTTGGTTGGCAGTCAGGTTACCCCCTGTCCAAGCAAGGACCCTTACTCTAGTAAAATCACCCTCAGTTAACCCCCGCTCTCCACCTTGGTAGCTTGGCATGAGCAGGCAGGCTTACCTTTAGAAGCAAGGTGTAAAGTATTTGTACCAATACACACAGTATTTCAGTGAAAATACTACAAAATGACACAACACAGGTTTAGAAAATAGATCCTATTTATCTAAACAAACCAAGAGCAAAACGACAAAATTCCAGCATTCACAAGTCAAGTTATGAATTTAAAAAGCAAAAAGAGTCTTAAATCGTTTAGAAAACAGTGAGAACATTGTTAGCGTACAAAAGTACCTGGGTAGCGTCCAAATAAAGCTGCATGGCCCAGTGTGCATCGGCAAAGGCCAGCGTGCGCCATTCCTCCTCCCGTCAGGCCGGCGTGCGTCGTTTCTTCTCTCCCGCATGAGAGCGATGCATCAATCTGGACGGGCATCTCGGGTCTGGGCAGGCTTTGTGGTGATTTTCTACGCCCAGCGATGTTGCGTAAAAATCCGGTCGCACGGTGTCATGAAATCATGCTGCGTGGGGGCTTGCATCGTTAACAGCAGCCACTGCGGATGTTGTGTGTCATTTCCTAGCCGTGTTGCATCGATCTTCCAGCCGCTATGCAGGTGCAGCATCAATGTTAGCTGCGAGGCCAGTGGCGCATCGTTTTTCAGCCGAAAAGAGGGTGGTGCATCGAAAGTTTCCCTGTACGGTGGTCTTTGCATGGATTTCTGTCCTTTTCCACCAGCTGCACCTTTCAAAGGTCTAGAGACAGGTTAGGGCACCACTTGGCAGGCAGGACTCTCAGCAGAAAGCCGAAGTGCTGGAAGAGAGAAGTCTTTGTTGTTCCTGAGACTTCAACAACAGGAGGCAAGCTCAGTTTCAAGCCTTTGGAGGTTCTTCACCAGTGGGAAATCACACAAAAGTCAGTCTTTGTCCTCTCTCAGGTAGAAGCAGCTACTGCACGCCAACCCTGCACTTTGAACCCAGCACCTGCCATCTGTGAGTCTAGCCTTCCCAAGTGGTGCCACCTCAGTCATAGACCCTTGGAAGTGGGCCTGAAGGTGCTCTGCCAGCTTATCTGTCACATACTGACGCATCTCCTCCAAGGCGCAGAGCTTCTCCCACAGAACCAGAGCACAGCCTCTGCTGCTTGACGCATCACTCTCAGAACTGATGCATCTCCTCTGCTGCACTGACATCTGCGGAGCATGGACGTCCAATCGCCCATCACAACCATGCTGCTACTGGGAGAGGTAATGATGTATGAAGCCTTATAGTAGAAGGGGCTGCTAATGAGGGAGGTGGTGATGTATGAGGTCTGGTAGTAGTTTGGTAGTAGTGGAGACTGGTACTGATGGAGGTGGTGATGTGTGAAGTCTGGTAGTAGTAGGTGCTGCTACTGAGGGAGGTGGCGATGTATGAGGTCTGGTAGTAGTAGGGACTGGTATTGAGGGAGAAGTAGGGACTGGTGTTGAGGGAGGTGGTGCTGTATGAAGTCTAGCAGTAGTAGAGGCTAGTACCAGGGGAGGTGGTGATGCATGAAGTCTGGTAGTAGTAGGAGCTTGTACTGTGGGAGGTGGTGATGCATGAAGGCTTGTAGTGCAAGAGTCTGGCACCATCGGAGGGGGTGATGCATGAGATCTAGTAGTAGTAGAGGCTCATACTAAGGGAAGTGGCGATGTATGAAGTCTGGTAGTGCAAGATTCTGGTACTGAGGGAGGTGATTATGTTTGAAGTCTGGTAGTAGTAAATGCTGTTACTGACGGAGGTGGTGATGTATGATGTCTGGTAGTAGTAGGGGCTGGTACTGAGGGAGGTGGTGATGTGTGAAGTATGGAAGTAGTAGGAGCTGCTGCTGAGAGAGGTAGTGATGTATGAAGTCTAGTACTAGAAGGGGCTGGTACTGCTGGAGGTGGTGATGTATGAAGTCTGATAGTACCAGTGACTGGTTTTGAGGGAAGTGGTGATGCATGAAGTCCAGCAGTACAAGAGTCTGGTATTGAGGGAGGTGGTGATGTATTAAGTCTGGTAGCAGTAGGCACTGCTACTGAGGGAGGAGGTGATGTATGAGGCCTGATAGTATAAAGGCTGATACTGATGGAGTTGGTGATGTATGATGGTTGGTAGTATTAGGGGCTGGTACTGATGGGGGTGGCAATGTATGACACCTGGTCGTAGTTTGGTAGTAGTGGAACCTGGGAGTGATGGAGGTGGTGATGTATGAAGTCTGGTAGTAGTAGTAGTAGGCGCTGCTACCAAGGAAGGTGGTGATGTATGAGGTCTGGTAGTAGTAGGAGCTGGCACTGAGAGAGGTAGTGGTGTATAAAGTCTGGTAGTAGTAGTAGGGGTTGCTAGTTGGGATGGTGATGATGTATGGTATCTGGTAGTAGTTTGGTAGTGGTTGAGCCTGGGACTAATGGAGATGGTGATGTATAAAGTCTGGTAATAGTAGGCACTGCTACTGAGGGAGGTGGTGATGTATGAGGCCTTGTATTAGTAGGGGCTGGTACTGATGGAGTTGTTGATGTATGATGACTGGTAGTAGTAGGGACTGGTATTGAGGGAGGCAGTGATGTATGAAGTCTGGTAGTAGTAGGGGCTGGTACTGACAGAGGTGGTGATGGATGAAGTCTGGTAGGAGTAGGAGCTGGTACTGAGGGATATGGTGATGTATGAAGTCTTGTAGTAGTAGTAGTGTCTGATACCGAGAGAGGTGGTGATGCATGAAGTCTGGTAAAGCAAGAGTCTGGTATTGAGGGAGGTGGCGATGTGTGAAGTATGGAAGTAGTAGGAGCTGCTGCAAGAGAGGTAGTGATGTATAAAGTCCGGTAGTCGTAGTAGTAGGGGCTGGTACCGAGAGAGGTGGTGATGTATGAGGTCTGGTAATACAAGAGTCTGGTATTGAGGGAGGTGGTGATGTGTGAAGTATGGAAGTAGTAGGGGCTGGTACTGATAGAGTTGGTGATATATTAAGTCTGGTAGTAGTAAGCACTGCTACTGAGGGAGGTGGTGATGTATGAGTTCTGGTAGTAGTAGAGGCTGGTACTGATGGAGTTGATGATGTATGATGGTTGGTCGTAGTAGGGACTGGTACTGATGGAGGTGGCAATGTATGATGTCTGGTAGTAGTTTGGTGGTAGTGGAGTCTGGGACTGATTGAGGTGGTGATGTAGGAAGTCTGGTAGTAGTAGTAGGCACTGCTACCAAGGGAGGTGGTGATGTATGAGGTCTGTGAGGAGCTGGTACTGAGAGAGGTAGTGGTGTATAAAGTCTGGTAGTAGTAGTAGGGGCTGCTAGGTAGGAAGGTGATGGTGTATGATATCTGATAGTAGTTTGGTAGTGGTTGAGCTTGGGACTAATGGAAGTGGTGATGTATAAAATCTGGTAGTAGTAGGCACTGCTCATGAGGGAGGTGGGGATGTATGAGGCCTGGTAGTAGTAGGGGCTGGTACTGATTGAGTTGTTGATGTATGATGGCTGGTAGTAGTAGGGACTTGTACTGAGGGAGGTGGTGATGTATGATGGCTAGTAGTAGTAGTAGGGACTGGTACTGAGGGAGGTAGTGATGTATGAAGTCTGGTAGTAGTAGGGGCTGGTACTGATTGAGGTGGTGATGTATGATGGCTGGTAGTAGTAGGGACTGGTACTGAGGGAGGTAGTGATGTATGAAGTCTGGTAGTAGTAGGGGCTAGTAACAGAGAGGTGGTAATGGGGGAGGTGGCGATGTACATAGTGTCCACACGGTTGAACTAGTCCTAAAGGTGTCTGTGCTTGCACTGGGCCAGTAGAAATTTCCCAGGCCGCCCAGAATTTCATGCCTAGGGCAAGTCTGGCTGATGTGTTCGGGATTGTATGTAAACATGCCATTTGATGTCTGCACCTCACGGAGGGTGCAACAGTCCATGTATGAACTTATCATTGTCACCAGACTATGACACCTTTTGGTCAACCTTGCCAGGTTCATACAACTGTTGTAAAATGAACCAGGCCATGGAGGTGCTTAGAGTGACGCCAAACCCTTACTGCGGTGACGACTGATTAGTTGGACAAGAAGATGTCCAGATGGCTTGGAGCAAAGGACAAGACGGAAGAGATGTTTGCATGGAATGAGCACAACATTTCCTTGGACGTGCACCCACTGGGTGATGGGAAGCGTCTGCCTGTCCAAGCTTCAGTCTTGAGTGGTCAAGGTTTTGGTACTTTACAACCTTCTCGGTGACCTGCAGGTTAAAGATTGGAGAGGGTCTCTTAAGTGGACACTCGTGCAACAAATTGCATTGTTGTAGAATATTGAAAAGACAAAGGGTTCTGTCTCACACCAGGAGCCTCCTCCCAATGCTATGCAATTGTCCTGTCTCTCTTTAATTCCACTATTCCCCCTCTAAACACAGTCTGCTCCTTGGGGGGGATGTGGGAGTACCGATCTTGTGGTCAGCTCCGACAAGCATATCACAAAGTTCTTGTGCCTTTATGGTGGTGGAGTGGCTCCTTTTCTCATGTTGGAATGTCCTGCTTGGTACCACATTGGGATGCGACATGTTCAATTAGTGATCTGCATGTAATGCGGGCAAAAATCAGGTCATCTGATAATTGCATCAAGGAGCCATCAAATGTATGTATAATCAGTTGCTGTTGCTGGAAGAAGTCCTGCAAAGTTTAAGGACACTAAGGGGGTCATTCTAACTCTGGCGGGCGGCGGAGGCCGCCCGCCAGAGTTCCCCCCTCCAGAATACCGCACCGCGGTCAGAAGACCGCTGCGGTTATTCTGTGTTTCCCGCTGGGCTGGCGGGCGACCGCCAGAAGGCCGCCCACCAGCCCAGCGGGAAACCCCCTTCCCACGAGGAAGCCGGCTCCGAATGGAGCCGGCGGAGTGGGAAGGTGCGACGGGTGCAGTTGCACCCGTCGCGAATTTCAGTGTCTGCTAAGCAGACACTGAAATTCTTTGTGGGGCCCTCTTACGGGGGCCCCACGACACCCCATACCGCCATCCTGTTCCTGGCGGGTGAACCACCAGGAACAGGATGGCGGTATGGGGTGTCTGAATCCCCATGCGGCGCAGCGAGCTGCGCCACCATGGAGGATTCAGAAGGGCAGCGGAAAACCGGCGGGAGACCGCCGGTTTTCCTGTTCTGACCGCGGCCAAACCGCCACGGTCAGAATGCCCTGCGGGGCACCGCCAGCCTGTTGGCGGTGCTCCCGCCGACCCTGGCCCCGGCGGTCACCCCCTATCTGCCTAGGACAGCTGACCCCAGGCCTCTGATGAAGGGTGCCCTTCCCTGGCGGGGCAGACTCTCATCCTTACGGTACCCATAGCACCATGCAGCCATTTTAGCACCATGTCCATAGCTCCTATAAACATGGACTCGCAAGCATGGATAAGTAAACATTTGTCTCCACAGAACACAATGAGGAACAATCCATGACTCAATTTTGTGGCACAGCCAAAGCTGTTTAAATGTATATTTAAAAACAATGGAAATAATTGGAAAGCAGAATCACCAATCACAATTCAATAGCACATACCTACATACATATATATATATATGTGTGTGTGTGTTAGACCTGATAATTTTAGGGTGGTCACCCCTAATGTTTTGCCTGCCTCCCTCCACTTTTTAGATACTGTCTTTGCTGGTTTTAAGACTCTACGCACTTTACCACTGCTAACCAGTGTTAAAGTGCATATGCTCTCTCCCTTTAAACATGGTAACATTGGATCATACCCAATTGGATTATTTAATTTAGTTATAAGTCCCCAGTATAGTGCACTGTAGGTTCCCAGGGCCTGTAGATTAAATGCTACTAGTGGGCCTTCAGCACCGATTGTGCCGCCCACATAAGTATCTGCTTAACCTTGTCTCAGACCTGCCATTGCAAGGCCTGTGTGTGCAGTTTCACTGCCATTTCGACTTGGCATTTAAAGGTACTAAAGACACTTTGGGGGTCATTCTGACCTCGGCGGTAAAAGGCGCTTACCGCCGGTCAGAAGCCCGCCATAATACCGCCGCGGCCGCGGTAAGCCGCCACGGTCATTCTGACCCACAACTGCCAAACCTCCAAAAATCCGACCTCCACTGCAGTCCGCCACATCAGCGGCCAGTGGTAAACTGTAGATGACCAAACCTCCACTGTCACGCCAACAGAAATACGCCCATGCCATTACGACCCACGAATCCACGCGGCGGTCATTCAAACGCGGTATTCCATTGGCGGTACACACCGCCGCGGTCAAAATACACACCCAGCACCAAAACACAGCCACATTTGACAATTTGAAATACACACACCTGAAACACATACACACACCACTCCCACATATCCAATCAACTATAAAACACACACCCACATCACCCACAAACCCCTACAACCAAAGATCAGAGACGAAGGAGAGAGAGACACACCATAGAATAGAGAGCTACATCACACAGAGGCACACTACACCATCACCCACACCACATATAAGCACAAAGCACCACACACCAACACACTCATCACCACATACACCACCCCACACCTCATCCACACCACCCCATGGCACCCCAAAGACACCCACGGTTTTCGGACCAAGAACTCAGGGTCATGGTGGAGGAAATTATAAGAGTAGAACCCCAGCTCTTCGGCTCACAGGTGCAGCACACCACTATAGCCAGGAAGGCGGAGCTATGGCAGTGGATCGTGGACAGGGTCAACGCGTGGGGACAGCATCCCAGAAATCGGGACGACATCCACAAACGCCGGAACGACCTACGGGGGAAGGTGCGCTCGATGGTGTCAAGCCACAACATCGCGGTGCAGAAGACTGGCGGCGGACCCCCACCCACCCCACCAGAATTCACATCATGGGAGCAAGAGGTCTTGAACATCCTGCATCCTGAGGGCCTCGCTGGAGTAGCCGGAGGAATGGACTCTGGTAAGTCGAATCTCAACTACTTCATCCCCCCCACCCACCAGCATGCCAACCCACACCCCCACCCTCAACCCCAATCCCCCATCACACATCCTCCCTGATAATGTCTCTCCAGCACAACCCACCCATCCCAACACCAACCCCTGCATGCCACCACAAACCATGGACACCCATCACCTAAGCATGACCACTGCACATACCCATCCCCCCCACAAACCATCCTCACAAATCCTCCCACAAGGGAATGCCAGCACTGGGGTACAAGGCCACACACAAATCGCATGCCATGGCACACACACAACCAATAACCATACTCTTTTACCCCTGCAGGACCCGAACGCCAACACACCGGTCAGGAGGGTCCAGAAATGTCCATCCCACCCCCGGAACAGGCCCCCAGTGATGACAGCAGCTCTGTCGACCTGGAACCTGATGAACAGCCCGGACCATCGGGGACCTCTGGGTAGTCGGTTCCCCACACACAGACACAGGCCACAGCAGACCCAACCCCCTCTGGGAACACCAGCACAGCTCCCACCCAGCGGGCCCATGCCTCTGTCTCTAGGACAGGTCAATCAGCGGTGTGTCTGCCACTACAGGGCACCCAGGGTAACCCACCACCCCAACAACAACAGGGACCTGGGGGCAGTGGTAGTGGGCACACCGTCCAGGGGACAGAGGCCGGGGGAAACAGGGCAACTCGGAGGGCTGCTGTGCGACAGGGGGGGGAGGAGAGGCCCAGGGAACCCACTCTCCAAGAGGCCCTCACCACCATCATGGGAGCCTACCACCACTCCCAAGAGACGATGGCGACGGTACTGGCCAGGTTCCAGGAGATCCAGGCACAACAGGAGGAACGCTACATGGGGTTCAGAGACGAACTTAGGAACATCGGAACCGCAATGGGGACCATCGTCCTGGCCCTCAACCGGATAGAAGACACGTTGCGGGACCATGTGGCACCACACAGGGCCCCTGTCACTAGCCCGGACCAGGAACAGCCTACCACCTCCGCCGGCGCTAGTGGACAGGAGGCCCCCACACAACGACAGGCCACCAGAACCCCACCTCCTGCTGAAGAACAACCACCCAGCAAGAGGAGCCTGAGATAAAAAAAAAAGACAGAGTAGGATGCCAAGACCCCCGCCAGCATGAGATACCCCCTGAAGTAATCCCACTGTCCCACATTGCCACCCTGTCCAACCTTGAACTGCCCCTGCTCCATCCTTCCACAGGCATATGGACAATGCACCTGTGAGACTGAGAACTGGACTCTGCCATGGACATTACTCCACACCCACCCATCACCGTTTTACTATCATGTACCAATATCTAGCACTAAAAATAAATCACTAATTGCACCGAAATCAGTTTGGAGTCATGCTGTATTATTAACAAAAGTATTACACATTACAGTTCAATATATGTTCTGTCAATTAGTGATGACAACATACCAATGTCAATACGCTGTAGTTCATGGGCAAACCAAGCAGAAGTCACGCACTGAGTCATACAGCACTGAGAAGGGAAGGGAAAATCAAAAATTAGTTAAAAAGAACTGGGGGGAAATACAGAAAGTAGAGATGCAGGAGGCTCTAAGTAAATGTGAAATGGCGTTGGTGATTCTTACCTGTGGGCTACTGAAAATACTATTGTATAACAGTTTCCCTGTTGTCTGTGTTTTCCCCGTCGTCTTCCTCCTCTTCACTCTCCACAGGCTCCACGGCTTCTACAACACCACCATCTGGACCATCCTCCTGCAGGAAAGGCACCTGGCGCCGCAAAGCTAGGTTGTGCAGCATACAGCAGGCCACGATGATATGGCACACCTTCTTTGGTGAGTACATGAGGGATCCACCTGTCATATGCAGGCACCTAAACCTGGCCTTCAGGAGCCCAAAGCTTCGCTCGATCACCCTCCTAGTTCGCCCATGGGCCTCATTGTACCGTTCCTCTGCCCGGGGATTCCTCACTGGGGTCAGTAGCCACGGCAGGTTGGGGTAACCAGAGTCACCTATTAGCCACACACGCTGTCTCTGTAGCTGTTCCATCACATAGGGGATGCTGCTATTACGCATGATATACGCGTCATGCACTGACCCAGGGAACTTGGCATTTACATGGGAGATGTACTGGTCTGCCAAACAGACCACCTGGACATTCATAGAATGGTAATTTTTCCTGTTTCTGTACACCTGCTCATCGTCATTTGGGGGTACAAAAGCCACATGGGTCCCATCAATGGCACCAATGATGTTGGGGATATGTCCAAGGGCATAGAAATCAGCCTTCACTGTAGGCAAATCACCCTCCTCTGGGAAAATGATGTAGCTCCGCATGAGTTTCATCAGGGCAGACAACACTCTGGACAAAATCTTTGAAAACATAGGCTGAGACATTCCAGATGACATAGCCACTGTTGTCTGGAATGAGCCACTTGCAAAAAAATGGAGGACAGACAGAACCTGCACTAGAGGGGGAATTCCTGTGGGTTGGCGGATGGGGGACATCAGGGCTGGCTCCAGCTGGGCACACAGTTCATGGATAGTGGCTCGGTCAAGTCGGTATCGGAGTATAATATGGCGTTCTTACATTGTCGACAGGTCCACCAGCGGCCGGTACACGCGAGGATTCCTCCTTCTCATCGCAAGTCCCAGCGGACGGTGCCTAGGAAGGAGAATATGGAGCACAGAGTCAATCAACTCACAGGTACGTTCACCACAGCTTGCACAGTACACGATAATGTATGTCTTGCAATGCTTGTATGTGTGGCAATGCAAGGCCTAGGCCTGTGTGACGCAGTTGAAATTAAGCCATGTGGGCCCTTGAAATGGCGGCTGCCTGACCTGTGAAGTGGGACAATTGGATGTGAGGTCAATGCGCTGACGTGGCACACCGTGACGGTAGGCGGCCGAAGACCGCTGTGCGAAGCCGCATTGGTTAACAATGATCCCTATGGGTTTCATGAGCCAATGATGATGTGCGCCGGCGGTCGCGGTACGCACCGCCGCGGTACGCACCGCCGCGGACGTGACCGCCATTTTCTATCTACTTAATCACTCGAGACCTGATCATCCACAGGAGAGGACCTATACTGCAAGTGCTGCTGTGACTTGGTCTGGAAGAGACAATGGCTGCTGCGACTGGGGAAAGGGCCCCTGCCTTCAGTTCTGAAGAGTTGGAGAAACTCATGGATGGGGTCCTCCCCCAGTATGCGCTACTCTACGGTCCTCCAGACCAACAGGTAAGTACACAGGGTGCACGTCGAATGGGCAATGCATGTGTTGAGTGGGGTGGATATAAGTTTTGGGGGGGGAGAGAATGACGAGTGCAAGGCATGACAGATGAGAGAATGTGCCACATGGCAAGGTTGGGGAGGGGGGGCCAAGCACATCCAACAAGCAGAAAATTGATGATATATCCCTTCCCACCCTGTACATGTCAAATAGGTCAGCGCCCATCAGAAAGTCGATATTTGGCGTGCCATCGCCAAGGAAGTCCGGACCGTGGGGGTCTACAACAGACGGGGCACCCACTGCCGCAAGAGGTGGGAGGACATCCGCCGCGGAACCAGGAAGACCGCTGAGTCGCTGCTGGGGATGGCCTCCCAACCTAGGAGGGGTGCCAGTCGTACCCTGACCCCCCTGATGTCCCGGATCCTGGCGGTGGCCTACCCTGATTTGGATGGGGGCGTGAGGGCATCACAGCAGACACAAGGGGGGGAGTACAAGCTAATTCTGCTATTTTTACGCGCAGTGGAGGTTCCTGGGTGGGGGAGGAGGGCTGTGGGTGACATTAGGCCAGGGCGCTTTCTGTAGTGTAGTCCTCTCCTTTAGCCATGGCCCTGTGTCCCCGCCCGCCACCTCTGTAGGGTGACAAGTACAGCTAGCCATGGTCCAGCATCACCCATGTGCGCTTTAGTTGACCCTAGATCTGTAGGCCTGGTCACAAGTACTGAGTAGTGTACCCCGATAGCGCGGCTTAGTGCATGAGGCTCCTGTGTCTGTCCTCTCCGCCAACGGTGTTGACAATGCATGCACTCAACCTGTTTTTTTTTCTATCCCCACCCTTTTTCTTTATCTACTTTTCCATGTGTGAATTAGCATCATCAGGCGGAGGAGATTTGGGTTCGGAGCACGAGGGAGCTGCAAGTCACAAGGCCCCGGTGGGCCCTGGAACAGACACCGAGGGCACCAGTGATCCAGAGGGCGAGGGGAGCACCACAACGGGGACCGGTGGTGACACCAGCGACACCGACACGTCCTCGGATGGGAGCTCCCTAGCGGTGGTGGCAACATCCGGGCCCCCCGCCTCTACAGGTACAGCCGCCACCCAGCACACCAGCACCGCCCTCCCAGCAGCCCCTCAGCCTTCGCTCCAGTCCCGCTCGCCCAGGAAGGCGGACTTCTCCTTCGCCCCAGGCACCTCAGCCCCTGCCCCTGTCACCCCTGCTGCCCTCAGTGAGGAGGTCATTGACCTCCTTCAGACCATCATTGTTGGGCAGACTACCGTTTTGAATGCCATCCAGGGGGTGGAAAGGGAGGTACATCGGAGCAATGCCTACCTGGAGGGCATTCATTCGGGTCAGGCTGCCCATCAACGATCGTTCAATGCTCTGGCCTCAGCACTGACGGCAGCCATTATCCCTGTTTCCAGCCTCCCTCTTCTAACTGCCTCCACCCTGTCTCTGTCTCCTGTTCCTCAGCCTATCCCATCCACACCATCAGACCAGCTTGCACACACCTCAACACCCAAGGGCAGCTCATCCAGACACAAGCACCACCGATCCCACAAACACTCACCCAAGCAACACCCAGATGCAGACATTCCAACAGTCACTACCACCTCTGTGTCCCCCTCCTCCTCGTCTCCCTCCTCCCTCCCTGTGACGTCTACACTCACACCTGCATGCACGCCAGCATCAGCCCGTGCTTCCATCACCAGCACACCCTCCACTACAGTCCGCACACGTGCAGTCACCACCCCCACTGCCATTTACACGTCCCCTGTGTCCTCTCCCACTGTGTCTGTCACCCCCTCTTCCAAGACACACAAACGCAGGCAGACACCCAAACAACAGCCATCCACCTCACGACAGCCTACGTCACACTCACCTGCACCCAAGGACAGCACACCTGACTCTCCTACAACCACATCCTCTTCCTCCACTCCCATCACCACTACTCCTACCCTTTACCTTGGTCCTAAAAAAGTTTACCTCTCAAATCTTAACCTCTTTCCCTCCCCTGACCCACCCCCTCCATCTGCTAAGAGTCCCAAGAGCACCTCAGCCACCACCAGCCCAGCTTCGAGTGTCACAGTGGTGCATGGGTTATGGAGTCCACCCTTTGGCGGCAGTGACACTTCAATCAGCAGCAAGGGGACAGCCAGCCCCCCCCAGGCAAGAGGACACGCAAACTAAAGGGCCGCCGTGAGAGGACTGACACGGATGCCCCCAAGGAGCAAAGTTCGGCCACTTCACCTGCCACACCATCCAGGGGAGGCAAGGGCCCGAGAGCCCCATCTAAGGAGCGAAAGGGCAGCAGGGCGGAGAAGTCAGCCAGCAGGAGCGCGGAGCAGGAGGGCCCCACAAGCCTAATCCCGGCTGTAAGGGAGGACACCAAAGGGCCCAGGACTCCGTCCCCGAAGGGTCCAGCAACAGCACGGTCGGAGGGCGACTGAGCAGGGAGTCCAGGCCAGGTCTGGCTCCCTTGACTTACTGGACGAGCACCGCTGAACAGGGCCCCGCCGTGCAGAAGAGCACCGCTGAACAGGGCCCCGCCGTGAAGACAGGCACCGCTGAACAGGGCCCGGCGTGAAGACAGGCACCGCTGAACAGGGCCCCGCCGTGAAGACAGGCACCGCTGAACAGGGCCCCACCGTGCAGAAGAGCACCGCTGAACAGGGCCCCGCCGTGAAGACAGGCACCGCTGAACAGGGCCCCGCCGTACAGAATAGCACTGCTGAACAGGGCCCCGCCGTGCAGAAGAGCACCGCTGAACAGGGCCCCGCCGTGAAGACAGGCACCGCTGAACAGGGCCCCGCCATCTCATGCACCGCTCCGCTGGGCCCTTCCTGTCAAGCACCGCTCCGCTGGGCCCCGCCGTCTCAAGCACCGCTCCGCTGGGCCCTTCCTGTCAAGCACCGCTCCGCTGGGCCCTTCCTGTCAAACACCGCTCCGCTGGGCCCCGCCGTTTCAAGCACCACTCCGCTGGGCCCTTCCTGTCAAGCACCGCTCCGCTGGGCCCTTCCTGTCAAGCACCGCTCCGCTGGGCCCCGCCGTCTCAAGCACCGCTCCGCTGGGCACCGCCGTCTCAGGCACTGTTAACGGTTCACTGTGCCCACCATGCCTCCTCCTTGAGCTGTGGAGACTGTAATCCACCTGATGGACTGTGGCTTTGCACTCCCCAGGCTGGCACAGTGGGCAATCCACCCACTGTAGAGACTTGTGAGACTATGGCTTTGCACTCCCCAGGATTGAACAGTGGGCAACCCACCCACTGTGTAGACTTGAGAGACTGTGGCTTTGCACTCCCCAGGATGGAACAGTGGGCAACCCACCCACTGTGTAGACTTGAGAGACTGTGGCTTTGCACTCCCCAGGATTGAACAGTGGGCAACCCACCCACTGTGTAGACTTGAGAGACTGTGGCTTTGCACTCCCCAGGATGGCACAGTGGGCATGGTGGCCCCTTCGTGGATCTGGCGTCGTGGACTCATGTGGCTGTGGTGCCCCCCCCTTCCCTTCCCCCTGAGGTGCCTGTAGTTTTGTCATCAGATGCCCCTGCAGTGTTCTCTCCAAAGGACTCAGGTCTCCTGTGTGGGCTTTGCCCTTGTGTTGAGGCACTTTGGCCCACGGACACTTCGATATTTCGTAAGCTGTTCAGGACTAATTGCCTCGGTTATCCACTGCTATGTATATAGATTTTTTATGATATGAATATTTTTGCTAGTTGACCTATACTAATCAGAGGCTATTTTGTACATAAATTTATATTCACAATTTAATTATGTCATTGCATTTTTTTACGGGGGTTTGGGTGGTGTCACTCTGACTTGGTGTGTACATATTGGGGGGGGGGTGGGGGTCGCATATGTGTGTGCCGTAACCTTTCCTCCTCCCCCCTCCCGTGTGTCGTAGGTGCAGTACTCACCGTTGTCGTCTGCGACGGCGTTCGTACTCGTGGTAGATGAGCAGGTAGACGAGAGCAGGTAGGATGTTCAATTCGGGTTCCATGCTGTCCTCCTTCCTCGTGGAGTGCGTAGAGGTGAGCGTTTTCCCGTTCGTAGTCTGTTTCCGCCGTGTTTTTATCGGCGGGGCTCCCGCCCCGGAAAAGGTGGCGGATTGGTGAGTTATGATACTGTGGGCGGTACATTGTCTGCCGCCTGTCTGTTGGCGGTGACCGCCGCGCTGTTTGTTTGTACCGCCGTGGCGGTCGGAGTGTTAATGTGGCGGTCTCTGTTGGCGGTTCCCGCCAGGGTCAGAATTCAATTTTTTGGACCGCCAGCCTGTTGGCGGGTTGGCCGCCGCTTTATCACCGACCGCCAGGGTTAGAATCACCCCCTTTATGTCACTTTTACAGTGATATCTCAACATATACTTATTGCATTTTAATTGTTTTGACCTGTATCTGATCAGATAAATATTATATATTTTTCTAAACACTGTATGGTGTATTTTTGTGATGCTATACTATGTTATTGCATGACTTATTGCACAAATACTTTACACATTGCCTTCTAAGTTAGGCCTGACTGCTCAGTGCCAAGCTACCAGAGGGTGGGCACAGGATAATTTAGATTGTGTGTGACTTACCCTGACTAGAGTGAGAGTCCTTGCTTGGACGGTGGGTAACCTGACTGCCGACCAAAGACCCCATTTCTAACAGTGGGGGGGGGTAACCTGACTGCCGACCAAAGACTCCATTTCTAACAGTGTGTATATATGTATATATATATATATATATATATATATATATATATATATATATATATAATAATGTCTATATCTTCGGTGACATGCACGAATATCACATCCCACATAGAGATAAAAACATTCAAAACACTACCCTCATTTGGCTGGGGTTCCAGCGAGACAGTTTTCAAGAAACAACTGAGACTCTCTTGATTAACAGGTTACCAAACCCCACTTCCGCTAAGCGTCTGAGTGAAGTTGTCGTCTACTGAGCTTTTCATCTATTGTCTCTCCCCTCTCTACCTGTTATTCCTCCCTGCTTGCTTGATTCTTCTTTTCTCTGTATGTTATTTGATGTGATATAAAAATCTGAATACATAAATATAATGATGTCACTCATGGAGGTGCATCTGTCACAAGCTGAGGCTACCATCGTCAAGTGTGTGCACCTTTCATCCGGGGGCCTCCAGCTGCTTCATCAATACATCCTCCTCAATTCTCATCCGCGGGTTGCTACTGGTCTTCATCCTGCTGCTCAGCCCCATAGGGGGCCTCCAGTCTCCATCAAAGTTAGATCCTCCTCACCTCTAGCCCAGATATGCCCACAGGTCATGCTTCTGTACATCATCTCTCTAGGGGCCTCCACAGGGGTCTTCAGGTTGATTCATCGTTAGATCCTTCCAACCCTCATCCGTGGGTAGCTACTGATCATCATTCTGCTGCTCAGCCCCATAGGGGGCCTCCAGTCTCCATCAAAGTTAGATCCTCCTCACCTCTAACCCACATGTGTCCACAGGTCATGATTCTGCACAGGATCTCTGAGGGGGCCTCCAGAGGGCTCTTCAGGATTACTTCATCGTCCTCATCCCTAGGTAAATGTTGCAACTGTCAGGGTATCAGTGGTGTAATAAAGACCCCCACAGCAAGGGGCTGTGTAGGGTCTGCGAACTCCAGGGGACCCCCTAAGCTCAGTACACTGCCTGAGACCTCCTGAGTGAGTCCGAGGAGGGGGTCCCTTCTTGTACTGTGCAGGGGGGCCCCCTCAAGTTTCGTTACGCCACTGCAGGGGTCTATCTAGGTGAGATAGGGACAGGAATTCTCAGGGAAGAGCTAAACATAATCAATTAAATACGGGAAAACTGAAAAGGAAGGACAGAAGCTGAGGAGACTGGAGCAGGTTGTGATCAGGGAACTGAAACTCAGCCAAGGGAAAATATAAGCAGGGCCGGCTTTTGGGCAGCGCGAGCGGTGCGGCCGCACCGGGCACTGACCTCAGGGGGGCGCTGTGTTTAGCAATAACTTCAGAAACTTGCAATTTAAAAGCACCTGCTGAAATGTTCCTTGTGCGCCCAGCCTTCAGGAAACTATTAAAATGACAAGATACCTCTTGTGATTAATGTTCCTGCTAGGGAGAAAGAGGGGAGCTTTGCCTAGTGGCAGTTTTGACTCAACATAAAGTAGCACAGAGGGTTAATATGCCTGCTGCAAAAAACAGAACTATGGGGTACTTTTCTTCCACCCTTTAGCTCCCCCTAATGCCACCATGTGTGCATCATATTAAAAATATGGCGCACCATGGCGGTAGTTAGGGGACTAGCGTCAGAATTTTTTACGCTAGTCTGGCGTTTTGAAGTATTAGCGTAAAAAATGTTGGCGCTAATCTTGCAAAGCACCCAGAGGCCCATTGTAACCAATGGAAGCCTCCTTTTAATGCCTGCTCTCAGCAGGTGTGAAAAGTGGCGAAAAAATGACACAAATAAATCTGACAGATTTATTTGCATATTTTTTTTGGCCCCCCCAACGAGTGGAGGCCCCCTTTGCATACATTATGCCTGACGCAGGTATAATGTAGCGCAAAGGGTTACAAAGTGGGGCAATGCATGCATTGCGACACTTTGTAAATATGGCGCAGCGTATTTGACCTTCTAATGTCACATTAGCTAAAAACAAATGACAGTAATGTGGCGTTAGAATGGCACTAGGGGCTCTTAAATATGTCCCTATCAATCAATCAATCAAGGAATTTGTAAAGCGCACTACTCACCTGTTTGGGTCTCAAGGCGCTGATGGGTGAGGGGGGCTGCTACTGCTCAAACAGCCATGTCTTGAGATGTCTCCTGAAGGTAAGGAGGTCCTTGGTCTCACGCGGGTGGGTAGGAAGAGTGTTCCACATCTAGGCGGCGACATGCGAGAACGATCTATCCTCCAGGATAGAAGCCTAGTATGCATGCTTCCCATGTAATTAATATGTCTCGTCCAGTGAAGAGGGACTCCATGCCAATACCGGTGTAGTCAATGGCAGGACCACAGCATGTGTTTAATATCTGCTTCCAACAGGCAGCATCAAGAACACCTCCGCGCAGTGGAAATATCTGTTGATCTTGGCAGGGGTGTGTACTAGGTATAGTTGTATTAAATGGAATCAAATGTTACCAGGGACATGGGTGGGGACCTCAATTATTGTGGACATTGATTGTCTGCACATGGCCTGCCGAGGTCCCGCTGCCAATGGGTGTGGGGTGCCTAAAGTGGTGAAGCTGTGTGTATTTGCAAAGAATCCACCAGCCAGTGAACAAGGTGCCTGCCATTGCCAAGTACCTGGCGGTAGTAGTAGTAGTATAAATACTTTATTCGGT
The DNA here is from genome assembly GCF_031143425.1 of Pleurodeles waltl. Classification (NCBI taxonomy): domain Eukaryota; kingdom Metazoa; phylum Chordata; class Amphibia; order Caudata; family Salamandridae; genus Pleurodeles; species Pleurodeles waltl. Next base: position 38,351,259 of record NC_090445.1, read on the forward strand.
CATCGATGACCATCAAAGTGCAAATAACATACATTACATTTAAAACAAATTTCAACAATATAAGCTTAAAAACCTTGTTTAAAAAAATCAATACCCCTGAAAAGGCGGGGAATTTCCCTAGTACATGGAGGTATTGAAAGGTATTGTAAATAGGTCCCTCCCCATCCTTAAAAGACTCATATGTAAGAAGTTTCCCATCTCCATATAGGTCTCCCACAGTATGTAACCCCACCTCGTGCCAGTGGAGCAGTTCAGTTCTGGAGGTGATACGCCTCCCCTCGGTGTTCCCAGTACAGCCAGTGCAGGGGCATATGTGGGTGTTTCCCTTGTGAGGTAGAGACTTCAATAAAAGCAATGATATGCCACTTGTAAGATTGTGGGATGCGGCATGGAAGCCTTAGTACAGGGATGGAATAAGTGTAATAGTCTTGTTTGTCCTCATGCAGGTGTTGTAGCTGCAGTGCCCGACAACTGCAGTCCAGCCAACCATTGTGCCACCCATTGTAATTGTGATGCCAGATAAAAGTGCTCAAAGTTTTGCACAGCCAGCCAGCCGCAGTCTGTCGGCTGATAAAGTTTAAAGGGTGCCACTCAGCAGTGGGAAGCATTCCATATAAAGCCTCTGAGAACACTCTCAAGAGATCGTAAAAAAACAGGGGCGCGATGTGACATAGCATAAAAGCCAAGGTAGGGCAGCCATCTTAAGCAAAGCTACGCAACCCACTTCCGTCAGTGGCAATGACTTCCAAAATAATATTTGTGACCGTAGCGAGTTGGCTGCTCATGTGACGTTGCCTTCTAATACATCTGTATGCGTGTGGTACACCCTAATTCCCAGGTATCTGAATGTGGTGAATTGCCAGGTGAGGGGGACCCTAGCTAGTGTGAGGTGTGGGTTAGGTTTTGTTGTGTTCAGCAGGAAGAGGCATGATTTGGTCCAGTTAACTCATAGACCGGAGAGATCTGTGTATACACAGAGGGTATTTGTCAGTGAATCTGGCACTAAGCTGATATCCCTTAGGTATATTAGTATATTGTCAGCATAAAGCGAAATGACATGAATGCCCTTGCTTAAGGGTATGCCCTAGTTGTTTCCTTGTGCATGTAGGCTTGCCGCAAATGGCTCAATTGCCAGGGAGAACAGTAATGGGGAAAGTGCCTATGTATATTTTGATTGGATCTATAAGGGATCCTGTTTTAACTCAGGCGGTCAGCAGCGTGTATAGTAGACATACTAGGTGCAGGAATTGACCTCTGGGTCCATACTTTGGCAGAACTGTGAACAGGAAAGGCCACTCCAAGGAGTCAAAGGCCTTTTCCAGGTCTAGGGCCAGGCATCCGGATCTAGGCCATTGCTCCAGTGCATACTCAAGGATTCTAAAGAATCTTTGCAGTTTTAGTGAAGTGGTACAGGTCAGAACAAAACCATTTTGTTCCATGTGTATCAAAGAGGACACCAGGGGTTTCAGACGATCCACCAATATTTTGGCCAGTATTTTATAGTTGGAATTAAGCAATGCTGGTGGGTGGTAAGCGCTAAGGTAGTAGGGTCTTTCTCTGGTTTTGGCAGCAAAATGAGCGCCTTCTTTGTTTTTAAATGTGGCTGAACTATGACCATGACGGAGATGACAGAAAGAGAAAGCTCCAGATTGGGTGGGAAGGAGTCCTGTCTCATTGTCCTTTTAGTGCATGCAGCCCTAGGAAACAGTCTGTGCCATGGCACATCTTCCACAAGCTGCTGGTGTCCTGCTTGCAGTTGTGCCGAGATGGTGAGCTTGTCTGCACGATAAGCAGGGCTGTGGTCATGATGGCTTTGTAAATAATGCAGCCGGTTAGAGGTGGGAGAGCTGCTGGAAGCTTGAGCCAGGCTTGATCTTGAAACCCGTCTCTGGCTCAGCTCGAGGTCCTGTAAGAACCCCCAAGCCCATAACAAGCAGAGCTTTCGTGTGGCTTCTGCCAGCCCCATCACTCTACCCTACTGCCCCCACCACTCTACCCTACTGCCCCCATCACTCCACCCTACTGCCCCATCACTGTACCCTACTGCACAAAGAGGTAAAAACAAAGCAGTGCCTTTTGAGTTCAAAAGGAGAGACATACAGATATCCCCTTTAGTGGATGATTTGTACAAAGTGAAACCAGAAAACCTGTATTAATTGGTGCTTCCCCCATAACTAAACTCTGAAATCCTGGGCAAAAATTCACAGATTTTCTTTTTTGCCTATGAAAGCACTTTCAAATAAGTAAGTTCGGAATATCAGCAGTATAAAAACCTATTATGTTTGATTTGTAAGACTATGATGTTGCTTCACTTATAAGAACCTGGACCACATACAAGTTTTACATGACAACTATTTTGCCTCTTAATTCACTAACAGCCCTTTCGTCAGGGTCAAGGAAGGGGCCGGAAAAAAAAGTTTTTCTTAGTACTTCGCAGTGCTATAAAGTGACATTAATGTCAAAATTGCCACATGTTAAAGAAATGTCATTTTTTTCATTCTGAATAGACTTTACCATATTTTATGTGACGGTCACTGTATGATTTACATGGCAAACATTTTCAGGGCTCAGCTCATGTGTGGGCTCTAAGAGCCAAGCCAGACCTTGGCTCGGCTCTGGCTCTGCTCAACCTGTTAATTTGTTGGCTCGCTCACCTCTGCAACCAGCTTTGAAGTCGATGCTGGCTGGCAAGGTGAGACACTGGAGTTCCAGCAGGGTGGAGTGATGTGATCAAAGTTCTTCAGGCCCTTGATGAGACATACTTCAGCATGTGGGATGCTCCTAAGGAGTGCCAGTGTGTAGTCTGGGAAGCTATGGTGTGTGGCATTACCGTTATCCAGATGCAAGAGTACAAGATCTTCAACAGGAGTTTGAGGTTGTTATCTGGGAGAAACACTTTGACTTTCATTGGAAGACAGAGCTGCTACCAGGTTTTGGTATTGTGTTGCTTGCGGGAGAGGTTGGTTTCTAGGGTGAATCCAAGTGATATGTTTCTACCAGGATGCTCTTTGAGAGAACACGCCTCCCAAAGAAGTCATGCAATAAATAATTTATCACCATTCAGTAACAGGAATAAAACATTAGTGTAATGAAATGCTTCTCCTGCTTAGCCCATGGATGTCATTTACTTGTCCATATAGGGCTTCAGGAGTTTAAATGGGTTCAATTTAGCTACTTTTTAGAAGGGGATGTGTTTTTACCATAATTTCAAATTGTTCATCATAGTGTTTTGGGGTTAGATGGTTCACTGAGTCGAACATCTGCAGCGGACACGTGTCTTTAAGCTGCTGTCCATAGGATTCAATACCATTGAGTCCCCACAAAAACTCAGTTCTTGGTTAATCAGAGTTCCAGCAGTGCTGTTTTGTACTTTCCTCTGTTAAGGTAACCCAGTTGAGGGGCTTTCGCTTTGACTTCTCTTGCGTGTGTCTTCCCATCCACTGAAACCACTACACCCTCTTTTTGCACCAGAAGGTTGTCCTCTGGTATGATTCATCACAGGTGCCTGCAGCCTCTCATCACTACTTCCTGCTCTTAAAGCTCTTTGCAGCTGATGCTCACCTGACCACCCCCTTTATTCTATGGGGCTTCCCCTCCCTCACCATTGCACCACGCACTAAACTTCAGGATATTTCCCCCCACCCACGTAGGGCGAGGTGCTTTTTATACCACAGCACGATCTTTAATCCTTCTCTCTTGGTTGACAACATGCTGGGGAACAGAGGAGGGTGAGAGTGAATGCAGTCAGAAACTGATGAAAATAGATCAGATTTATCTAAACAAACCAAGACCAAAATGACAAAAATCCAACATAAACAAGTCAAGTTATGAATTTAAAAAGCAAAAAGAGCCTTAAATCCTTTAGAAAACAGGAAGAACGTTGTCAGCGTACAAAAGGAGCTGGGTAGCATCAAAATCAAGCCGCACTGCCGAGTGTGCATCGGAAAAGGCCAGTGTTGAGTCGATTTCTCACTCGCAAGGGAGAGCGTATGTCATTCCTCCTCCGGTCTGGTCGGCCTGCGTCATTTCCCGCAAGAGAGCGATGTTTCAATCCGGACAGGCACCTCGGGTCCGGGCAGGTTTTGCGTTGATTTTCTGCGCCGAGTGATGTTGCGTCGAAATCCGGTCACACGTGTCAAAAAACCGCGCTGCGTGGGGGCTTGCGTCGTTAACAGTAGCCACTGCGGGTGTTGTGCGTCGTTTCTCCAGCCGCGTTGCATCGATCTTTCAGCCACGATGCAGGTGGAGCGTCAATGTTAGCCGTGAGGCCATTAATGCGTCGTTTTTCAGCCAAAAAGCGGGTGGTGCATCAAAAGTTTCCCCGCATGGCGGTCTTTGCGTGGATTTCTGTCCTTTTCCACCAGCTGCACCTTTCAAGGGCCCAGAGACAGGTTAGGGCACAACTTGTCAGGCAGGACTCTCAGCAGAAAGCCCAAGTGCTGGCAGAGAGAAGTCTTTGTTGTCCCTGAGACTTCAACAACAGGAGGCAAGCTCAGTTTCAAGCCCTTGGAGGTTCTTCGCCAGTGGGAAGTCACACAAAAGTCAGTCTACGTCCTCTCTCAGGTAGAAGCAGCAACTGCAGGCCAACCCAGCAAAGCACAGTCACAGGCAAATGGGCAGTACTCCTCCTCCAGCTTCTTCAGCTCTTCTCCTTAACAGAAGTTCCTCTTGGTTCCAGAAGTAATCTGATTTTCAGGGGTTTTGGGTACTTTTCTTATAGCCTTTTCTGCCTTTGAAGTAGGCCTACTTCAGAGGAAAGTATCTATTGTTTTCAAGATCCTGCCTTTCCCAGGCCAACTCCAAGACAAGTGGACCAAAATGATCCCTATATGTTTTCAACAATGTCACTTGGTTTACAAGTCCTCACTGTTCAGAGGATACACAATCATGAGAGTTTCTCTACTCCTGGTTTGATGCATATGCACTGTAATTGTTGATTGTTTGTTGATAAAGGCTGATATCCATAAGCCGTAGGTCGCACAAGATGTTTATTTGGGCGGGGGGGGAGTTAAGATCTTATAAAAAATATTTGTTCCTTAATGATGGTGCATGAATACGGGACAATGCGCTATATAATAAACATGCTACCACTAATAAATGAGTCTTAATAATTGATGATAAAAAGCGATTTTTTCATTAAAAAAAAATAACACCATTGTTCTTCCAAACGTTCCCTACTACAACTGTCAACTGTTAACAGGAATATCACACTTGTGCATGCCTCTCCACTTTTCAAGACCAAAATTGAGCAGTTAAAATGTTTCTCACTGGCAGATTACTTAAAAAAATTGAGTATTAGTGGCTCTAGATTGAAGTGAAATATTCCCTTTGATTTGTACATTGTTTATTCTGTTGTCACAAACATTTCCCCAAAAATCAAGGAAGAAAATGGAAGTTGGGTGGTGGCCTAGCATAGGCAAGTCAGGGGAGTGGCAGCAGCTGTAAGGCTGTTTTTACAGTACTACAGTGGCAAGTTATGGTAATTTATGTAAATTTCACTAAATTGATGTAAATGTTTTTTAGCAATGATGTGCCACTCAAAGTGTCATAGATAATGTATTGGAACGTCACACATAAGCACAATAAAAATATGGAAATGTCACACATATTCAAGTTGAAACCTTGCAATTAAGTGAGATCACATGGAGGTCATAGTTATTTACATTGTATTTCTAGCGTATCTTCCTAATATTATTATGGCCTTCTACTGCTAGCAGCTGCTAAGCCAAACTACACATCTTGATGCTAAACAAGTGCTTCTGCTAGGCCTGTAATCAGAGGTGCACAGATCATAAGGGTGATGGCAGTAAGTGGTGGCAGTGGTGAGGGAGAAGGGAGGAGCTGAGGGCTCAGTATTTGATAAAGTTGGTCTAGCAAGAATGATGTCGCCAGACGTGACATCACAGGAAGTGACATTACATGCTTGCGAGCACTCTCTGGAAGGTACCTGACAGGTGGGGAGTGGCCGAAGGGGCAAATGTCTAGTGTAGTAGCTAAACACATAAACGCTAGTGATGTGGAGCAGGTACTGAGGGAGGTGGTGGTATGAAGCCTGCCAGTAGTAGGGGATGGTACCTACCACAGTTGCACATCACAAAGGCTCTGGCTGAGCACTCTCACAAAAGGTATGACACTGTTTCTTGTGATGCCAGACAAGGTGGGGGTCTGGACAGGGAGGAAGGGGTTGCCTGACACCTCATGGGGGCAGAACCCTCTAGAAGCTTCTCTAACTTTAAAGTGGAAACCAGGTATGAATATTGGACCTCTGACTCCACCTGTTCAGTTGGAGTCAGAGGTCCTTGCGGACCCCGCCTGAAAGAACTGCTGTGCTGCTGAAAGGAGTACTGAACTACAAATGATTTACAAAAGGGCTTAGGCACAATGTGTCGTACTTGTCCTAGTAGTCTAATCTCTCCACTTACTGGTGCATGGGTCTAGGAAGCCAGTCCTTTTCACATTCCCCTCAAGACCAAATGGCCCACACAAACACATAAAGAAAAAATGATCACAACACCACTTTCTACTTTGTTATTTGAACACTATCCAAAAAAGAAATAATCTTCATCCAGAGCATATTTTCACTTTAACCACATCAATAAAAAGACCACTCCTTAGTCCATTGGTATTTTCAATATTTTTCTTCTCCTTAATTCATATTTTTCTTCTTTAAAACATCATCTTCACCTGCCCATAGCCAATGGGTTTTTTCCATTCCATGGACTTCTTCAGGGCTGATAAACATGATGGGGGTTATTACAACTTTGGAGGAGGTGTTAATCCGTCCCAAAAGTGACGGATATACCACCAGCCGTATTACGAGTTCCATAGGATTTAATGGACTCGTAATACGGCTGGTGGTATATCCGTCACTTTACCATCACTTTTGGGACGGATTAACACCTCCTCCAAAGTTATAATAACCCCTGATATCCTTATGTAGACATTGGTGGAAGCAAGTTCAAAGTCATATCGTCCTTCATCCTAGTTATTAACAATGCATGTGCCTTTCTTTTAGTAAAGACATAGGGGGTCATTCCGACCCCGGCGGGAACCGCCATTTGGCCGCACCGCGGTCAAAAGACCGCTGGTGCCATTCCAACTTTCCCACTGGGCCGGCGGGCGCTACCCAAGGTGATGTTTGAAGCCTAATAGTAGTAGGGGCTTGTATTGAGGAAGGTGGTGATGTATGAAGTTTGGTGTTGTAGGGGCTAGTACCAATGGAGATGACTATGTATGAAGTCTGGTGGTAGTAGGCACTGGTAGTGGGGAGGTGGTGATGTAAGAATTCTGGTAGAAGTAGGGGCTGGTACAGAGAGAGGTGGTGATGTATTATGTCTGGTAGTAGTAGGGGCTGGCACTGAGGGAGGTGGTGATGTCTGAGGTCTGGTAATAGTAGGAGCTGGTATTGGGGGAGGTGGTGATGTACATAGTGTCCACACGGTTGTACTAGTCCTAAAGGTGTCTGTACTTGCACTGGGGCCAGTAGAAATTTTCTAGGCCAGCCAGAATTTCATGCCTAGGGCCTAGGGTGAGTCTGGCTGATGTGTTTGGGATTGTATGTAAATGTGCCATTTGATGTCTGGTCCTCACGGAGGGTGAAACAGTCCATGTATGAACTGATCATTGTCACCAGAGGATGACACCTTTTGGTCAACCTTGCCAGGCTCATACAACTGTTGCAGAATGAACTAGGCCATGGAGATGCTTAGAGTGACACCAAACCCTAACTGCAGTGACGACCGATGAGTTGGACAAGATGTCCAGATGGCTTGGAGCAAAGGACAAGATGGAAGAGGTGTTTGCATGGAGTGAGCACAATATTGCCTTGGACGTGCACACACTGGGTGATAGGAAGCATCTGCTTGTCAAAGCTTCAGTCTTGAGTGGTCAAGGTTTTGTTACTTTCCTACCTTCTTGGTGACCTGCAGGTTAAAGACTAGAGAGGGTCTCTTAAGAGGACACCCGTGCTACAAATTGTATTGTTGTAGAATATTGACAAAACAAAGGGTTCTGTCTCACACCAGCAGCCTCCTGCCAATGCTATGAAATCGTCCCGTCTCTCTTTACTTCCACTATTCCCCCTTCAAACACAGTCTTCACCTTGGGGAGATGTGGAAGTACAGAACTTGTGGTCAACGCCGACAAGCATATCACAAAGTTCTTGTGCCTTTATGGTGGTGGAGTGGCTCCTTTTCTCATGTCGGAATGTCCTGCCTGATACCACATTGGGATGCAACATGTTCAATTAGTGATCTGCATGTAATGCGGGCAAAAATCAGGTCATCTGATAATTGCATCAAGGAGCCATTAAATGTAGGTATTATCAGTTGCTGTTGCTGGTAAAAGTCCTGCAAAGTTTAAGGACACTATCTGCCTAGGACAGCTGACCCTAGGCCTCTGATGAAGGGTGCCCTCCCCTTGCGGTGCTGACTCTCATCCTCATGGTACCCGTAGCACCATGCAGCCGTTCTAGCACCATATCCATAGCTCCTATAAACATGGACGTAGAAGCATGTATAAGTAAATATTTGTCTCCACAGCACCCCATGAAGAACAATCCATGACTCAATTTCGTGGCACAGCCAAAGCTGTTTAAACTTATATTTAAAAAATGGAAATAATTGGAAAGCAGTATCACCAATCACAATTCAATAGCACATACCTACATATATATATATATATATATATATATATATATATATATATATATATATAAATATATATATATATATATATATATATATATATATATATATATATATATATATATGTGTGTGTGTTAGTCCTGACAACCTTAGGGTGGTCACCCCTAACTTTCTGCCTGCCTCCCTCCACTTTTTAGATACTGTTTTTGCTGGTTTTAAGACTCTGCACACTTTACCATTGCTAACCAGTGCTAAAGGGCATATGCTCTCTCCCTTTAAACATGGTAACATGGTAACATTGGATCATACCCAACTGGATTATTTAATTTACTTATAAGTCCCTAGTAAAGTGCACTATAGGTGCCCAGGGCATGTAGATTAAATGCTACTAGTGGACCTGTAGCCCTGATTGTGCCACCCACCTGTAGCTCCTTAACCTTGTCTCAGGCCTGCCATTGCAAGGCCTGTGTGAGCAGTTTCACTGCCAATTCGACTTGGCATTTAAAAGTGCTTGCCAAGCCTGAAACTCCCCTTTTATTACATATAAGTCACCTCTAAGGTATTCCCTAGGTAACCCACACGGCAGAGTGCTGTGTAGGCAAAAGGCAGGACATGTACCTGTGTAGTTTACATATCCTGGTAGTGTAAAACTCCTAAATTCGTTTTTACACTGCTGTGAGGCCTGCTCCCTTCATAGGCTAACATTGGGGCTGCCCTCATATATTGTTTGAGTGGTAGCTGCTGATCTGAAATGAGTAGGAAGGTTATATGTAGTATGGCCAGAATTGGGAGACAAAATCCTGCTGACTGGTGAAGTTGGATTTAATATCACTATTTTAGAAATGTCACTTTTAGAAAGTGAGCATTTCTCTGCACTTAAATCCTTCTGTGCCTTACAATCCTCATCTGGCTGGGTTTAGTTGACAGCTTCCTTGTGCATTCACTCAGACACACCCCAAACACATAACACTCAGCCTCACTTGCATACATCTGCATTTTGAATGGGTCTTCCTGGGCTGGGAGGGTGGAGGGCCTGACAATTACATGTCAAATGATAGTAGCCTGCCCTCACACAAAGGACTGCCACTCCCCCTACTGGGACCTTGGCAGACAGAATTGAACTGAAAGGGGACCTTGTGTACTTCTAAGCCACTCTTTGAAGTCTCCCCCACTTCAAAGACACATTTGGGTATTGAAACAGGGCCTCTGCTCCTACCAACTCAGACACTTCCTGGAGAAAAGACCCTCAATCAGAACTTGCATCCTGCTAAGAAGAACTGCCTGGCTGCCCAAAGGACTCACCTGTCTGCTTTCTATGAGGGACTGCTGCCTTGCTGCTCTCTGGCTGTGGTGAGAAGTGCTCTCCAAGGGCTTGGATAGAGCTTGCCTCCTGTTCCCTGAAGTCTCAGGACCAAAAAAGACTTCATCTCTACAAGAAGGACTCCTTGTGCGGCAAAAATCATCACACAGCCTGCCAGAAACGACGCACAGCCTGCACCAGGGTGAAAAATTCACTGCACGCCAAACTGGAACGACGCAGCCCGACTTCGCACCGAGAAGATCGACGCAGTGCCAGTGTAATGACCGGACATTCGACGCATGGCCCACTAATTCGATGCAGCCCGACTTCCAGAGAGGAATCGACACAGCGCCTGCCGTGCAGTAGAAATTTCCACGCAACACCCACCGGATCAACGCAGCCCCTGTGCCTTCGTCCTGCCAGCGCAGGAAATCCACACATCATCCCCGGGGCGTCCGAAAACCTTGCAACCCGAAGTGGATTCAAGACCAAGTGCCGGATATTGATGCACAGCCGTCCCTGCATGAAAACTAAACGACGCATCGCCATGTGCGGCACGAGAAATCGGCGAACACCCCCTTTGTTTCCAAGCGATTCTTTGCAGAGATTTTGAACGCGAACCAGGTACTTTGAGCTTGAAAAAGACATTTATTGCTTTTAAAAAGACTAAAGACACTCTATGCCACTTTTACAGAGATATCTCAACATATACTTATTGCATTTTAATCGTTTTGACCTGCATCTTATCAGATAAATATCATGTATTTTTCTAAACACTGTGTGGTGTATTTTTGTGATGCTATACTGTGTTATTGCATGACTTATTGCAAAAATACTTTACACATTGCCTTGTAAGTTAAGCCTGACTGCTCAGTGCCAAGCTACCAGAGGGTGGGCACAAGATAATTTAGATTGTGTGTGACTTACCCTGACTAGAGTGCGAGTCCTTGATTGGACAGGGGGTACCCTGACTGCCAACCAAAGGCCCCATTTTTAACAGTGTGTGTATATAGGTATATACAAATATATAAATATATATATATATATATTTAATGTCTATATCTTCAGTGACATGTACGAATATCACATCCCACATAGAGTAACATAAGATAAAAACACTACCTTCATTTGGCTGGGGTTCCAGCGAGACAGTTTTCAAGAACAAAATTGTGACTTTCCCTTGATTAACAGGTTACCAAACCCCACTTCCGCTAAGCGTCTGAGTGAAGTTTCAATTGACTATATACTGCAGGACGCCTTTTCACTATGACTGAACTTGCTGGCTCATTTTGTCTTAGTTTACAGACTTATTGTAACTTGTCGTCTACTGAGCTTTTCTGCTCCTGTTGTCTCTCCCGTCTCTACCTGTTATTCCTCCCTGCTTACTTGATTCCTCTTTTCTCTGTATATTATTTGCTGTGATATAAAAATCTGCATAAATAAAAAAAATTATGCTAGCTGGGCTGTCACTCGTGGAGGTGTATCTTTCGCAAGCTGAGGCTACCATCGTCAAGTGTGTGCACCTTTCATCCGGGGGCCTCCAGCTTCTTCATCAATACATCCTCATCAATTCTCATCCGCGGGTTGCTACTGGTCTTCATCCTGCTGCTCAGCCCCATAGGGGGCCTCCAGTCTCCATCATGGTTAGATCCTCCTCACCTCTAGCCCAGATATGCCCACAGGTCATGCTTCTGTACATCATCTCTCTAGGGGCCTCCACAGGGGTCTTCAGGTTGATTCATCGTTAGATCCTTCCAACCCTCATCCGTGGGTAGCTACTGATCATCATTCTGCTGCTCAGCCCCTTAGGTGGCCTCCAGCCTCCATCATGGTTAGATCCTTCTCATCTCTAGCCCACATACGTCCACAGGTCACGATTCTGCACATCATCTCTGTAGGGGGCCTCCACAGGGGTCTTCAGGTTGATTCATCGTTAGATCCTCCTCATCCCTAGGTACATGTTGCCACTGTGAGGGGACCAGTGGCATAACAAAGGCCGTGGCAATGCGTGGGCCCCCCGAACTCCAGGGGGCCCTCTAAGCTCAGTACACTGGTCTGAGACCTCCCAAGTGAGTCCAGAGGGGGCCCCTCCGTGTACTGTGCAAGAGGGCCCCCTTAAGTTTAATTACGCTAGTGCAGCGGTCTAGCTGGGTGAGACAGGGACAAGACTGGATAACAGGTGGTATGTGCATTCTGAAGGGGCAGGAATTCCCAGAGAAGAGCTAAACATAATCAATTAAACAGAAGAAAGCTGAAAAGGAAGGAAGGACAGAAGCTGAGGAGACTGGAGCAGGTTGTGATCAGGAAACTGAAAGTCAGCAAAGGGAAACTGTAAGAGAAGACAAACCCTACAATAAAGAGGTACAAGGGAAACACAGACACACTATCATAAGTGATCTCAGCTGTGACATGAAAAGATCTTACAAGAAAGCAAGCAGCAGAATAATCTTACAGAGTCTGGGGAAACACCCAGAAGCTCCTATTAAAAAAGAGTACTGGGTTGTTCTCTGTGCCAGAAGCACAAGGGGCAGAATCTACCTGGCACCTTTACTAGCAATGTCAATCAAGATTACAATTTGAACACACAAGGAGACAAAGGGGAGCAGTGGAGGAACATTACAGAAACTGAGCACAGGGAAAAGCAGGACTGGAATAAAGGTCAGGTTCAGGACTGGAATACACAGAACATAAGCCAATGAATTTAATGGAAAATTCAGGAAGGAACACAGAAACTGGAACTGGCCTCAGGGAAAAGCAGGACTGGAATCAATATCGGGTTGAGGACTGCAATACACAAAACATGAAGCACAGAGTTTACATTAAACAGAGAAGACAGAAAGAGTGCAGACCAGTGCTTAATTTGTAAATAAAAATGTGCCGGTGCTGGTGCCCAAAGCTCTCCTCTTAAACATGTGGATGGTGCATTTAAATGTGCGAGTACGGAATACTGAGGCAGCGTAATCCTGACGCCATGTCGGGCCTCTTCAATCCATTTGAAGCCACTCCCTGCTCCTTCATCTCACTCTTGCAGCTTTCTACTTTCTCCCTCTGTGACGCTTTTTCGTTTTTCCCTTCCTTCGTCTTTCCCATATGTGTCTTTTGCTCGCAGTAAATGCTTGAGACCAACAAATAAGTGCCGGCCCCCAAAAATAAGTGACAGTGCTCCACACCGGAAACAACAAGCACAAATTAAGCACTGGTGCAGACAACACCAGGTCAATGATTATCACAGAAACGAAGTGACAGAAAGGCTAGAGATAAAAACTGAATCAAAAGGCAAGGCTGGAAACAGAGAAGCCAGGACCCAGAGCACGAGGAGACTCAACAAGCATCAACCAAGTCAGTTTCAAGCTGCTGAAAAAACCTCAAGTTCAGAGGAGGAGACATGTGCGGAGCGTGACCTAGGTGCAAAGAATAAACCAGGTGCAAGGAATCAGGGAACCACCAATGAAGGGAAGACGGAACAGGGGCTTTTAAAAGGGAAGACCAGGCGAACTAAGGGCCATATGTACGAACACTTTTTCCCATAGACACAGAATGGGTAAAAACCTTTGCTACATCTAGCCCCAAGAGACATAAGGCAGCGTGTCATTGCCGTTCTGCTCCTGGGTTTCTGAGACTTTGTAACACTGAAATGAAACATTTGATGCTTCATTATGTTGCCGGTTCGCTACACTATCTTAGGGTGGGCAAGTGGGGTAACAAATCCTCCCCAGTAGTGAGCCAGGAACAGGTGCCTGAGCCTGCGGAGTCAAGGGGCCTCCCTATGTTAACAAGGGGTGATTGGCATATTGGAATGTATCTCCCTCACCAGCCATTCAGTGAGCTGACTGATGGATACACCCCACAAATGGGTTAAAGGACCTTACCCCTGCCCACCACAGCTTTGGGTGAGGGGAACTTTTACACAAGTTGCCCCACGCTTTCTCTGCTGCTGTCTGGACTCCTCCAGCTGGATCTTCCCTCCCATCTTCCATGAGTGAGTTTGTGCCCTGGGTCTTCCAGCAGGTTACGGCTCAGGCCCTCTGATGCCCGCTTCACGTGGTGGGTCTCTGCATTTATACCTTGAGTACCTCACATTTTACATCTGCTATTCTCTTTGCTCTCAGAGTGTAAAGGGCTGAAACAAAAAGTGCAGGAGGTGATGTAAGGGTAAAGTTGGGTCAAAATGTGCCTCTACATGGAAATTGTGATACCCTTCTACTTTCAGAGGACAGTCCAAGGTGGATACCACGGGTGTAATGTCTGTAGAGTCATGTATTGCGGTATGTAGGTCAGATACTGTGGCATCCCAAGCATTAGCTATCAGGTATTTACAGAGTCCTAAATTATCCTCTCTGTGCAGGGCAATGCCCTCTGCGCACTCCCACACCACCAACGATCGCGTCCAGGATGTCAGTGACAGAGGGTCAGGCGACTTCCACCTGCGGGTGACGAATTTTTGGCTAGTAAGAGGCAAAGATCTATGAAGAGGGATGTGACTCTATATTTTTTTGCGTTTAGGATATAAGCCCAGTATGCATGCCTCCCACGTAATTAATACGTCTCGTCCAGTGCACAGGGACAGGTAACGCTTCACTCCGTGCTAACAGCAGTATAGTCAAAGGCAGGACCACAGCATGTGTATAATGTCTGCATCTTCCGGGCAGCATCGAGAACACTCCACATACACGTGGTGGAAATATCTGTTGATCTTGGCAGGGGTGTGTACTATGTAAATTGTATTAAATGGAATCAGGTGTTTTCGGGGACATAGGTGGGACCCTCAAGCAATGTTCCCTCTAATTGTTTTCCACTGTGTGCGGCAGTGTGCGGCCTCTGTGCGCTGCAGCCAAGGAAACGTGCGCCAAGAAATTGACCATTCACGCGCACGCAGCGCATAACTAGCCAAGATCTTTGGCATTAGCCTCTCCATACCACTAAAGCAAAAAAGGGATATCATTGCTCCATGCAATAGGGCATCAAGGCAGTTTTGTGACCTGGTTGCACACCCCAAGGACATGACCTGTTAGGGGAGCACGTATAGCGCTCTAAAAGGCTTATTTAGGCTTAGAAAGTGATAACGCATATAAACTACCACAAAGTATAGGAATGGTGAAACATTTGATAACAGCACATTTTCTACTGTTCTGAAGCATTTCCTAGCTCATGAACCATTGATTTTCAAGACAAATATCACTTGCCCGCTTGTATGCTAAAGTACGCCAAATGATGTTTAAAACACTCCTGCGGCATTTAAACGCTGTTTTCATTGACTTCAATCCAGATTCAAATATGAGCATTATCTGCCTTAGGGGAGCACGTATATCGCTCTAAAAAGCTTATTTAGGCTTAGAAAGTGATAACGCATATAAACTACCACAAAGTATAGGAATGGTGGAACAACGTGCACGCTTGCCAAAGGGGCCTGCGCGATGGGGGAAGGAAAGGTGCGCGCGCGCTCACGCGCGCGTCTTAAAGGGTACATTGCCCTCAAGTATTGTGGACCATTCCTTGTCTGTACATGGCCTGCCGAGGTCCCCTCTCCAATTGGGCACGTAGTGCCTCGAGCAGTAGAGATGAGTGTATTCGCAAAGAATCCACCAACCAGTGAACACGGTGCCTGCCACGCCCAAGAACATGAAGGGAAGAACATGCGCTCTTGTGCCATGTCTCCCCACTCCCTCCCCAATGTTCTGGTGAGTGCGTTATGTAACATAAATTGGCCGGGATGGATTCCCTGCCCATCCATCAAAGACTCATATGTAAGAAGTTTCCCGTCTCCATATAGGTCTCCCACCATATGTAACCCCATCTTGTGCCAGTGGAGCAGTTCAGCTCTGGAGGTGATACGCCTCCCCCTCTGTGTTCCCAGTAGAGCGAGTGCAGGGGCATAGGTGGGTGCTTCCCCTGTGAGGTAGCGACTTCGACGAAAGCAAGGATATCCCACTGTAGGAGTGTAAGTTTATGATTGGAGCCTTAGTACAGGGATGGAATACGCGTAATAGTCGTGTTTGTCCCCATGCAGGTGTTGTAGCTGCAGTGCCCGACAACTGCGGTCCAGCCAACCATTGCGCCACCCATTGTAAATGCAATGCCATATCAAAGTGCTCAAAGTTTGGCACTGCCAGCCCGCCGCGGTCTGTCGGCTGATAAAGTTTAAAGAGTGCCACTCAGCAGCTGGAAGCATTCCATATAAAGTCTCTAAGAACACTCTCAAGAGATCACAAAAACAGGGGAGCGATGTATATTGGTGTGTTTGTGAAACAGTATAAAATTCGAGGTAGGGCAAGCATCTCAAGCATGGCTACGCATCCCACTACCGTCAGCGGCAATGACTTCTAGAATGATATTTGTGACCGTAGCGAGTTGACTGCTCTTGTGACGTTGCCTTCTAATAAGTCTGTATGCGTGTGGTACACCCTAATTCCCAGGTATCTGAACGTGGTGAATTGCCAGGTGAGGGGGATCCCAGCTAGTGTGAGGTGTGGGTTAGGTGTTGGGTTCAGTAGGAAGAGGCATGATTTGGTCCAGTTAACTCATAGACCACAGAGATCTGGGTATACACAGAGGGTATTTGTCAGTATATCCGCCACTAAGCTGATGTCCCTTAAGTATGTTAGTATATCGTCTGCGTAAAGTTAAATGACATGGATACCTCGCTTAGGGGTATGCTGCAGTCATTTCCTTGTGCACGTAGGCTTGCCACCAGTAATAGGGGAAGGGGACAACCCTGACGAGTGCCTCTGTATATTTTGATTGGATCTGATGTAAGGGATCATGTTTTAACTCAGGCGGTCAGCAGCGTGTATTACTAGGCCCAAGAATCGGACTCTGAGTCCATACCTTGGCAGGACCGCGAACAGGAAAGGTCACTCCAATGAGTCAAAAGCCTTTTCCAAGTCTAGGAACAGGCATCCCGATCTAGGCCATAGCTCCGGAGCATACTCAAGGATTCCAAAGAATCTTCACGGGTTTAGTGAAGTGGTACGGGCCAGAATAAAACCATTGTGGTCCGAGTGTATCAAAGAGGACACTAGGGGTTCCAGGCAATCCGCCAATAATTTGGCCAGTATTTTATAGTCGGAACTAAGCAGCGAAATGAGGAGCACCTACTTTGTTTTTTCATGTGGCTGAACTATGACCATGACAGAGATGTCAGAAAGAGAAAGGTCCAGATTGGGTGGGAAGGAGTCCCATCTACTTGTCTTTTTAGTGTAAGCAGCCCTGGGAAACAGTCTCTGCTCCGGCACACCTTCCAAAAGCTGATGGTGTCCTGCCTGCAGTTGTGCCGAGATGGTGGGCTGAGATGGTGAGCTTGTCTGCACGATAAGCAGCGGTGCAGTTATGATGGCTTTGTGAGCGATGCAGCTGATTAGAGGTGAGTGAGCTGCTGAAAGCTCAAGCCAGGCTTCAGCTGATATCCCTTAGGTATATTAGAATACTGTCTGTGTAAAGCGAAATGACATAGATACCTCGCTTAGGGGTATGCCGCAGTCATTTCCTTGTGCACGTATGCTTGCCACCAGTAATAGGGGAAGGGGACAAACCTGACGATTGCCTCTGTATATTTTGATTGGATCTGATGTAAGGCATCATGTTTTAACACGGGAGGTCAGCAGCGTGTACGGTAGGCTTACTAGGCACAAGAATCGGCCTCTGAGTCCATACCTTGGCAGAACGACAAACAGGAAAGGCCACTCCAAGGAGTCAAAAGCCTTTTCCAGGTCTACAACCAGGCATCCCAATTTAGGTCATTGCTGTGGTGCATACTCAAAGATTCAAAAGAATCTTCACAGCTTTAGTGAAGTGGTACGGGCCGGAATAAAACCATTGTGGTCCGAGTGTATCAAAGAGGGCACCAGGGGTTCCAGGCGATCCGCCAATATTTTGGCCAGTATTTTATAGTCGAAATTAAGCAAAGCTAGTGGGCAGTGAGCACTCAAGGTGGTTGTGTCTTTCTCTGCTTTTGGCAGCGAAATGAGAAGCACATGCTTTGTTTTTTCATGTGGCTGAACTATCACCATGACGGAGATGACAGAAAGAGAAAGCTCCAGATTGGGTGGGAAGGAGTCCCGTCTCCTTGTCCTTTTAGTGCATGCAGCCCCAGGAAACATGGCACATCTTCCACAAGCTGATGGTGTCCTGCCTGCAGTTGTGAAGAGATGATGAGCTTGTCTGCAGGATAAGCAGGGCTGTGGTCATGATGTCTTTGTAAATCATGCAGCCGGTTAGAGGTGGGAGAGCTGCTGAAAGCTTGAGACAGGCTTGAGCTTGAAGCCCGGCTCTGGCTCAGCTCGAGGTCCTGTAAGAACCCCCAAGCCCATAACAAGCAGAGCTTTTGTGTGGCTTCTGCCAGCCCCATCACTCTACCCTACTGCCCCCACCACTCTACCCTACTGCCCCCATCACTCTACCCTACTGCCCCATCACTGTACCCTACTGCACAAAGAGGTAAAAACAAAGCAGTGCCATTTGAGGTTAAAAGGAGAAACAAAGAGATACCGTTTAGTGGCTGATTTGTACAAAGTGAAACCAGAAAACCTGTAGTAATTGGTGCTTCCCCCATAACTAACCTCTGAAATCCTGGGCAAAAAGTCACTGATTTTCTTTTTTGCCTATGAAACCACTTTCAAATAAGTAAGTTCGGAATATCAGCAGTATAAAAACCTATTACGTTTGATTTGTAAGACTATGATGTTGCTTCACCTGTAAGAACCTGGACCATATACAGGGTTTACGTGACCACTATTTTGCCTCTTAATTGACTAACAGTACTTTCGCCAGGGTCAGGGAAGAGGAAGTAATGGCTTTAAGTTCATGTGTAAAAAGCCCATTTGAAAAGAAAACAGTTTTTCTAAGTACTTCCAAGTGCTATAAAGTGACACTAATATCAGAATTTCCATATGTTAAAGAAATGCCATTGTTTGCATTCTGGAGATACTTTCCCCTATTTCATGTGGCGGTCACTGTATGATTCACAGCGCAAACATTTTCAGGGCTCAGCTCATGCGTGGGCTCTAAGAGCCAAGGAAGACCCTTGGCTGGGCTCTGGCTCCGCCCAACCTGTTAATTTGTTGGCTCGCTCACCTCTACAACCTGCTTTGAAGCCGGTGCTGGCTGGCAAGGTGAGACACTGGATTTCCAGCAGGGTGGAGTGATGTGATCAAAGTTCTTCAGGCCCTTGATGAGACATACTTCAGCATGTGGGATGCTCCTAAGGAATGCCAGTGTGTAGTCTGGGAAGCTGTGGTGTGTGGCATTACAGTTATCCAGATGCAAGAGTACAAGATCTTCAACAGGAGTTTGAGGTTGTTTTCTGGGAGAAACACTTTGACTTTCATTAGAAGACAGAGCTGCTACCAGGTTTTGGTATTGTGTTGCTTGAGGGAGAGGTTGGTTTCTAGGGTGAATCCAAGTGATATGTTTCTACCAGGATGCTCTTTGAGAGAACACGCTTCCCAAAGAAGTCATACAGTTAATCATTTATTATCATTCAGTAACAGGAATAAAACATTAGTGTAATGAAATACTTCTCCTGCTTAGCCCATGGATGTCCTTTACTTGGTCATACAGGACTTTAGGAATTTAAACGGGTTCAACTGAAACCTATAGCTACATTTTAGAATGGGATGTGTTTTTCCCATAATTTCAAATTGTTCATCATGGTGTTTTGGGGCTAGATGGTTCACGGAGTCATAGGTTTGTAGCGGAGACGTGCCTTTAAGCTGCTGTCCATAGGATTCAATACCAGTGAGTCCCCACAACACCTCAGTTCTTGGTTAATCAGAGTTTCAGCAGTGCTGTTTTGTACTTTCCTCTGTTAAGGTAACCCAGTTGAAGGGCTTTCGCTTTGACTTCTCCTGCGTGTGTCTTCCCATCCACTGAAACCACTACAGCCTCTTTTTGCACCAGAAGGTTGTCCTCTGGTATGATTCATCGCAGGTGCCTACAGCCTCTCATCACTACTTCCTGCCCTTAAAGCTCCTTGCAGTCGATGTTTACCTGACCACCTCCCTTATTCTATGGGGCTTCCCCTCCCTCACCATTGCACCACGCACTAAACTTCAGGATATTTCCCTCCACCCACATAAGGCGAGGTGCTTTTTATACCACAACATGATCTTTAATCCTTCTCTCTTGGTTGACCACATGCAGGGGGGACAGAGGAGGGTGAAAGTGAATGCAGTCAGAAACTGATGAGAAATGACTCAAAGCCTCTGTCAGCAGTCTGGTGGAACAGGTGTTTTCTGTTCTGAGTAGGGAGGGATTTCCAGCATTGTGTTTGCAGAGCTGTGAAAGGAAATTCCACATGGAAGATACTGGAGGCCATTCACAAATGGCATTTTGTAGAACGTAAACTAGTGACAAAGTGGTATTACTCACATACTTCAAAAAGCTATTCACAAACCTACGGCCGGAGACCTGTAAACGCGCATCTCCTATTTTTTCTGTGCAAAGATCTCCGCCACACTTTTCCACGCTGATAGAAATTGCCACACACATTGCATTAGCAAATGTGTGTGGCGACAAGGGGGCATGACCTAAAATGGGGAACATTTACTACTAGGGGGTTAGGGGAATTTAAGGAGAGGTACATGCTAATTCAAAAACACACCCACAAAAGAGAAGCACCATTGGAATTCACAAAGTACACATCTAAGTTGCATCAATTCCGGGAGCGCTGTCCAAAGGGTAGGTCCATGGCAAATGAATGTTGACAAAAATTGTTAACTTGAGTCCTAGGAACGTGCTTCCCAAGGAGCCTGGTCTCAACTTGGGGATGGGCGACCTTTCTTTGACCTAGCCAGTTTACTTAAATGTAAGTGACTTTTTTTTTAATCCTAAATTAGGGTTTTTCAATTTTTCTTTATTATTTTGGAGAAGAGGTGATTAAATCTTATGTTTTTGGTCCTGACAAAGCATCAATGGATCTGGTTGGACCGCAAGACGCGAAACATGTTGACCCTGGTTTAGAGGCACTATATTAGTTATAGTCCTCTGAGGTTTGCTGCTCTTTGAGAGTAATTGAGCATCATAACTCAATTTATTACTTTCATTCTTGTTTTTTATCCTGGTCTTCATCCTTTTTGTACTGATTAAAATTATGATGTGTGTTGTGAGATGAATAACCAATTTTAAATGTCTTTTTTTTCTGTTCTCTCCAACGTGTGCTGGTGCCTGGATGCAGGCATCCCTGTCTGTATAGTTTGAACCCACCAGTCACTATCAGAGCAGTACGGCTTAGAGCCCCCTTCGGGGAGCCCGTCAGGCGTTGCAGCGCCGGCCTGGCGAGGAGCATTGTCCGATGATGATACCAGTCATCCATTGTGATGCTTGAGGGCTCTTGCTCCTGAGGGTCCAGGTCTCCTAGTATGTTAGAGTAGTTTGGAACAGTGTACCTTTGTTTATATCACATTTAAGTTGCTGCAGTCCTAAAGGTGTTAAAATTTGTAAATTTACTCCAGTCCAGCTTTGGAGTAAGTCAAACACCACACATGGCCAATCACAGGTACTGCAACACACTCTCAGTGGAGACAGGGACATAAAATAACATACATTTTACTTAGAACCTTTGACCCACACCAAATTCACATGAAAAGATCACTGACGAAGTTAGATTTACTTTACCAAATACACAAGCAAAATTGCTTACTAAACCACATTAAACATATCATTTTACATAAAGACTGCTAGAAACAATATAACATAGCATTCTAGTGTACCGCCTTTTACAGATATGGATGTTTTTTGGAATAACGGGAGTAGACATTTCATACAAAAAAATCCACTGCACGTCAACCAGTGCGAAAACCTCTATCAATAAAAAGCTTTTAAAAATCCATTGCCACTGATAAATGAGAAAACCAATGAGTTCTGTAATCATTCCTCATTCACATCAATCGTGTTTAACCCAACCCCCATTTAACAGATTTCTCGAATCAAAGCAGGCCAAGCCTTAACTTCAGAAGGTACATTTGCATTTCAGGACACAGTATCAAACCTTTTTCACACCTCCAAGGAAGTTGAGGCATTTACTGTGCTGGGCATACAACATCCAGGAATATGAGTCTCCTGAAACTCTCTGAAGCCGAGCTGCACAGGGAGCCTGGACCAAATGAGGCATACTGCACCAAACTAAGCACTCCAAGGTTGGAATTATAGGAGAGGAGAAAGATCCCCACTATTCACACAGTAACGTGCCTTCCTGAACTGTGGGATAGCTTTTTTTGCTACAAAGCATGTCCCAGGAAGGCAAAAGCATCACACTGCAGATGACGCTCAGGGCCCATATTCTTGTTGTATTCTTCCGACATACCTTTCTAGGATGCTTAAGAGGTAAAGGAGAGTTAAAATCAGCCCTTCTACTCAATTAACAGAGTAACCTACTTGGTCACACATTAAAATCCAGAAGGTGGTATAAAAGGTTAATTACAAATTAAGAGCCAAACTGATGGAAATGAATCTCACAAACATGCTATATAAGTATAAAATCACCGAAGGTGAAGTAAATCATCAAATGAAGTTAAATTGTATAAGCTTAAGGCATACAAGAATTTCAGTTGAGGCAATAAAAAAGATAAGAAACAGAATCTGATGATCCATATAAAAGTTGCGGTCCTTTTGCCTAATCACTGGACAATCCAAATTAATCTGTGTACCCTTAAATAATCTAAAGGAAAATCCTAATTAGGTCTCAGGAAATATAGGAAAGTGTCAGCATGACAGAAACCTCAGTAGAAGTTCTGATAGAGAGGTGTTGCAGAAAAAAGCCGCACAAAGGAATAAAGAGTAGAGAAGTCTGTACCCCTCTAAGTCTCAAGGGAATCTGCCCTCATCTAACTAGGTGAATACCAAATAAACCTACAGAACGTTCAAGAAAGCTACGTCATCCATGGTAAGGACTTCAAACTCTGTATACACTACCGCCAATAGCTCTCACAGCCAAAAAGTCACAATATTCCCAAACTTTCTGACCTCAAGGTTATGTCCCATATGTCCAGACATCATTTCTTTACTGCTGTAAGGCTTTGTTCAAGGGCATCAAACAACTGATAACATACGGTTGGCCATCAATTGGCTAAGCATTGCCAAAAAAGAAAATATATTGATGGTCCTTCTCTCATGTGATATGATGAAGGCCTTTGACATAGTTGATTTGTATTTTCTAAAAACCATATGGTCTAAAATACCTCTGGAACTATCAATGACATCACTCATCCTGGCAAAGTTTGTGCATCCCACGGCCCCCATTAAAATCAATAACAAACTGTCCCAAAGAACATGACTCCATTGAGGTACCAGGTAAGAATCTCCTGTTTCACACATTATATTGACCCTAACAATGAGTGGAGACAGATTTGTTAGTAAAGGTTTATGTTCATTTTTGTGTGTTTAGGTTACCATAAGTATGACACAAAACTAAGGGCCTCATTACGACTTTGGCAGTTGGACGAGCTGACCTCCAAAGCCATGGGGAGGGAGCTGCTGTCATGCCGGCTGCCTCCCCCCAGTCGTATTACAATGTTTCCACCAGGCTGACCGGCGAAAACATCATATTACGATGTTTCAGCCGGTCAGCCAGGTGGAAACAGCTCAAGGAAGCCGAGGCCAATGGAATCGCACAACAGCACCCTCGGATATGTGCACTGTCTGCACAGCAGACAATGCCCATTCTGAGGGTGCTAGCGGGGGCCCCCTGTGGCCCCCAGCACCGGCTTTCCACCGGCCTTTTCAGGGTGGCGACCCCTCATGAAAAGGCTGGTGGAAAGAGGACTCATGATCATCACGGCGGTGCTGAACTCAGCGCCACCATGGCCAACCATGACTCCGACCTCCGCCACATCGTCAGGATCCATAATCCTGGTAGTGGAGGCAGTCTTCTGGCAGTCTGACTGCCAGGGTCGTAATCTGGCAGTCAGACCGCCAGGAGTGCGGCGGTTCAACTGCCACCATGGGTTTGGTGGTCCTCGTACTGCCAAACTCATAATAGGGCCCTAATTTACTAGGGCTCACCAACATAAAAAGAAATGTGACATATTTTAAAGTTGCACTGCGTGCACGTTCTCCTTCTGTGTTTTCCCTTCGATGAAAATGTACTTTGCTCATGGCAATGTTAATTAGTACTGTATCAACTAATGTGCTGTAGAGGAAGCCTGCCGGAGGAACACACATATTGTTTCAGTGCTCATGGTTGATGTCCCTTTCTAGTGGAACAGTGCTCTCTTCACTATTTAAAGCAAGATTTCCGCTTATATGTAGGTGAAATATCCTAATAGTGTATTAATTTTGAGAGGGTTTCTAGAGTAAGCCTGTTTACGTAAAGTAACTTCTTTAAATGCTGAATGGTTGTTGACATAAAACTTTTACTAGTACTAGTGGTGCCACTTCACACCATGCGAAGAGCGTGGTTTCTTCTCGTAAAAACCTATATTATGTGATGTTTTTGGGAGGATGAGGGCAGGAGATTTTCTTTTCTTCTTACTTTGTAGTCTGTATGACAGATTGCCATTTGACTTTATACTTTGAATATTTGAGAGCTTTTTGCCTAGTCCTTGAAGGCAGAGTTTGTCAGTCTTCATACTGTTATCTATTTAGAATATTTCCAAATAATTTGTCTTCCTTTCTTATGAGGTAGACTTCATGTCAGCCCTCTTTTTTTGGCCCTATACTTAGACATCTTATTGATTTATGATACTGATGCAAAATTGAATTGACTAATTATTTGCCTTTTGCCTGCTGTAATGATTCCTAGTTTTTTAATACATCTTCATGGTTTGCACCCTAAACTCTTGCATTGAATGGATTCTCCTGTGTGGACTCTCTTGTGTGTATTTTCCTGTATTTGTTAATTGCCAGGGCCCTCGTCCTTTAGGACACACATGGCCTGAGCCGTCCAATTGGCCCCTTTAGTAGTAGAAAGCGTCTACAGATTTTGGTAGTAGAGGATGGTTACATGAAATCGGAGAGTAATGGCAAATTAATGGTTACAGCAAATGGGATGGTTCGCACAAATTTGATGTATTGCAAATTAGTGCAAAATCTCTAACTTGAATTTGCATCTCCTTATTGGTTAGAGAACCCCCTAGCTCTAATGTTCCTGAAATGGCATGGATTATCTTTATGTACCGGTCCTTCTGAAGCTGTCGGGGAGTTGCATTACATTTGTATGACTAGGGCTTAATAAAGCAAATTGTCTTGCATATGTGCATGGCTTGTTATGGGGTTTACAATGTGTGGGCGTTGTTTTGCTGTGAGCCATATGGAGTAATTGTTCGGTAGCGTGGGTAAACTGTATTAGTGATGATTTGAGGTAAGAAAGGTTTTCTGTGGCCCTTGCTGTTTACGTTTATTCCTCATATACACCTTTACATATCTCAATAAAGATGTGAAAGAACTACAGGTCCAATTGATTCATTTGGGACAGTTATGTTTCATTTACTATGAAAACATACAACAAAGGCTGTTGGTCTGACTCACTTTTTTTTTTAAACCATGTGGTAAAAGCAATAGGCCTAGAAGATTGGCTTGTTATTTCCCTTTTGAAAAGCCAGCACACACGTATTTTGTTACATACATTATTGTAGTGGGCAAGGGTTCTGGTGTTGGCTAACTCTGCAGGTAGATGATCTGCAGTCTGATAATCCTTGTGGTCCCGCTGCAGGAGAGTTGCATATTATTTTACCAATTGTAATTCAAATTAATCCAATCCAGGCGCTGCTCTCATGCAAGTATCCACTTTTATCCATTGTTGTGGTTTTCTTAATTCTGTAAATTGATTGAATGGGGGTTCAATGTCAATAGCTACCTAAGCAGTGGACTGTGCTCGTGTTGTCAACAATGGAGAGAAGTGCGGAAAGCTAGAGTGATCAGTTGATGTTGGCAGTCACCTAGATTGATCCTGAATAGATCACATTGTTGTCAAGGAAATCCTCCTAAACATGTTTACTTCACAACAAGCTGGCAGTGAGTGAACCAGGGCTGCTAGCTGTGATGGGGTGGTGTTATAATAACAACCTCTTATCATAAATACTAGAGGACCCGACAGGTATCATCTCAATCCATGGGACGGAGAGGAGCCTAAGGTGGGTCAGAAGGACACAGGATGGTGCAGTGGTGAGCCTGTCAACTGTTACTTGAAGGGGCACTTGGCTAGTCCTGCAAACATCTTTGTTTGTGAGCTATAGAACCAACCCCTTGTAGCTCTATTAGTAGGGACATGAGAAAAGGCGCACACTGGGTGACTTTGATGTTCAGAAAAAGGAAAAGGTTGATCTAGAGAAAGATGACCTGCAGATGCAAGTGTGAAAGATTTAGAGGCTGCACTCACTCGAATAGATGGAGACAAACTTGTAGTGTGTTCTGTGTTTTGCTCACTTAAGAGAGCTGGAACTATCTAACCCTTA
Source organism: Pleurodeles waltl (assembly GCF_031143425.1). Classification (NCBI taxonomy): domain Eukaryota; kingdom Metazoa; phylum Chordata; class Amphibia; order Caudata; family Salamandridae; genus Pleurodeles; species Pleurodeles waltl. Next base: position 38,377,589 of record NC_090445.1, read on the forward strand.
ACTGAACACGAGACTCTAGCATGTGACGGGACCATGAGCTATTTCAAGTATATTCCTGTGGGGGCTTCCTTTTACTGTGTAAAAGAGTTGTGCAGCCTTTGGTGCAGGCAGCAGCGGTTTCATCTTGAGGGTGGGGGAGCATCACCCACCCCCGCCGGCTACAAGCCAGGCAGGCAAAAATAAAATAACAATGTAAAGATTTCACTGCCATTTCATTTTTACCGTTACATCGCGCACCAGCCCAAGACATGCTGGGCATATCCTATGCTGCCGGCATGCTGAGGACTGGAACAGTGCCTTGACTGGAGGCTCCAAAGTGTGCATGTCATTTTGACCGGCTGTTTTGTGCCGGCCAAAGTGACATGCGCACTTTGATGCTCTTCATTCAGCTAGCTTAAGACAGCTGGGTGAAGACCAAGCACAGGCCCCTAGGACCTGAAGGAGAATCCAGCAAGGCCTCTCCATCCAATCCAGGCGCTGCTCTCATGCTAGTAAATGGCATGAGGACAGTGTCTAGATTGATTAGGGGACCTTTTCCTATACTGGAGAGCAGAGGAACACGTGGAGGACGCACAGCCCTTAGGTAAGTGCTGTTTTTTATTTCAAATGTGCAATGCATGTGTGTGTAATGCATGTAAGTGTATAATGCATGTAAGTGTAATGGTTGTGTTTATTTTATAGTTAGTTTTATGCTGTTATTTGGGCTTTTGAAGGGAGGTGTGGTTTACTTTGGGGTTTTGGAGGGAGGGGGTATTTTATTTTTATTTTTTTGCGAAGTGGTGAGGCACTTCACTCGTCCCACCCCCTTCAATGGGTACAAGGGGGCAGAGAGCCCACTAGAATCAGTAGATGGGTCTAACTGTTAAGAAAGTTCAACTTGTGATGATGATGGTCTGGAAGTGTGCAGCACTGGAGCCTTGCCAGGGCCACGGGGCCCATCTCCAATGCCGCCTGAATGTACAGGGAGTGCAGAATTATTAGGCAAATGAGTATTTTGACCACATCATCCTCTTTATGCATGTTGTCTTACTCCAAGCTGTATAGGCTCGAAAGCCTACTACCAATTAAGCATATTAGGTGATGTGCATCTCTGTAATGAGAAGGGGTGTGGTCTAATGACATCAACACCCTATATCAGGTGTGCATAATTATTAGGCAACTTCCTTTCCTTTGGCAAAATGGGTCAAAAGAAGGACTTGACAGGCTCAGAAAAGTCAAAAATAGTGAGATATCTTGCAGAGGGATGCAGCACTCTTAAAATTGCAAAGCTTCTAAAGCGTGATCATCGAACAATCAAGCGTTTCATTCAAAATAGTCAACAGGGTCGCAAGAAGCGTGTGGAAAAACCAAGGCGCAAAATAACTGCCCATGAACTGAGAAAAGTCAAGCGTGCAGCTGCCACGATGCCACTTGCCACCAGTTTGGCCATATTTCAGAGCTGCAACATCACTGGAGTGCCCAAAAGCACAAGGTGTGCAATACTCAGAGACATGGCCAAGGTAAGAAAGGCTGAAAGACGACCACCACTGAACAAGACACACAAGCTGAAACGTCAAGACTGGGCCAATAAATATCTCAAGACTGATTTTTCTAAGGTTATATGGACTGATGAAATGAGAGTGAGTCTTGATGGGCCAGATGGATGGGCCCGTGGCTGGATTGGTAAAGGGCAGAGAGCTCCAGTCTGACTCAGACGCCAGCAAGGTGGAGGTGGAGTACTGGTTTGGGCTGGTATCATCAAAGATGAGCTTGTGGGGCCTTTTCGGGTTGAGGATGGAGTCAAGCTCAACTCCCAGTCCTACTGCCAGTTCCTGGAAGACACCTTCTTCAAGCAGTGGTACAGGAAGAAGTCTGCATCCTTCAAGAAAAACATGATTTTCATGCAGGACAATGCTCCATCACACGCGTCCAAGTACTCCACAGCGTGGCTGGCAAGAAAGGGTATAAAAGAAGGAAATCTAATGACATGGCCTCCTTGTTCACCTGATCTGAACCCCATTGAGAACCTGTGGTCCATCATCAAATGTGAGATTTACAAGGAGGGAAAACAGTACACCTCTCTGAACAGTGTCTGGGAGGCTGTGGTTGCTGCTGCACGCAATGTTGATGGTGAACAGATCAAAACACTGACAGAATCCATGGATGGCAGGCTTTTGAGTGTCCTTGCAAAGAAAGGTGGCTATATTGGTCACTGATTTGTTTTTGTTTTGTTTTTGAATGTCAGAAATGTATATTTGTGAATGTTGAGATGTTATATTGGTTTCACTGGTAATAATAAATAATTGAAATGGGTATATATTTTTTTTTTGTTAAGTTGCCTAATAATTATGCACAGTAATAGTCACCTGCACACACAGATATCCCCCTAACATAGCTAAAACTAAAAACAAACTAAAAACTACTTCCAAAAATATTCAGCTTTGATATTGATGAGTTTTTTGGGTTCATTGAGAACATGGTTGTTGTTCAATAATAAAATTAATCCTCAAAAATACAACTTGCCTAATAATTCTGCACTCCCTGTATAGTGAGGTCCCATTCTAGAGAGTTTGCCTGTTGCAACCCATCAGCATTCGGGTATCAAATTTTGTGAATGACGATGACGCAACACATTCCAATCCCGCGTCTCTGGAGTTCACTCACTGTGCGGCCATCTTGCCGCATCCAAGCTCCACCTCCTGGCATATTCTTCAGGAGTTTATGTGTTTGTTCTGTTGTGAATGAGTGAGTGGGTGAATGCAGCCATTGGTAGGCACACAAATATAATTATGAATGCATGGGTAAGTGTCAGAATATATGTATGACGTATTTCAAAGTTGCCTACAATCACCCTTGAGTGAAGAGACACTTTCAGTAATGTGCCGGACCTATTGCCATTGCTCATACATGTATAACTGAATAACTGAATGAATGGATAACTGTTCGTGGAAACAACCGTGGCACGCTTTAGACCTATACCCCTATATCAACAGAGATCTGTAGTTGCCTCTGGATAAGAACACTTAGAAGTGGATGGCTGGAACAGAGTAAGTGAACAGATCTGAACCAAGCGAGTGCAGCTTTTAGTGGCAGAAAGCACCACTGATCCTGGGCAATAATAATGTATTTTATTTAAGAGACAACAGAGCTTCAGCTTGTGCTACCCAGAATATAAATGGACCATATGAGTGAAAGAGACAGGTGGAATTATTTAATCGGGTCCTCTCCTCCACATTCCGCTCTGGTATTGTACGCATTGAGAAGGATGTTTTCACTTGGTGAAAAAGTTCAGAAATTCCAGTTGTGGTTTTGGTTTCTCGGTGTGGTTGCTTGCTGCATGCAGTGTGTGGGCAGAAGTGTGTGAGGGGGAGGCAGGTCCTTTCTGTGTTTGACTCACATGGTGAAGGCCGTGTCATACCGTTCCTGGTTGAAGCCAAAACGTTTCTGTCCATTCCTGTAGTGATGGAAGGAATGCCTAAGAGTACAGCATCCCTAATGGTGACCTAGGGTAAGACAATTCTGAACAACCCTTCTAACACGAGAAAGCAACCCTACAGGGGCGTGTGCTCTTGAGCAACCCAGAACCCTTCACTGAGAGGGAAGTGGGTTAAGGGGTGGCATTACCAGAAGTGGTACCTCCTGCCACTCCACCACAGCGGGACTATACAAATGGCAGGCCTGTAGTGTTAGAAGAGCAGTGTGCAAGGGGGCAAGCCAGAGACTTAGGCCCATATGAACAATCCTAAGAAATCGCTATTTAGGAAATGTAAATTGGAATGTACTAAAACTGCGATTTCCTAATAGCAATTCCTATGAAGTTGCAATCACTATTAGGAAATCGCAAATTTGAAAAGGAATACCATTCCTACCTCTAGGCAAATTGGGAAATACAAAACCTTCCATACCTATGGGCCTAAGACCCCCCTAAATCTAATAGAAGAAAAAGTGGTGCTCTCGTAAACCGCTCCTTTGCCCTTGAGGCGTTCTCTGACCTCGTTGTCAGGCCAGGACGCTCCCCCCGCCGCGCAGCGCACCCTGCAGGTGCCCTGTCCCCTGATTGCCGCTGCTGCCCCTGTTCGAGGCCCTCCTCCACCCGCAGGCCCTCGCCTGCGCCTCATCCCTGGTGGCCCAGTGGTGGGCAGTAAGGTTTGCTTCTGTCGTGTGTCTGTTTTTCTCCTCGTTTGTCTCCTCGTTGCTGTCTCTGTTGTGTTGCTATTGTTACTGTCCCTGTTGTGCCCACTGTGTCCATTAGTTTTTGTACTCTGTATCTGTATCTGTAATTTGTATCTCTGTTCCTCTATTACTCTATTGTTTACTGTTTTGGTTTCATCTGTGCGCTTGACCCCGCGTGTCTCTCTCCTCCTCTGACCTCCCCACCCCCAATCCATCGCCATCCGCCCGCTTACCTGTTTTTTTACTCTTTTGTACTCCCCCTGCCCTCCCACCTCCCCCTCCCCTCTACTTCGGCCCCACCCCCCTCCCGCCCCCAGCTCCTCCTCCCTCCCTCCACCCCCTCTTAATGCAAATCACTGCGCGATTGCGCAGCGAGCGCGCCAATGGCGCACCGGAGGCGTGCCAGAGGCAAGCCCGTCTGCGCCCGTCCGCGCCCGGACCGCGCCCAGCGCCAGAACCCCTGGTCCTCGCCCGCCGCTCCTCACCCCGCCCAGGCTCAGCTACGACGCTACGTCCCTCCACGCACTCAACAACGGCCGAAACCAAAACCAACACTGCTACCAAGCCGCACCGAAGTACACCCACGGCCCGTTCACCTGCCGCACCTGCCACTTCTCCTCCAGACCGAACCTCCGACGCTGCATACTCCTCAACACCCGCTCCGCACGCAAACACGCCGTAGAACTCTGGGACCTGCTTGACAGCACCGCCCCGGACGTAGCCTTCCTGACCGAGACATGGTGGAAAGAATCATCCGCCCCAGACATCGCCATCCCAGACGGATACAAGATCTCCCGCAGGGACCGCACCAACGGCTACGGAGGAGGACTCGCCATCATCCACAAATCCTCCCTCAAGGTCACCACCCACACCGACGACCATTTCAACACCGCAGAGCTTCTACACTTCCGGATCCACACCGACCCCAACACCACCCTCAGGTACGCTCGTCTACAGGCCCCCCGGACCACGGGCCCAGTTCTGCGACTCCATCGCCGACCTCGCAAGCACCCACGCACTCACCTCCACGGACTACATACTCCTCGGGGACCTCAACTTTCACCTCGAGAACAACAACGACCACAACTCCACCACGCTGATCAACAACCTTGCAAACCTCGGACTCAGACAACTTGTCACGTCAACAACCCACGCCGCCAGACACACTCTGGACGCCATCTTTTCCACCAGCGACCACGTTACCTTCAACTACACCACCGAACCCTACTGGACCGACCACCACTGCATCCATTTTACCTACAACAAAAACACCGCACACCTCCAAAGCCGCCAACTCCCCCGCCGCAACTGGGGCAAAGTCACCAAAGAACAACTCCTCAGCACCCTCTCCCAGAACCCACCGAACGAGTCCACCGACCCAGACACCGCGGCCTACAACTTCAAACAGTGGATCAACGTCTGCGCCAACATCCTCGCCCCTCTGAAGAAACCCCCCAACAACCCCACCAGCAAGAAAGCCTCCTGGCCTCCAAACGCGGCTGCAGGAAACTAGAAAAGAAATGGCTCCAAGAACGCACACCGGTCAATCAGGATGCCCTCAAAGACGCAACCCGCCGACACCACCACCTCATCAGGACCACCAAGAGGTCCTCCTTCAAAGACCGCCTAGACAACAACGCTCATGACAGTAAAGAACTCTTCCGCATTGTGAAGGAACTATCCACCCCCAGCACCAACGTCAAGGACATCCCGCCCTCCCAGAAACTCTGCGACTCCCTGGCCGCCTTCTTCTACAACAAGATCGCCGACATCCACAGCAGCTTCAACACCCCGACCGCACCCTCCTCAGTCACCACCTCGTACCCTAGCATCACCAACCCCATCACCGCCTGGTCCAACGTCGACGACGACACAACTCGCACAATCATGAACTCCATCCACTCCGGATTACCGACTGACCCCTGCCCCCACCACATCTTCAACAAAGCCGACTCTATCATCGCGGCCCAACTCTGCAAGATTATCAACGCCTCCTTCGAATCAGGCACCTTCCCAGAAAACTGGAAGCACGCAGACATCAACGCCCTCCTCAAGAAACCAAAAGCCAACCTCAAGAACTTCCGCCCCATCTTCCTCCTCCCCTACCCAGCCAAAGTCGCAGAAAAGATCGTCAACCTTCAGCTGACACGTCATATCGAAGACAACAATGTTCTCGACCCCTCACAAACCGGATTCAGATGCAACCACAGCACCGAGACCGCCCTCATCGCCGCGACAGACGACATCAGACGACAACTCGACCGCGGCGAAACCTCCGCCCTCATTCTCCTAGACCTCTCAGGGTCCTTCGACACAGTCTGCCACCACACCTGACTGTCACGCCTCCAAGAAGCCGGAATCCAGGAAAAAGCCCTAGCCTGGACCTCATCCTTCCTCTCTGGCAGAACACAGACCGTTCGCCTCCCACCCTTCCGCTCAGAAGCCAACAACATCATCTGCGGCGTCCCCCAGGGCTCCTCCCTGAGTCCAACGCTGTTCAACATTTACATGGCCCCCGTCGCACAAGTGGGCCGCCGTTTCGACCTCAACATCATCACCTACGCCGACGACACCCAGCTCATCCTCTCCCTCACCAACGACACTGCCACTGCCAAAGCCAACCTCCACGAGGGTATGAAGGCAGTCGCCGACTGGATGAGAGATAGCCGCCTGAAGCTCAACACTGACAAGACAGTAATCCTCATCCTCGGGACCTCCCCCTCTGCCTGGAACGACTCATGGTGGCCCACCTCCCTCGGAACCCCCCCGACGCCCACCGACCACGGCCGCAACTTGGGATTCATCCTCGACTCCGCACTCTCCATGGACAGACAAGTCAACGCCGTCACCTCCTCCTGCTACAACACCCTCCGCAGGATCTACAAGTGGATCCCGACCGACACCAGGAAGACAGTAACCCACGCCCTCGTCAGCAGCAGATTGGACTACGGAAACGCACTCTATGCAGGAATCCCAGCGAAACACCTACAACGCCTCCAACGCATCCAAAACGCCTCAGCCCGACTCATCACCAATGCACCCCGCCACAGCCACATCACCACTCACCTCAAAGGACTCCACTGGCTCCCCGTCAACAAAAGGGTCACTTTCAAGCTCCTCACCCACGCACACAAGGCACTTTACAACGCCGGCCCCTCCTACCTCAACGACAGACTCAACTTCTACACTCCAACCCTCCAACTGCGCTACGCGAGCCTCGCCCTCGCCTACGTCCCCCGCATCCAACGAACCACCTCCGGCGGCAGATCCTTCACCTACCTCGCCGCCAAGACCTGGAACACGCTCCCTACCTACCTCCGACAAACCCAAGACCTACTCGCCTTCAGAAGACTACTCAAGACCTGGCTCTTCGAGCAGTAGCAATCCTTCCCCCCCTCCCCCAGCACCTTGGAACCCTAACAGGTAAGTAGTGTGCTCTATAAATATCTGTGATTGATTGATTGATTGAATGAACGCTTCACGCCACTGCAAAAAGCGGACTTTGTGAGCCTTGTTTCAATTTGCACATAGTTACTATCGGATTGGATTCAATAGTAATAGCTTTTCCTAAGTGCCCATTTCGCATTTAACTAAATGTTATGTACAGGGGGTTTAAAAATCACAAACAGGAAATTCCTATTTGAGATTTCCTATTTTGGTATTCGCAAAATGAGATTTCTACGGGGTTGAAATCACAATTTGCTACGCCACAGAGCCCTTTGTACATTGGAAAAGGGTGTTTCGCAGTTCTTAACCAGACGAAATTGCAATTCGGTCCGTTATAAAATACAAAAAGCTTTTGGATAAATGGGCCTCGGACCGTACTCCTCAGCTTCCAGTTAACTTCTTAGCAGCTGTACTGGCTGGAGGGGTTCCAATGGCAACCCTATGTCTTACCTGCAGGGATGAAGAGGTAAGACCCATAGTCATTCAGGAGGTGGATGGAATGAATATGAGCCCGGTGCACCGCAGAGTTTTTACACTAAGATTAAAACATGACAGTCCAGTTGGGTTCTTGCTTGTGGGCATCCTCATGGGCAGTGCAATACCTGGCATAATATACCAAAATGAGTACTCAAGCTAGTATTCTAAAACCCCTTCACGAACTAGTGAAACATCTAAAATTGACTACCAAAAGGTAGTCTTTAGTCATCCAACCAATGAACCTTTGACCTCCACCTAGTTCGTCTACAAAAGTAATAAAATCGAACTAAAGGATATTAGAAGAAAACAAAGAATCTCTGCTCCAGGATCCGCCTGTTTGGGTTGGTGGTATGTGATGCGGCTTACAGCAACTGATCCTGGTGTGGGCCTGTGCAGTCAGAGACTAACAGACTGATTCTGAGGAGGCGGGTCTGAAGAATCTGCCAATAAACCGCACAGAAGAGCATATTTTAAAGCCCCTTTCGCTGCGATGCATAGTGCAGACCCATATCTAAGAGGCCATGCAAAGCCACTTGGCTTTTCATTGCCTCGTAGATATGGTGTAAGGCAACGCAGCGCAAGTCACTGCGTTGTCTTACAATGCATCAGGGACCTGTTCCATGGGTGCTGCAGTGGGTGTTCCCAAGCAACACCCATGGGTATTGATGCATTCCCGGGGCAGGGGCTGCGAGGAGAAATATATTTATTTCTCCTCGCTGTTTTCCTGTTTCTGTGTGTGCTGCAGCACACATAGAAAGTGGAAAACGCCTCCATGGATTGTTTTTGTGGAGGAAGATGCCCCTTCCTGCACAAAAACAATCCTGCATGCAACGCAGGCACACTTTCACCATGGCGCAAGGATGCCTACGTTAACGCTAGGCAGCAAATTGTGAGCCAGCGCAAGGGAAAAGGACAGAAATGCACCATATCTTGTAAAGACTGTGTCCCCATTTATTTGAGGTGGGGGATTGACCAAGCCCATGGTGGGCAGCATTCACCCCTCTTAAAAAAAAATGATTCCCTCTTGTCTAGTGGCCTTTTCCCCCCTGGGGGGCAGATCAGGGGTAATTACCCTATCTGCTCCCCAGTGGGGCAGAAAAACTTTGGTCCCCATTTATGTGGAGTGAGGGCTTGGCCATGCCCATGGTGGGCAGCCCCAACCCCTCTTTTATTTAATAAAAGAAAACCTGGTATCTAGTGGGCAGATTAGGGGCAATACATGTGGAGAATACCCTTTTGAAAGTTCTCCATGAAGGTGATGCCTCCAACAACCAAGGATATTATCAGCATCCAGTTTATTCTTTAACATGTACAGTGTCCGGTAAGTTACATCGTAATGATCCCAACCAACCTCTTCTCGTATATATTCCCTCAGACCCACATTCAAAAATACACTGCCTTCGTGAGACCACACTGTTTATTTTCCCCGATGAAGGCAATATTTGAAATGGTCACAAGCATTACAGCACACGTCCTGCTCATGACTATTCCATTACAACCACCACTAGTATGAACATAAACATAACACAAGCGCATGTCGCTCTCAAGCATGTAACACATCTTTTCCCCTTAATTTGTTTTTACATTAAGACAAAATCTTGGAATTTCCTAGGTGGGCAAAGTGTCCTCACGCTCCTGGATTTATCCTTGACAATTTCTGCTTCTCTAGTAATACTATCTTAATTCACTCATGTATTCTTGACACATTCCTGTTCAGTCACATCCAAAAACACATTACTTGCATGTTTGTCAGAAAAATTATCTTTTCCCCAGAACAAAATAACTCTATGGAGATTCCAGACACCTCCTCCATCTACTTGCACTGCATTTCTGAAAACCTCAAGCACTTGTGAGGCATCTGACCAACAAGCAAAGCCCTTACCATCCAATTTCCCCTTCTTGACATGAACCATATTGCCAACATTCACAATTTGCCTGCTTACTACACTTCTCCTTTTTTTAAAATCCTGATTCATTTTATCTTTGTACTTTTCCACTCTGCTGCAGATTTTCTTAAAATCAATTTCCCCAATCTCACCCACCCTTTTTGCTTTGTTCTTCAGCCACCAAGGCACCAGCCTTGTGCTAGGTTTGTGCCCCCTCAATAACTCAAATGGGCTAACATTGGTCACAGAATGGGAAGAGTATCAAGGCATTCTTCAATTCAAACCACTCTTCACTGACAATTGAATAGCTTCTTTGACAACATGATTGAATCTTTCAACCTGACCATTCATTTCAGGATGGACACCGCAATCCTATTATGTGTTACACCACACTTCTTCAAATAACGTTCCACATATTTACTGACAACCTGCGGACCATTGCCCATCACCAATTCTTGGGGAATGCCTTCTCTGCAGAAAATTGTATCCAAAAATTCTACTGCAAGGACTGAAGTGACTTCCTTTACCATTTGAATCTCAGGACATTTCAAGTAATAGTCCACTAATATGATATAAAAAGCCTCTTGTCTCGGTAACACTGCAAATGGCCCCATGATATTTAAGCCTAGCTTCCCCCATGGTGCTTTGGGAAATTCAACGTTAGAAGTACACTTCCCACACTCTCTTGCCTGGTGTTCAACAAAGGTATCTGTCCCTGGCCACCAGAAATTTGCTCTAACTCGACCACCAGTACCTGAGTTGCCTGTGTGCCCTTCATGAGATATATCCACTATGAATCTTCTCAAGTTAAGAGGAGACAAGAATTTATCTCCTCACATTATAATACCATTCTGTACTGCTAATCCCTTTCTTACTTTGAAGTCATTTATTGTAAATTGCATAACTTTATTCAGTTTGCAATCTTTCTCCATTTCCTCTTTCCATTTAGCTTCCTGTATGACGGGTTGATGTACACCAGTTATTGTCCTCTAGCGGGAATGCCACCGCACATTCTTCCACAGCAGCCTCATCAGTATTGTAACTTGGTACAGGTAACCTGGACCTGCAATCAGCATCCACATTAGTCTTTGCAGGCACAAACTCTAACTGATACCGGAAGCTTTGCAGTCTAGATGCCAAACTGGCTAACCTAGCAGACATCGTCCTCAGCCCACCCAGTGCCATAATATGTACTAAGGGCTTGTGGTCCATCTTGATGATAAATTTCATTCCCCACAGAAAGGATCTAAAATGTTCTGCTCCCCACAAACAGCTTAACAATTCTCGCTCAATCACAGAGTAATTTTTTTCAGCATCACATACGCTCCTGATGCATAAGTCACTATCAGTTCCCTGTTTTGATCTCTGCATCAACACGCCACCAAGCTCACAGCCACTGGTATCAACCATAACCACACTTTTCTTTCTAATAACAAAAGGTTTAAGGCACGGTGCATTTACAACCAATTCTTTCAAGACATTGAAAGCTGCTGTCATATTAGCTGTCCATTCAAAGTTTGCATTTTTCTTTAATAAACACCTGAAAGGATCCACCTTGGCCATATAGTTAGGAAGCAACTTAGCATAGAATTCCATAAGCCCAAGGAATGCCACCAACTGCTTTTTACAAGTGGGAATTGGAGCATTAATAATGTTTCCTGCGTGATTACCCTTAGGTTTGATACCTTCACCGCTAATCAAGTTCCCCAAATACTACAAATTTGCACTTGTCTGCTCGTAGAGTAAGACCTTTTGATGATAAAGCCTCCAAAACTTTCATTAGATCATTATCATGTTCTTTTGCATTTTATCCAAATACAGCTATGTCATCTTGAAAAGCTATTGCCCCATTTAACCGTTCCAGCATTTCTTTCATGAGTCTTTAAAAGACAGATCCTCCGCTGGCTAGGCCAAACGGCATACAACAGAACCAGAAACATTCTGGCATAATAAAAGTTGTGAGATCTTTGAATTCTTCATCCAGACACACTTGATGATATGCACTTGCAAGATCTAAACACAAGAAGACTTGTGCACCAGCTAGTTTGGACACTATTTTGTGTAAATTGGGAAGGGGATGGACATCAAACCAAACAGCATTATTAAGATTGAGTAAATCAACACAGAGCCTCAGATCTCCAGAAGATTTGACAGAAATTACAACCCGGAGACACCCATGGTGATGATTCTACAGGCTCAATGATGTTTCTTTCACACACATCATGAAGTATCACCTTGAGTTTGCTTCTATAAGACAGTGGAACCTCCCTCACTCTATGACGTGAAGGCATGACACTGTCACACAATCTAATACAATGCTTAAATTCTATGTATTCCCCTAACTTGTACCTGAAGGCATTAGAAAATTGTAACTTTAACTTGTGAATGAAATGTGTGGCCTCATTACTATCCACCTTGGAGGAAATTTCAATACTGTACACAGGAGGATCAGCCCTTGGGTCCAGTCTGATACCCATTTCTCAACACAGCGTTATTATCTTGTTCAGAACTGTCATACGTACTGACACAATCATCCTGACTTTGAACCAGGTTCACTCTCCTAGGGGATGACCTACAAACACTACCAAAATGCCCCTTCTTATTACATCTGGAAAAATATTTTTCAATCACAGGACACAATTTTGAGCTGCCTATATGTCCATTACTGCCACATCTATAACACAAGGCTGTATTATATATTTTTTTGCTTCTGGTCTTTGCAATTTACAGTTTGTTTCTGGTTTGTGTTCATCTGAATTTTTTCTTTTTGCTTATCCCCGCTTTTTGATACTATCTGTACCTCATTTGTTTCATAACCTCTTATTTCCTGTACAAACTTTTCAGAATGTTCAATGGCTTTATGTTCCAATGGTATCATTAAGTGACATGTCAGTTGTGGTCCAAATCCTTTCCTGTATCTTCTTGTTGTCAGTTCTCATCAAAATTTGATCTCTTACAACTTGCTCATATATAATGTGTTCAAAGTCACAAGTCACAGCTAGTGATAAAAGTGTGGGTATGTACTCCTCTATAGATTCATCAGCACGTTGTTTTTTAGAGTAAAAGATGAACTATTTTTGGCGCATACATATGTAGTGTGCACATCCACAAAATAACCCAACCATCACATCATACCACCTCTTTTTTTTAGCTATGCTGCAGAGCATTAGAGATACTGAATAGCAAGGCAAAAAAACAAGTGTGGCATACTCTAGGGGGCATGGCCTAAGCACCGATGGAGTGAGGCGTGGTCTATGGGAGCTCCTAGTGAGGCTCCCACATCCCGCCCCATCCTAGCATGAGCCTGAGGCCCCAGCCACTGTGGACCCTATGAAGAGCATCATATTGCCCAGTGCCCCCCGATCAAGCCCTGGTGAAGGATTTCCTGTGGAGAGGGGCCTCCCACTGTTGCCAGATTACTGCACGTCACAGGGTCCCGGAGCCACTTTGGCATTGTGTTTTGAGACACGTCGCAGAGAGGTATTGTGACGACTGTGTTAGCTGCAATCTACTGGCTTTGGGGGTTAGCGAGGCTGTTTCCCAACCATTACCACCTTATACTGCTAGTGCTGCCTGAGGCCCCCACGTGTCTTCAGCAGAGGGAGAACCCTGATCCCTCCCCGTTGTGCTAGGTGGCAACCAATGGACATTTGTGGAGTGGGAAATTGTGTGGGGCTCAGGAGAAGCTCTGCCACCTCAGCCTAGGAGGGCTGTGAGTGTTCCTATTAACCACGGTGTTCCATGTTCTCTTTTCACTTTCCTCATCTAACACAGTGCTGCACCATAACCTATGAAAAGAAGTGCTGGTGCCAGAAGCGGGGACCCCCTGAGCTCGAAGATGTGGGTGGTGGGATGGTGTAGGTCCCGTAGGACAAACTGGACTCTATCATGCTGCCTAATAGAAACTCGAAAGACACCCTGGAAAAAAAAAATGATTCAGTGGTACTGGACCTCTGCCTGCTCAGGGTGGACCATCATAACATAGCTGAGTGCATCACAGCCACTGAACTTACACTGCAAGATATGGTCCAGATCAATGGAGAACTGAACATGCAGATGGAAGATGTCCTTGGGAGGGTCAGAATCCTGGAGGCCTGGCGGAAGATACTGAAGGTTGTGCCCACAGAAACAATATCCAAGTTGTGAGAATGCTTAAAAGGATGGAGGGAGCGAACATGGTTGCTTTCCTGGAAGATTGGATTTGGCGAGTGGTAGCCCTGGAGGGCCTGTCATCTTTCTTCACCCTGGAACGGGCACGCAGAGTCCCCTGTGCTGGCCATTGGGGTGGTGGGCATGACTCCTGCCTTTTCTAAGGCAGGAGTCATGTGGCATGGTAGGTTTGGCGTCAAGAAATGACGCTAATCTGGTTAGAGTCATCTTTTTTTACTCTAACCAGCCTAGCGTCATTTTTTGGTGCTAAACCCCCTTCTCCCATACCGCCACCCCCACCCGCCTAACGTCAATTTTTTTGACGTTAGCCCACCCTTTGCGCCAGATTGCACCATTCCATCAATATGGGCCCGGCTGCCGTCCTGGAATGGTGCAAGCCGGCGCTATACTTTTTTACACAAACCTGCACAGGATTGCATCAAAAAGTATGAATATGGGCCTATATACGCAAGATGCAATAAATCAGTCCTTCGCCGAGTATTATGTCACACTTGAATCCACTAGTAGTGCGCCGTGTGAAAAAGCCATCCGGGAATGGCTGACCAATCTTCCACCCCACAGGCTGGCACCGGAGTCAGTGAAAATGTTGTGTGAGGATGTGACAGAGGAGAAACTCTGTGCTGAGATCTGGCGCACGGCCCATGGGAAGGTTCTGGGAATGGACAACCTTCCGCTGGAGTTTTATGCTACCTGCAGTGATTTGCTGGCTCTCTGCCTGGTTGCACTATACCAAGAGGCACTACTGACTCACATCCTGGCCCTCACACTGCGGGAGGCCCTGATTGACCCTCTGCTCAATACCGAGAAACCTGCCACTGATGTAACGGCTTACAGGTCATTTCCAATGCTAAACTTAGACTACAAGCTCCCTAGTGGAGTTCTGGCACAATGGCTTGATACACACTGACCAGTCAGGCTTTATTGCCAGCTGTAGCACAGCACTCAACATCTGGCGCCTACCGAGAGATGGCTTAGCCCTACTGGAATGGGTTGGCTTTATGTTTGTGGACATCGAAAAGGCTTTCGATACTCTAAAGTGGGCCTTCCTCGGTGCCGTCATGCTCAACATGGGATTGGGGCGCCGCTTTGTGGAGAGGACTTTTCTGCTCTAAGCGAGTGCTGTGGTGTAGATCTGAACGGTACAAACGATCTCTGGACAATGTAAAGTGGCGGGGCGTTCCTGGCAGGTGGTGGGGCCAGTATACTCTCTGCTCTTCACCCTCACAATGGAGGAACTAGCTTGCGGGCCCGCAGCGGGATATTTTATGCTGGCATCCGGACCTGCGGACTTTCCCTTTACATCTCACTCAACGCGGATGAAATGGTCCTTTACGTGGGAGTAGTGCTTAATTTGTAAATAAAAAAGTGCCGCTACCCAAAGCCCCCCTCTTAAACATGCGGCTGCCGCAATTAAATGTGCGCACACGGAATACCAAGGCAGCGTAATCCTGAAGCCATCTCGGGCCTCTTTAATCCATTTACAGCCACTCCCTGCTCCTTCAGCTCACTTTGTAGCTTTCTGCTTTCTCCCATTGTGACGCTTTTTCATTTTTTTCTTCCTCCATCTTTCCCATATGTGTCTTTTGCTCGCATTAAATGCTTGAGGCAGAAAAATAAGTGCCGGCCCTCAAAAATAAGTGCTGGTGCTCTGCACCGGAAACAACAAGCACAAAGTAAGCACTGCATAGGAGACCTCTGCAGGGACCCTGAGAAGGTGGTGCATCTCCTCTCAAGTTTTGGGGAGGCCTCAGGCCTTCGTATAAACTGGCTTAACACTAGTCTGTTTTCAATTCGCAGAGACAGGAGCGAGCCCCCGACTCTGGGAAACATGAGATGGGAGCCAACTGCGGTTCAGTACCTGGGGGGGAGGGGAACTCCCTAACCTCCTGGAAGGCACTATGGGGGCAGCTGTAGCAACTTTTCAGACAAGCTTGGGGTTTTGGGGGACCTTGCCCCTGTCGGTGACGGGCCACATAGCCATAGCTAAAATGGTTGCCCTACCTCGCCTTTTGTTCTTTTTTGCAGCCCTCCCACTCGTGGTGTGGTGGAGCACATTCCGAGAATTAGACACAGTTCTAACTGATCTGATATAGGGCAAGGGGGGGCAACGTGTTGCGTTGGGCAAACGTGAAATGGCGACCACAGAACGGGAGGATGAACGACCGCCACTTCGAGTCATACTATCTGGTGGCACAGTTGCAGTGGTGCAAGGTAGGGTTTCAGAGGCGACAGACCCCAGGAGTGCTGGAATTACTGGGCCCACCTGACCGGACCAAGCTATGGACCCTTCTGCTTAATCCTAGGTGGGGCTTGCATGGAAGACGGAATGATGTGATGCTTCAAGCTTGCGGGCCACGAGTGCTTCGCAGGATGTGACTGTGGACCTCGTCATCCCCTGGGCTACCACTTCGGGCCCTCCTCATGAGGAAGTGGGGGGGTTGCATGCAAGACTGGGATACAGTGGGTGCAGTTTACGAAGATGGTATGTTGCGGTCTTTTGGCAATATATGTGCAGAATCAGACCTTCCAGCAAGGCAAATTCCTGATGTATGGTACAGTGACGGTGGCTGTGCACAGATTCTGGGGGAAGTGGGTAGGAGAAATTCCTTTGTGAAGGCACCACTACACGCAGGCTGCTTTTTGGGCTCCATGGGGCGCTTCGGGCAGATGTACGCTCCCCCCTTACGATAATGCACAACCGCTGGGAAACCAACTTTGGCTTGCCGATTATTGATTGAGATTGGCCCAAAATTTAGGAGGTTGCACCGAAGATATCCCGCAACACCCATTTAAACGTATTCATTTTTATGTGCTGCTTCAAGCATAACTCACACCCCTGAAGCTCAGCGTCTAATTTCTGCTAACCTGGCCTGAGTACCTGTGTTGTCATTGTAGTGTCCTGCTGGACACGTTCTAGTGTTTCACCAGCCGCTCGGCTGAGGGCTGGCCTTACACTCACACTTACACTCACACCCCACACCCATCCAACACAGGCATCATCAGTCAGGTGACCCTGCCAATAAAAAAGGGCCGGGCGCACGTGCTCAGGGCCAGTTGCTACAACCATGTTATAGTGTCTGCCTCATGTTGTTTCAGTAGTATGAGGGCCTAGGGCCCCAACACTACAGTCAGGCTGATCCTGGCATCCTTCTGTATTTGTTGTGGAGCTATGTCTACTGGAACTCTTATTGGTCAGAGATGATACGACTCCTGGCAGAAGTTACGGGCTGTTCCCTGACCCCACACCCTGGATGCAGTGGCATAACGCAACTGGAGCCCTCCTTCCCGCCCTGTAAAGAACATGGAGGCCCCCGCTGGACTCAGTCAGGCTAGGTGCTGTGCTGAGGGAGTCTCCTGAAGCCACCCCCCCCCTAACCCCGCAGCGCCGGGGCTGGGGATCCTTTGTTACGCCATTGCCTGGATGTGCATATTAGGCCTACATCCCTGACCTGTTAGCGTAATATCAAGTCCTGGTTCAAAGACCTAGCCCTTATACTCGACAAACGTACAATTACGATGCACTGGAAACACCCACTGGGACCAGGGTTGACCACTGAAGAGCTTGCTGCATTGGGTGCAATGGGGGCATGAGGGGGCGCTGCTTCGAGAGGCACCAGGCATGAGACCCTGGGACTCTGCAAAAGCATGGGGGGCGATACTGGCTGAACTGCGTGGCGGGGAAGCTGCGGATGAGACTCCAGCTCTGATTAGGGAGTCAGGTGGGGTCATGCTTTGGTGGCCAGAGCCCGGGCTCCAGTGCTTAATTTTTACTTATTTTTGAGGGCCGGCGCTTATTCTTCTGCCTCAAGTAAAAGACTGACATGGAAAGAAAAAGCGTTACAATTGAGGGAAAGCTAAAGGGGCAGGGAGTGGCTGTAAATGGATTGGAGAGGCCCGAGATGGCTTCAGGATTACGCTTCCTCAGAATTCCGTGCTCCCACATTTAATTGCAGCATCCACGTGTTTAAGAGGACTTTGAGCACTGGCACGTTTTTATTTACAAATTAGTCACTGCCGGGCTCCCCTTGGGCGGTGCAGAGCTGCAGGATATACCTGCCTATCCCCCCGCACCCGCCTCATTGAGGTCTCCTGAAGTTAATGGGGGGGGGGGGGGGGGGGCGGTGATAGGAAATAGCAACATGCGTGAGATGGCCAAATCTATTGTATCTGGCCGGAGTCTAGCAGTGGAGGATGGAGCAAACAATATATTGGAGGTGGGGGGGGCGAGGGGGAGTTAGAAGGGATGATCTAATGGGGGATGCTTATTTGTTTGATCAATGCAAAAAGATATCCTGTCAATGTATAACTGGTACAAATATGCTCCCCGCCAACCTCTGGAGCGCCCTTAGATGTGTGCAATGCATTCCTAAGTGTTTAATGCTATTTGCTGGAGCTGCTGACCGAAGATGCACAGTGCTCCGCTCCCCAGTGGAACAGGCTGGGATGGATGTTCTAAATGTACAGCAAATGGTATTGCTCATCTAGTGTTTCAATAAATAAAATTCAGTTAAAAAAAAAAAAAATTGACGTACTCTCAACTTAGTCCTCACCGGCTCCTGAGAGGTAACCCCACCAAGTTTTCTGACCCTATTTCACTTTCAGGTTGGTTCTGCAGTGTACCGGTTGGTCACTTTTGGTACCGTCAGTGATGAGTCTTAGGGCCTGATTTATTGAATGTTGAGCCGCCTTAGCGTCATTTTTTTACGTAAAAGGTGTGCAAATTTACAAAATATAATTCTATTTTTTAAGTTTGTCCCGCTTTTGCGTCACAAAATGATGCAAAGACTGCGCAAACATTTCATAAATCAGGCCCTTAGTGGTTGGAACTACCAAGTTTGGAACCTGGGGAACCAGGTTTGAACCCTGGTCACCTAGTGTAGCCCAGCACCTTGTGATCCTGGGCAATTCACTTAATCTCTCTGCAGCTAAAACGTGAAATTCTAACTTGATGTGCAGGACCTTGCAGATCGTCTCCCGACCCCCCACTTTAAGTACAGTGCTCTTGCTTCCTAGCTAGGTGGGTGCTACATAGATACCAATCCATACTTAACAGGGTGTTGGCACTTGGTGGCTGCACAGTTCCCTTGTTAGGAGCAGGGGTGGCTCCTCCATAATAGTGAAGGAGCAGTGCCCCTCCCGCTCACAGTCAGTGAGTGAAAAAAAAATGATAATAAAACAATTTTGTTTTCATTTTATTTTCGACTGACTGAGCTGATAGAATCTAGGGCGGGACTGGGCCAGACCATGGCTGGGAGGAGGGTTGGATGGCACTGTAAGTGCGCATGTCGGTTTGGCCGGCTGTCTGAAGATGCCCAAATCAACATGCGCAATTACATTTCTCCAACCCAGCTGTGTTACACAGGCGGGTGGAGAAAAGGCACAGGCTCCTGCCTGAGCAAGCGTCAGACTGGCCCACTCAGGCCAATCCCGGCGCTGCTCTCATGCTTGGTATAGCGCGAGAGCAGCATCTGTATTGGGTGGGTAGTCTGTGCTGGGAGGAGAGGACCACCGAGGTGGCCGGCAGTGGCAGGTAAGTCTTTTTTCAAATTATTATTCCCCTAACCACACCCCACCCACCCCACCACTTTAGATTGGCAACAGCAGCCACTGGTTAAGAGCCCAGACTTTTGTATGTACCTTGAAACCAATGTATTACTAATGGTCATAGAAGTGGAAGAACTGTATATGTTAAGTACAAATCTTGCAGATCTGCCAGTGTGTGCGTGTGCGTGCTCACGTGCCTTGAAGTCAGAGGTGGGATGGGCCTCACTTGGAGTGAAGACTCCAGGCTCCCCTAGGTTATGTCTGTGGCGTGTCCTACAGACAAGACGACGCCTTGCAGAGGAAGAGAGAGTCACAGTTGTAAAACCCAAAACAACAGATAGAGGAAGGTAGCTCCCTGATCTGACTAGAGCTGAGAAATCCCTGGTAACTTCACAGAAAGCAAAAAAAGGGAAGGCTTTAGCACTAAAGAGAAAATACCTGCAGCCAGAGGCAGTCTCATGACCCAAGTTTTTCAATGCCTCTGCTGCCGCACTCTTCATCTCTCTAACACACCCCACTAGGGTGAGCTTCCTTTGGGGCCTTTCACCCTCTGTCAACAAAGGATACCAAAGACTTTCTTGGTGTGCAACCCTAGTTTATTAGCAATCCTTTGACATAATAGGTCATAAACCATCACAAAGCCATTAGTTATTAAAATGCCCCAAAGAATGCAAAAATCTTGAACATAGAACAATACCACTTTGGCACATTATAAATCATGCCTTCATCATTTATACTTCATCTTACAGTCGTAAATCACTTCTTGGAGAATCATAAATCATTCTTTTTGTCTGCCATAAATCATCCCATGAGAGCACTTTTGATCCAAGGCCACCTTTTGTGTCGAGCGGTGAGGCTTCTGGGCTTCCCTTGCTACCAATGTCTGGCATTCACGGCTCTCTGGCCGGCCCTGGGCTGCGAATACCGTGTCCACCCTGCACCCACCCCCTCCTGGCCCTCTGTTTGCCCCCCTGAGTCCTTGCCAGGAGGCATCCCAAGGAACCTGTTCAGGAGGTTACTCATTGTAGCATCCTCCTCAGCCTGGTACCCACTGAATAACTAGGCCACACACGGAGCTGTAACACACTTCTTTACTCCCCTGCATGGACCTGTGAACCCCAACATTCTAAACCAGGCTCTCACACATTCTGCTCTAGTGATGACATCACACACTGATACAGAGTCCTCAGGAGCCACAAAGGTTTTGTCCTGAATCATTCAAGACACTACACTCATTTAACTGCTGGTGTTATTCTTTGTATTCTATGCTGCTGGTGGTTGATGACTTCCGTCAGTTCCCCTGTCTTCCTAACACAAACTGCCCCTAAGAAACCCCTAAGAGCTTGAGTGGCCCTAAGGTATTCAGAAGGCACATGTCAAACCCGATCCCAGATAAGGGGCCCCAGTCATCTGCGCTGTAGCCAGGGATTTGAAGTTAATGAGGCCATTCCCTATGCACTCCCAACCTATACACTTGCAAAATGTCTACACTGGTATGTTAAGGTCCTGGACCTCTTAATGGTGGAATGGCTTAGAGTCCTCCACTCAGTTCATGCTGTGACCCCGGATCACAGGTAGTCAGAGGTGTAGATCTCTCAGGCTAAGTCCTTTGTGCCCCATGCACAACCCAACAGTTTCTCTCCACCTATGGGCAGCCGCCTACTTGGCGTGCCTGAATAAGCTGCCTCATCCTGGGCAAGAAGCCCACAATAACCACATAAGGTAGACTAGAGGAGTGCAACCCCCAATGACAGATGCACCAGAGATCCATGGTTGCTTTGCCCCCACTGCTGCACCTTGGAAAAAGGAAGCGGGATATCTGTCCCAAGATGTATTTGTGAGACCTGTGTTAACCCTACTACACACTCTGCCCCTGGAGACTTCCAAGATGAGTACTAATGGACAGATGACTGTCCTCCTCCAATCCATTCATAAACAAGCATTTACAATGCAACATGTCTCGCGTTTGCTCATGTTAGAGGTGATCGCGTTGTAAACTCCTAACCCGACTTTTCACCTATCGGGCAAAAGTGCATTTATGTACATAACCCGAAAAAGTGAAATCAAGTATGTAAAGCGCTCGACTTCTGCCAAGAGAGATCGAGCTCGTAAATTAGAGAAAAAAAAGTCCACGAGCCCAATGGAAAACAGCGAGCCTCGCATGTTTTCTGTACTTTGTCGCTGCGCTGGAGGAGGGCTAGCCACCGGAAAAGGCATGACATATGCGTGCCTTAGACTACAGTAATGAAAGCAAGCAGATTTTATTAGGGAAGCCCATGAACCAATAAAAAACACTGACGTGAAGTTGAAAGGGCTCCGAGCCCTTTTCTAAATACAAAAGAGTCTCACTGCGAAACGCATGCGCGAGCGCATGCAACGCAGACCCGACCCTAAAAAGTGACCCAATAACAGCTGCTATCTTCAGTTCAAAATCCTATAAGCCAATAGTTCCCAAACTGTGGTCAGGGGACCCCTGGGGGTCTAGGAAGCCTCCTCAGGGTGTCTTTGACTGCTTAGAAAGTTAACTAATATTAACATATTAACCCCTTCGCTGCCAGGCCTTATCCTCCTCAGGTACCGAGCCTTTTTTCGGCTATTTCGGGTAATTCGCACTTAGGCCCTCATAACGTTTTGTCCACATAACCTACCCACACCAAATTTGTGTCCTTTTTTCCAACATACTAGGAATTCTAGAGGTACCCAGAGTTTGTGGGTTCCACTGGAGAACACTGAGAAATTAGCCAAAATACCGCTAACATTTAGTTTTTTTTTCATAAAAATGGTTAAAAGGGCTGCAGAATGAAGCATGTGTTTTTTCCCCTGAAAATGGCATCAACAAAGGGTTTGCAGTGCTAAAATCACAATTTCCCCAGCCTTCAAGAACAGGCAGACTTGAATCAGAAAACCACATTTTTAACACAATTTTGGCATTTTACTTGGACATAAGCCATTTTTACTATTTTTTGTGCTTTTAGCCTCCTTCCAGTTAGTGACAGAAAGGGGTGTGAAACCAATGCTGGATCCCAGACAGCTAAACATTTCTGAAAAGAAGACACAAGCCACACTTCTGAATTCAGCAAGGGGTCATTTGTGTAGATCCTTCAAGGTTTTCCTACAGAAAGTAACGGCTAAAATAAAAAATATATTGAAATTGAGGTGAAAAAAGAGCCATTTCTGTCCATGTTTTCATCTATAACTTTTTCCACCTATGGCAGAAATTTGAAAGCAATATACCGTTATGTCTGCTGGACTCTTCTGTTTGCAAGGATATATAGGGCTTATAGGTTCATCAAGAACCCTAGGTACCCAGAGCCAATAAATGAGCTGCACTGTGCAATGGGTTTTCATTGTATATCGGGTATACAGCAATTCATTTGGTGAAATATAAAGAGTGAAAAATAGGTATCAAGGAAACCTTTGTATTTCCAAAATGGGCACAAGAGAAGGTGTTGAGTAGCAGTGGTTATTTGCACATCTCTGAATTCCGGGGTCCCCATACTAGCATGTGAATTACAGGGCATTTCTCAAATAGACGTCTTTTTTACACACTGTCTTACATTTGGAAGGAAACTTTTTTGAAAAAGACAAGGGGCAATAATACTTGTTCTTCTATGCTGTGTTCCCCCAAATCTCCCAATAAAAATGATACCTCACTTGTGTGGGTAGGCCTAGTGCTTGCGACTGAAAATGCCCCAAAACACAACGTGGACACATCAAAATGATCTATTAAAAAACTGCCTGTTTTTGCAGGGGTGGGGGCACCTGTGTTTTTGGTCCCAGTTGCAGTGGTTAGCTAGGGAATTCTACCAAACCCAGACATTCTTAAAAACTAGACATCCAGTTGAGTCCAGGGTCGTGTAGCTTGCATGGATCACCCAAAACTTTCTCACCTAGACTCCTCTGCAGACCTCAAATTTATCTAAAAAAAATCTAATTTTTCACACTTTTCTTTGTAGGATCACCACACCGGTACAAATTTCCTACCACCCAATGTTCCCGTTGGTCTGCCTAAAAAAAACGATACCTCACTTGTGTGGGTGGCCCAGGTGCCTGCAACAGGGAAGGGCCAAAAACGTGTAGAGATTGAGGGATAGCACAGCGAATTGATAAGCACAATCTATTTATACATTTTTAGGCTGACTCTGCTTTGGGGACCCACACAAGTGAGATATTATTTTATTTGGGAGACTGAGGGGAACGCTGGGCGGAGGAAATTTGTGGCGCAGTGGTGATCCTACAAAGAAAAATTAGTAGTTCCCAATCATTATTTTGGGTGTGGTAACTTCTGAAACAGCTGGCCACACACAGCACAGGCTTAGAAGTACAATTGGGGCTGTACATACGAGTCTCCATCCGGATACCTCTTCGGGCACACACTCTACATTTCTTAGTGGGAAAGTATTTTTTGGCAGTGGGAGGAATGTGATCAGGAAAGTGGCAATCTTTCAATCTAGCCACATGCTCCACCTCTCTAAGAACTCTTGCCTGTTCCACCACAACAAGGCTCTCTATCACTGACTCCTGAAATTTAACAAATTTCATCCTTAACTCAGGGGATTAATCCTTAAACACTATAAAAGCATTAAATGTTGCTAAATGGAATACATGTATAGCCAACTTTTTATACCAAATGTAAGGCTTACGAAGAGCAGTGTAAGGTTCTAACCTCTGATCTACTCTATCAACACCACCCATGTGCTTATTGTAGTCTAAAATGCACACAGGTTTGTGCACTTCAGCAACCTGACCCCAAACAGTCACAGGGGAAGTACTCTCATTGTGGATGGTACTTAGCATGTAGACATTCCTCCTGTCTGCAAATTTCAGAGATAGCAGCTCATCATTACACAAGGCACTGCACTGTCCCCTCTTAAGGGTTTTTACAGATAAGCTCTCTTGGATAGCCTTTCCGGTTACAGCGGATTGTGCCACAAGCAACAGTGTCCACTCTGAACAATTCCCTGAACAATCGCACTCCAGTGTAGAAGTTATCTAGGTACAAATTGTGACCTTTGTTAAACAGTCGTCTACCAAGTTCCCACACAATTTTATCACTAACTCCAAAAGTTGGCGGACAACCAGTGGGGTCAATACTGGAATCCCTACCAGTGTAGACCTGGAAATTATAAACATATCCTGTACTACGGTCAGACAGCATATATATCCTAATTCTATACTGTGCCCTCTTGCTAGGAATGTACTGCCTAAAAAAGAAACAGCCCTTGAACAGGACCAAAGACTCATCTACAGATATTTCTTTCCCTGGAACATAGGCCTCTGAAAACCGATCTACAAAATGATCAAGGACAGGCCTAATCTTAAAAAGACAGTCAGAATCAGGGTGATCTTGTGGCAAGGCTAAAGCATTGTCAACAAAATGCAGCATCTGAAGAAGAAGCAAATACTGATTATGAGTCATGGTTGCAGGAAATATAGCCGTGGCCGTCAAGGGACTAGTAGACCAATAAGAAGCCAGTGACGGCTTCCTTATCAACCCCATAAAAAAATTGAAACCCAAGAACTTTTTCATCTCTTCCAGATTGGTGGGAATCCACTGGGTAGCTCTATGCTGTGGCCCAAGTCTGGCACTGTTGTCCCTCAAATATTGCTCAGCATACAAATTAGTCTGCTCAACAATCTCTTCCAAAAATACATCGTCCATAAACAACTGAAAGGAATTGATAGGCAAAAAGTTTTTCGTATTGACTCTACATCCCGGGAGACCAAGGCAGGCAACTCTGGCTGTTCCATGTTTGGAGCAACCCAGAGTTCAGGTCTTCCAGTGGGAAACCTTTCAGCCCCAGGCTGTTACACTATTGGCACATCAGTGTCCTCCTCTAAAACAGACCCTTCATCTGCACTGAGAGTGGCTTCCTCATCAGGAGGTTGCTCTCTGACAGAAAATTCACTGCCAGAATCTTGCACTTCCTCCTCTGCCTCAGATGCAGAGTCAGTCTCATAATCATGGTCAGAAGACAACTCAAAAAGCACACCAGCAACCTGCTGAGCGGTCATCCTGCGGCTAGCCATGATCCTTTCTAAAAGAAGTAACGACAAATGTGCCATCAACAACCAGCACTGTCTAAAATAAGTAATAAACAAAGTGTGGCTTTATCACAGAGTTACTCACAAACTGTACCACTCACTTGCCTGAAAAAGCTAGACTCACCAGCAACTGCTCTGCATAGACACAGCAATCACCAATGATACCCGACTAAAAAGAAAAAAAAAGAAAAGAAAATTAGACATAAGACAACACAAATATCATTGTGCAATAATCAAAGGACAATTTCACACTCAATCCTGCATTTAGTACACCACTTACAAACAGGTCATTCATGCGTGGCAACAATACTCTATTGGAGCAAATTGTTTTTTCTTACCTAAAACATGCAACTATGCAAACTGCAGGTCAACCACTGCCAAAACTGCAAGGAGCCCGAGCAAAGGAAGCAAAAGCTTTGAACTAGAACAAAAAGGAGAAATAAACTGTTATAATCACAAATGCAATTACTGCGCCAGTTGACAAACACTCTGCCACCAAACATTTAGAAATTTTCCCTGGTGTCTAGTGGTTTCTGCCCAACTTGGGGCAGTTGGGCCTAAAACAATAGGCTGATCTTCCCCAAAGGGGGCAGGAATGACTAACAGTTGTGTGCCCCCTTTGGGGGTGACCCTTGCCCAAGGGGCAACACCCCACGCAAAAGAAAGACAAAACTAAAATAATCCCGGGCGCCTTTGTGGGTTCTGCTCCTCTTGGGGACAGATTGGCCTAAAAATAATAGGCCGAATTTCCCCCTAGGGGGGCAGAAATGGCCAACAGCCATGTGCCCTCTTTGGGGGGGAGGGGCAACCCTAGCCCAAGGAGCCCCCCAACACACAAAAACACATAAAACATAAATGCTAGCACTCCCCCCGTGGGCTGGGTGCAGGACGAGCTGGTCTCGTCCTCAGCGCACGGCAACCATTGTACAACTGAAAATTTGAAAACATACTATAAATGTCAAGGAATTTGAAACTGGAGGCTAAAAAGTAAATTAGTATACTCACATTGATTCGTGGGAGCAGTGCAGGTGCATCAAACACAATATGGTACGGATGATGTGTGGCTTCCATTGAATTTAGAAAAGCTCCAACATTCCTATTAACATTTTAAGGCTTTTTTTTTATTTTATGTGTTTGCAAATTAAAGTGTTATAATTTGTGTGTGTGTTTGATGGAATGCTTTATTTTTTATTTTGTGTGTCTTGTTTTGCTGTTCAAATCATCAACAATGTTAAGCCCTAGGTCCCCGGCTTCCAGTAATGACTCGGTGGTGGGGTCCCCAGATTCCAATAATGATTCAGTGGGGGTCGCCGGGTTCAAGTAATGATAAAGTGGGGGTCCACAGAATTCAAAAGGTTGGGAACCACTTCCCTAAGCCCATCTGCCCCACGTACAGCGAAGGTGGGGTGCTGACGGATGGGCATTGAGCCTAGCGGTTCAATTATATATTACTCCCCAGTGGTTCTGTTCCCCAGAGTGCATGAGCTTCAGCAGGGTCACTTGTGAATAAAGTATTCTCTTAAATGCTCATTTCTCAGAAGCCGGACTCCTCCCAGCCATAAAGTCCAAGGATGCAGCTGGAATTTGCAGCCAGAATGAGCAGTTCTGCAGCATAATGCAACCACCTTTGTGGCATTATTGCTTAATTTTTTGCCGTCCAGTGCTTCAGCTCTGGCTTGTCAAGGTCCGAGCTGTCTTGCTAGCGCACTACTCAACTATCACACCCAGTGACTTGAAGGTGATCCATCGAACCCTTTTTGACCTCTCGCCCCTGATTGGGCACTTTAACACGCACCAGCCAATGCTGTGCACGGATTTTTGCGGGATTCTGGCTGCTCGACCCTTGCAATCAGCGCACCTTGGAGGGGTGCATCCAGTGCTTAATTTGTAAATAAAGAGGTGCCGGTGCTCAAAGCCCTTCTCTTAAACACGAGGCTGCTGTAATTAAATCTGCCAGCACTGAATACTGAGGCAGCGTAATCCTGAAGCCATCTCGGGCCTCTTCAATCGATTTACGGCCACCCCTGCCCCTTCAGCTCATCCTGCAACTTTCTACTTTCTCCCTTTATGACGCTTTTTAGTTTTTCCTTCTTCCGTCTTTCCCATATGTGTCTTTTGCTCGCAGCAAATGCTTGAGGCATAAGAATAAGCCCCGGCCCTCACAAATAAGTGCCGGTGCTAAGCACCGGAAACAACAAGCACAAATTAAGCACTGTGTGCATTAGCCTCAGTCCACTCTTGGGTCGGTGTCGCCTGAGGCCAGGACATAGAGCATTCAAGTGTCCCATTCAAATCCATGGGAGTAGCCACAAAATTAAAGTACCCTGAAAAGTAAACCGATGTTCAAATGCCCCATTTAAATCCACGGGAATCGCCAGAAAGTGAAAGTACCCTATACTCTGAACTGATGTTACAATATCCCATTCAATTGTATGGAAGTAGCCAGAAAATGAAAGTACCCCAAAAAGTGAAGTGATGTTCAAACACCACTTTCAAATTCATGGGAGTGGTAAAAAAAAATTAAAGTAGCTCAAAAACTAAACTGAACTGATGTTCAAATACCCCGTTCAAAACCATTGGAGTAGCCAGAAAAGTAAACTACCCCGAACACGGAACAGATGCTTAAATACCACATTCGAATTCTTGGTAGTAGCCAACAATCTCAAAGTACCCTAAAAAGTGAACTGAACCGATGTTCAAATACCCTGTTCAAATCCATGGGAGTGGCCAGAAAATTATAGTACCCGAAAACTGAACTGATGTTCAAATATCCCATTCAATTCCATGAGAGTGCCCAGAAAAATGAAAGTATCCCAAAAAACTAAAATGAACCCATGTTCAAGTACCCAATTTAAATCCATGGGAGTAGCCAGAAAATTACAATTTCCCGAAACCTGAGCCAATCATCAAATACCCCATTCAAATCCATGGGAGAAGCCAGAAAAATAAAGAACTCTGGAAACTGAATCTATGTTCAAATACCCCATTCAATTTCAAGGGAGTAGACAGAAAATTAAAGTACCCCAAAAACTAAACTGAATCGATGTTCAAATTCTCTGATCAAATCCAGTAGCCAGAGAATTAAAGTACCCCGAAACCTGAACCGATCTTCATATACCCCATTCAAATCCATGGGAGAAGGCAAAATTAATGTACCCTGAACACTGAACCGATGTTTAAATACCCCATTGAAATCCATGGGAGTAGCCATAAAATTAAAGTACCCCGAACACTGAACCAATGTTTAAGTACCCGGTTGAAATCCATGGGAGAAGCCAGAAAAAAGAAGTACACTGAAAACGGAACTGATGTTCAAATATCACATTCAATTGCATGGTAGTAGCCAGAAAATGAAAGCACCCCAAAAACTAAACTGAACCGATGTTCAAATACCCCATTCAAATCCATGGGAGTAGATAGAAAATTAAAGTTCCCCGAAAACTGAACCAGTCTTCAAATACCCCCATTCAAATCCATGGGAGAAGCCAGAAAATTAAAGTACCTGAAAACTTTACCAATGTTCAATACCCCATTTAATTACATGGGAGTAGGCAAAACATTAAAGTACTCCAAAAACTAAACTGGATCGATGTTCAAATACCCCGATCAAGGGCTACATGTAAAAAGCATTTTGCACGTCACAAATGGCGAATCGGGCCGTTTGCGACGTGCAGAATGCAATTTGGGATGTACAGGGCCAGATGTAGGTAGGTTTCCTTTTGCGAGGTGCAAATTGCGAGTCCCAACGACTCGCAATTTGCACCTCGCAAAAGGAAATGCAGAAAGGTGTCTCAGACACCTTCTGCGACTCGCTCTGGGGTCGCAAAGACCCACCTCATGAATATTAATGAGGTGGGTCGCAGTTTGCGACCCCATAGCGAGTCAGGGCACTCACGGGGATGGTGGCCTGCTGGAGACAGCAGACCTCCATGTCCGTGACTGCTTTTAAATAAAGCAGTTCTTTTTTTTCTTGTTGCAGCCTGTTTTCCTTAAAGGAAAACGAGCTGCAAAAAGAAAAAATACCCAAACCTTTTAGTTTCGGTTTTTTTCAGAGCAGGCAGTGGTCCATAGGAAAAAATATTATTGTGAGCATTCACAAAGGGGAAGGGGTCCCATGGGGACCCCTTCCCGTTTGCGAATGAGTTACCATCCACTTCAAGTGGATGGTAACTGCGAGTTGATTTGCAACCGCTTTCGCGGTCACAAATCAACTCTACATCGCGATGCGGTCGCAAATAGGAAGGGAACACCCCTTCCTATTTGCGAGTCTGAAACACATTTTGCGAGTCGGTACTGACTCGCAATATGTGTTTCTGCATCGCTTGAGGGTATTAGCGCCTCGCAAACTGCGTTTTTCGCCGTTTGCGAGGCGCTAATGCCTTCCTACATCTGGCCCACAGACCCATTTTTGCGATTCGGTAATCTATTTACCGAATCGCAAAAAGGGTTTGTGACTCGCAATTAGGAAGGGGTGTTCCCTTCCTAATTGTGAGTCGCAGTCCCATGTATGATTGTCTTGTGACAGCGAATGCGGTCGCAAAACAATTGCAGTTAGCACCAGTTTCAAACTGGTGCTAACCCATTCGCAAATGGGAAGGGGTCCCCATGGGACTCCTTCCCCTTTGTGAATGGCAGCGAAAACTTCATTTTTTGTTTTTGAAATGCATCTCGTTTTTCTTTAAGGAAAACAGGCTGCATTTCAAAAATAAAAATGCTTTATTTAAAAGCAGTCACAGACATGGTGGTCTGCTTTTTCCAGCAGGCCACCATCACTGTGAGGGCAGCCATTCCCAATGGGACCTACCTCATGAATATTCATAATGTAGGTCATTTGCGACCCCCTTGCGAATCGCAAACAATGTCATTGACACTGTTGTACATAAGGTTTTGCGACTCACAAATTGCAAGGCGCTCTGACTCGCAATTTGCGAGTCATAAAACCTGTATTTCGTACATGTGGCCCCAAATCCGATAGCCAGAGAATTAAAGTATCCCGAAAACTGAACCGATCTTCGAATATCCTATTCAAATCAATGAGAGAAGGCAAAATATTAATGTACCCTGAACACTGAACAAATGTTTAAATACCCCATTGAAATCCATGGGAGTAGCCAGAAAATTAAAGTACACTGAACCGATATTTAAATACCCAGTTCATGGGAGCAGCCAGAAAATGAAAGTTCCCCCAAAACTAAACTGAACTGATGTATAAATGCCCCGACTGATGTATAAATGCCCCGTTCAAAATCGGGGGATTAGCAAGAAAATTAAAGTACCCTGAAAATTGAACCAATGTTCAAATTGTCCGTTCAAATCTATGGGAGTAGCCAGAAAATTATAACCCCCCCCCCTTAACTATGAACTATGCCTCTAACAGTCCTGAGTGAAAAATGCAGGCACGTCCGACCCTCCCTAGAAAAGTATGCTTCCCTTCATCCACCAGTCCATTTTCCATCCTCTGCCCTTCCATCCATCATGCAATCCTTCATTTTCTGCATGCATCCTTTATCTATCCTTTAACCTTACCTTCATCCACCCATCCGTCCATTCCTTCTTTCTAGCCAACCACTGATCCAAGCATGCTTTCACCCATTCACTGCATCTATTCACCACCCATCTTATTACCCTCCCAACCATTCATTCTCTCACCCATCTATCAACTTGTTCAGCATACACCCTTCCATCTATGAAGTCATTTCACGTATAGACCCTTCCATCCATCTATGCTTGCACCAACCTAATGCTTAATTTGTTCCTGTTGTTTCCGGTGCGGGACACTGCCACTTATTTTTGAGAGAGGCACTTAGGCCCATATTTATACTCTCTTTGTGCTGGATTTGCGTCATTTTTTTAACGCAAATTCAGTGCAAACTTAACTCCATATTTATACTTTGCCGCTAGATCCGTCCAGGGCCAAAGTTATGGAGTTTGTGTTATTTTTTGGACGTGAAAACCTACCTTGAGCTAATGACATGCAAGGTAGGCGTTCCCATGCAAAAAATGACTCTAAGGCATGTGCGCCTTATTTATCCTCCGGTGTCAAAATGACGCACAGGAGGAGGTTGGACTTAAAACAAGGCACCCAGCCGGATTTGCACTGTTTTTCAACACCTGGGTCAGGGCAGGCTTTAAGGGACCTGTGGGCTCATTTCCATGGTGGAAGACCATGGAAGCAGTCCACAGGTGCCCTTCCCTGCACCCAGGGATACCCCCTGCCACCCTAGCCCACCCCTGAAGGACACCCATGAATGGGGGGGACCCATCTATGGTGAGTGCAGGTAGGTATATATATTTTTTTTTTAAGTGGCATGGGGGGCCTAACTTGGACCCCCCTACATGCCACTGTGCCCAATGGCCATGCCCAGGGGGCAGGTGCCCCCTGGGCATGACCATTGGACCGGGAGGCATGACTCTTGTCTTTGCTAAGACAGGAGTCATTTCCATGTGGGCTGTGCGTCAAAAAATAGCGCTAGTCAGGTTAGAACCAATATTTTTTACTCTAATCTGACCTGCACCATTCTTTGGCGCACAACCCCCAGTCTTCCCTTCGCCTTCGCTGCCCGGTTACCGTCATTTATTTTGACGCAAACCAGGCCACAGCACCGGCTAAGGTCATTCCATAAATAAGGCGCCCGGCTGGCGCGTTGCAATGGTGTTAGCCGGCGGTAAACTTTTTGATGCAAATCTGCCCTGGCGCTGATTTGCTTAAAAAAGTATAAATATGGGCCTCAATCTTCTACCTCAAGCGTTTTCCTGCAAGCAATAGACGAGAAAGAGGGGGGAAGAGAAAAATGAAAAAGCCTCACAAAGGTAGAAAGCAGAAAGCTACCAGAGTGAGCTGGAGGGGCAAAGAGTGACTGTAAATGGATTGAGGAGGCCCGAGATGTCTTTAGGATTACGCTGCCTCAGTATTCCGTGCTCCCACATTTAATTGCTGCAGCCGCGTGTTTCAGAGAACTTTGGGCACCGGCACGTTTTTATTTACGAATAAAGCCCTGAATTAACCATCACCCATCTTACTTTTTCTGCCATCCATCCATTCACCCGTTCACTATTCCATCTAGCCTTTCACCTTCCCTTTATTCCCTTCACTCTTCCATCTTTTTTCTCGTCCACCCCTTTCTCCTTTGCATCCATCTCTCCAGACATCTATCCGTCGTTTCACCATTCTGTATCTGCCTCCTTTCACACTTCCATCCATCTTTCCTAATTTCTTTCCCTCTACCCGTCTTCCTTCCTACCTTTTCTCTTCTTCTTCTCCTTTTCTTGCTTTCTCTCCAGCTCTCTCTATTTGTCTCCATCGCCCTCTTTTCCCCATTTTCAGCATTTCTCTTTATCGGTATCCTTCGATTCCCCACCCCCTACAGTCATGGGCGTCAATTCACCAAAATGCCATGGGTAGCGGAAGTGACATCACGCGCCATTTGACCTCCACTTTCGTTCACAGATAGACACTTACCAACACACACAAATTCACATCTACACACGCTCTACATAAACACACTCTCATCCGCAAGCGCCCACACAACGTACATTTAAAAACATTGTTACTTACCCCAGCTGCCGTGGAAGGGCATATTCCCGTTTTTATTACATCGAGTAAATAATATTTTTATTTTTCACTATTACTGGAATACAAAAAATTGACAGAAAACAAAGAGTGGAGCCCGTAACTGAGGTCCATAAGGACGAGTGGCCCCTGTGTTCCTGGCTCTGATTGGCCACCTCTGTAGCCAGGGGTCGCAAAGGCAGTGCCAGGGGTCGCAAACGGCAAGCCAGGGTCGCACGTGCGACCCCTGGCGACCCCTAAATGACGTCCATTGCCTACACCTCTGCCCCTGATAGCCCTGTGCTCATGCTGCCTATATGCACTGGGTGGTTTGAGTCTATAATCCTCGAAACTACAATGAAAAGCTTTTCAAAAATTGTAAAGCTTATTTCACAATGTGTGCTAATTTATGGAATATATGCGCATTCCAATATAAAATTCAAATGGTAGATCAACTTTGCAGGGAACAGATAGTTCTCTCCGCAGTGCCATAGTGCATAGAAATCTCAGCAGAAGCTAAATTTACAGAGAAAAACTGCACACTCGTTTCAGCACGACTGGGTTTTACTGGAGTGAAATTCATTCCAGTGCAGAGTGAACACCATCATGCAGTGCGCAGAAAAAACGTAACAAGGCAGAGGCAATGGGCAAACTGTGCCAGCTCAGTGAGGTGTAAACATCTAGAATTTCGTACAACTTCACAGGCGGGAAAATACTTCACGCCCCTTCAAAGCAAACTGAACCTTGATCCATTGCTCGACTGTGGACTGTGTTTTCCTTCCAGCCTCGCAGAGGTAGTTGAAATGTGAAGCTAGATTCAGGGGGGTCAGACCTGTACTGATTAAAAGATACAGGAAGATCTTTCAGTGGGTGTGCAAGTGGTTCAGTCTAGAGTAGACAGGATGGATAGATGCTCAGACTGATCTCTGATGGACACCAAGTGGCAGACGGAGAAGAGAGTCCAAAATTATTTGGAAAGTTTATTGCAACTGGTTGGCTCCTGGGGATACGTCGAGTGGCTATGAGGTGGGCTATCAGACTGGCCCCGAAATTCCAGGATTGGCTGAGGGCCGTGTCCCTCTGTGAGGAGTGGGTAGGGGCGTATGCAAAACATTACCGCCCGGTGGGCCGTCCGTGGGACTTCTGGGGCTCATTGGGATCCTAGCTGGCAAATTTGGACAGGGCTAGAAGTGTCACGGCTTCCCCTGGGGGGGGGGGGGAGAGGGAGGGGGCGGGGCAAGAACGTGCGCTTGCTCGTTGTACTGAATAGTTGGACTTCTCCAATTCCAAGGGGTGATTAATAACCGATCAGAGCGGTGATGAAGTAGGAATGTATGTTTGCAACCATTGGCAAATCCATGTATGTGGTATATGATAATCAATCAACTCGTGTGTCCTATAGCATTGAGGTTCTCAGATTTTAATGTTCAGTCGTCGTTTTATGTTTTGTCATGATGTCATGCCACTTGTACTGATAATGTTATCTAAAGTATAATTAAACATTTAGATAAATAAATGGCATTTGAGAAAGTTCAGGGAAGGTTTGACCTGCTTGCATTCACTGAGCGCAGCTGGAGAGGTTATACTGCGACCATTTTAACACTGTCCAATCTCTGCCCATCTTCTTTTGAGAGCGGCTACAACAATTTGATGATTAAAATTATCAAAGACTCCCGTCAGGTCAAGTGGGATGAGAAGACTTGGACTGAGTTCACTGGAAGAGTGGAGTATGTCGCCACCTACCGTTAGCGTAGCAGGTTTTGGGATATGCCCCGTCCTATATTCAGACTGAAATGCTCCAGGAAATGCCCTGTTTTAACTTTGATGACACAACGATTCTCAATGATGTTTGAATTGTAGTGGTGGACATAACTCTCAACATTAGATCCAGGTCCCCTTTTGAGGTCTGATGTGTAAAGGCACTTGTGCCATCCATGAAAACACATGGGGGCATAATTATAAATCCCTAGCTCCACCTTACCCCACATTAACGTAATTTTTTTACACTAATGTTACATTATGACTGCGCCAGGCGTAATGTATGCAAAGGGAGTGTTCTCACGTTGGGGGGCGGGTGAACAAATGCCGCAAGGAAATCTAACAGATTTCTTGGCATCATTTTTTATGGCACTTTTAACGCCTTCTCAGAGCAGGCGTTAAAAAGGGGCTTCCATTATTTATAATGGGCCCTATGTACTCTGCAGGAGTAGCACCAATATGATATTGGCGCTACTCCTGCAGGGTATCTCAATAGCGTCCTGAAAAATTATGCTATTGCCCCCTACCCTGCACCATGGTGTGCAGAATTTTAAATATGGCGCACACATGGTGGCGGTAGGGGGGTGATAAAGGGCTAAAAAAAAGTGCAGCACCACTTTTCTTAAATATGCCCCATGGTATTCTGTACTTGTAAGTGGCTCACTGGCAGCCTCCTTCAGCCAATGGCTTTCTTTGCCCTGGAACCTTCAGCCTCTGGCATGATCCATAACCAATCACAGCTTGGGTCAGGCTGCTGGAGTACTTCAGTCAGTTAGCTGTTTGAATTTTCTAGTGGTTGCCTGGTGTGTTCTTCCGCTTCCACGCGGAAGCATGCAGGACTGTTTGACAGTAAGCCAGTGGCCTGCTCTCACCGAGGAGCAAGCACCCACACGAGCATCTAAAATATGGATGACAAAGTTAGCTGGCATCACCAAGGATTGGCAAGAACGTGATCCAACTGGAGACTGAATATTTGAGCGAGTGTTTTGGGGGGGGGGGGGCGGTCGGGCGGCTGATTGAAGCATTCGGGGATGGAATGGAGGGTTATTTGACTAGTATAATAGTATTCGAGTTGAAAACGTTGCCTTTTCAAAGACGGCCTGGGCAAAATGGGCTTTGGTCCAAGGCCCTATCTTTTTAACCTGCCCCGTCAGCCCCCATTAAAGCCAACTCTGTCCTGCAGAGTTTTGCCCTGCTGACCTTTAATCATCCCTAAATAGATTGCTTTAAAGACTGTTTTTCTTTCATTTTTGTGAGAGTCTATTAGAGACACTTGCAGAGAAATGTGTGTTTATATTTCATGCAGCATCAATAGAAACTTTCCTTTAGATCTAAACCGGAACTCACATGTGAGAAGTGGGAGGGGTCTCTAGTTGGCAGTCGGTTTGCACCCTGTCCAAGTAGCGACCCTCACTCTAGTCAGGATAAAGGAGATACCCACTCAGATAACCCTTGCTCATCCCCTGGGTAGCTTGGCACGAGCAGTCAGGCTTATCACTTATTGCACATAACACGCAGTAATACATTGAAAACACTACAAAAGGACACCATACCAGGTTTAGAAAAATAGCCAATATTTATCTATGGAAAACAGGACCAAATACAATAAAAATCCAACATACAATAAATAAGATACAAATTTAGCAAGAATTACTTAAAAAGACAGTTCCTTGAAGTCGATAGCTCTGTCTGGGGCTATCACAGTGTCGTGAACAACAGATCCAACAGTGTAGGCCAGCCGCGGCGTCGGGGGCCAGCTAACGTGTCGAGAAGACCCACAAACAGTACCTTGGAAATGCAGGGTGTCTTGATCCTCGTGATGAGGTCTGAGGAGCGGCGCCGCTGGTGTTGCGGTCTCGGTTCCAGAGGTTGGTGCGGGGATTGTTGGGCCCTTGAAGTCACATGCGTCGCAGATTAAACTCCAGGCCAATGAAGCCAGGACCACTGGAGTGGATGGCGTCGGGGCTATGGCACGAAGTGGGACAATGAGATGTGCGGTGACCACAGGTCACGGTGGAGGCAGCGGCTCGGTGACGGCGTCTAGCAGCATCGGTGAGACCAGGGCTGCAGTGTGAAGCGGTGCATTGTGACATGCGGTGTCACCAGGTCACAGTGTAGGCAGCGGCATCATCGTTGCAAAAGCGATATCGTCGGTAGGCCCAATTCGGCTGTGCAGTGCAGGACAGGCTCCATGTAGTGTCCACGGGTCGTGGTGCGGACAGGGATGCCTGTTGATGACACTGGAGTCGATGGTGCTGGCGTTGGTGGACCGGGGCTATGGTGCAGGATGGGACAGTGCTTTGTGTACCTCACGAGCAGTGTCCACAGGCCACGGTGCAGGCAGCGGCACAGGTGTCAGCAGGAGCAGTGTGGTCAGAGATGCCCAGGCTGTGGTGTGAGCAAGGCGATGCCAGAGTATGGTGCCCACAGGTCACAGTGCAAGCAGCGGCTCGGTGGCGGCGTCAGATGTCGGCGGCAGTGAGACCAGGGATGCAGTGTGAAGCAGGGCGTGCGGCTCCGTGCGGCGTCGGGAGGTCACGGTGCAGGCCCGCAGCATAGTTGGCGGCGTCGCTTTGGTTCTTCTTCTTGAACAGCACAGAACACACAGTTCCCAGTGATGGAGGCAGGTGAAACTGAAGTCTTTGGTGTCCCTGAGACTTCCAACAGGAGGCGATCTCTCCTCCAAGCCCTTGGAGAACTCTCTCAAGCAGGATACACAGCAAAGTTCACCCTTTGCTCTCTTTTAAGGCAGAAGCAGCAACTGCAGGCCAGCCCTGCAAAGCAACTCAGCAAAGGGGCAGTATTCCTTCTCCAGCTCTTCAGCTCTTCTCCTTGGCAGATGTTCCTCTTGATTCAGAAAGATTCTAAAAGGCTGGGGTTATACCCCTTTCTGCCTTTGAAGTAGGCACACTTAAAAGGAAAGTCTCTGTTGTTGACAAGATCCTGCCTTGCCAAGGCCTGGCTCCAGACACACCAGGGGGTTGGAGACTGCATTTTGTGAGGACAGGCACATACCTTTCAGGTGTAAGTGACCACTCCTCCCTCCACCCTAGACCAGATGGCCCAACAGGATATGCAGGCTACACCCCAGCTCACTTTGTGTCACTGTCTAGAGGGAATTCACAACAGCCCAACTGTCAGTCTGACCCAGACATGAAATACACAAGCAGGCATAGGCACAGAATGGTTTAAGCAAGAAAATGACCCCACTTTCTAAAAGTAGCATTTTCAAACAGACAATTTGAAAAACAACTTTACCAAAAGCTGCATTTTTAAATTGTGAGTTCATTGACTGTAGGAAGGTAGCCTCTTTCTAGCCTTGTTACCCCAACTTTTGGCCTGTTTGTGAGTATATGTCAGGGTGTTTTTACTGTCTCACTGGGATCCTGCTAGCCAGGGCCCAGTGCTCATAATGAAAACCCTATGTTGTCAGTATGTTTGATATGTGTCACTGGGATCCTGCTAGCCAGGATCCCAGTGCTCATATGTTTGTGGCCTAAATGTGTTCCCTGTGTGGTGCCTAACTGTATCGCTGAGGCTCTGCTAACCAGAACCTCAGTGTTTATGCTCTCTCTGCTTTCTAAATTTGTCACTGCAGGCTAGTGACTACATTTAACATTTCTCATTGGCACACTGGTACACCCATATGATTCCCTTATATATGGTACTTGGGTACCCAGGGTATTGGGCTTCGAGGAGATCCCTATGGGCTGCAGCATTTATTTTGCCACCCATAGGGAGCTCAGACAATTCTTACACAGGCCTGCCAGTGCAGCCTGAGTGAAATAACGTCCACGGTATTTCACAGCCGTTTACCACTGCACTTAAGTAACTTATAAGTCACCTATATGTCTAACCTTCACCTGGTGAAGGTTGGGTGCAAAGTTACTTAGTAAGTGGGCACCCTGGTACTAGCCAAGGTGCCCCCACATCGTTCAGGGCAAATTCCCCAGACTTTGTGAGTGCAGGGACACCATTACACGCGTGCACTATACATAGGTCACTAGCTATGTATAGCGTCACAATGGTAACTCCGAACATGGCCATGCAACATGTCTAAGATCATGGAATTGTCCCCCCTATACAATTCTGGTATTGGGAGTGACAATTCCATGATCTTCCGGGTCTCTAGCACAGTACCCGGGTACTGCCAAACTGCCTTTCCGGGGTCTCCACTGCAGCTGCTGCTGCTGCCAACCCCTCCGACAAGTTTCTGCCCTCCTGGCGTCCAGGCAGCCCTGGCCCAGGAAGGAAGAACAAAGGATTTCCTCTGAGACAGGGTGTTACACCCTCTCCCTTTGGAAATAGGTGTGAAGGGCTGGGGAGGAGTAGCCTCCCCCAGCCTCTGGAAATACTTTGATGGGCACAGATCGTGCCCATCTCTGCATAAACCAGTCTACACCGGTTCAGGTATCCCCCAGCCCTGCTCTGGCGTGAAACTGGACAAAGGAAAGGGGAGTGACCAGTCCCCTGACCGGCACCTCCCAGGGGAGGTGCCCAGAGCTCCTCCAGTGTGTCCCAGACCTCTGCCATCTTGGAAACATAGGTGTTGGGGGCACACTGGACTGCTCTGAGTGGCCAGTGCCAGCAGGTGACGTCAGAGGCTCCTTCTGATAGGCTCTTACCTCTCTTGGTAGCCAGTCCTTCTAACCTGGTAGCCAAACCTCCTTTTCTGGCTATTTAGGGTCTCTGCTTTGGGGAATTCTTCAGATAACGAATGCAAGAGCTCACCAGAGTTCCTCTGCATCTCCCTCTTCACCTTTTACCAAAGGATTGACCCCTGACTGCTCAGGACGCCTGCAAAACCGCAACAAAGTAGCAAGACGACTACCAGCAACACTGTGGCGCCTAATCCTGCCGGCTTTCTCGACTGTTTCCAGGTGGTGCATGCTCTGGGGGTAGCCTGCCTTCACCCTGCACCAGAAGCTCCGAAGAAATCTCCCGTGGGTCGACGGAATCTTCCCCCTGCTAACGCAGGCACCAAAAGACTGCAACACTGGTCCTCTGGGTCCCCTCTCAGCCAGATGAGCGAGGTCCCTGGAACACAGCAACTCTTTCCAAGTGACTCCCACAGTCCAGTGACTCTTCAGTCCAAGTTTGGTGGAGGTAAATCCTTGCCTCCCCACGCTAGACTGCATTGCTGTATACTGCGTGGTTTGCAGCTGCTCCGGCTCCTGTGCACTCTTCCAGGATTTACTTTGTGCACAGCCAAGCCTGGGTCCCCGGCACTCCTTCCTGCAGTGCACAACCTTCTGAGTTGTCCTCTTACTTTTCTTGCTATTACTTACCTAATTTTGGTTTGTGTACATATATCTTGTGTATATAACTTATCCTCATA
Organism: Pleurodeles waltl; assembly: GCF_031143425.1. Lineage (NCBI taxonomy): Eukaryota > Metazoa > Chordata > Amphibia > Caudata > Salamandridae > Pleurodeles > Pleurodeles waltl. The sequence continues at coordinate 38,417,955 of NC_090445.1, forward strand.
CTGAGGGTACTCACTGAGATACTTTTGGCATATTGTCATGAAAATAAAGTACCTTTATTTTTAGTAACTCTGTGTATTGTGTTTTCTTATGATGTTGTGCATATGACACCAGTGGTATAGCAGGAGCTTTACATGTCTCCTAGTTCAGCCTAAGCTGCTTTGCCATAGCTACCTTCTATCAGTCTAAGCTGCTAGAAACACCTCTTCTACACTAATAAGGGAAAACTGGACCTGGCACAAGGTGTAAGTACCTCTGGTACCCACTACAAGCCAGGCCAGCCTCCTACAGTGACCCAAACTCCACATTTCTATCTGCTCTCAAAGGGAAACTGCACTTTAAGGTTATTTAAAGGCAGCTCCCATGTTAACCTATGAGAGAGACAGGCCTTGAAACAGTGAAAACCGAATTTGGCAGTATTTCACTGTTAGGACATGTAAAACACATCAGTACATCTCCCACCTTTAACATACACTGAACCCTGCCCATGGAGCTACATAGGGCCTAACTTATGGGTGCCTTACATGTATAAAAAGGGAAGGTTTGGGCCTGGCAAGTGGGTACACTTGCCAGGTCGAATTGGCAGTGGCAGGTCCGAGACATGTTCAAAGGAGAAAATGGGTATAAGAAAGGCACCCAAAACCACAGACTTTAGATCACTTCTGGAAACCAAGAGGAACCTCTGCCTGGAGAAGAGCTGAAGAGCTGAGGAAGAAGAGCTGCCCTGCTTGTGACTTTGCTTTGACGAGCTATCCTGCAGTTGCTGCTTCTGCCAGAGTAAGAGGGCAAAGACTGGACTTTGTGTGCCTTCCATCTTGTGAAGATCTCTAAGGTCTTCATTTAGAGCTTGCCTCCTGTTGTTTGAAGTTTCAGGGACAGCAAAGACTTCTCTCTGCCAGCACCTGGAGTCTCTGGAGAGACTCCTACTTTGCCAAGTGGTGCCCATCCAGTTCCTGGGACCCTGAAAGGAGAAGCTGGCAGCCTAAGAGGAAGAAATCCATACACAGACTGCTGTGCGGGGAAAAGATCGATGCGACTCCGATCTGCAGGTGAAAAAACGCTGCGCCGCCGGCTCCGCGGCTGAAAATCCACACTCACCTGCAATGCGACCGGAAGATGCACAGAGCTGGAGAAACGTCGCGTAGCATTGCTGATGGAGGCTGGTGAGATCGCAACCCGCGGTGCGTGGTTTTCGTATCTTCGTGCGGCTGGATTTCCAACGCAAACACCGCTGGGAGTGTAAAAACAACGCTAGGCCTGCCCGGACCCGAGAGTGCTGATCGGATCGACGCATCGCTCTCCTGCGGAGAGAAGAAACGACGCGCCCGACCCGATGAAAGGAGAAACGACGCAAGGTCTAGTTCGTGAGTGGAATCAACGCATCGCAAGCCCTTTTTGGCGCACACTGGCCCATGCAGGGTTATTTTTGACGCACCCAAGGTACATTTCACGCTAATAGTGTTAGTGTGTGTTTAAAACTACATGAAGACTCTTTTTGCCTTTTAATTGATGACTTGACTTGTGTATTGTGGATTTTTGTCATTTTGGTCTTGTTTTGTTTCGATAAATATTTCCCATTTTCTTTAACCTGTGTTGTGTCATTTTGTAGTGTTTTTATTACGTTACTGTGTGTATTGGCACCTAGTGCTCTGAAGTTAAGCCTACTGCTCGTGCCAAGCTACCAAGGGGGTAAGCAGGGGTTAGCTGAGGGTGATTCTCTTTTATCCTGACTAGAGTGAGGGTCCTTGCTTCGACAGAGGGTAACCTGACTGCCAACCAAATAGCCCATTTCTAACACAGAGCATCCTTCCACTAAGGGATTTCCAAAGGAGAGAAGCAGACTTTACTAATGTGGAGAAAGGAAAGTTTTAAGTGTTTTTTTAAAAGACTGGAATTACATTGTAGCTCAAGAGGGAACAAGTTCCACTCCTGCCCAACTAGAAAGGAGAAAGATCTACCTCCAATCAGTGCCCTCTAATATTTAGGATAGGATAAGAATTTGGCTGTTACAGAGTTTAGGATTCTAGAATGAGAACCTTGATATGCAGTGCCTATTGACAAATGGACTGTGTTTTGCAGGTAGAAGGTTTCAAACCAAAAACCCATCAGAAAGGTGGGAAGAAATGGCAAAGCGATGCAGCAATCACAGATGAGGAGCCGAGCATTGCTTTTAATGATTTGACGGGTACCAAATGCATAAAGACGGGAAGCCCAAGATAGAGAGCATTTTCACAATCTAGGGAGAAGATAATTGACTGTACAACAGCCACACTGTAGTGAGAGGGGAGAAAATGGGTAATTTTGTGTCGCCTATGGATGTAGTAAAAGCAAGTGGATGAAACATGGTTAATCTGTTCTGTAAAGAAGATAAGATGCTGGACAATAAATCCAGGTTTTTTGCTGACTTCGTCAATGTGGGCTTTTGAACCAGCTTTATGGCCACCAAAGACAGCACCATGTGGTATGAGACCCTCTAAAGATGTAGACCTTTGATTTGTCCCTCTAAGGTTTTAATTAATTCGTGTTCACCCAGAAATTAACTGCTAACATGCAAGTCCAAAAATATTCTTGGGCAGAGATCAGATTGACACTGAGGGATATGATGATTAGGGTATCAAAATGTGTAAGATATCAGAAAGAAACCAAAGGACTGTATGAGTAAGGCTACCTGTGAAAGATCAAGATTAAACAGTGGTGGCCCAATAAACTTCACAAGTCAAGGGGTTTAGTATGTAACAGAAATAGGTGATGACTGGATGTTTCAGATTTCCCAAATAAGAAAGAGGTAAGTCACACCAGTGGGAATACCTTACATTCTAGATTAGAGTAGTTGATTCATTAGCACCGGGTGAGAAACAGTGTCAAATATGGCACTAAGGTTTAGGAATATTAAGTTTGCTCTAACTCCTTGATCAAGGGTCAGCCATATATCATCTGACACCGCAAGAACTGTGAGTTGTCAGAAGCCAACCAGCTTTTGTCATGGAGTAAATCACTTTTGATTAAGGTAATTTGGAGGCAGACTTCTTTTTCAAGGATTTTTGAGAAATGGGCAACACAGATATGTCCGAAGATGCTGAGAAGTTTTGAGCCTGCTGAATCTTTTTACCTACCCTCCATACTATTACTGTTTTGCTGATTCTGACCACTTACATCCAGCTTCACCTGCCGTGTTCTATTTTTCATCTCATCTGTTGCCCTCCTCTTTCCTTCTCTTGTTGGTTCTGAGCAGCTTATATTCACCGCACCCCTGCATTCTCTCCTCTTCACCATTCCTTGCCCGATGTTCACCTCTCAACTCTCCACTTAACCTTTTATTTTCCTTGCTGGTTTTGCACCCCTAAATCTACGTATCCCTTTTCTTTTTTCCTAATTCTTTTATTTGCTCTTGCTGGTTTCAACCCTGTTGCACCAACCTCTATCTCTCAAGTCTACTCCTCGGCTCTCATCAAACCATCAACTTTCTCTTGCTGGTTATGCCCATCTAACATCCACCACTCCCCTCCTGTTCCCCTCCCCCAAGCTATTACAATGTTTTGGTGGTTCTGCTTTTGTCCATCCACCTCTCACCATTTCTTCTCTCTCCACTCTACTCATGCGTCCTTGCTGGTTCTGTCTCCTCCAGCCTCAGAACTTATTTCCTGGTTCTACTTCATTTACATCCACCTCTCCATTTCCATCCTTCTGAAGCATCTTACCTTTTCTTGTTGACTCTGACTCTCAGAAATCCACATATCACTCCATTCTCTACTCTTCTTTTCTCCAGACTCTTACCTTACCTTCTGTAGGCTGACCCTCTTGCGTTCATCTCTCCCACACCCCAAGGCTTGCCAGTTTCTTACTGGTTCTGTCTCACTCATACTCCCTGTCTCCTCTGTGTTTGGGTGTTTACTTTCATGAGTGCTGTGCTCCTTCTCGCGCCCTTCCCACATTCACAAACTATAGAGAAGCTGTGCAAGCCCCCTGAAGCGCACACCTGTGAAACATAGGAGCATGGGCGGTGATGCATTTTTAGCAGTGTCACCCCAAGCCCTATCAGAAGACATGATACAGTGTGGCTGTAGATGGGTCAGCCTCATCCCTATCCTGGCTTCTGATAGGGCTGTCAGCAAACTCATTTGCAGAGACACAGACACAAGGACTGAGTGCACCAGGAGAGAGGAGCCGGTACATAGAAGCCTATCTCAGTACTACTAGGTAAGTTGGACTGGTTCTACTGCTCGTTGTTTCTCCTGTCAGTTTTGCTGGCAGTGTTTTCTTTTCCAGACTAAGGCCTTGGCATACTGTGCCAATGCGCACACAGTGTGTCAGCTTACTTAGCCTACGACCACACTGTGCGACAAATCTTTCAGACGACAATCACTTAGGATCATAGGGTGTCACATTCCAGAGAACAATGGAACAGCATGTTGGTTTTTTAAGTGGCCAATAGCATAGCCTTGCTGCATGTGTAAATAAAGATTTATTTGCTAAGCAGTAGCCATGATTGTACATTGAGTTTATTTTAAAAGCCAGGACAACAGATAAGTGTAGTGTGTTGGCATTATTCTCCCTTGCGCAAACCAGCGAACGCCTTTGGTGTAAATCAGGCATATATTATTTGTAGGAAGCTGGCCTGGTGTGTGATGGGTACCTATGGTACTTACACCTTATACCAGGTCCAGGTATTCCCTCTCAGTGAATTGTAGGCAGTGTCTAGAAGCCAGGCTCTCTAGGGGTAGTGTGGATGAGCAGCCAAGGCTTATCTCGGAGACATGCAAAGCTCATGCAGTATCACTGTAGTCACGCAGTACTTACACACAAGAAAGAAAACACGTGGTTGTACAAAAATAAAGTGTTAGAAATGGGGTCTTTGGTTGACAGTCAGGTTATCCCCTGTTCAAGCAAGGACCCTCGCTCTAGTCAGGGTAAAAGAGAATTACCCTCAGCTAACCCCTGCTTAGCCCCTTGGTAGCTTGGCAGAGCAGTAGGCTTAACTTCAGAGTGCTAGGTGTAAAGTATTTGTACCAACACACACAGTACCTTAATGAAAACACTACAAAATGACACAACACCAGTTCAGAAAAATAGGAAATATTTATCTAAACAAAACAAGGCCAAAACGACAAAAATACACAATACACAAGTCATCAATAAAAATGCAAAAAGAGTCTTTAAGTAGTTTTAAACATGCGCTGCTAGCGTGAAAATGTACCTGGTATGCGTAAAAAATAACCCTGCAATAACCATGGTGTGCATCAAAAATAACTCCGCACGGCAGTACGTGAGTCAGAAATCCAGCCGCACGATGATCTGAAATCCCCGCAGCGCAGGTTGTGATCTCCAAGCCTCCATCAGCGAAGCTGCGCATCGTTTCTCGTGCTCCGTGCGTCAATTCTTCAGTCGCGTTTACTGCGAGCGTCGTTTTCTCAGCTGCGGAGCTGGCGGTGTGCGTCGTTTTTTCAGCTGCAGATCGGAGTCGCGTCAATCTTTTCCCCGCACGGGCATCTGTGCATGGATTTCCTTGACCTTAGGCTGCCAGCTTCTCCTTTCAGGGTCCCAGGAACTGGATGGGCACCACAGGGCAGAGTAGGAGTCTCTCCAGAGACTCCAGGTTCTGGCATAGAGAAGTTTTTGCTGTCCCTGAGACTTCAAACAACAGGAGGCAAGCTCTAGGTCAAGCCCTTGGAGATTTCTTCTCAAGATGGAAGGCACACAAAGTCTAGTCTTTGCCCTCTTACTCTGGCAGAAGCAGCAACTGCAGGATAGCTCCACAAAGCACAGTCACAGCTCTTCTCCAGGCAGAGGTTCCTCTTGGTTCCAGAAGTGTTTCTAGAGTCTGTGGTTTTGGGTGCCCTTCTTATACTCAATTTCTCCTTTGAAGTAGGCCTACTTCAAAGTAAAGTCTCTTTTGAATGTGAAATTCTACCTTGCCTAGGCCAAGCCCCAGACACTCACCAGGGGGTCGGAGACTGCATTGCGTGAGGACAGGTACAGCCCTTTCATGTGTAAATGACCACTCCTTCCCTCCCTCCTAGCACAGATGGCTCATCTGGAAATGCAGACTACACCCCAGCTCCTTTTGTGTCACTGTCTAGTGTGAGGTGCAACCAGCCCAACTGTCAAACTGACCCAGACAGGGAATCCACAAACAGGCAGAGTCACAGAAATGGTATAAGCAAGAAAATGCCCACTTTCTAAAAGTGGCATTTTCAAACACACAATCTTAAAATCAACTTTACTAAAAGATGTTTTTTTAAATTGTGAGCTCAGAGACCTCAAACTCCACATGTCCATCCGCTCCCAAGGGGAATCTACACTTTAATCAGATTTAAAGGTAGGCCCCATGTTAACCTATGAGAGGGACAGGCCTTGCAACAGTGAAAAACGAATTTAGCAATATTTCACTGTCAGGACATATAACCCACATTACTATATGTCCTACCTTAACCATACACTGCACCCTGCACTCGGGGCTATCTAGGGCCTACCTTAGGGGTGTCTGACATTTAAGAAAAGGGAAGGTTTAGGCCTGGCAAGTGGGTACACTTGCCAAGTCGAATTTACAGTTAAAACTGCACACACAGACACTTCAGTGGCAGGTCTGAGACATGATTACAGAGCTACTTATGTGGGTGGCACAACCAGTGCTGCAGACCCACTAGTAGCATTTGATTTACAGGCTCTGGCACCTCTAGTGCGCCTTACTAGTAAATCAAATATGCATTTCATGGATAAACCAATCAACCATACAACTTACACAGAGAGCATATGCACTTTAGCACTGGTTAGCAGTGGTAAAGTGCTCAGAGTTCAAAAGCCAACAGCAACAGGTCAGAAAAAATAGGAGGCAGGAGGCAGGAGGCAAAAAGATTGGGGATGACCCTGTATGAGCCAAAAAAAGTCCAACATAAAGGTACTTTACTTTTGGAACACAGTATCAGAAAATACTAGAGAGGCAACCCTCTGATAAGAGGTAAGTAAATCCAATATATATATATATATATATATATATATATATATATATATATATATACACTAATCAACAGTAAGAGGCATAAAACTGTTAGAAACTGTGTAAAATAGCAATAAGCAATAGTAGCCCTAGGGAGAGCCCAAACCATATACTAAGAAAGCGGAATGCCAACACAGGGCCCCCACCTAGGTAAGTACTTCATGTAGAGGGGAGCTCAGAGTATTAAGAAACCACACAGGTAAGTAATACAGTACCCCCCAGCAACCAGGAATGCTGGAGTAAAACACTAGGTTGCCACAAAACCACACCAAAGGATGAAAAGAAGAAAAAGAAGAAACCCAGGACAGCCTGCAAGAAATCATCAGTGGATTACTGAAGATGGAGACCTGTGGAGATAGGGGACCAAGTCCAGAAGTGTCTGTGGAGTCCAGGGGGAGTAGGAGATACTACCTACCCAGAGGTACCTTTTGGAGTTGGTCGACGAAGAAGGAAGACAGGTCAGCACTGCAGCACATAAGCTGGTGAAGAGTTCCTGATGCATGCAAAAGGTGTCCCACACTGAAAGTTGGATTGGAGATGGGTGTCGGTGAAGGAGTTCCACCAATAAGCCTTGGCAAAGGCAAACTTGTGGCTGGAGAAAAGGATGTGCTGCCAGGAACCAGCAAGGTCCAGGGGGAGTCTACCCAGAAGGGGGAGTCACAGGGGACCCTCCACGTTGCAGAAAGCCCACAGGAGTGGAGGAGGCACCCACAGGTGTCCCACAAGCCAGGGACACAGAAGTCGCTGAAGCAGCCCATGCAGCACAACAGAAGTTGCTCCCACGTCGCTAAAGGACCACGCAGAGGTCCAGAAGTTGCAGGAGGGAGTGCCGGAGCTACACGTTACCCGAAGTTCCCCTTGGAGATGAAGCAAAAAGCCTTGTCATCTGCAAAGGATGTGGTGCACAGGAGTACTGTCTTGTGTGGAGTGGAAAGGACTTGCCACCACCAAAGTGCAACAGTTGGTAGAGAGGACCAAGGGAGACTCTCCAGACCACCACCCGTGATGCAGGACCCAGGCCACTCAGGATGAGGGGAGATCCTCGCAGCCGGTTGTCGATGTAGCCAGGTACCTGTAGTTACAGGGGAGTGATGCCTTCACCCCAAGGGAGATTCCTTCTTCTTGTGCAGGCTGAAGAGTTGTGGTCTTCTTAGGATGCACAGCCAGGGAAATGTTGCAAAGCTGGCAGGAGTTCCGGATACAATGTTGCAGAACAGCCTTCCTCGTGGATCTGCAGCTTGTACGTTCCTGGAGGGTCCAGTCCTGAGGCCAGAAGTCGAAGCAGAGGTTGCAGAGAAGTCCTGCTGGAGTCTTGTAAGCCGGATCTGAGGACCCACCCCAGAGGAAGTCCCCTATATAGCCCAAAGAGGGGCCTTGGTCACCTAACCAGGTAACTACCTATCAGAGGGTGCCTCTGACGTCACCTGTCTGGCCTGGCCACTCAGATGCTCCCAGAGTCCCCTGCCAACCTTGGAATCAATATGGCAGAACCCAGGGACCCTACAGAGGATCTCTGGGCACCACCCCTGGGGTGGTGATGGACAGGGGAGTGGTCACTCCCCTTTCCATTGTCTAGTTTCATGCCAGAGCAGGGACTGGGGTCCCTGAACCGGTGTGGACTGGTTTATGCATGGAGGGCACTAAATGTGCCCTTCAAAGCAAAACCGGTGGCTGGGAGAGGCTACCCCTCCCAAGCCAGTCACACCTATTTCCTAAAGGAAATCCTTTGTTCTGCCTTCCTGGGCTTGATCAGAGTAAGCAGCAGGAGGGCAGAAACTTGTCTGAGGGGTGGCAGCAGCTGGGCTGCCCGGAAAACCCTGTAAGACTGGTGGTAGCAATTCTGGGGGCTCTTTAAGGAGCCCCCAAAGTGATGGATTCATATTTCCAATACTTGCAATAGTATTGGGGTATGATTCCGACATGTTTGATACCAAACATGCCCAGGTTCGGAGTTACCATTATGTAGCTGGACATAGGTAATGACCTATGTACAGTACATATATAAAATTGCATCCCTGCACTCACAAAGTCCAATAGAATGGGGCTGGGGTTCATGGGGGCACCTCTGCTAGTGCAGGGGTGCCCTCACACACAGGTACCTGGACTCTGCCCTCTGGGCTAAGAGGGTCTTTGATAGGGGTGACTTACGGTGACCTGGTGCAGTGACCCGTAGTGAAACCGGGTGCATGCATCCGGTTCACGCAGACTGCAATGGCAGAATCACTGCTGCAGCCCATAGAGATCCCCTGGAACCCCAATGCCCTGGGTACCTAGGTACCATAAACTAGGGACTTACATGGGGGCATCAGTATGCCAATCGTTGGGATAAAAAGTTACCAGCAACCAAATTTAGAGGAGGGAGCACAGTCACTGGGGTCCTGGTTAGCAGGATCCCAGTGAACAGAGTCAAACACACTGACAAACAGGCCAAAAGTGGGGGTAACCAAGCTAGAAAAAGGCTATGTTCCTACATTATTTGACTGAACTACTTTAGACTAGCAATAGCTACCTTTGAGTAGGGACACATCTCAGGGGGTAGGAGTGCTTCAATAGCAAAGAAAAGTAAACGAAACAATAACTTTTCTGTATAGCGTTTAATATCACACATTTGGCGGTAGTAAGCTCTGGAAATATGTTTTAATATTAGCCATTTGAAACTTCTGACCTGCTGAACATTGCAACTTAAATTTAAATACACACTGAAAGAGCCCTCTGGATGTCTTCTAATGAGTTAGCAAGCAACACTGCAGCCTTGATACAGTCACTTTGTGATGAAACACGTGTTGTCTGTCACGTACGAACCAACTTTATTGAAGCAGTGTACATAGAGCTTGAATGGAATTGGAATTCCGAAATAAAAGAACATTTGTCAACGCAGAATAGATCTGTTTGAAATACTTATGAACTTTGGACTCTTTTCGATTGTTTTGTGTACGTTGGTTGTAATATGTAAATTAAATTTAAGTATGTTTAATTCCCTACACAAACCCTCATTCTGACGTTAGTTGAAATGTCGAATTCCTGGATGATTCCCCTGTCCCATACAGATACTTCGATTCCAGGTGGCGGTACCAGTTAGCATCCACTTTGGTCAGGGTAATTTAGACCCAGAAATAGTAGCTCAGAGGATTGTCACACATTTTAGCAGTAATGTTTATATTAGGTCCCACATGCAAATGACACTTGCTCTGTTTTGTCCACTAGGCAGAGAGGATACAACACAGGTTGGGTACGCATGGTGTTATAACGGAGTACCTAAGAAAAAGGCAATTAGATAGCGGAATGTTGGACACTAGGGTAAAGTAGGGTTATAAGAGGGAGAAGGGAAAACACAGGACTGCAGTTCTTACATGAGAATGAGTTAAAGGGAAGTTGAGCAGACTGGTTAGAATAGATCACACATGTGGCCTCTCAATCAATCAATCAATCAGCATTTGTAGAGCAGAGCAACCATCACTCCTAGAGGTATCTGGGTGCTGGGGTGTATGGTCTCCATCAAACAGTCAGGTCTTGGGGTTCTTCCTGAAGTCTACAAGGAAGGGTACTGTTCGGCGGTGGAGGGGCAGGTCTTTCCAGGCTTGGCGGCAATGTCGGAAAAGGAACGGTCACTGCTGCGACGGATGCAGGGGTGTACAAGGGCAAGAGAGAAGGAGCACAGGTATCTGGTGGGTTGATGAAAGTTGAGTCAGTAGTTGATGTAGGCCGGTCCTTGATTGTGTAGGGCTTTGTAGACTTGTGTAAGAATCTTGATCTGGCATCTCAATCAATCAATCAAACATTTATAGAGCGTGGCAAATCACCCGGAAGGGTCTTGAAGTACTGGAGCTGTATGCTGCTGCGTGGAGGAATTATCATTTGAACATTCAGATCTTTAGTTTTCTAATGAATTGCTGGAGTGGCGGTGCAGTCCTGAGGTGCAAGGAGAGGTTGTTCCAAGCCTTCGCTGCCAGGAGTGAGAAGGAGCATCCTCCGCTGTTGGCTCAACGTGGGGTGTCTGCATCGAGAGGGAAGCTGATTGGAGGTTTCTGGTCGGTTGATGGAAGGTCAGGCATTTGTTGATGAATGCTGGTCTTTCATTGTGCAGGGCCTTGTAGGTGTGGATCAGAATCATGACCTGGCAAGCCAGTGTAGTTTCTTGAGATGGGGTGTGATGTGGGTCCTTCCTGGGAGGTCAGGTATGAGTCTTCCCGTGGGTCTCACATTGTCTGGAGTATCTTGAGGAGGCATGTAGTGATTCCTATGAAGAGAGTGTTTCACTAGTCCAGTCTGCTGGTGATGAAGGCATGCGTGACTATCCTTCTGGTGTTAGCTGGGAGCCACCAGAAGATCTTGCGGAGCATGCGAATGGTGTGGAAACAGGCAGGTGGGACTCCATCGTCTTGTTTCTTCATGGATAGACTGCTAACCAGGATGACCAGGATGCTGCTGAAGTTGTGGGTGTGGTTGGTCTTTTGGGGGATCTCTTCTGGATGGGGAGCCAGTAGAGGTTTCTAAACTGAGGGGTGATGTAGATCCATTTGGGGGAGGTCCAAAATGAGTCTGGCTGCAGCGTTCTGTATGGTCTGAACTCTTATGAGGAGCTGGGTGCAGATGACCGCGTAGAGTGTGTTGTCTCAGGAAGGAGGCGATCGACTTGAAGGTATTTTGCTTTATGCCAATGTTGTAGAGCCTGTTGATGATGTTAAGTCTGGGAGGAGCTCACAGAGTTCCACTTCATGGAATTCCGCGGAGTTGATTAAAATCTCCGTGGAATTACACAGAGGTGGAGATCCATGAGCAGCAGAGTCCTGATTGTGCCCGAGATCGGGAGTTTTCAGGAGAGGGCCACAGGCAGTGAAATTTGCTGTTTCAGGCCTCTTGTGCACCAGCTTGTCCTGTGTGAGAAAACTGAAGTTTCAGTCTTTGTTTGTGCACCAGTGTGCACAAACAAGGCAAAAAAAAAGAAAATAGACAAGGACTTACCTGGGTCCTCCAGGGGGTCCCTGTCATCCTCCACAGCGGCCTGGCTCTCTGCCTCCCTCTGCCCCCTGCTCCCGGGCTGCTGGTAGAGAGAGGCCTGGCCCTGGATCCATCGCCAGTGCTCACTGCACCCCAGTGATGGGCTACACAGTGCAAGCGCAGACTGTCTACACTTGCGCTGTGTAGACTATAACTGGCTGCAGTGCGCTCTGCTTTGCTGGCAGGGCTAGCGGAGTTTGTAGGCAAACTTCACGCTCAAAGCGGGGCGCAAAGTGCCACAAACTCTGTTACCTCTGCCAGCGGAGCAGAGCTCCCTGCCCACCTCTAGATGAGGGTATGGTGGGATACTGTGTCAAATGCAGCTGAGAGGTCAATGAGGATCAGGGCTGCAGTCTCCCTGCAGTCGAGAAGGGTTCTTATGTCATCTATGGCTGCGATCAGTGCTGTCTCAGTGCTGTGGTTGGCTCGGATTCCTGATTGGAAGGTCTCTAACAGTTTGTTTAGTTCCAGGTATTCAGTGAGCTGTTGGATGATGGCCTTCTGGAGTACTTTGTCACGGTAAGGGAGCAGAGAGAACGGTCCATCATTTCTGAGTTTGCTGGGGTCGGAGAAGGGTTTCTTTTGGAGGGGTCTAATTTCTGCATGTTTCTATCCATCTGGGAAGCCTGCCATGATAATAGATTTGTTGAGGATGCTGGTGAATTTCATGCGGATTTGGTTGATATTGGGGTTGAAAAAATGGTGGTGGCTTGGGTTGGTGGGTGCTCCAGAGGGGATGGACATCATGATGGCTGTGATGGCCTATGTGGTGAGTGGAGACCATGTGGTCATAATTCGGCTGGTGTGTGTTTGTTGGCCAACGCTGTTGAGGTGAGCGCTGTTAGTTTGGGGTCGAAGGTGTTATAGATGATGGCAATCTTGCTGTGGAAATAGTCTGAGAGGGTGTGTTCGAAATGGGGTCTCTAGTTGGCAGTCTGTTTGCACTCTGTCCAAGTAGGGACCCTCACTCTAGTTAGAATAAGGGAGATACCCAGCTCAGATAACCCCTGTACACCTCCTTGGTAGCTTGGCACAAGCAGTCATGCTTATCTCAAAAGCAATGTGTAAAGCATTTGTACATAACGCACAGTAGTACAGTGAAAACACTACAAAAGGACACCATATCACTTTTAGAAAAATAGCTAATATTTATCTATGTAAAACAAGACCAAAACTAGAAAAATCCAACATACAGTAATAAATATATAAATTTTGCAAGAATTAACTTAAAAATATAGTTCCTTGAAGTCAGTAGGTCCGTCTTGGGCTATCACAGCGTCATGAACAACAAATCCAACAGTTCAGACCGACTGTGGCGTTGCGGGCCAGCTACGGTGTCGGGAAGACCCGCAAACAGTACCTTGGAAATGCAGAGTGTTGTGATCCTCACAATGGGATCTGAAGTGCAGCATCACTGGTGTCACTGGCATTCGTTCTGGAGGTCGGTGCAGGGGTCGTCAGGCCCTTGAAATCACACGCTTTGCAGATCAAACTCTGGGCTAATGACAAAGTCAGGAGCGCTGGTGTGGATGGCGTTGGGGCTGCGGTGCAAAGCGGATGGATGCGACATGCGGTGCCTACAGGTCACGGTGCAAGCAGCGGCTCGGTGACTGTGTCCTGTGGCATCGTGGGACCAGGGCTGCGGTGTGAAGCAGAGCAGTGCAACGTGCAGTGTCCACAGGTCACGATGCAGGCAGCAGCGTAGTCATTGCTGAATCACTGTTGTCAGTAGGCCCAAGGCGGTGGTGCGGTGCAGGGCGGGTTCCATGCAGGACCCACGGGTCGCGGTGCAGACAAGGACGTCTGTTGACGACACTGGAGTCGATGGTGCTGCTGTCTGTGGGCTGGGGCTGTGGTGCAGGATGAGATGGTGTGTCATGTATCTCATGAGCAGTGTCCACAGAACACGGTGTACGCACCGCTGCCAGTGTACGCACCGCTGCCAGTGCCAGTGTCAGTGACACTGCCGCTGCCAGTGTCAGAGCGGCAGCTTCGGGGATGCCAAGGCTCCGGTGTGAGCAAGGCGGTGGGAAATGCAGGACCCACACGTTATGGTGCAAGCAGCAACTCGGTGGCAGCGTCAGATGGTGGTGTCGGTGAGACCAGGGTTGCAGTGCGACGTGGGGCACGGCTCTGTGTGGTGTTGTCAGGTCACAGTGCAGGCAGCATTGACGGCGTAACAGTGGTTTCTCTTTTGTTGCAGCACAAAACACACAGGCGGTCATTCTAACCTTGGCGGACGGCGGAGGCCGTCCGCCAAGGTACCGCCGTCAGAACACCGCACCGCGGTCGAAAGACCGCGGCGGTGATTCTGACATTTGCCCTGGGCTGGCGGGCGGCCGCCAAAAGGCCGCCCGCCAGCCCAGGGCAAATCAACCTTCCCACTAGGATGCCGGCTCAGAATTGAACCGGCGGAGTGGGAAGGTGCGACAGGTGCAGTTGCACCCGTCGCGTATTTCAGTGTCTGCAAAGCAGACACTGAAATACTTTGCGGGGCCCTCTTACGGGGGCCCCTGCAGTGCCCATGCCATTGGCATGGGCACTGCAGGGGCCCCCAGGGGCCCCGCGGCACCCCCTACCGCCATCCTGTTCATGGCGGGAGAGGGGGTGTCTGAATCCCCATGGCGGCGGAGCGCGCTCCGCCGCCATGGAGGATTCAGACGGGCAGCGGAAAGTCGGCGGTACCCCGCCGGCTTTCCGCTTCTGGCCGCGGCTGTACCGCCGCGGTCAGAATGCCCGGCGGTGCACCGCCAGCCTGTTGGCGATGCTACCGCCAACCTCCGCCCTGGCGGTAATTACCGCCAGGGTGAGAATCAGGCCCACAGTTCCCCATGCTGTAGGCTGTTGAAGCTGAAGACTTTGATATACCTGAGACTTCCAATTGGAGGCAAACTCTACTCCAAGCCCTTGGAGAAACTTCACAAGCAAGATACACTTCAAAGTCCAGTCTTTGCCCTCTTTAAGGCAGAAGCAACAATGCAGGCCAACCCAGCAAAGCACACACAGCAAGGGGGCAGTACTCAGCTCTTCTCCTTGGCAGATGTTCCTCTTGATCCAGAAGTGTTCTAAAAGTCTGGGGCTTGGGTCCACTACTCATACCCAGGTTTGCCTGTGAAGTAGGCCAACTTCAAAGGAAAGTCTCTGTTGTTGACAAGATCCTGCCTTGCCCAGGCCTGGCCCCAGACACACACCAGGGGGTCGGAGACTGCAGTGTGTCAAGGCAGGCACAGTCATTTCAGGTGTAAGTGACCACTCCTCCCTTCACTCTAGCCCAGATGGCCCATCAGGATATGCAAGCTACACCCCAGCTCGCTTTGTGTCACGGTCTAGAAGGAATTCACAACAGCCCAACTGTAAATTTGACCCAGATGTGGAATACACAAGCAGGCAGAGGCACAAAATAGTTTAAGTGGCATTTTCAAAGAGACAATTTAAAAAACAACTTTTTCAATTGTGAGTTCAGAGACCTCAAACCCCAGTCTCTATCTGCTCCCAAAGGGAAACTGCACTAAAAAGTTATTTAAAGCAGCCCGCATGTTAATCTATAAGAGAAATAGGCCTTGCAACAGTGAAAACCGAATACCTACCTTCTAAATACACTGCACCCTGCCAGTGGGGCTACCTAGGGCCTACCTTAGGGGTGCCTTACATGTAGTGAAAGGGAAGGTTTGGCCCTGGCTAGTGTGTACACTTGCCAGGTCGAATTGGCAGTTTGAAACTGCACACACACCCCCTGCAGTGGCAGGTCTGACACATGTTCAGAGAGCTACTCATGTGGTTGGCACAATCAGTGCTGCAGGCCCACTAGTAGCATTTGATTTACAGGCCCTGGGCACCGCTGGTGCACTTTACTAGGGACTTACCAGTAAATCAAATATGCCAACCATGGATAAACCAATCACCAATACAATTTACTAAGGGAGAACTTGCATGTTAGCACTGATCTGCAGTGGTAAAGTGCGCAGAGACAATAAACCAGCAAAAACAAATCAGAAAAAAGGGAAGGAAGAAGGTGAAAAGTTTGGGGATAAACCTGCAAAAAGGACCATTTCCCTACAGGGTGTTGTAGAGTTCTTTGTAAGTCTGGATTGTGATATCTGTGGCTGCTGAGTTGGAGTAGTCCTCGACTATTTTGAATAGTTCTTTTGCGTGGTTGGTTGCTGTATCAATGTGGGCTGTGATGGCTGCTCTCATGGCTTCCTTGACGGGCTATGGTAGTTGCCAAGAGCTACTTTGAGAACAGCTCTGTCAGAGGGGTTTGTGGTGGAGCGCCATAATTTCTCAAGTCAGTAGCAGTTGTGCTGAGCTCTGAAATGTACCAGCTGGCTCGTTTTGAGGTTTTGTTGGTTCTTCTGCTTTCATCGGGGTGACTCTGCTGGCGTATTTGGTGATCCAGGTGGCGAAATTCTGGACGGCCTGTTCTAGGTCTGTTGAAGCTTTGGGTTGAGTGGTCTGAGGGCCTGAGTCCACTGTGTCTCTGTTAGCTTGCCCCAACTGCGGTGGGAGGAGCTGTGATGGCTGGTAATGGTATGCTGTGCACCAGAGTTGGTGAAGTGGACAATGGTATGGTTAGACCAGGTGATTTCTGTGATGTGGCTGAATTTGACCCTGTTTCTGGAGGTGAAAATGGGGTTGAATGTGTATCCTGCTTTGTGCTGGGTTTGGTGACCAGTTGTGTGAGGCTGATGTTGTTCATGTTCTCCAGGAGAGTTGTAGAGTTAGCGTTGTTGGGGTCAACGTAGACATTGAGGTTGCTATGCAGGATATAGTGGTTGGAGTCGATGGCTGGTGGGGGGAGGGGCAGTGAGGTTGGAGATGATGTTGCAGAAGGCCACCCAAGGTCCTGGGTGTTTGTATATGAGTGTTCTTCCCATTGTTTTCTTGGCGTTGGTCTGCATCTGGAAGTTGAGGTGTTTCATGGGAGGTGTGGGATGTCATTGGTGGCAATGCATCGGATGGTTTCCTTGAAGATGATGGTGATGCCTCCGCCATGTTTGTTGATGCGATCTTGGTGTATCATCTTGTAACCGTTGGGTATTGCGGTGGCGATGTCTGGTTCAAGGAGGGACTGAGCCATGTTTCGGAGGTGAAGGATATGTCAGGGGGGAGGGTGGTGATTTTGTCCCAGATTTCCGTGGCATGTTTGCAGGGGGATTGAGCATTTAGCAAGATGCACTGTAGTGGTTTCGGGTTGTTTGTGATCTTACAGATAGGTGTGGCATGGGATCCTGTGTGCAGGAGAAGTGGCAGTGTGGGCAGATAAAAGGTTCCTTAGTTGCTCATTGGGAGGGGGTGCAGAATCTTCTGTTTAAGTGTCCGGGGTCCAGGGCCAAGAGCTCTTTGGTGGTGAAGTGATGGGTGATCAAGGGTTGCTGGAGCTTGGCGTGGCCAAGGTGCGGATGGACTCAGACAGGCCGCACAGCGGCCGTGCTGCAGCCTCCATTAAGTAGGTGTGGAGGGAGCTAGGGGTGCTGGGAGGCGGGAGGAGAGAAACGGTGGGAAACTCACAGGAAGCAGGCGGGAAGAGAGTCAGCGAAGGAGTAGAATTGGAACGAGGGGAAAAATTATCAGAAAGAGAGAAAAGGGCAAGTAACAAGCAGAAAGAAGAAACTGGATAAGAAACTATCAGAAAGAGGAAAAAAGGCAAGAAATGTACAGAGAGAGAAAAAAAGGCAAGAAATGAGCAGAGGGGCAAAAGGGCAAGAAACAAGCAGAAAAAGGCAAAAGGGAAAGTAACGATCATAAAGAAGAAAAAGGGCAAGAAGCAAGCAGAGAGAGGAAAAAGGGCAAGAAACGAGCAGAGGCAAAAAGGCAAGAAACAAGCAGAGAAAGGAAAAGGGGCAAGAAACAGGCAAAAAAGGCAAAAACAAGGCCAGCAAGCGACAAAAGCAGTCAGAGGGTACCGGACTTCAGCAAGCTGGACAGGAGACTTGTTGCATGTGGAGTTGGCACGAGGACCTGCTCAATGGGCTTGCACTGTGGCCCCCATTAAGTAGGTCCTGGGGGGAGGGAGGGGCGCTGGGTGGCGGGAGGAGGGAAATGGCAGGGAGGGGGCAGGAAGCGAAGCAGCAAAGGAGCAGAATCGTAAAGAAGGAGAAAATGACCAGAAAGAGGCCCCTTGACCACTTTTTAAGGAAATTGGACCAAAAATACTATTTCCACCATTTCTCAAAGTATTCCTGGGGAGGGTGAAACCAAAAAACCACTGGAAAGCATAAGGCGTGCCTGGCACACCAAAACATTATTTTATATTTCATTGAGAAACTCTGTATTTTCATCTAACTTTTGTGGTATCTGTGCTGTAAGCTGTATCATTTAGCCTTGGCATTCAAAATATTACCCAAAGAGGAGGTCAAGCTTGCTTGCCTACTTGCTCAATCCTCCTTGAGGAGGTTTCTGAGCCCAGTTACTTTTGAGGTTCACCAGTCGCCCCTGCCTCTTACCTTTTGGGGTGTATTCTACCCCTTTTACATCGCTGTCCTCTGCATGCAGTGCCCTTCACCTCACCTCCCCTTCTCTCCACCATCCTCCTTCTATTGATTCTGCCCATTACATCCACCTTACCTCCTACCCACAGCTTTCAGTGGCATGAAAAGAGTGGGCAGGGGGACTCTAAAAGGGGTGTGGTCTGTGCAATGAAAGGTGTGGCTGAAAACATGTAATCTAAATTTCTGTGATTCCCATAGTGTTCCACCTGTCTGATACTTTGGTTCCTCTATGTGCTTTCTGTGATTGAATTCAGAAATATAACACAACAACTGACATGCATCTAAAACCACCCAGGACTATTGGCTTTGTCAAGGGTTATTAGCTGTGTAAGATAAATATTTTTACCAATGAGTACCTCCTTCAAACACATTGGCACAGAATCATAACTGCAACTGGAATATGTGACCGTTTTCTGTGGGCTCTGTAGAGAGACCATAAATTGAATGATTGTGTATTACAAACATCCTTTTGACCCACAGCTAGAAAAGTGCACTTTGTTTCAAAATTAGGGCTTTTAGTGTGTAAAGACATGAGGGGTCATTCTGACCCTGGCGGCCGGTGACCACCAGGGTCACCGGCCACGGGAGCACCGCCGACAGACCGGCGGTGCTCCGCGGCCAGAAAGGGTAAACCGGCGGTCTCCCGCCGGTTTACCGCTGCCCTTGGAATCCCCCATGGCGGCGCAGCTTGCTGCGCCACCATGGGGGATTCTGACACCCCCTACCGCCATCCTGTTCCTGGCGGTTCGCCCGCCAGGAACAGGATGGCGGTAGGGGGTGCCGCTGCCCCTGGGGGCCCTGCCGTGCCCATGCCAATGGCATGGGCACGGCAGGGGCCCCCGTAAGAGGGCCCCGCAAAGTATTTCAGTGTCTGCTGTGCAGACACTGAAATACGCGACGGGTGCCACTGCACCCGTCGCACCTTCCCACTACGCCGGCTCCATTCGGAGCCGGCGTCCTCGTGGGAAGGTTGGTTTGCCCTGGGCTGGCGGGCGGCCTTTTGGCGGCCGCCCGCCAGCCCAGGGCAAACCTCAAAATACCGTCAGCGGTCTTTGGACCGCGGAGCGGTATTTTGACGGGGGAACTTCGGCGGGCGGCCTCTGCCGCCCGCCGAAGTCAGAATCACCCCCATGGTATTTTCGTTTTTTGTAAGGTCTTGAAGATTGCATGGATTTCAGTATCCTATAGGCAATGTTTGTTTTAATATCAGAAACATAAATAGTAAAAACAGGCTCACCTGGCCAAGGGGTGTAGCTTGAGGAGGTGTGTGTTGGGTGCTACACCTCCCTAATAAATGAATTTTCTAATAAATAGTTGGTTACAGATGCTTTCAGTCGGGTATGGTGAGATGTTGCACACACACTCTCCCCCTCTCAGTTTTTAAAGTCGTCAACAATATTGGTAATGTTACAAAATATTGTGGGGCATATTTATGAAAAGTGGCACATCGTGTCATGATGCGCCACATTTCTTGTGCCCCTAGCGCTCCCCATATGCCTCCAAGTGTGCACCGCATTTATAACGGTACTAGTGTCAAAAACCTTTAGGCTAGTTTGGCGCTTTGCAGGATTAGCGTAAAAAATGTTGACTCTAAATCTGCAAAGTGAAAGGAGGCCTACTGAAAACAATGGGAGCATCATTTTAAAGCCTGCCTTAGGCAGGCGTTAAAAAAGAGACTAATAATTGTGCAGTGAAATCACATAGATTCCACTGTGCTATTTTTCTTGGCCTCCTAATGCCGGAACACCCCCTTGCATACATTATGCCTGGCGCAGGCATAATGTAGCACAAGGGTTTACAAAGTGGGACAATGCGTGCAATGCCACTTTGTAAATATGGTGTCGCGTTTTTGCCAACACAACCCCACATTAGCATTAAAAAAATGACTAATGTGGCGCAAGGTGGCTTCTTAAATCTGGCCCTATGTTTCCCTTACTTAGTACCCCTATCATTCCACATTCCTCTCGCTTCCCACTGCCCCTTGAGCCCCAACCATGCACCCTGCCCCTATAGAATGTACTTAAACATTATATGCCAGCCTAATTGTCAGAAAATCTGACGCTCACCCCACCAATATTACCGACCATGCAACGCCCCTGACCGGACCATAAGGCAGGCCCACTAACTGCCCATATACTGACCTCATACAGCAGCCCGTCGGGCACTGCCTGGTTGCCCTATAAGCTAATCCCAGTCTGATGACATGTTTTACATCCATTGTTCAAACACTGGATCAGTGACTTTGGAGGGAAAGTCAATGACATGAATATAGGACTCCATAGGGGCCTGTTTCAATGTCTGTTTTAAATTACTACCAGGTATAAGACTGAGAGGGACCAGCCCACTTAAAGCATGCTCCAGCCAATTTTTCATGCAGATTCTAGTCCACTGTGAGCACCTCTTGTTTCAGTGCTGCACTCAGTGCTTTAAATGGAAAAATAGAAGTGCAGGTACTCTGTACCAGAGTACCTGCTGGTTTCTGAGAAGTGCCGGTACTCTCCAATTAAAAGTATTACGTTTTTCTTGAGATGTGCCGGTACTCTCCCTCTCAAAATAAAAAAGTGCCGGTACTCAGTACCGGACAGTACCGGCCCATTTAAAGCACTGGCTGCACTCACACCTATCTGCTCTCCTCCCATCCCGTTTCTCACTTTATTCTGTTTTACCCCTTTTCTTCAGCTCTCACCGCTGTCCTTTGCTCTGCTACCTTTCCCTTCATCCTAGATGAGCAATGCCCACTGAGATACAACATCAGTCGTTCTTTTGTTGATCCTGCAGGCAGTATATCATCCTTTTCATTCATACATGGGCAGGGCTCACTTCACACCTAAGGGCATTTTTAAGCACCTGTCTAAATTGCTATCATTGTCATGCACTTGCAGGGATTAGGCCCAGAGAGAGGGGCCAGCAGTGGAAACTGATTAAAAAGAAAAAAGAAACCACTTAAACTTTGAGGAGCCTCCCACCGCCCCCTCAGGGCGCGAGCCTCTGAAGTCATTGAAGGCGCGAGGCCCCGTAGCTGCGAGCAGGGGCCCCGGGCACCTGCCCACGCCGCCCATGCCCAGCGCCGGCCCTGGTTACCACCACACTCCCTAGGCTGACGAGGCAAACGCAATATCGTGACCTGAAACTGTTGTCGAGGACAAGACAGCTGAGGATTAAAGCAGAAATACCCGCGTGGCAGGCCGCAGGCTCACTTCCTCCCGCAGGCTGCACACGGTTCGGATTGGTTTCTCTGCAAAAACACCCACGAGTCAAGCACAGATTTCCCCCTAATGGGGAAAAACCTTTCAGGACAGAGAGCTAGACTCCTACATGCAACATCTTCAAACACAATCCCTCCAAAACCAAAGGCACGGTCGCCTGTCCAGCAGTCCCCATCCTCAGTCGGTCACAAGAGATTAAACGTGGGGTGGATCTCAAGTCTGATCTCTTTCCACCCACTCCGGGATGAAGAGGAACATGGGGGGGGCTGGGGGGTCAGCGCTGCTGCGCGCACTGGTGGTCTGGTGCGCTATCCTCACCGTCTCCATCTTGGCACTCACGGGATACCTCATCAGCGGGGCGCGCTTGCACCAGGTAAGTGAAAAGTATTTTTGGGGTACTGGATAGTCAAAGTGTTGAAATTGAGCTACAGAGATGCTCAAGTAAGTGCTGGTGATACTGGCTAAAATATTCTCGGATGTCACCCGACAATCCAGCATTTTTTGAAAGCCTGACAAACTGAGAAACCTGCGTCATTTGTTCTGGTGAAAAGTAAGTGACAGTCCCCAAAATGTAGGACTGGTGGGGCCCACCTGCAACCACTGGCTAAACTTTGCACTGGACGGCTGAGGCTGTGTGAAATGACTGTGGGCCAGATGTACGTAGCTTTGGTTTTGGATTACCTGATCGTGAATTTTTGCAATTCGCTATTAGGAAATCGCAGACAGCTATGTACAACAGTGTGCTTTACACTGTTTGTAATTCCGAATGGGTCGCAATTAACCTGCCTCATCAATATTCATGAGGTTAGGTCGTAATTTGCGATACATTGTGAATCGCTAAAAGCACAGGCGTGGTGCCTTGCTCAGGACAGAAGACCACCAGGTCTGTTAGCTTTCAAATAAAGCAATGTTTTTTGTTTTTTTTCTACAAATGAAGTCCATTTTCCTTAAAGGTTAACGGGATGTGTTTCAGAAAGAAAAATGAAAAGTTTTCTTTTCATTTTGTAAGAGCAGGCATTGGTCCATGGGACCACTGCCTGCTCTTAAAAACGTTTTTACGACCATTCACAAAGGGGAGGGGGTCCATTGGGTAATCCTTCCTGTTTGCGATTGGGTTACTGCCAAATTGGAATTAGTGTTAAAAAGCAAAAGTTCTGCAACCGCACTTTGGTTGCACAACATTCATACATACCCCTGTGACTCACTATTAGGAAGGAATGCCCTTAACACGCCGCTTCCTACTACCGGATCGTTACCCTTTTGTGGTTCAGTAATGTTTACCGAATTGCGGAAAATGCTTTTTTCCAGGTTGCAAATGGCCCAATTCTGCGAATCAAGCTGTTTACGAGCTGAAAAATGCTAACTACATCTGGCCCCATGTGAGAGTCGGAAATGGGAAAAGACCTGGGCTGCTTGGAAACACATAAAGATTGGGGTAACCAGATGAAGTGAGAGATACCTACCTCACACTGCCTTGAGAAATCAACCCCGCCCTCATTTCGATCTGTTACCTCCCTGGCGTATATCTACAGATGATTTGAGGATATTATAGAGGAATTGTGGATGGCTGCTGGGTGCGGGGCTAAGAGCAAGCACTTTTTATACATCATTTTGTAAAATACACAAAAACCAAATACCTGTAAGGTTTCCAGGTAGTGATGCTGCCTGGGTCCATCCTATGAAGCTTTTGGACCCTTCCGAAAAGGCTGAAGCAGCATCAGATGTCTACATTTTATTATAATTAATCAATGGACAATAAAAATGACTGCTGCCTCATAAGCTTGTCTTATAGAATGAGACATTTGGACTAATGCATTTCTTTGTTATAAAATGGCACCTATGGACAATACCTGCCAGTGCAGTCTCATGTGTCTCTTTGTCAATACACGAGATCTATGGATATTAAAGACCGGTGCAGTCTCATATATCTGTGTTATCATAGGAGACCTATGGACATTAAAGACCAGTGCAGTCTCATACACATCTGGACATTAAAGTCCAGGGCAGTCTCATACATCTACCTTAGTATATAAGACCTGTGGACATTAAAAAACAGTGTAGTCTCATATGTCTGGGTTGTCATATGAGACCTATGGACATTAAATACCAGTGCAGTTCATACGTCTGCGTTATCATATGAGGCCTTTGGACAGTAAAGACCAGCACAGTTTCGTGCATCTCTTTGCCACTATAGGTGACGGACAAAGAGGGAAGGCCAGTGATGGCTCAAACATTTCTTATTGTATGAGACCTAGAGACAGTGAAGCCAGTGCTGCCTCATACATCTGTCTTATTGTATGTGACATAAGTGTATTAATGGCTGGTGCAGTCTAATACATCTGTGTTATTATATGAGATCTAGGTACAGTAAAGGCCAGTGCAGTCTCACGTCTGTGTTAATATATGAGACCCAGGGTCAATAAAAGTCAGTGCTGTCTCACATTGCGTTATTATATGAGACCTATGGTCTGTCAAGGCCAGTGTTGTTTCATACATCTGTTTTATCATGTGACACATAGAAACAGTAAAGGCCAGAGCTGTCTCATATATTTGTATTATTGTATGTGACATAGGTGTATTAATGGCTGGTGCAGTCTAATACATCTGTGATATTCTATGAGATCTAGGTACAGTAAAGGCCAGTGCAGTCTCACGTCTGTGTTATTATATGAGACCCAGGGACAATAAAAGTCAGTGCTGTCTCACATTGCGTTATTATATGAGACCGATGGATTGTCAAGACCAGTGTTGTTTCATACATCTGAGTTATTATATGACACATATAAACAGTAAAGGCCAGTGCTGTCTCTTATATTTGTATTATTGTATGAGACATAGGTGCATTAATGGCTGGTGCAGTCTAATACATCTGTGTTATTATATGAGATCTAGGTACAGTAAAGGCCAGTGCAGTCTCACGTCTGTGTTATTATATGAGACCCAGGGTCAATAAAAGTCAGTGCTGTCTCACATTGCGTTATTATATGAGACCTATGGTCTGTCAAGGCCAGTGTTGTTTCATACATCTGTTTTATCATGTGACACATAGAAACAGTAAAGGCCAGTGCTGTCTCATATATTTGTATTATTGTATGTGACATAGGTGTATTAATGGCGGTGAAGTCTAATACATCTGTGTTATTCTATGAGATCTGGGTACAGTAAAGGCGAGTGCAGTCTCACATTTGTGTTATTATATGAGACCCAGGGACAATAAAAGTCAATGCTGTCTCACATTGCGTTATTATATGAGACCTATGGATTGTCAAGACCAGTATTGTTTCATACATCTGTGTTATTATATGATACATGGAAACAGTAAAGGCCAGTGCTGTCTCATATATTTGTATTATTGTATTAGACATAGGTGCATTAATGGCTGGTGCAGTCTAATACATCTGTGTTATTATATGAAATCTAGGTACAGTAAAGGCCAGTGCAGTCTCACGTCTGTGTTATTATATGAGACATTGAGATAGTGAAGGCAAGTGCAGTCGCACACGTCTGTGTTATTATATGACGACATAGAGAAAGTAAAGGCCAGTGCAGTTTCATACACCGGCATTATAATACAAGACCTATGGACAGTAAAGGCCAGCACAATCTCATGTATCTCTTTGCTATTATAGAAGACATGCAGACAATAAAGACCAGTAATGGCTCACATATTATATGAGACATATGGACTGTAAAAGCCAGTGCTGCCTCATACACCTGCCTTATTGTATGACACGTATAGACAGTAAAGACCAGTGCTGTTTCATACATCTGTCTTATTATATGACACATAGAGACAGTAGAGGCCGCCACTGTTTCATACATTCGTATTATTGTATGAGACATTGGTGCAGTAAATTGGCCAGTGCTGTCTCATACATCTGTTATTATATGAGAACTTGGGACAATAAAGGTCAGTGCTGTCTCACGTCTATGTTATTATACGAGACCTATGGACTGTCAAGACCAGTGTTGTTTCATACATCTGTATTATTATGTGACCCATAGAAACAGTAAAGGCTGGTGCTGTCTCATATTCTTGTATTATTGTATGAGAGATACATACAGTAAAGGCCAGTGCTGTCTCAGATTCTTGTATTATTGTATGAGACATAGGTACAGTAAAGGCCAGTGATGTCTCATATTCTTGTATTATTGTATGAGAGATAGGTACAGTAAAGGCTGGTGCAGTCTAATGCATCTGTGATATTATATGAGATCTAGGGACAGTAAAGGCCAGTGCTTTGTAACATGTATGTGTTATTATATGAGACCCATGGACAGTAAAGACCAGTACAGTCTCATACGTCTGTGTGATTATAGGAGACCTAGGGACAGTAACGCAAAGTCCCACACGTTTGTGTTATTATATGAAACATCCCAGAAACAGTAGGATCCTGCAATAATTTAAGTTATCAACAGTTGGGATACACAGCAACAACCTGAGAATCTAGAGTCAAGCGGTAATCTGCTTTAAACCAAAGTTCTGTACTAGTCACAGATTTATGCTGATGTCCCATCTCTTGCGGCCATAATGTCTGCCCAAAGGTTCTCAGTACTCCAAATCAATGTGAGTTTAATCCATGTTAAGATTGGGCTAGTTACTGTCCTATCACACCTAAGTCTGCACCAGGTTTTGTAGTAAATTTACAGACATCACACCAAAGTCACACCAATCAGTGGAGGTTCTGGGTGTCATCACTGTACATAGATAAATGGAAGCCGTGAGGCCATACAATGATAACCAATGACTCAACATCAATCTTAGAATTGGTTGTAAGTCACTGCCTGGGGCTTGGACATCAAAGATATTGCAGGAAAAGAATGAATTGGAAAAGATATGAACCAGGATCCAGGACAATCCCCACCAGTTCAATGGACATTAGCGATGGACTTGACATGGTCGACAATGTTGATCATACTTAACAGATCCAAAAGATGCAGTTCCAATTTAAACTCATTAAATGAGACCTATGAACAGTAAAAGGCAGAGCAGTCTTCTACATCTGTTTTATACAATTGCATGAGACCTATGGACACTAAGGACCAGTGCAATCTCATATATCTGTATTATCATATGAGACTAAGGACTGTAAACATCTGTGCCGTCTCATAGGTCTTCATTATTATATGAGACCTACGGATAGTAAAGGCTAGGTTCATAGGTCTGGGACCGGTGGACATTAAAGGCTAGTGCAGTCTCATACATCTGAGTTATTATATGGACAGCCAGAAAGATGAAATATGTGCCTTACTGGAGGTGGAATTCAATGCAGAATCCATCGTGCCTTACTTTCCAAAGAGACAGACAGGCCGAAAGATATCTACATAAATACAACCCTGCCCATGACAAAACCAATCCCTGTAGGTTCAATGAGACTGCAGAGATGACTATATTTGGCGCAAACCTCATAAGGATCACAATTTTTAATATTTCACCTTCAAGCCTAATATCACCTTTCTAATTATGAATTACGAGTCTGGCAGTCACAAGTCTCTGCCATAATCTCTGATCCATATGGGCTGACGCGATCTTAGTTCTGATCAGCCAGGGTGCCGCTGAAGTCAGCGCCGCTTGGCTGATTACAACTACATTCTCTGCCAGCCTTTTCATAGTTCAACCTCCATGAAAAGGCTGGAAGAGAACAAGTGCAAGGGGCCACAGGCAAGTTCAGGGTGCCACAGGCGCATTTCAAGGGTGCTGATACGCCCTGCATGCGACAGCATTGCCACCAGGTCAATTATGAGCCGGGAACCTTTCCCACTGGGCTGATCAGCATGAACCTTGGTTTCCGCCAGTCAGCCCAGTGTGAAAGTTGTGATAGGGCAAGTTCCGCGGCGGTCTCCTCACGACGGGTCTGGCGGTCTGGTTTTGTGACTGCCAAACTCATAATCAGGCCCTATACGTCTTTAAAACAAAGTATCCAGTGTTATTTGTGAACGGGTGTTATTCATAACAAATGATTAAACTATTTCACCCCGATACACAACAGAAACCCCTAGCGAGTGATGTTTGCGCGTCTGCCAGCCTTGCTTCTCTCCTACAGAACTGCCTCCATGCATGTAGGAGTTACCAATCAGCATCACAAACATTTTAGAGTTCCTCATGTTCTGAGAATACCTATTTTATCTTTGTCTACCCTCAACACCAGAACCCAAAATCAACCAATGCATAATAGACACATTCAAAGTCAAACACTGAATTATAGGCAGATCCAAAACCAACAAATGCATTATAGGCAGATCTAAAGACATCCAATGCATTATAGACAGATCTAAAACCAACAGATCCAACACCAACAAAGGCATTATAGACAGAAACCAACCAATGCATTATAGACAGAGCTAAAACTAATCAATTAATTGAAGACAGATCCCAAACCAACCAATGAATAATGGATTTTAGACAGATCCCAAACCAACCAATGTATTATAGGCAGATCCCAAACCAACCACAAAATTATAGACAGCTCCAAAACAATCCAATGCATTATAGACAGATCTAAAACCAACAGATCCAAAACCATCCAGTGCATTATAGACAGATCCAAAACCAACCAATGGATTGTAGACAGATCCAAAACCAACCAATGCATTATAGACAGAGACAAAACCAACCAATGCGTTATAGACAGATCCAAAACCAACCAATGCATTAGAGGCAGGTCCAAAACTAGCCAATGCATTGTAGACATATCCAAAACCAACCAATGCATGATAGACAGACCCAACACCCTCCAATGCATTACGGACAGTCCTTCCAACATGCACCCAACTCACTTCTAATATTCAATGCTATGGTTTTCACAGGTTAATAAACAGAACTCTATACCAATCTATAAACACCACACACCATCATTGAAAATCCATCATCATACAGTCAAAGTGAGACAGAGACTCCTTCCACCATCCTGTGCACAATACAGCCCCAAAGTCACATAGCTCAAGGACATGTTAAGGGTTTTGGGGGCTCTGGACTCAACAAAATTTGAGACTCCCTGCCATGGACGTCATTTAGGGGTAGCCAGGGGTTGCAGCTGTGACTGGCTTGCTTATTGTGACCCCTGACACTGCCTTTGCGACCCTTGGCCTGAGAGGTGGCAAATTCAGTGCCAGGAACACAGTGACAGCTCGTCCTTATGGACGTCAGTTGGGGCTCCACTCTCTTTGATTTCTGTCAGTTTTAATTACACTAATAGTGAACAATAATATATCATTCACTATTAGGTAATAAAAATGGAATACAACTAGCAGGTCAATGCAATTCCATGCAAGCTGAGATCAGTAAAAATGCTTTTAAGTGTATGTTGTGTCCATGCTTGCAGGTGAGTGTGTTTAGGTGAGATAAAGTGGATGTAAGTGTGATCTGGTGTGCATGTGGGAAGTATGTGTGTGTGTGTGTGAAAGTGGCAGTCAAAGGGTATGTGATGTCACTTCTCCTACCCCTGGCATTTTTGTGAATTGACGTCCATGCTCCCTGCTCAGAACAACTCTGAATTTATTATTTATCGTCAGCTTATTCAAGCCCTCAGCAACTATGGTCTGATCATTGACAATCCTCCTTGTTGGCATCCAAACCTTTAAAAGGACCCCAGTCCTTCAGGGGGGGCTCATTCAGTGCAGAGCCTTTGAGTATTTATAAGATGTGGGAGTCCCTTTTAAGATTATGCAGGGGGCCCCATCATTTTTGTGTTATCCCACGGTCTGAGATTGCCCTCAAAGGTTAATGATGGGGTCCCTAGAAAGGTGGGGCCCTAGGCCAGAGCCCACTTTGCCCATGCCTTAAAACGTCTCTGACATAGGTGGCAAACCTCTGGCAAATGAACAACACTGCCACAGCTCAACCCCGCCTGCATCTTAGAAGCACATGGGTAAACAAATCTCATAGTTCAGACGTATTTATTTTCCCACAAACCACTTACTTGTTGAAAACAGAACTTAGGGCCTGATTCCAACTTTGGAGGAGGTGTTAATCCGTCCCAAAAGTGACGGTAAAGTGACGGATATACCACCAGCCGTATTACGAGTTCCATAGGATATAATGGACTTGTAATACGGCTGGTGGTATATCCGTCACTTTACCGTCACTTTTGGGACGGATTAACACCTCCTCCAAAGTTGGAATCAGACCCTAAGGGGGTGATTCTGAGACTGGCGGGCGGCGGAGGCCGCCCGCCAGTTTTCCCCCGACAAAATACTGCTCCGCGGTCGCAAGACCGCTGAGGGTATTTTGAGATTTGCCCTGGGCTGGCGGGCGGCCGCCAAAAGGCCGCCCGCCAGCCCAGGGCAAATCTACCTTCCCACGAGGACGCAGTTGCACCCGTCGCGTATTTCAGTGTCTGCTTTGCAGACACTGAAATACTACGTGGGGCCCTCTTACGGGGGCCCCTGCAGTGCCCATGCCATTGGCATGGGCACTGCAGGGGCCCCCAGGGGCCCCGCGGCACCCCCTACCGCCATCCTGTTCCTGGCGGGAGACCCGCCAGGAACAGGATGGCGGTAGGGGGTGTCAGAATCCCCATGGCGGCGGAGCGCGCTCCGCCGCCATGGAGGATTCTGTAGGGCAGCGGAAAACCGGCGGGAGACCGCCGGTTTTCCCTTTCTGGCCGCGGCTGAACCGCCGCGGTCAGAATGCCCTTAGGAGCACCGCCAGCCTGTTGGCGGTGCTCCCGTGGTCGGTGACCTTGACCCCCTAAGTCTCTAGTACCCACTCACGACAAACATTTCTATCAAATGTTGGCTCCCATGAAAAGAGCGCTGATATGCAGAACATGCTAGAGTTTCAAAGAAAATGTTGATCATTGCGGAAAAAGAGACAACAACATAACATAACCAATGAGTAAATAGTTTTTCCCTGCAGGGCTCTGGTACCAAAACTGTAAATGAGCAACCATCCTTTAAGTGAGTCCTTCAGCAGGCTCAAGAGATACACATTCCCAGAAATGCCCCGGGTGTCCCTGGCCACACACATGGCCACAGAAACAAACACAAGGTTTTCAGCCAGTTTCGAGGGCTCATAAAATAGAACAAAAGTCCAGAGTGGAAAAGAGAACAGAAAGCCAGCAGGACTTAGGGTACTGAAAGCTTGCGAGAACAGAAGGTAAAGGAGTTCATCAACTGTCCTGAACTGAAGTTACTCTATAAAGTAAACACTATAGTGCCCCTCCATCTGACAGTAATCTGCAAAGTTTGTCTTCCTTTGTTGGAGAATGAGGATGCAGCAGCTTTGAAAGAGGATGGAGAAATAAAATAAGCATCCTTTATTTAAAACAGCTGGTATTCTATTGGTCTCTAAGTAACTATTGTTTTCTTGCGAATATCACTCATCACAGCCTGGGCAAGGTATTAAACAAGCAGGGGCAATGCCAATAGATCTGGCTTATGAATTAAAGTGCCTATTGTGTTAATGAAGGTTTAGATACTCAATTATCTATCATACATGCACTCTGCCACTCATCTTTGCACTCAGGTATCCATTTGTCCATCCACTGACTCATTCTTCCATTCACCCTCTGACACAATTGCAATAAAACACACATAAATTCAACAACATATGCACAATCAAATAAAAGAATACAAGGAGAAACAAGAAAGTCTGCTGATGTCTTAACACAGCAGGCATGTTTAAAATGACAAAACTAAACGTAGCAGTGGATGTCTGTCTTCCAGAGGTATTGTAGATAGTCTATCATTGTTTTAAAGTTACAACATAGCCCCCAAATTTAGAACCAAAATGTTGGTTGTCTTGAAAAGGTAACACTATGATACACTATGGACAAAAGCATTCCATCCTGGGGTCCTCCTTTGGAGGTAGTGGCCACATGGGATGTGGCACAGCTGAACAGTGGCAAGCAAGTGACCTGTTAGCACTGCCTGGTCAACTGTAGAATTGTCTCAATAAATACTAAACTAAAAAGAGGAGAAGCTAAGAAATTAAAGGGAAACTATAAAAGGAGAAAATTAAAAACTAAAGACTGGCTAACCAGACCTGACATTGAAGCACATTAATTTTCAGGTGGAAGTGCCCATATGATCAAAACATTCCGTCAGTTACAGGGCAAGAGAGCCAATGACTGATGTGGACTGAGCCATCATGTATGGAAGCAGAGTGTATATGACGCTCAGACAAACCAATGTCAGAACAGAGAACACCCAAAGACATCTTATAAACTTATATGGATATACATTTATATACATGGATGTATGTATTATTTAATAATTTCCCGACGAAGGTAATGTGTGACATTTCATTTAACAATATTTATAATTGGTTAAGCAAAATACTATGGCCCATATTTAGACTTTTTTAGCGCTGCAAATTGAATTTTGTAAGTTTGCGCTGATTTTGCGTAAAAAAACGACACATATACAGCTCTAAAAAAGTATAAATATGGGCCTGTCTCTCCTGATAGGGCCTAACAAGGATTCTGATAAGGATAGCCACAGTTTGTCACTCTGAGTACCCAACACGAAAACGACTGCCAACTATGGTAATCTGTGAGATTACATGCAACAAAATACCTATTTTTGGCTTCAATATAGAGTAATACGTTACAATTAAATGCCTATTGACATTAAGATATGCTTTTTACAATAAATATGTCAGGCCTAGTGCCTTTATCATAACATTTTATAAACACATCAGGCCTGTAGTTATGATAATTTGCTT
The DNA here is from genome assembly GCF_031143425.1 of Pleurodeles waltl. Classification (NCBI taxonomy): domain Eukaryota; kingdom Metazoa; phylum Chordata; class Amphibia; order Caudata; family Salamandridae; genus Pleurodeles; species Pleurodeles waltl. The sequence goes on from NC_090445.1 coordinate 38,450,305, forward strand.
GCCACAATAACCAACACAGTCCTATACAGTGCATAAGCTTTACCACAAGCCAAACGTGCAACACAAGCAGCCTTTTTAGTGAAAGTGCCCAAATTAGACACAATCACATCCTGTACTCTGGGGAACCATCATGTGAATGGAGCTTAAGCCCCTCCCTCAGTAGCACCCGGAAAGTACATTTTTGTTAATCACATAAGTTCAAGTGAAAGTTGCACCATCAAGCCAGACCTAAAAATCCATCTAGACTACTGTAGGCCTGGGTATCCCATACTACTCTCAAACACAAATCTGCACTCCGAAGTGTAAAGTTACTAAGGAAGAAAAGAGTGCTGGGACTCCAATACATTCTTCATGGCTGCCCTCCTCCCATGTCTGCTGCTGCCAGAGTAAGACGAACACTATGAATGAGCTAGTTATCTAAGACAGTTTACAGCATTACTATGTCATGTGCCCCTCAAAGTTTAAGCTCGGGCAGCTTGATAAATAAATAAAATGATCACAGCTGCATTGAGTGCAAGCACTGCTTAATTTGAGCTTGTTTCTGGTGCTGAGCTCTGGCACTTATTTTTGAGGGCTGGCGCTTATTCTTCTGCCTCAAGCATTTTCTGCGAGCAAAAGACACATATGGGAAAGACGGAGGAAGAGGAAAAACGAAAAAGTGTCACAGTGGGAGAGAGCAGAAAGCTGCAGGAGTGAGCTAAAGGGGCAGGGAGTGCCTGTAAATGTATTGAAGAGGCCCGAGATGGCTTCAGGATTACGCTGCCTCAGTATTCCGTGCTCGCACATTTAATTGCAGCAGCTGCGTGTTTCAGAGGAGAGCTCTGGGCACCGGCAAATGTTTATTTACAAATTAAGCAGTGAGGGCAAGCACTTTTTAATTGAAGAACACAACTTCTGCCCAATCAAAACATGTATTACTGGCTACCAATATGTGGGCGGAGCCAAAGCCTCTCTCTAGTGTTTCTGACATAATTGTCTGGCAACAGCTGTGCTGTCAACCCAGACCATAAAAAAGAAAGTTCACTGCAATCTAGTACTACTGACCAATTTTTCAACAGCTGCGATTGCCTTCAAGCCAACGTGAACTATTAAGCTGGAGTCAGAGTTTAAAAACTTCTGAAAGAGGGAAAGTGCACTAATAGAAGATTCATTCTGCAAGACATAAAGGGAAACATGTACAAAGCATTTTCCTAGTCGCAATTGGGCCGATTTGCAGAATCGGCCTGTTTGCGACTAGAAAAATGCTTTTTGTAATTTACAAAGCCCAAATTGTGATTATGTAACTTGTTATCAAATTGCAATTTCGGTTTTGCGATTTGTATTAGGAAGGGGCGTGTTCAGGGTGTCCCTTCCTAATACCGAAGCCAAATGGTATGCATGATTGTTTTGTGACCTTGAATGTGGTTGCAAAATGAGCTCAGTTAACACCAATTTCAAACTAGTGTTAACCCTTTCGAAAACAGGAAGGGGTGCCCAGGGCACCCCTTCTCCTATGTGAATGGTAGCGGAAATATTTTTTCAGAGCAGGTTGTGGTCCCACAGATCACTGCCTGCTCTGAAAAATAAAAATAAAACTTTTCATTTTTCCTTTTGAAATGCATCCCGTTTTACTTTAAGGAAAATGGACTGCATGTAAAAAATAACTGCTTTATTGAGAGTAGTCACAGGTATGGTGGTCTGCTATCCCAGCAGGTCACCATCCTTGTGAGTGCCATTCCCAATGGGGTCGCAAAGTTGGGAGCTATGTCATGAATATTGATGTGGTAGGTCATGTGCGACCCCATTGGGAATGTCAGACAGTGTGCTTAACAATGTTGTACATTTTGTTTTGCGACTCGCAATTTCTGATTCCCAAACAGATCGCAAAACAAAAATTCATACATCTTGCCCAAATGCACAAACGGTTTCAGATGTGTACCTGTGACTGGCAATCACAAAAAGTTGTGAGCCACTCATTGTACTGTTGCATGCTTTTGATAATATTACATGCATGCCTTGATGTGTGTTAACCTAGTCTTCTTGTGTAGACTGAAAAGATCTGCGTGTGAATCAATAAACATAGATCTGCTAGACCTAATACAGCCAGCAAAGGATTTCTTCCAGTTTCTAGTGCACAGTGACAAGACACCTGCTTCCGGGTTGACTTTGTGTTTGTCCTGTGCCAGTGGAATTAAAATATGCAAATCAGTACCTTCTACCTGCTTCCTAATAGGCCAATGGAAGCAGTGTCTTCTGTCCAGTGTAAGAGATGAAGAAGCTGAGTGGAAAAGGGCCACCACAGGCCCTATGTCCATTAGTATGGCTGTCTAGCAGAGTGCTGGACTTCAGTCTTCCAAGGTCATTGGTAGACCCTGCATCACACTAACCGTGTGTTAGGCAGCGCAGTCCATTCAAGCTCTCAGTCTCACTGTACATGTAACCAGTGCCTATCATGTTCATGTGTCAAATGGTGAGACAGATGACTTCCACCATCATGTGCACAATACATCATGTTGCATTGTGAGACATACTCCTAGCACCAATGGAAGCCGAAGAGTCCATGGCTGAAGGGGAGGTGAAACTGCCAAAGTGGAGTCAGCAGGCTAGCTGCAGACACGTGTTCAAAGGACTCTTGCATGCTGTGTTAGTGCATGTGTGTACCCGTGTGTGGGGGGTCATAGGGGTGTATGAACGTTGATTCCACTCCAGGTACTGTTGGCTCTGGCATAAGTGTAATAATTTTTGGGATACTGTAGATATATGTCTAGATGGTTCCCAGGAGTGATGCTACGAAGAGGGCCATAGATAATAGTAGCATAGTATGAACAGGTCTCCTATGACTTTCAGTTAATTAAAATGTGTATACAATGCAAACTCTATAGAATCTGCCTTTGCACTGGTAGACATAAATACATGGTGCATTGTATGATGGTGCACACCCCTGGCATGAACTGTGGCAATTTCTAGCATATTGCATGCATCTATTGTAATGGCATAGTGCTAGCCTTGGCATAATGAATTTCTGGCATACTGTGGACACACGTGGCATGATTATGGTCCCGCCCTATAGTATAATGTTGGCCCTGCATCTTGGTTGTGAATTCTTGGCTTGTGGACAACTAATATTTGTTGAGGTGCTTCCTTGGTAGGATACTGACCCAAGCGTGATATGAGAAAGTGATAAATCTGCAAGCAAGTTATCAATCCATTTGAGCAATTTGTAGTAACAAAATAAAAAGCTGGCATTTTAGAACAAAAAACTCTAGTGTTTTCGAAGGAAATGTTGCGCTTTTTTAAAGAATTGAGCTTATTTTTTTCAAAAAGAAAAGCTTGCAAATGATTATCAAATGTTTGTATTTTCATATCTTGTCTGATGTTTGAGGATAAAATAATTGTATTCCCTAATAAATATTTCCAGTGGGTGTTTAAATGATTATCACTACTTCTGCCATAGAACCTGTTCTGTAATCCTGTCGCAGGAACTGTGAGTTCCCTGTAGTCTAGGCACCACCAGTGCTGTACGAGACTGAACATCCATCCAGCTTTGATCTGGACTGTCTGACACTGAAGATTCTGTGTGGTTCATTTGTTCACCATCGCCCTTTAAAGAAGACTGTAAATTATCAAATTTAACTGAGAGTTTTCCTGGAAGGGGCAGGATTGAAAAATTAGAGGATGCAAACATTAACAAAGCGGAATTGCCAAACCATGTGAAATTGCACTTTCAGAACTTCTTGTATCAGTTTTCTTAAAGCTTTTGAGATTTTTTTAAGGGAATTGTGCTGAAAATGCACCATTTTGCACAGACAAAATGTTTTTGGGGTTAGTGGACGTGCGATACTGGCAGCGCTGGAGTATTTCATGCATCATGGCGCTTTGTCAAACTTATGTGAAGTGCGATATTGGACTTTTCCATCAGGTTTCTCAGGAGTGAAAACCTCGAGCACTCCTGGACGCAGTGGAAGAGAGTACAATGAACAAAGATAAAACGGAACAACTATGAACATAAAAGCTGATGGTGGCAGAGAGCGGGGGGACGGTGGTCTTCCATCAGAAGCAAAAGTGGGAAAGGATTTCACAGTGTGGGGGCAATCAGAAAAGGACCAGCATCATCTCTGTTTGTTTCAGATCACAGGTACAACATGGCTGTGGTTCTCTGGGGAAAGGTATGATGTAACATTGGACTTAAGACACTTGGCTGCAGCAACGAAGACCCCTTTGTGGGCAAAACGAGGCAGCTAACATATGTCCTGTGAAATCCAATTCACTGATCTCCCCGTGTGGTCAAAGCTCCTACTACCAGTCGATGGCTTTATTCGGAATAAGCTGAAGCTGTAACAATCGGTTCTTCAGGAGCCCTACATAGGCAGTTTTTTTTCACTCTAGGGGCCACATTTACAAGAATCTGATGCATCACCATTCATGCGTCAGATTTCTTGCACCTGCCACACATCCCCAAATGACACCATGGATGCATTGTATTTACAATATAGAGCTGCATGGCACACGTTTTCACAGATGCGTCAGAATTTCTGAAGCATCCGTTAGTGCAAAACTAATGCATTGCTGGAGTTGCATCGTTAACTGCTGCAACTCCAGCAATCTTAGAAGAGTCCAATAGGAAAAAGCCCTGCGTCAATTTTATGCTTGTTCTGAAATGGCGGTAAAATTATGACGCAGTGAAGTCGTAGAATGATTCAGTGACGAGTTGTAAATTTCACTGCATCACATCTATGTGGCTTTTTCCGAGGGAACACTTACCCTGCATACATTGTACCTGGCGCAGGTAAAATGTGATGTAATCTTTACAAACTGACTCATAGGGCCCAATGCTTCAGTTTGTAAATATGGAGCAGTGTAGTGCACTGATAGCGCCACAGCTGTGTCAGACAAAAATGACGCAGCATTGACACAAAGGGGTTGTAAATAAGGCTCTAGGTCAGCAAAAATGGTCATAGAACTTTTAGTTATTTAAAAGTAGTACCTAAGTGTTCTTCTGTAGTGGCAGCGAGAGCCTTTTATCGAGCTTGTACCATTAAGTAACTAAACAGGTTTTAGGCAACTTCTCATATACACCAAAATGAAAAACATGCAAGAAATCTGCTCCCACTCAATAACATAATCTCTATTTTATCAAAATGAATTTTCATCTCATCACGTCTCTTATGTCAACCGTAGTCACTGGCAACTTAAAGCTTTGCTAATTAGGTCTACCATCCAATATAAAACAAATGTTGTCGGTTATGGCCAAAGTGTAAAAATGGATGTCATGGTGCTACAGCGGAGCTGATTAAAAGCTTGAAAATGACTGGGTGACAATAAACATCACAGAGACACGCCACAGAGACTAGAACTGGAAATAAAATGTGTCAAAGAATATGCATGTGCTTATGTATTAGTATTTGAATAGTATCCGACTGATTGTGCACTGTACAATAAAGAGGCAATCATAAATCCTGTACAATGAAAAAGAAGGCCATCTTAAATCATGTATAATATAAAGGAGGCAATCTTAAATCATGTATACTACAGTATAACAGGAGACAATCTTAAATAATGTATAATATAAAAGTAGGCATTCTTAAATCATGTATAATATAAGAGGAGGCAATCTTAAATCATGTATAAAATATAAAGAGGCCGTTTTAAATCATGAACAACATAGGAGGCAATCTTAAATCATGTATAACATAACATTAGGCAATCTTAAATCATGTATAAACTAAAAGGAGGCAATCCTAAATCATGTATGATATAACAGGTTGCATTCTGAAATCATATATAATATAAAAGGAGACTATCTTAAATCATGTATAAAATAAAAGGAGGCAATCTTAAATCAGGTATAAAATAAAAGGAGACGATCTTAAATCATGTATGATATAAAAGGAGGCATTCTTAAATCGTGTATAATATAAGAGGAGGCAGTCTTAAATCATGTATAAAATAAAAGGAGACAATCTTAAATCATGTATGATATCACAGGAAGCAATCTTAAATTGTGTATAATATAAAAGGAGGCGATCTTAAATCACGTATTAGATAACAGGAGGCATTCTTAAATAATGTATAATATAAATTGAGGCCATCTTAAATCTTCTATAATATAAAAGGAGGTAATCTTAAATCATGTATAACATAACAGGAGGCAATCTTAAATCATGTATAATATAAATGGAGGCCCTCTTAAATCTTCTATAATATAAAAGGAGGCAATCTTAAATCATGTATAATATGAAAGGAGGCAATCTTAAATCATTTATAATATAAAAGGAGGCCATCTAAATTCATATATAATATAAAATGAGACAATCTTAAATCATGTAAGATAAAAAGAAAGTAATCTTACATCTTGCACAATAAAAAAGGAACCATGTGACATTCTCTGGCCTTAACAGAGAACTGGAGGCATGCCAGTACTACTCTAGAGCCGTCCATATTATGTTGGTGACCAAACTTATAGTAGTCAATTATGACAAATGCTGCTGACAAAACAAGCAGAAACACCACTGCATTACATCATCAAACGAAGACCACGCAGCTCTCACCTAGTATCCTGACATGAATGAAACGTAGCTGGACCCCTTTAAATAACCAGTAGATTTAACACACTTGATGTTGGAAGAAGGCCTCATCTGCTAATCACAACCAACACACTCAATGCATGAAAATCAACTAAAAAAGAATTGCCCTCTTCAAATTCATGTAAAAGTAAAAAACATCTAAACTCTTTAAAAAAAATGAGAAACACAACTGACTAAATTAGTGTATGGTACCAAGGCCCTGATTTATACTTTTTGCCGCAAACCTGCGCTAGTGCAGGTTTGCGTCAAAAAGTATACTGCCGGCTAAGGCCATTCCTGGACGCCAGCCGGGCCGTCATATTTAAGCTATGACGCTAGCCGGCTGTGGGGGAGGCGTAGGGGAAACTGGAGGTTGTGCATAAAAGAATGGCGCTAGTCAGGTTAGAGTAAAAAAAATTACTGTAACCTGATTAGCATCATTATTTCCACACACAACCCCCATGGACATGACTCCTGTCTAAGTAAAGACAAAAGTCATGCCCCCCAGCCCAATGGCCATGCCCAGGGGACTTAAGTAATTGGCCACTGGGCACAGTGCCATGTAAGGGGGTCCAAGGTAGGCCCCCCTATGGCACTTTGCAAAAAAAATAAAAATACTTACCTGGACTTACCTGGGATGGGTCCCCCCATTCTTAGGTGTCCTCCAGGTGTGGGTGTCGGTGGGTGGGGGTGTCCCTGGGGGCAGGAAGGGCACCTGTGGGCTGTTTCGATGGTCTCTGATCATGGAAAAAGGCCCACAGGTCCCCTAAAGCCTGCTTGACCCAGGCGTTAAACAATGGTGCTAAGCATGCTTAGTGCCATTATTTAAGGACCTCCTTCTTCTCCCCCTCCCGTGCATGATTTTTGCACAGGAGGATAAATGAGGCGCTAGGGCCTTTGACTCATTTTTTTGACTGGGAACGCCTACCTTGCATCTCATTGACGCAAGGTAGCTTTCCGCAGGCAAAAAATGACTTTAACTCCAATATTTTGTCGCTAGATGTCTAGCATCAAAATTTTAATTTGGAGTTAAGTTTGTGCCGGATTTGCGTAAAAAAAATGACGCAAGTCCGGCACAAACAGAGTATAAATATGCCCCCAAGATTTTAGTAGGTGGAAATCTGTAGAAAAGGGTGTGAGGGATTTGTTGTGGCTCACAGTGTACAGAATTTTATTTACTTTACTGAAGCAAGGTGATTAAAATGGTTGTGCTGTGTATAACAGAACACATTCTATGGAGATAAGGATGGAACATCGGAAAATTGATCGACACATTAATAATACACCTGAAAAAAATCTACTATCAAGTTTTACAGTGTAAATCAAGGCCATCCTTCCTTTGTAAAGTTTGAATGATTAATTTTATAGCTCATAAAAGGTGAGAAGCAGCATTTTAGAAGATTTTATTTTCGATAAAAATGTCATCTGTGAGCCTGACAGGGTAAAGTCCGTTGCTACTTCAGATTAAATTGCATGCAATGACATTTAAATAAAGAAACTTGTTTACATAATGAAATGTGTTTGAGATGAAATCTGAGCAGAGAAGTTATACAAGATTTCTAATATACAGATTTTTAATATTTGGTGTCCTTTAATGAGAAGGTCCATCGAGGGTCATAGATGGTTTTCTTCAATTGTAGCTTTATATTAATAGTTGTCTTCATCCTGCTAAATGATACGACAGTGCAATGAAGGAGTGAAGCATATACAGTGACATGAGGAGGACAATAAAGCCATTGCATTCCCAATCAGGTCAGCAGGAAGTAAAGTCCCTCACTGAAATTTATAAGGTAAACCAGGAAGGATGAGAACTGCTATATCCTGATATACTCTGCGGTTGCAGTCACCTTGCTAAAAGTAAAAAGCGAGCTTCCATGTCAGTCCTATCATGGGAGTAATATGACTAGAAGTGTAAACTACACAGTAAGGGCCGTATTTATAGGCCCCTAGCACCAAAGGAGCATCACTTTTTGTAGCTTAACGCCACCTTGTAAATACGGCCCCTTCCCACACAGCACTGTGCGTGGAAGGGGCGTACAATGGGTGTTGCTCTGGGCGTGCATTTGACGCTGCCTCAGATTTATGAAATCTTGTAAACCTGAGGCAGAGCCAAAATCTAACGCCACCCCCAGGGGTGGCGTTAGCATAGCGCAACGAGGAGGACTACTTTTAGTCCTCCTCGTTTTTGCTTTTTCTATGCGTGCTGCATTCTGCTGCACGCATAGAAAAAGCAAAATGCCAGAAATGATTGTCTATGTGTGGGAAGGTGTCCCTTCCTGCACATAAACAGTCATTTGAAAATGACGCTTTGGCACTTCTGTGTGTGCTGTATTGTGCAGCACACACTGAAGTGCTAAAGCACGATTAGTGATTGTTTCTGTGCAGGAAGGCACACCTTCCCGCACATAAGCAGTCACACCCTTCAACATAAACATCCTTGCACGATGGTGCCAGGATGCCTGCATTGGCACTGGCAGCTAAATTTAGTGCCAGCGCAGGGGGAAACACAGGGGTGCGCCGTATTCCCTTAAATACGGCACATGCCTGCATTTCTAAAGTGACGCATGGCGGTGCTGCCAATTTTAGCGCAGCACCGCGCTGTATCACTTTTCTTTAAATCTGGCCCCAAGTTCACAAACTACTGGGCAAGTGTTCTCTTGTTATGTTTTTTGAGGCATAAATAACATGCTCAGAAAGTTTACAAAAACCTGTATAACTTAAGTACAGGTACAACTGTGTTCACACTTAGGGGGTCATTCAGACCCCGGCGGTCAAGGACCGCCGGGGCCGGGGATGCGGGAGCACCGCCAACAGGCTGGCGGTGCCCCGCTGGGCATTCTGACCGCGGCGGTTTGGCCGCGGTCAGACAAGGAAAACCGGCGGTCTCCCGCCGGTTTTCCGCTGCCCTTGGAATCCCCCATGGCGGCGCAGCTTGCTGCGCCGCCATGGGGGATTCTGACACCCCCTACCGCCATCCTGTTCCTGGCGGTTCGCCCGCCAGGAACAGGATGGCGGTAGGGGGTGCCGCGGGGCCCCTGGGGGCCCCGCAGTGCCCATGCCAATGGCATGGGCACTGCAGGGGCCCCCGTAAGAGGGCCCCACTTTGTATTTCAGTGTCTGCTATGCAGACACTGAAATACGCGACGGGTGCCACTGCACCCGTCGCACCCTTCCCACTACGCGTCCTCGTGGGAAGGGGTTTCCCGCTGGGCTGGCGGGCGGCCTTCTGGCGGTCGCCCGCCAGCCCAGCGGGAAACACAGAATGGCCGCCGCGGTCTTTTGACCGCAGAGCGGTCATTCGGCGGTGCCCGCCGGGGTCTGAATGACCCCCTTAGTTATTCCTTATGGCTGGAGTTACATTGTACCAAATCACATGGGTGGTACCATTTTTGTATGAGCGCTTTGTATTTAAAGTCAGTAATTGAGCTAATTACTACCAAGCATGTTAAGGTCTTTTCACCTACGACTAATGATTCAGTGGAGCCACTGCAAAGACAAACAGGGTTCCAACCCCACTGAGTAAAAAAGGTATTTTCATACATTCAGCCCAACAGTGACATACCTCATGATACCTCTCCAAACGCATGCATGCGAGCGCCCTTTTAGAACATTACTCAGCACATTCAGTGAAGTATTGCGATGTCCAGCGACAATGGAGAAATTGCCGCCCTTAAGTAAAAGTGTCTCACAAGTGGGAACAAGAAAGCGCCTGTGTGTTGTAAGATCTAAGGCAAACTTAACTGTCCAGTGTTCTACTGGGAGGGACTATACCCAGTGGGGGTACATACTGGAAGACGAGAGGGCGTGGGGGGCGGCAGGGTGAGGAGGTAGGGCTAGTGGAAGGGGTGAGACGACAGTCTATCTGAGTTGAGGTGTCGTTTACTTCCTGAACTGTAAGAAGGTTGGTGCTGCTCTGACGTCAGTAGAGTTGTTATTCCATCTCCTGGGGGTGTAGGCTGAGAAGGCTTCTTTTCTCCTCCTTCCATGGCTTAGTCCCACAACCTGGCAATGCTGGAGGTCTTTTTCCGCGCTAACCTCCAAATATTGTTAGTTTGTTAGCTGGGTAGACTGAGGTCTTGGTGTAGATGGTCTTGCAAGTAACGCAGATGATATTAAATATGATCCAGGCTTGCAGGGGGAGCCAGTGTAAACCCTACAGAGCAAGGAATATGTGGTTGAATTTCTTCAGCCCCGGTGCTGCTGCATGAAAGATGCTTTTCAGGGGAGCTAGGATGCTCTCTGCAGTAGGAGAGGACCAAGGATTGAAATGCCATTCTGATGTCTTTTCCTGGGAGAAAAGGCTTCTTTTTTTTACAGCAGAAGGGTTAGAACAAGGATGTTTATGTCTTCTCTGCAATGTGTCCATTGAGTGAGAGATTTAAACTGAGGGTGAATCTATGGATTTGGCCTGTTCTAGCAGTAGGGGCGTGAAGCCCATTAGGTTTAACTTCTTGAGGCTTTACTTAATTGGAGACTGTTTAGTGCTTTTAGCAAAGAGGAGGGATTCGGTCAGCGCGGGGTTTAGCATAAGGTAGTTTGTTAATGTCTCCGAATGCCCCTTGGCACGGTAGCATACCATTAACACCATCCTGAGTTTGCGCATGCCCAAAACACAAATCTCTTCTTTGTGATCCACATCTGCTGCAGACGCCTAACCCCACACAATTAGAGAATATTATCTCAGTACATAATGCCGAATTTATAAGCTTGGATTCAATACTTGTAAAGGTCATGGACTTAAAACGCTGGATCCACCATGCATTGCTCTCAGCTGTATGAGATTCTGAATTCACAACATTTCCTTTCTACCTGCATGAACAAAGAAGTAACAAGTGTTTTTGTCTTACTGGCTACTAAGGTCTTCTTCCAAACTAAAGCAGTAGCAATATTATGCTCTATTATTTCGTTGATCAGATTTGTCCCCGAACACCCCCCCCCAACTACTAGGAGTCCTGCTCCATTTGAATTTAATTTAATTTTTGAGAGCATCACTACTGTGGAAGAGTAGTGGATGTGAATTCTGCAGGCCTTAGTAGGAAGTAGCAGTCAGTTGGTTTAGGCAGATTGTCTGGTGGTGATGTGCAGTAGCTATTCTGCCCCCAGGCAATAAAAAAGACCATCTTTTTTGCTTGCCTGGCAGTGCTTAATTTGTGCTTGTTGTTTCTGGTGCTAAGCACCAGCACTTATTTTTGAGGGCCGGGGTTTATTCTTCTGCCTCAAGCATTTGCTGCGAGCAAAAGACACAAATGGGACAGACAGAGGAAGGGGAAAACGAAAAAGCGTCACAAAGGGACAAAGCAGAAAGCTGCAAAAGTGAACTGAAGGGGAAGGGAGTGGCTTTATGTGGATTGAAGAGCCCCAAGACGGGTTCAGGATTACGCCGCCTCAGTAATCCGTGTTCTCACATTTAATTACAGCAGCCGCGAGTTTAAGAAGAGGGCTTTGGGGACCGGCACCTTTTTATTTACAAATTAAGCACTGTTGCCTGGAAATCATTTTTCAGGTGCAGCAAGTGCCTCCTTGGTCTCCAGAGAATCAAGTTTTCTCCATTCCTAACCCTATCAGCTAAGACTGCTGAAGGTTTAAATCACAGCGTCCACTCTTTATAAATGGACCATTCTTACAGTTCGTGGCTTACTAAAGCAATATTCAGCAGTAGCTATTTAAATGTAATTTCCACTATTTGTAAACCCTTTTGACGTCCACTCACCCCCCTGTTTGACACACTAGAATACAAGTACATGTTCAGCTATTGCAATGCAATTTATGTGATTAATCACCCCCCTCTCCTGTGCATCCTTGCTAAAGAATTGCCACATTTAGAAGACTGGAAGAAAGTTAAACTCTACTGACTTTCATTTGTGTCTCGAAAATGCTGTTAGAATCACCGATCTAGCAATAAAGCCGGAACTTCTAAAGAAAAGTAATCAATCTTCTTATTAAAATATATATTCCCCAGTAGGCAATTAAATGAAACACTAAGGGCCTGATTTAGAAGTCTGTGGAGAGTGTACTCCACCACAACCACAGCAGAGTACCATGTCTCCCAAACTGCTGGTCCACTAGCCCTACTTAGGGGCATATTTATACTTTTGAGGCAAAACTGCGCTAACACAGTTTTGCATCAAAAGGTTTAGCACCGGCTTGAGGCATTTCTAAGCACCAGCCGGGCGCCATATTTATGGAATGGGGCAAGCCGGTGCAAAGGGTGGGCCAGCGTAAAAAAAGAACGTTAACCGGGTGGGTGTGGCGGTATGGGGGAATGGAGTTTTGCACCAAAAAATGACGTTAGGTTGGTTACAGGCAAAAAAAATGCCTCTAACAAGCCCAGAATCATTTTCTGACGCAAAACCATCTATACCACATAACTCCTGTCTTAGAAAAGACAGGAGCCACGCCCACCACCCTAGTGGCCATTAGAGGGGACCAGTGACCCCCTGGGCATGGCCATTGCACCCACCAAGTTGGGCCCTCGATGACACTTTAATTAAAAAAAGAAATGCTTACCTATACTTACCTGGGATGGGGTCCTCCATCCTCCGGTGTCCCTCTGGTGTGGGTCGGGTGTTTCTGGGGCTTGAGGAGGGCACCTGTGGACCCATTCCATGGTGTTTAACCATGGAAATGGGTCCACAGGTCCCCTAACGCCTGGTCTGACCCAGGCGTTAAATAATGGTGCAAAGCAAGCTTGGGACCCTTATTTAGCCCCTCCTCCCACCCGTGCGTCATTTTAACACTGGGGGATAAATATGGGACTATGGGGTTAGCACTATTTTTTAGATGGGAACGCCTGCCTTGCATCTCATTGAGGAATGGTAGGTTCGTTCACGCATCTAATAAACGGTGCAAACTCCAATATTTTGAAGTTAGACAGGTCTAACATCAAAATATAAATATAGAGATAGTTTTGAGCTGAGTGTGCATAAAAAAAAAAGTGACGCAAATTCGGTGAAAATGGAGTATGAATATGCCCCAAAGTGTCGGATGGTCTGTCATGTTTCCATCAGATACCCTATGCCCACAGCCCGACTGAACTGTGGCCATTGATGTAGGTACAGCAGCCACTCTTTTTGGACGGTCTAATGTACTTCTTTTTCTGTTCGGGCCATCTCTTCATTAATGCGTGGTAGGACAGCGTCATCTCTGCTACGCCTGTAGACTCAAGGTTCATGTACACATACCCCATAATGCAGCGAAGTTTTTAAATTTTTGGCATCCAAGTTGTTTCTTTGCAAAAATAGATGAGTTACACCCAAAGTATGCAGTAGTCACAACATTCTGATCTCTAAGATAGATACACCACTGTGATTAGATCTGTAAAACAATGTATTTCTCCAAAACAAAATATCTTCAGGAATTCAAGGATGCCTTTCATATTAGAAAAACATATGTAAATTAAGGATTAATCTACCTTTGGAGGGATCAGGCCTGTTTTGTATCCTGGAAATATATATAATAATGTCTATTAGATCTTGACTTATAATATAGTTTAGGCTTTGAGAGCACAAACATTTGGGCCATATGCATAAAATGTATTTCACAGGTATTTCATAGGCATGCTTTGTGAGCGAATAAAAGAAGACTGCAACACACTGAACTGACATTGGTAAATGCAAATGTCTTTGGGACTCACAATGCCAATATTGTTGATTCTTACAAATTACGTGAAAAAGGGGAGGAAAGGGGACTTCTTCTCTTTGCAATTCATACGAAAGTGTACCATTGGTTTTGCACTGCTCTGGTGGTTTATACCCTCTGGGAGGATGCAGAATGTCCTTGTCAGTAACTAATTTTTACAGTTCATGTTGTTTGGGATTGGCTGCTTCCACTGTGTAACTGACAGCAATGGGCATCGGTGGGAGCAGACCTCTGCATGCTTCCTTTATGCCCCTTTCACAAAATGCCACTTATTTTGCAAATGTACCTATCTGGCTTGATGCAAACAACTGGATTTCTGAGCTGCAAAGCACCCTGGATAATGATGCCTGATTTCTCATAACTGATAAGCATCTGATGAATGTAGGTTTCATTGCAGTACATATTCCATTAATGGAGAGCTATGTCCTTCTGGGTAGAGCATCTGTAAACACCGATAAGCCATTCATAGGACCCGTTAATAGCAATACTTGAGTCCGTTTTTTAAAGACTGAAAACGTTGATTCATTTCAGGAGGGCTAGACTGTAGGAGGAATCTTTTCTGGAATACTTAATATGCCTTTGTACTAGAATCTCCAGACATTAGGGAATTACCATGGAGTGATTTTCAGCAACTACAATTGTATCTCTCAGTAATCTTCCAGGATTAACAATTTCTCTTTCTGCAGACTAGAAACTCAGGTGATAAAGCATTAATATTCTCATAGACAAACATTGAAGCGTTAGGCCCTCATTATGATCCTGGTGGTCCGAAGACCGCCAGGGCCGCGGTGGTGGTCTCACTGCCGACGGGCCGGCGGTGAAGACCACCATAGTTAAGAGGTCGGTGGTTTGGCCGAAGCCAAACCGCGGAATCCCCGCCCGTCCCGACGCTTTTCTGCAGTCCGATCTCAGGCTGAAAACATTTATCTCCCTCAGTCTTAAAAAATTAAGGCTTGGGGCCTGATTATCATTTGGCGGACAGGTTACTCCGTCACAAACATGACGAATATCCGTACTCCGTATTATGATTTCCATTGGATATAATAGAATAGTAATGCAGTGGATGCGATTTCCGTCGCATTCGTGAGGAATAACCCCATCCGCCAAACTCTAAATCAGGTCATTAATTCCTACTTAGTTTCTAAGCAACAGACATCCAAGAAATAACTATTTTCCCTACCGACAAGCACAACTCAGTATAGTTTAAAATAATGAATGCTACATTCCCTCAGAAAATAAGATACCTGAGAATGAAGGATCAATCTTTTACAGTCGAGTGCTTGAATACATTATAGGTTTTTATTTTAAAAATCTAGGATGTGAGGGTCTTTTTCCTACGGCCTAGACAGGGTACTCATTAAGAGGCAGTGAGACTTTCAAGTATTTTGTCGATGGAGCCCCTCTAGGCTCCATCAAAGCTTCCTCCCAATGGCCTGATGGAGTAGGGGCAGTCAAAATTACATTACACAGCCCACCGTGCTTAGGGTGGATGGTGTAAAGTCTTTGCTTTTCTGTTCACCATTGCCAGGAAAAAAATAATAGGGAGACAGAAATAAAACAATAATGACTTCCACAACCAAGAGGAAACTCCAAGGGTGTGGGGCCATTAGTTTTTGTTTTCTTCAGAAAAGCTCTAACTTAGGGATTTGTTTCCGAAAAACAAAAACTTTGGAAAAATTTGGTGAACCAAACTATTTGTACAGACAAAGGAACTGCCATGACACTAGTGCCTTTCAATGTGCAGCAGTGAGCACTGGGCTAGAGGTCATCCCTAAATTTCATTAACTTTAGTTTATCAGGGAGGTGGAGGTAATATTCTCCGCCTTCTTGATGGATGGCTGTCTATCAAACCTTAAAGCAGGCCATTGTTTTTTTTCTCCAAATAAACACTGTCAATTACACCATACACAACACAATGAAGTCATTTTTCATATTTAAAATATGGATGTCAGATTTAAAATGGACTTCAGGCCTACGTGGCAGGGCACTGCTTTGACAATATTAGGACCTCACAAGTTTTTGAGCTGAATCCACTGCCACTGTTTGAGGAAGTGCCCGGTTATTCAAACAGAAAACATCCCTTTGTGGTAACATCCCTTAAACACATCACTTTGGGGACGACCCCGGTGTCCTCTGGACTTCCTCTTTCCAGTCTCAGTTTCAGAAAAAATGCACCACCACACAGAGAATGAAACCAAGATCCTTCGAGGCCACAGCTACACAGCCTACGCGCCTAGAAGGAGAGGAGGTCCTGATTCTCAAAGCTTTTTTTTTTTTTTTTACTGTGAATAGCCCTATTTCATTCCTATCTTAGCTGTGAACTACAGCTGAACGCAGGCCTGGTTCACCAAGATGTTTCTGTGGGTGGTTATGCCTTACTCCTGTCTTAGATGTGAATTACACCTGAATATCCAGGCCGCATTCACAAAGCTTTTTCTGTGAGCAGTTTCCACCAGAAAGGCATGCTTACTTGTGGAAACCTTGAGTAAACCTGTCTTACTTTTGTAATTGATGGGTAATTCGCCCTAAGGCTGGAGTAAGGCTCTCTCATTCATATAAAATAAAGCTTTGTGAAGTTGGGCTTAACTATATGCTAGCTTCCTGTTACCCAGATATTTAGGGGCAGATTTAGAGGGCCCAAGCACCATCTACCGGTAAATTAGCGTAATATTTTGGACGCTAATGTGACGCAAAATCGCATGCATGCATTGCACCACTTTGCAACTTTTGTGCTACGTTATGCCTGCGCCAGGCATAATGTATGCAAAGGGTCCATTCCCACATTGGGGGGGCAAAAATAATGGTGCAAAGAAATCTAAGAGATTTGTTTGCGTAATTTTTTTGGCACTTTTAACGCCTCTTCAGAGCAGACTTTAAAAGGAGGCACACCATTGTTTACAATGGGCCTTAATGGGCTTTGCAGGATTAGCGTCAACATTGTTTATGCTAATCCTGCGAAGCTCCAAACTAGCGGCAAAAGTTTTGATGCTAGTTCCCTAACTACCGCCATGGTGCGCCGTATCTTAGATACGGCACACACATGGTGATATTAGGGGGACGCTAAGAGGCGCAAAGAAAGTGACGCTGCACTGGGTGCGGCACCAAGTTCCTTAAAAAAGGCCCATACTATGTAGCAGTAGTTAATTGACTGACAATACACATATCACACACACTGTGATTCTAGTCTCCTTATGACGACATCAGATTGCAACAATATTTATTTCTTCAGTGGACTACACATCTTCCTTTATGACTCAGCCACTAACAAACACCAGGGAATATTTCTCAAGGGGGCTGTAGTCAGCAAACACTACAGTCCTTCATCCAGAGCTTCTGTTCTTTAAAAAGATGTCCATGCCCTTGGCCCCAGCCCTCGCCTGCTTTTTCATTACTCTTGTGCCAACATTAGTAAATGTGATTATTTACCATTACTTTGTTCTCATCACACTAGCTGGTGTTTATGCTCTCTTTACTAATTCCAGGTTCCTTGTAACTGCACTGAACCAACAAGACAGAACCTCGTCCAAGGTATGTGACATTGAATGAGCCCAGGCCTCAACCTCCCAAGCATTTGTCTGTTTTTCTAATGTATTTATTCTCTACATTCTTAAAGCACAAACATTCCACTTGAAGGAAAACTGTGTCATTAACAAAACACATTTTAAATATTTATTAAAAACAGATATCCAACTTTACAAAAAGGCACACCGATACATAACTTTAAATAAGTCATCAGGCATAAAAGATGCAGTTCTGCAGCATAGAAAACCTTGGCTTTTGATGTCTCAGGTAATAAGTCCTAGTTGCTAGAAGCAGAACTTCAGCAGACAAGGTAACAGCTCCTACCAGGCAGGCAACACAACTGCAGTAGAAAGGGGAGACCTCTGCCAGCCAGAGAGGTCTGTCTGTCTGTCTATGTATCTATCTATCTCACTCAAAAAACAAACATTTAAGTAACATAGTTAGGTGAAATGTTCAGTAACAACATAGGCCCTGATTGAAGAAAAGTGTCGCTGCATCCAGTACAGCAGCACTTTTCTTGCGTCCCTTAGCACCCCCTAACGCAACCATGTGTGCACCGTATCTAAGATACGGCGCACCATGGTGATAGTTAGGGGACCTAGCGTCAACATTTTTGATGCTAGTTCGGAGCTTTGCAGGATCAGAGTAAAAAATGTTGATGCTAATCCTGCAAAGCCCATTGGGGCCCATTGACAACAATGGAAGCCTCCTTTTAACGCCTGCTCTGAACAGGTGTTAAAAGTGCTGAAATAAATGATGCAAAGGAATCTTATAGATTTTTTTGCACCATCTTTTCGACCACCCTAATGCGGGAATGGCCCCTTTGCATACACGATCCCTGGTGCAGGAATAATGTAGCACAAAGGGTTACAAAGTGGTGCAGCAATTTTGGCCTCGTTCGGCCATATTAAAGAAAAGTGACACTATTGTGGTGCAACAAGGTGCTAGGGGCTCTTTTATATACCCTATAAT
Organism: Pleurodeles waltl; assembly: GCF_031143425.1. Classification (NCBI taxonomy): domain Eukaryota; kingdom Metazoa; phylum Chordata; class Amphibia; order Caudata; family Salamandridae; genus Pleurodeles; species Pleurodeles waltl. Next base: position 38,468,979 of record NC_090445.1, read on the forward strand.
ATTTTAAACTGTAAAAAACACAGAAATTCACCAGTTATAATTATCTCAAGGTACGATAACTCGTGCCCCTACCATGCACAGTTTTCTCATCAATAATCCTATTGCAAATATTGCAGTGATATTATTAATGATGTCATAGAAGATGTCAGGTGTGATGCAATACTTGGGGTAACTAGTGCATGGCAAAGGCATGAGTTATGGTTGCGTGAGATAACTATAATTGCTCCTGTTTGGTGGAAAATGAAAATGCTCTCACCAGATGGGAACTAACTACTCTTTCCAAGGGTGAGGACCCACTCCCTTTAAAAAAGTGACACACGCCGAGAGGAGAGGTGGCGCAATCGCCTTTTACATTTAAACCCAGTGAAATGGGGTCCCCGGGCCTAATTAGGCTCAGGGAGGGGGGCATACAACGCCCTTACTTCAATTTAATTACTTTGTCTCGGGGGATGGGCAATTTAGGCTCGGGAGTGGGGCTGCGTGGCCCATGACATTGGCAAGCACTGTCCATACCCTGCGCAATAACCATGCATACCATAACACAAACCCCAAATGCAATGCTCATGACCTCGCCCTTGTTGAAACTAATGGAATAACAAATGTAAATCATTTTACAGGGTACCCTTACCACAAATAGGAATGTGATTTCATTAGTTGGTATGATTATGTGTTGTTCTTTAATTACATTTTGCTTTTAGGTGGAATTATTCATTGGTATAAATATTGTGAGGTCATAAGCACTGTGTTTGTTGTGCAAGTTATGGCTTGGATCAGTGGTTCCCAACCTTTTGATTTCTGTGGAACCCTCACTTTAACATTGATGGTACCCAGGGACCCCCACTGAATCATCATGGGAATCCGGGGACCCCCGCCTGAGTCATTACTGGAAGCTGGGGACCTAATTTGTCAATATTTGTTCATATTTTTTAATTTTCTAGGCTCTCACGGACCCCCTGAGAAGGCTTTGCGGACCCCCAGAGGTCCCCGGACCACAGGTTGGGAACCACTGGCTTGGATGACTATTGTGTAGGTTATGGATTCTGCTCCTAGCCATAATGTGAATTTCAGTGGTTTTGTGGTCTTAATTCATATCCATAACAGATTATCTGTGGTTAATCAATGAATTTCTTTGGTTTGCCAACCATAACGTCTCTTTAACCTTTGCATTAGTTTTTTCGGGAACTCCTGCCCATCGGTCCTGGCCTAACACTTTACGAACCTTTTCCTTGGCCCCCACTTGAGAGATGAAACCTGCCGTGAATGATGAAACGTTTTTTTAAAGATTTTGTGCAGATTCATGAAACTGCCAAAGTTCTTAAAAAAAACACAAAAATACCTTCCTCATGGAAACTCTGACTCAACCACAACTAGCCTGGCGCTTTCACCGCCAGTGTAACAAGACCCATACATAGCAGTGGCCGAACTGCAGCAGATAAGTTAACGATGCCTACCTGCAAGTACAGCAGGCCTGCTCCTGAGAGGGCCAAAGCTGCTATTAGGCGTGAATGAATGAACAAATGAAAATGTATAAAAACCAACAAATAACCACATAGGTTTTTCTGTTGCTAGACTAGGAAAGAATAAAATGATAAGCAGAGAGGCACAGCCCAAAAGTTATTCTGTGAATAGGTAGCTTGCTGATGGTCAGTGGGTCTGGTGGCTTAGTGGACTAATGCAACCACTGTCGGAACCTCTGTTTGACCTGCTAGTCACAGGTTCAAATCCTGGTGGGTCCACCAAGGCTTTCATCCTTCTGAGGTCAATGAAATGAGTACCATTGAGTTGGGTAACAAAAAACGTCTGTTATTCAGCACCAAGATACCCTTCTGGTGAATGTGTGCTTTACAAATACATATGTTATGTTTCCTACATCGAATGTGTGGGGCAATCGGATGTAGATGGACCAGTTGCAGATTCCAGACTTAGCTGTATGATGGCTAAATGAGCAGCCACCAAGACACACATATTGGGGCCTTAGACCTGAGAACAGAAATGTGTTACTTGAACGCAGGATATGAGATGGTTTATAGCCTTTCAGTATAGGTAAGGCCAATGCTGTTTACTGCTTGGTGACAGAAACAGAGGGGGTTATTACAACTTTGGAGGAGGTGTTAATCCGTCCCAAAAGTGACAGTAAAGTGACGGATATACCACCAGCCGTATTACGAGTCCATTATATCCTATGGAACTCGTAATACGGCTGGTGGTATATCCATCACATTTGGGACGGATTAACACCTCCTCCAAAGTTGTAATACCCCCCAGAGTGTTTACAAAGACACCTCTTCCCAATATTGAGTTAATGTAAGGACTGCAGACTGTATGAAATATGACCAGATGTTTTTTAGACCTAGAAGCAATCTAGCTGTTCCAATTGGAATTAGCTGTAGTCACCTTGCTGCTTTGGACTACCAGATAGATTGCATTACAGTACTCTAATCACGGGGTTACCGTAGCTAGAATAACTGTGCTTCTAAAGCTTGATTGAATGCAATGCTATACATTCTTCAAGGACTTCAAAAGGAAAAAAACAAGAGGTGTTTTTTTCTAAATATGTTCTTCCATACTGGAAGAGATAAAACAGCCGCAGACTTGGAGCTAAGGGGGCAGCAGCTCCTTCTGTGCAGAAAGAGGACATCACCTGAGAAAATTAATAAAGGTCCCCACTGGCAAAGATAAGGCCAGAGCAGCTGGGGATGAGAGGACAAGAGCTTCTACAGGGCAGAGAACAGGGCTGAGATGTGTGTGCTGCTGCACACAGCCAACAACAACTATCTGCATAGGGACATCTCCAGATGAGCAGGTAACAGCCTCTACTGGAGAGTTTCAGAACTGCACCTAGGGACATATCAACCCTGATCATTACCAGAACTATGATATTCCTGCTTAAATAATTAAATTCTATAGCTAATTGAAGAATCAACAGCAGAATATCAAAAAAAATTGGCATAAAGAGATTTACAGCTTTTAAAGGGAACAACCTGTCAAGATTCAGGGCAGAAGCAAGGAGGATAGCACATTCAGGGACATTTACTTCTAAACTGGCCACATCTGGTGCCACACAGCATGGTGTGTGCACAGACCAGGGATGAGCCATTGATGATCTAAGTGTCATTTGATGAGAGAGCACAGTACTTACTGCAAGTAGTTTTTTTCCACAGCTAGAGACATACTGACAGCATATGGCTTTGTGTTTAAGGCACTTCTGGATTTTGTCAAAATGTGTTTTGATTTGATTGATGCACCTTCACTCCCAATCGTATTTGGTACTACATTTTTTAGAGTACAAAATCTCCAAACTGAATGTAAACAAATAAATGTGTTCTTCTTTTTGTGAGAAACACTGCCTTTAAACCAAGACATATTAGAGGACTTAACCATTCATTTGCCAGGATTGCCTTGTAACCATCCTCAGCCTCTGATACAAAAGGACCCAAGATTGACAAACATCCTATCCCTGCACCATATAATGAATTCTCCAATGTGTTCAGTAGGAAGTGAGTTATTCCCTACCTCTTCATGGAAAATATGACTGTTGAATCAACCTGATTCTTGGAGGTAATCCTACATGGTCGAATCTATCTTCTAACTGTGAGAGAAGATGAGATTTTGTGACAATATCGGTAAGAAATTCTTGAGAAAGGATGAAAGGATGTATCCGACAATCACCTTCTCTAGCAATAGCAGCGATTTACTTTGCCTCTATGGTCAATTGGAAATTCACATCCAGTACTGACTACAGGGAACTTAATGCCATTATGTTACAGATACCGCGCCCGAGAACTGTGGCATTGATTGCTTCCTGCTCATGCATAAGTCGATCTTGGCACCCTGGTTAGTGGCGTCTTCCGCTTAAAGAAGGAGTTTTGTTGAGGCAAGCCATGCGGAGCATTTACCTGTAGCCTTGTGGTTTTCTTCCATGTTGTCTTCTCTTGGCCAGCTCAAAAAGCAGGTGAAATTTTTTTTTTCTGGCACTGGCTTCCCAATTGTAGATAGCCGACAGGAAGTTGTAAGTTTATTTCCTGTTTAATCAGGTGTATAAGGCTGAACCTAAGGTGAGCCTGTGTGTCATAAACACGTCCGAAGGTCATTGGGTTACTCCTGAGCTGCTATCTTCTCCAGCCTTCTCCTGTTGCTGGATTAGTTCTTCTTCCCTCTTTCTGGTCTTCTCTAGTCCAGTTCCTCTCTCTTCTGGAAGATTTTTGCTCCATCTATGCGTGATCAGCCCCTGAGACTTGCCTTGGAAGAGTCCAGCTCCATCTGCCTGTGATCCTCTCCTGAACCTTTCTCCGTCTCACATCTGGAAGGTTTTTTTGCCTTGGCTTTTTCCTTCCATTTTGGATTCACTCTAGTGAGCACCAGTTGTCCAGTTATATATAGTTCTTGATAGCACTGTGACTACTGGAAGGGGTCGTCCATACCTTTTTTAGTCTCGCTAGAAGAAGAGGGTGGCTCTGGTTCATCGTCCAGCCATTGACATCACAATTTGTAATCAGTTTCTCCTCTATCAGATTAAATCAGCTAAGATCTTCACAAAATGTTATCATAGTGGTGTCTACAACCTGGTACACATATGTGAGGGGGATAAATAGAAAACAGCCTTCAACACCCATTACGGCTACTCTGAGTACCTAGTAATGCCCTTTTGCTTTTGTAACAGTCCTGCCTCCTTCCAACACCTTGCAAATGATATATATTCAGAGATCTATTAGATGACTTTACGGTCATATATCTGGATGCTATATTGATAAACTCACAAACTTAGGAAGAACAACAAAGGCAAGTTAAAAAGTACTTGTTAGAGTCTGGAAACATTCACTTTATGCCAAGGCCAAAATGTGTTTGAGATTCTGAATATCACTGTCCTAGGTTTTGAGAATTCACGGCAAGGTATCAGTATGGACTCTCTTGGAATGTTGTCCTCTATGAACAGAGAAAGAAATACAGAGGTCCATGGGATATGCCAATTTCTACAGAAAGTTTATTCAGATCTTTCCTATCCTGATACAACCCATAGTTCAGTTGACCTGGAAAGGAGTGATGTTTGTTTGGGAAGTAGAACAAGAACAAGCTTTCTCTTGACTTAAGAGGACCATGTTGTCCTCCTCTCCTATCCAAAGACATCTGGATGACAGACTTCCTTTTGTCATTTAAAATGATGCCTCTTCTGTTACAAATGAAGCAGTCCTCTAGCAACATGCATCAGATTCTAAGGAAGTATGTTGAAATATTAGAAGACGTGTAGCATATCACAAGCCAAAGCTTCTCATATTCTAACAGCAGGAGAGCTACAGCCACTTCCCAAACCTCACTGACCATTGTCTATGATTTCAATGGATTTCATTTTCAACCTTTCTCCTTCCAATGGCTGTTGCACAATATTAGTAGTCACTGACTATTTCAAAACAATGGCACACTCCATATCACTGAGGAAACTCCAGAACACTGTTAGCAGACATCTTCATTACTCACATTTTCCAACATTATGGCCTCTCAGAATCATTTACCAGTATACAGATCAAGTTTATGGCATTTTTCTGGAAAGACTAAAAATAAATCTATCAGTTATGACCCACAAACCAAAGGACACACAGAGTGAATAAATCATCACTTGAACAACACTTAAAATGCTTTCTCATCAACCATCGAAATACAGGGTACAGGCATATCACTTTACCCATATTTGCCTACAATAACTCCTTGCATTCCTCTTTAGGAAGATCACCCTTCCTCTGCTCTTATAGATATCATCCACAGAAGCTACCAAGACACTTTCTGACTTCCTCGGTTGCCATGGTGACATTCCTTTTGCTTCAATAGCAAAACTTAGAATGCAGCACACCGACATTTAATGCAGGTAAAAGTGGTGTACAAATACTTCTCAGACAACCATAGGAGAAAGGAAACAGATTATCAGACGAGGGATAAGGTGTGGTTGTCCACCAAATGTCTAACCATTCTTGGATCCCACAGTGAATTTAGTCTTGTTTCTGCTGTCCCATTCAAACTGAGGGAAAAGTAGAAAGTCCTACAGTACACATACCCATCACACACTGGCACATTCATTCCATCTTTCACATTTTAGGGAGTCAAACGAGCCTTGCTCAACACAGTTGGCAGACTCCCCCATTATTAGCAGACAGGTCACTCGAATATGAGGTGGAAAAGATTATAGATTCTTGTATCGATTGGGCCAATTACAATATGTAGTGGCCTGGAATGGAATGGAATGGAATTGAGGTAAAAGCTTTCATAAGACTTATCCTTTCAAACCTGTAGTTCTATATTGCTGGAGTATTTGTAGCAGCAACCTGGGGCTTATGGATGACTCCTGGTTGGCCAGAGGCTCAATATAGCAACCTCCGCTGCCAAAACCGATAAACATGTGTCCATTTCTGTGATTACCTCTTCTTTGTAGCTGGTTCTATATACTCACCTGTCCTCTGTTTTCCAGCTGTGAGAGTGAACTATCTCCATAACCTCGAAGTAGCGAAGTGCTGTCCCTTGACTGTGACTATTCCATCTGGGAGCGAGCTGCAGTCCTGAATTTCCCTCTCTCTCATTCCCGTCTCTCCCCAGATCCCTATCATTGGCAGCAGTCCCATCTCTGCTTGCCAGTGTAGGTATTCAGAGAAATGGTAGGGGTTTTCAGTGACTGTACATCCTTAGAGCCTAAAACAGTCCCTGAAGGGCTAAGATAAAACTGCAACTGAGAAAACAGAAGGACCTAATTAATGGGCTGATGAATAACTAGAGCTCTAAATGTAGCAGTCCCTACTGGGATGAGAGAATCATGCAACTGAGAAGATAACAACCCACACTGGGCAGAGGGAGAACTGCAACTGAGAAGGTAAAAGTCCCTGCTGGGGAGAGGACTAACTGCAGCTCAGGGATTACTGTACCTACTAGTCAAAGGAAGACCTGCAGGTGCAAAGGTGAAAGCAGCACAGAAGGTAACAGCCCCTACTGGGTAGGCAGAGAACTGCAATTGAGAAGGTAACTCTCCCTACTAGTCCGAGGAAGAGCTACAGCTGTAAAGGTAATAGTGGCTAGGAAGGTAAAAGCACCTACTGGGCAGTTTGAGAAGGTAACAGCCTCTGCTAGGCAGAGGAAGAGCTGCAGCTCAGAAGGTTGTGCGCCTGCTGTGCAGAGAAGAACTGCAGATCAACAGGTAACACACCTTACTGGCCAGGGGAAGAACCCCAGCTGTGAAGTTTACATCCACTTCTGGGCGGAGAGAGAGCAGTGCAGAAGATAGCAGCCCTTATGGGGCAAAAAAAGAAACTCAGCTTACAAGGTAAAAGCCCTTACCGAGCCGAGAGAAACTACCTGCTTGGAAGGTAACCGGCTGAGGAAGAACTGGCACTGCGGAGATAAAACTCCATACTTAGGAGAACTACAGCTAAGAATGTCACAGTTTTTACTGGACAGAGAGAACTGGTATTAAATATGAGATTATTATTGGTAGAGGTACAACTGAGAAGACACTACCCCAACTGGGTAGTAAACTACAGATGAGATGATACTGAACTGGGCGGTGACAGGACTGCAGCTCAAAAGGTAAGAGGTTCTAGTAGGCAGAGACTGAACAAGAACTCTTAGGGTGGCAGCTCCTACTGGCCAGAGACAGAACAGCAGGCGCGGCCTGTCCTTTAGGGCAGAGGGACCACGCCCCCCCACTTTTTGCCCCTCATGGAGAGTGCCGGTCAGGCTGAACAAAGGTCAGCCTGTCACACACTCTTCATGTTCAGGTCAGGCAGCCAGGAGCAGACATGCACGATTTGCGCAGACTCCTGGCTGACTGAGCTGAACTTTGCTGGGCTGAAGAGGTCACAGGTCCTGTGGGCGTGACCTCCTCAGCAAAGGTGCCTCGAGGCCCTCCCACGGGTGACGAGGGAAGCGTCACCCTTTGACTTCGACCTGAGGTTTAAGCCCTGAAGCGCCCAGTGCTCGTGTCAATCAGCGACACCTCTTCACAGAGTGGGGTGGGGTCAGCAGTTTCACTGACCCCATTGCACCCTGTGATGAAGTTGGGACTGCTGCCAGTGAGGGAAGGCAGCAGTCCCAACCCTCCTGGGACGTCCGAGGCTGAAGGTAAGCGTGTGATCTTTTTAAATAAATGTTTGGTGTGTGTGTGCATGTTTGAATGTTGATGAGTGTTGTTAATGGATGTGCGTGCATGTGTGTGAAAAAATGAGTGAGAGTGTGCTTCCCGCCCGCCCTCCTCCCACCTAAAACTGACAGCCGCCACTGCAGAACAGCATTTGAGATGGTAACAGAGCCCTAATGGAGAGAAGACGGAACCACACCAGGGGTGAATAAAAGCCTTACTGGACAAAGTTCATTTGAGAGTGTAGCAGACCTTATGGGCAAGGTCTTAAAGGGGAAGATGGTATAATGTACTGAGTACCCGAACCTATTTAATTTGAAAAAACAGGTACCTGTACTCAGTGGCGGCTGCTACTGTACGGGGCTAGCAGGATGGGGGTATATTAAAACAAAACAAAAAAACATTTACCTGGTTCGTCGGAAGACGGCTTTGTCTCCACTGTCCTCTTCCGGGAAGTACACAGGACCCCACACTCCCCTTAGCCAATCACGACGCTGCTTTCACAAGCATGACAGCGTCTTGATTGGTGTGAGCGGCCTCGTTCAACGCTCACACAGGGAGTGGGACTCTTTCTCCTCCCGGCTATGCAATACAAAAATGCTAAGTGCGCATGTCTGTTTGACCGGCCCAACACTGCCGGCCAAACAGACATGCGCACTTCTGGTGCACATACCACTCCTCCTCCAGCCCCCTCCAGCCCCACCTCCCGAACCTGGCTCCAGATAAAAATAAAATTATAATAAAGTTCCTTTATAATTTTATTTTTTCTTCTCCTCATAAGCAGCAGGACGACGCTCCTCTGCCTTAGCGGAGGAGCCTCACTGCCTGTACTTCACTTCCAGGAGCAAACAAAAACTCTGTGATAGTGAGTACCCTCAGGACATGTACTTCCAGTTCAAGCACCACCTACTGGACATCAGACACGCCTGCTGCCAAGCATAAGTATCAGGACAAAACCGATAAAGGACGAATTTGGTATCCTGAAGTGGTCCACCAGATGCTGGATTGAAACATACAATTTTAAGTGTAATTGGACAACCTTAAACTGAATTTTATCAAAAATTGGCTGCATGCATCAAGTCATCATTCAGGCAAGCATAATTTTTAATTTCTTAAGTGCTCCAAAGAAGCACTCTGGGGGAATGCTGATCTACGATAAACATAATACATCAATAGATAAATCTTCAAACTCCTGACTCGGGAGGCAAAATGACAAGCCGGCTTTAGAGAAAGCGGATTACAGCCAGAACTTCCAGAAGTCGCGGTGCCCTCTGTATAAACATTCTTTTTAAGTAAGACAACCTCGTAAAACTTATCATAAATAAATCACACAACCTGCTCGCCGTTTCTGACATAATTTAAAACTCATAAATCTGAAAATAGTGGTTATAGCTGAACAGCCTTTAAATGCAGTGTGTGGACCGGGCACTGTGACCCTGCTACATTCCATAGGCTGAGGTCACACCTATGGATGCCATGAACATCAGTTCATCAAGATGCCGGGGGTAGCGGAAATGACATCACACGCCCGTTGAACTTCAATTTCGCTCACACTCACATGCTTGGACATACACACACGTTCACACTTTCACACACTCTCCCTCTTATCGAAGTACACACTAAGCTGCAAGCACACAACATACACGTGAAAGCATGTTTTTTTACTTACTCAGCTGCCAGGGAAGGTCATATTCCAACTAATTGTGCATCATTTTTTATTACACTAATAGTGAATAATGAAGGGACTAAGGAAAAGCTGCCTGTGTGTCCCTGGCACTGATACTTCTGAGGCCAGGAGTAGCAAAATGAGTGCCAGGGGTTGCAAAGGGCAAGCCAAGGACCCCCAAAATTATGTCTATGCTGGATACAGGAAACCACTGTCAGCAGAGAAGGGTGCAGGAGGTGGGGGCAATCCAAACGATGGAGCAGGGGACGAGGAGTAAAGCACTTAGGGGCATATTTACAAGCTCCTAGCGCCTCCTTGTGCCACACTTGCATCACATTTTTTTTATTCCAAGGCTGCATCAGGGAAGCCTTTTCCACACCAGATTTACTAAGTGGTGCAATGCTTGCATTGTGCCACTTTAACCCCTTGCGCCACATTATGCCTGCGCCAGGCATAATATATGCAAGTGGGCCATTCCCCGTTAGAAGCCCAGAAAAATGGTGCAGTGAAATTTACGAGATTTCACTGCACCATTTTTCGCATTGTTTTTGTGATGCTCCCATTGTTTCCAATAGGCTTCCTCATGCATTGCTGGACTAGCACCATAATCTTTGGCGCTAGTCGACCAATGCACTACAATAGCGTCATAAATTATGGCGCTAATGTGCACCATTGTGCGCCATATTGTGAATACAGCACTACCATGGTGACTTTAGTGGGGCACGGGGGGGGGTGCAAGAAAAGTGGCTAATCATAGCTGATGTGCCACTTACTTATAAATATGCCCCTAACTGTCAAATGTGGACAACTGTTTTTGAAGACAGAAAAAGAGAGACACACCTGGACCCATAGGTGTTAGAAGTAAGGGTCCAGGTGATGGGGTGAGGTGAGGGGCTGCTGCAGCACCCTTTAAATAACCGTGCTCAAGTTCCAAAGCAATGAAGGTGAGTTTAACATTTGTTTTTATCTTGTCACATTTGCTGTGTGTTCAAAGACAGAGGTCAGGCTGTCCTCTGACAAACTGCTGCTTATTCTTTTACACAGAGTTTAGTTTTCTTTATCTGACTGCAAAGACAGAGGATTTTCTAAAGTGAACTGTCTGACAATCTTACCAGAGTGAAAGGAACCGCTGTAGGATGTCATTTTTAATGCACAACAAAACTTAAGTCCCATATTTAAGAAAAAGTGGCACGTCAGAGCTGATGCTCCACTTTTTATGCGCCACCCTACAGGTACCTAACGACACCATGGTTGTGCCGTATTTATGATATGGCGCAACATGGCGGTCGATAGCACAGAAGCGTCAACATTTTTGATGCTGTTGTGGCGCTTAGCTACTCTTGCATCAAAAATGTTGACGCTAATGTAGCAAAGTGCAATGAGGGCCATAGGTTTTTATGGGAGCGTCATTTTAACGCCTGCTCTGATCAGGCGTTAAAAATGACGCCAAAAATAACGCAGTGAAATCTGTTAAATTTCACTGGGCCATTTTTGCGGGCCTCCTAGTGCCAGAACGTCCCCCTTGTATACATTATGCCTGGTGCAGGCATAATACAGAGCAAGTGGTTACTAAGTGGCGCATTGCATGCATTGCGCCACTTTGTAAATATGACATATGGAAAAAGCCACTTTAGTGCCGCCTTAGCATAAAAAACATGACTCTTTGGCAGCACTAAGGTGGCGCTAGGGGCTCTTAAATATGCCCCTTAGTACCCATGCATGAACTCTACAAATGTTTCAAAATATATTAGTAGTAAGGAAAGCAGAAATTAGCGTTTTTAAAAACAAATCTAAAGTGTTATGAAAATAAAGATTTTAATAGAATCAAAACAAATTAAGACAATTTACCCGGTGATGTGCACATGAAAAATAACCAACGAAACATGATTAACACATATCGTTTGTGTGCTTTATAGTTTCATTAGTAAAACTGTATGTCTGTTCAAAGTTATTGGCCATTTCAGTGGAGAATGTGCTGTCTGTAACTGACAGAATTCTAGCACACCATGTTTCAGCAATATATATAATGACGGTGTGCTCCAAAATTCACCACCAGCTACTTACTACACCCTTACCACTCCCTTGCCGATGTTCGTAGCTTATTTGTTAAACTTGTTCTTTGTGTGATACTTGCATTTTTTGCAATCCCTTCGAGTTCAATGGTTCAATATTGATGGCAGCACTCCCACTCTAAAAATGGTCCCACCACAGCTGCTTGGACCTAAAGTCAGAGAGAATAAAAAGGAAAATGATTAAACGGAAAGGAGGCAATGGGACACAAAATCCTCAGGTTGCCAAACGATGTGCCGAGCTTTCACTCAATGCTTCCTCATGGATGTGGACTAGAAGGCTTTCCTTGAAATTTTTTCTGTAATTTACACTATATTAAATCATCCTTTTTAGTGGCATATTTCACATGATTTCCAGATTGTAGACAGCGAATGTGATGGAGTTTTCTTGTAAAAATAATTTAGTGCATGGATTTATTGTTGTGCAGACGCGGGTCCTGGATCCAGTCGCGTGGATCTTGCTCTCACGTTTGAAAACAAATGAGTACTTAAAACAAAAAGGGATGGCTAAAACAGGTCTCGTCCAGGACGAGCAAAAGATGAGATCATAAAAAAGGGTAGTTAAATCATAGTGAGGAGTAGAATAAAACAGAGGTATCGTACACAATTATAAGGCCAGTTAATATCCTAAATGATTACCATGACCCCACTACTGTGGTATTCTGAAGTCATTGTCTCTCTGCTCCAGGGATGCTCCACATCCTTTCACAATGTTCACGTCTAGTTTGGGAAAGAGGTATCTGTACATACTGTTCACATTTTGCATGTGTAGGCTCACTTTCTTTGAGCACAATGTAGAATGTTTTGCTGCACTACTGCTACCTATCAGCGAACATCAGAAACTAACACAAGGTCTGGAGTCTGGTCAAGCCAGTATAATGTGAATTTGTTGCAAGATGAACCCAGTTTCACCACTGGGGCAGATAGTCGTAGACCAGAGCCAAAAGCAAAGATACCAACCAACACAATCTCCAGACTTATACATTTTAGATTAAAGGGTGATTGCATTTGAACAGGCTGAAGACCGGTACTGCCTCACTAAGCAGGATTGGCTGTGAAGTGAATATCAAGATGGACAAGTCATCGTAGGGACCGCCTAGGAATCACCCAAGTTAATCTAGACCAACATTGGTTAATCAAAATACTTGCAGGTAAAAGACACAGAGGGAGGAATAAAACATGTTTGAGCCAGGCACCTTGATCTGAAAAACAACATCTCCTAGAATGTATTACTATCGCCCACCTTGTCTTAGTTTGAGCAATGTGGCAACGAGTGGAAATATATACCATAACCACATTTTCTGGGCCAATCTAACTTCCTGATGTTTCTTTATCAATCCCCTTCAGACCAAAGGCGCATGGCACCAACACCTCAACCATGGAAAACAAGAAATGAAGAACAGCGGCGCAATCATTTTGGTAAGAAACATTGGATGACTGAAAATGTTTGCTTTAGTGGCTATGTGGGCCGGACATAGACATTTAACCTATGCCTGAGATGGAAAAACACATCTGCCAACTTCTATTACCTACCTCTGTTTTTGAATAAACCCTGTCCAAAGGTTACTTTAGATGTCCCTCTTTATTGAGGAACAAAGGACCACCCATTACTATGGTTGACCCTCGTTTATAAAAAACAAAGCAAAACATTTGTCACTACCTCTTGAATTATATGAGTATCTCATTAAATTCCAAGCTAACCATCGTCACTGGAAACCCATGCATAGCACTTACTAGAAAATTTTAATGTTGGGAGATCCATTGAAGAGAATGGAGTGCTCCAGGCTTCTAATTGCTGGTAAAAGCCTGGAGCTAGAATATCCCAATGTTTGTCTCACGGCAACAGCTATGAACGAAGGCCACAGGGAGCCCAAGGAGATTTCTATCCCCTCAGGCTACATGAGGACTTTGTTTTATTTATTAGAACATTCTGGCCACTAGTGACGGAATGTTCTAATAGCATTATAGCCTGCCCTAGGTGGGCTATACCAGCCATTATAGGCCCGCTCCCTTGTTAAAGGCCTGAGTAGAGTTGGGGTGGGCTTTTAATGGCCGGTATAGCCCACTACGGCATGCTATAAGGCTATATTTCAGAAGCTGTGAGTGTAGTCAGTAAAGTCCAGAGGTTCCCATAAGCTCTTCTCTGCAATGTTCTAACCATTTCCATTGAGGGGGTTAGTGGAAAAGATAATGTTGTGACTCCACTAACAATGGGAAGAACACTCACTTCTTGCACAAAGACCAATGTACACAATGGACCTTTGATCTTAGAAAGTTGGCTTAGAGACTGTCACTGAACCAATGGTCCCAAGTTATATTCACCCAGTGGCCTTGAGTACTCAGATCACTCGATGTAAGGGCAATGATGGTAGTTTTATTACTTATTATAATCATATAAGATGCTGCAATATATTTGTACTAGATTAGTTATGGCAGGAAAGGGAAATCAAACTCCATGTCTAGTTCAATTCTTTTTTTCTCCAACAGATGTTCTTCAAGGAAGCAAAGAAACACCCATCATTCACTTAAAGCGTAAGTATTGCAGATTTACATTATTGCAGATAGGTTACTCTGTCACAAAAATTAAGAATATCCCATTTGCCTTATTACAAGTGACACAGGATATATATTGCACTTGTAATAAGGCAGATGGAATCTCTCTTCTGTAAGTCCACATCTTTATTCATTCATATTCTCATTTTTCTTTACGATTCGTCTTCATTTTTTATTTCAGTGTTGAGTTTTTCTTTCATGTTTTGCTTCCATTCACTCTTCTTTCATGTTCTACGCGTCATTATTTTTCTCCCACTTCATGAATGCTTCCTGCCTCGCAGTAGGTTCCCTCCCTTGCTATTCTTGCAGGGTTACCTTATTCACTATATAGCTTTGTTTTCATTTGCATTGTTCCCTTCTCTAGCTCCCTTATGTTTCTAACATACTACTCCAAGCTTCCTGCTTCCTTCCACTTCAATTGCTCCAAGGTTCATTTATTCTTCCTCACTTCATGCTTCCTTTACTTTCTTACTAGTCGTATCCAGTTTCAATTAAATTTCAGTCTCCTTAATTTATGTTTCCTCGTCCTTCACACATTCTCTGTCCTCCGTGCTTCCTCTCCCCTACCTTTATGCATCTATCTATTCTTTATTTTCTTTATTGCATTTCGTGTCTTAGCATTGCCTTGAATTCATTCTCTTAGCCTTCCTCTCTCTTTGTAAGTCACTGCATGATACCCTCTGGTCACCATTTGGTTTATCAACCCTATAAATAAAATAAATCATGACCTCAAACACAAAAGATCTTACAACTAACCCTCTGGAACCTCTAAAGCCAAAGAGAGTTGCTCATAATTATATTAAGAACACCACTACTCAACCCAGGGGTGGTGGGATGGAATCATATTCACTGGGGAGCTGATGCAGGATATGTTAATTGCAGATGTGTTAAGTGTAATGGTGCCACTGATCAGGGGGGCTCCTCCATAAGGGCGGTGGAGCGTCGCCCCCTGCCAGCAGCAGCAGCAGCAGCTGCAAACCTTTTCCCTAAAAACGATAATAAACTGTTTATTATTGTTTTTTGGGAAAAGGGGCGGGCCACAGGGGTGACGAGCAATGAGTGCACTCCCCCTCAGAGCGCATGTGTGTTTGGATGGCTGTCTCGTGCTGGCCAAACACATATGCGCCCAGGGTTCTCTCCAGCCTCGCAACACAGTTGCCGGGCTTGAGAGAGAAGGCACAGTCTCCCAGTGTGCCTGGGAGCGCCAAGGCTGGGTGTGCCCAGCCAATCCTAACGCTGCACTAAGCAGCATCAGGATTGACCGCAGGGCAGGCTGGGAGCCTGTGCCTGCCTGCACCAAGGAGACGGAGGAGCGGAGCGGTGCGCAGCGGTAAGGTAAGTGTTTTTTAAATAGTTTTTTATTATTTTTAATTTAATTCAATCTCCCCCACGCGCCGTCCCAACCCTTCTGCTTTGTGTGAGCCGCGACTGCCACTGATGTGACAAATCATTCTTTTCTCTCCCTGATCAGTCGACAATGTGCCGCAGAAAAAGACTTTGCTGTGGAACCTGTCCCATCCATACTCCTACAACAGAAGCATCTTGTACCAGGATCATGGGAGTATTCTCTTTGGGGAGACCGGCTTTTACTATGTCTACTCACAGCTAACCCTCAAAGTCACCACAAATGGGGCATTCAGTCTCAAGATCGAGCAGAAGACGCCACATCTCCCCCATCCTGTTACCCTTGGTTCCACAGTAGCTCAGGGCAATGTTTCCCAAAACATTGCCTTGGCCCTCAGTGTGGCCTACTGTTTTGAGACTGATACAGAGATCTATATCGACATTGAGCATCCTGAAGATGTCCAGCCACAGCACTGGAAGACTTTTTTTGGAGCCTTTCAAGTTAGCCATGCTAGATCATGCTCTAAAACAATAACATAGAAAACACATGGGATGCCTTAAAAGTCTGCATTTGGGGTGGAGATAAACATATTTTATAGCTTTTGGCAAGTAGGGCCACATTTATATTGGTGTCAGACAGACCTGGGCTGAGTATACTGACAACCTTGGACTTGTGAGCTGCTTCTTTTGGGGTTTACTGTGTTGCTTGCTTCAAAACTATATAGCACGTTCCTATCCAGAACCGGCAAAAAAGTGGTATAAATGATCACCATGTGATAACTCCTTCCAAAGCAAGAAAGCTTTCCTACATAAACATTCTCATTTTTTTGGGAGGGTTTCGATAGCTGTGAACGGACATCTCCAAATTAGTAAAATTTCAAAACAAGGTCTAATGAAAGCTGTTGGTCTCACCTCCATGCACATAGTCGTCCTTCTGTGTTCTGTCACTTGATCATCGTGTCGAGCCTTAAGTATTTGCCTTCAGCAAGTCTGGTTCAATACCTGTTTCAAAAGTACATGAGGCTGATGGTCATCTACTGGTTAGAAGGACATGGGGTTGGCTGAGGAACCTGCATTTACTCTTTACCTTCCAGTGTCATGGTGGAGGTGGGGGCAGACTCACACCTTTCAGAGCGTCTTTGACAGTGCTGATCAAAACCAAATGTCCGCCAACACAAACAGGGTTGGTACCCTTTCTGGTTGCTATGGGGCTTCTTGGAATGTAGGCAACCGAGGGTTTTCAGGTGGAAATGGGCATCTCATAGTGGGGCCAAAGACATCAGTGATGGTTAAGGCCAATCAAAGCGACCACCAGTAGGAAGCTGTTCTCTGGTCCTAACATTAGCTTTCCCCACTTGTTTCTTTACCTAGATGCGCTATGGCATCATCCACCTCTTTAATCACATCTGCAGAGCACCTCTTGCCAGAATGAACCAGAAAACACTGTAAAAACCCAGGACCTTAGTCTAGAGCAAGGGTCTTCACAAGGGGGTTGGGGGGGAGTCTAGGAAGGCCTCCAATGATCTGGGGGGGGGAGGGGCACCAGGCCCTGGCCAGGAGAAGCATTATGCTGATTACAGGGATTTACTTTAAGCTGAATAAAATGAGCAGCAGTAAACTGCCCTGTAATGTTTGGTTATTTATATCCAAGCTGTGAATATGTTTCAAGAGGGAAAAGACTCCAAAAACTCTTTAAAAAACTCTCGCCCCTACTTCTAATAATCACACTGTGGATATCTTTAGATGTTAGAGAGGCCTGCCTGACCAGAACAGTATAGTGTGGCATCATTTATTTGATTGCATTTTTAAAGAGTTACAGAACTTAACTGCAATGTTTAAGTAAGTCTGGACATATTTAAACATAAATAATTTAATAGAATAATTGTAAAATTTTTTGGAGGGGAGGCCCAATGATTTTCTTTTCCACTGGGGGGGAGGGAGGAGTGCGGCATTAAAACGTCTGAAGACCACTGGCCTAGCAGCTGAGAATCAGGTGCGTTCTGACAAGTGAATGGTGCCCAGCAACCTGCCACCTTCAAGCTCCCCACAACTGGCACCTCTTCCTAAGCTGAGGCCTTCACTTCACCTGCTCCTACTAACACTTCTGGTGTTATTGTGAATTTTCTTTTTATGCATTCTCAATGTGATCCACATACATGCTTTATCCTCCATGAGCGCAATGTGTGTTATATGTTTTGATGTTTATATTATGTAATTATCTAATATTAATTATTAATATTATATAAGTATTGTATTTATTTCCTTGATGTTGGATCTGTAAAAGCACCAAATGAAGCTGGTGGTTTAACTGCTGGAAGGCAGATTGGTCTTATGCCCAGAAGAAAGACTGTGAAATAAAGGGTTCCTGTGACCCCGAAAACAGACTGAAAATGTGTGATTTTTGAGTTGAGTCCTCTCTTTAAAAGGAATCAACATTAGAGTTGTGAAAACAGAGTTTAAAATCAGTTCTCAACCTGTTCTTGATTTCTCACATAAGGGAGTGAATGCAACAGAAGAACCTCATTACAAGTGGCCTCTTGATTTTGAAAGGACTGGTACCATCGTTTAAAGCCCCATCGAATGTGTGAGATTTGCTGGAATGCTGTGGATCTCTTTATTTTCACATGGAGATTTCAGCTGCTTTAAGGGGCCAAAATCTCTAAATGAAAACCCAGGAAGAAAGGATGAATTATTGCAGAACTAGACCCAGGATTACTGATTCTTCAATGAATGTCTACTTTTAGGGTCCACTTGTAATCGCCTGGTAACTACGGTCCTACCAGGACACCAGGTATCTTAATAAGGGCCAAAAGTGATAGATGGAATGTCTGAATTATTCTCGGTCAGTTATAATTAAACTTGGCTACGCTCCATTCTACCATGTTTCAACTCGTCTGCACCATTACAGACCAAATGTAAACCAGTCCTCAGCCGGCCTTGTAAAGAAGGAATATCCAGACCAATCTTCAACGCTTCTGAATGAGAACACAAAAAAAAACAGACCTATTTTATCATTATCCAGCCGCATCAGTGAGATGCACAATGAGGCCTATAGGAAATGTAATAGACTCAGAATAATTCAATCATTTCACCCACTAGTGAGAGGGGTACAGTCATTAAGCCTGTTCAAATGTGTAATTCAGCTGTGCATCCTAATTCAATCCTATTATTCCTACACAGCCATGCAGGCCATGAGTAAAAGTCTCATTGATCTCTGCCTCAGCGGATGCGGAGAGCAAGGCACATTCCTACATAGACTCTGGTCTTGTCGTGTGATACGGTCTTACTGGCTGGTACTAGGGACTGATGAAGGAGGTCCGGGCGTTGAGATCCCTGACAGGGCAGAAACCTGTGTCCAACACATTTGGGGAGATGACCCACTGCCCGGATACTGTAAGATTTGGTTATCACTGGGTCTGGTAGTGGCCAAACACACCAAAGCACGCATGTGGGGTGCACAAAATACACCAGCAGTGGCTGATTGGGGAAGGGACATGGATTGGCGCATGCTGACAGAAGAGTCAATATACAGGGGTCCCAATGGAGATCATTTGGAGGGATGGCAGTGTAGTTTTTGGGGTAACCTAAGTGGATTGAACATGAGCCTCACAACTTGATAGCATGTGCTGCTCTTAGTTACTCAGTACCCTTGATGTGTCCAATATTCACAGGTACCTTGTTGTCTAAATTAAAGGGGTGAGGCCCATTATCAGCCTTGTGATTACAATGGACTGCCTTGTTTATGTTTTTTGCAGTATGAAAAATTCCACTAGAAAGATTTTTCTTTAAAAAAATGCCTGTCAAACCTTCGATCAGAGTGTCACGATTTGCTCCCTGCTCTCTCAAGCCCACCACCAGAGGGATGACTTTTGGGACTTTCCAATGATCTAATAAGGTCCAGGACCTAACCCTACATGAATATTCTGACTTCTAGCCATTTGGACCGTATTTGCAAATTTCCATCCATTCCCAATCCATGCTGGGTTTTGTGGAAGCCGGTCTTCTCATGCTGGGAACTACCATTCCTATAATCCCCTGCTCACTGATTCGTCTTCACCCCTGCAGGCCAAGGATAGGTGGAGGAATTCAGCACACCTGTAGCTGGCTGCTGCTAGCCTGCTCACAGCTGATGCATGTGATTACTGTGAGCCCTTTTAAACCTCAGTTCCCTTCAGCCCAGGGTTGGTCATTGTAGCTGTTTTCCAGTGACACCAACAGTTGTTTCCTGAGGTTTCTGAGTCATAGTTATTCCTTATTTCTGTTCCAGAGCCTTAGTTATTCCTCTTTTGTTTCCTGCACTTTTGTTATTCTTATTTCTTGAGTCCCTGAGCTATAGTTATTGCTTGTTCCTGTTCTTGAGCTGTAGTTATTCCTTGGTCCCGAACTAGCACTGACTACAGTGCTACATTGTCTTCTGAGCCTTAGCATATCCTTGTTACTGGACTAGCACTCCCTGCAGTGCTACCTTGCCTTCTGAGCCTTAGCATATCCTTGCTCCTGGACTAGCACTTCCTGCAGTGCTACCGTGTCTTCTGAGCCTTAGCATATCCTTGTTCCTGGACTAGTACTCCCTGCAGTGCTATCGTGTCTTCTGAGCCTTAGCATATCCTTGTTACTGGACTAGCACTCCCTGCAGTGCTACTGTGTCTTCTGAGCCTTAGCATATCCTTATTCCTGGACTAGCACTCCCCGCAGTGCTACCTTGCCTTCTGAGCCTTAGCATATTCTTGTTCCTAGACTAGCACTCTCTGCAGGACTAGCACTCCCTGCAGTGCTACCTTGCCTTCTGAGCCTTAGCATATCCTTGTTCCTGGACTAGCACTCCCTGCAGTGCAACTGTGTCTTCTGAGCCTTAGCATATCCTTGCTCCTGGACTTGCACTCCCTGCAGTGCTACCTTGTCTTCTGAGCCTTAGCATATCCTTGTTCCTGGACTAGCACTCCCTATATTGCTACCTTGCCTTCTGAGCCTTAGCATATCCTTGCTCCTGGACTAGCACTCCCTGCAGTGCTACTGTGTCTTCTGAGCCTTAGCATATCCTTGTTCCTGAACTAGCACTCCCTACAGTGCTACCTTGTCTTCTGAGCCTTAGCATATCCTTGTTCCTGGGCTAGCACAGCCTTAGCATATCCTTGCTCCTGGACTAGCACTCCCTGCAGTGCTACCTTGTCTTCTGAGCCTTAGCATATCCTTGTTCCTGGACTAGCACTCCCTACAGTGCTACCTTGCCTTCTGAGCCTTAGCATATCCTTGCTCCTGGACTAGCACTCCCTGCAGTGCTACTGTGTCTTCTGAGCCTTAGCATATCCTTGTTCCTGAACTAGCACTCCCTACAGTGCTACCTTGTCTTCTGAGCCTTAGCATATCCTTGTTCCTGGGCTAGCACAGCCTTAGCATATCCTTGCTCCTGGACTAGCACTCCCTGCAGTGCTACCTTGTCTTCTGAGCCTTAGCATATCCTTGTTCCTGGACTAGCACTCCCTACAGTGCTACCTTGTCTTCTGAGCCTTAGCATATCCTTGTTCCTGGGCTAGCACAGCCTTAGCATATCCTTGCTCCTGGACTAGCACTCCCTGCAGTGCTACCGTGTCTTCTGAGCCTCGGATATCCTTGTTCCTGGACTAGCACCCCCTGCAGTGCTACTTGACTCCTGAGCCTCAGATATCCCTTGTTCCTTGAACTATTTCTGCCTGCTGTGTTTCCTTGTTTCCCTTATTCCGGCAGCAGCACTTCTTGTGCTCCCTTGAAGCCTCTCCTTCTGTATTTTCCTTTCACCAGTCCGTGCCTTTCTTTCCATTTCTTGTTCAGGTTCCTAGCTGCAGTTTTCCTGTTGTTTTTCTTCTGGTTTCCTTGTATGTTTGTTATTTGCTTTCTGCCAAGTGTGCCCTTTGGTTTCCCTTCTTTCCTGTTCAGCACTCCTCCTTGCTAGCTCCTTGTCCATCGTGGTTGTATTTAGTTCTACACCCTTGCTGTTACCGTCGTACGGGCTCCTGTTTGATCACCAAGATCTGAGGGCTCAGCTGACAACCTCAGTGGTGTTTCTTGTCCACTGTGAGTTGTAGTTTCATGCTTGTGATTTCCTAATAGCAAACCTTAGCGATTCGCTATTATGAAATCGCAAACTGCAGTGGGTCACATCAATATTCATGAGGTAGGATGCAATTTGCGACCCATTGTGAATGGCTACAATCACAGGGGTGATGGCCTGCTGGGGTCAGCCGACCACCATGTCTGTGACTGCTTTTAAATAAGGCAATCTTTTTTTTTGGTAATGCAGTCCGTTTTCCTTAAAAGGAAAACAGGACGCATTACTAAAAGAAAACTGAAAACTTTTCTTTTCATTTTTTAAGAGTAGGCAGTCGTCCGTGGGATCACTGCCTGCTGTTAAAAAATGTTTGCACCCCCATTTGAAAAGGGGTTTTTCCTACATTGCTGCCAAGACCTGGAATGATCTCCCCTGCCCCTCTGAACTGCACCCTCACTGACAGACTTCAGGAAGAGACTCAACACCTGCCTCTTCGACAGAGACATTGCACCCCAGCACCCAGACAGCCCCAGGGGTGACAGCGACACGCTCTACAAATTACTGATTGAGTGATTTTTAGACTTTGTATGTAACCAAATCTGATAGCTGGCACACTTAAGATTGAACTTCGAGAAGTATATTTCCCTTTAAGTAGCAAGACAAGCTAATTAATGTTTGGCAAGGGAAACTGTCAACAACAATGTCTTTGGGACCACTTCCCCTTTTCAAATGGCTTACCACCAACTTGAAGATGGTAGAAACCGCAAATGTTTTGCGACTGCATTCCCAGTTTCAAAACATTCCTACATCCCCCTGCGAGTCTCTATTAGGAAGGGACACCCTTGGCACACCCCTTCCTAATAGTGACTTGCAAACCTTATTTTGCAAGTAAGTAATAGGTTACCGACTCGCAATATAGGTATGGTACATGGCAAAAAGCCCTTTACCGGCCGCAAACGGCCCAATGGGCCATTTGAGACAAGTAAAATAGCTTCATACATCTGGCCCATAGCTCTTTCACTCCAGTCAGTTGTCAACTGCTCAAGAATGCAATTTTCATACTTGACTCTAAACATAACAAGAACGTTGAAAGTGAGGAGCTAGCTCTATGACTTAAAGATGTCCCCCATCCTTCCACTGAATAATGAACAGAACACAAATTAAAAGTTGATGAGCAAAACTACAACACAGCATGAAAAACTGAAAAACTTAAATTCAGCACTCATCTGACACACTCTCTCAAGAAAGCTGGCACAGACTTTGATTCCTAGACAGGAAAATATCTCTCCTCCTAGCACTGTCCCCAGATACATCTCCATCTCTCACACCAAATCCACCATTGTTCATACTTCCTTCACTTGACCAGCACATATCTTGGTCCCCCATCAACATGAAATTACTGCACCCTTCTTCCTCCCGACTCTCACACTCTCCACCTTTCTAATATAGAGCAACCCTTATACGAGTCCACTTTTCTCCATCCATTAGTAAAACAAGAAACATATACACTTCCTTTACTTTAGAAGAACCCCTAAATTTTGTTAGCCTCCCACATACACTTTCTGGTTTAACCTTGATCCAATCGTCAATGGCAATACGCGCTCTTCCTCTCAAATTGCTCTTCACATCTATTCCACTGCCAACCACTTTACTCTAGATGTGTAGCTCATTCCCATGAGGTTCTACCTCATATATTAGTTTCTTTAACCAGGCAGGCACTATATTAGTGTTTGGCTTCTTCCTGCTACGCTATGGCTAGTCGTGCAGTGAACCCAAGCCCTATCGCCAACTGAATAATCAACATTCATCCAACTGACTTGAGCCAACTGGATTGCTCCTTTGACCATCCTATTAACTCTCTCCACAATACTGTTTATGTGAGGGTTGTAAAGAGCAGTGTGAATATGAATTATACAACAGGAAAACAAATACAACTTAATCTCATTCGATGTCAACTGTGTGGCGTTATCAGTAAAGACAGGTAACCTTTTTCTTTAAATACTTCATCTAATGTCACAATAGTGGTCTGCATAGTTATTTCTCTTAAGCACTTAACCACTAGCCACTTGCAATGGATATCCACTTGTACCAATGCAAATGTCATCTCTCACCTGAGATGTGGCAATGGCCAAATTAAGTCTATACACACATACAAAGTCAGGCTATACTTGGTACCCTCACTTCCCCCAGATAGCAAACATCTTCTTTACACTCAGTACGTTGCTCTACCCATGATGATAGATCGCCGCCCATTACTGGACACCAAAACTCAGCTTTCAATCTCCTTTTAGTGTGGCCTAGGCAGCCCTTATGGGCTGAGTCTAGGACTTTTCCGCATAATTCACCAAGAGGTACAAACTTATCTCCCTTCATGAGCAACCTGTCAAAATATGCTTTCCCCTTTGCCACCATTTCTAACTGGAGCTAGCACTTCATCCATAAGAGCCCCACTAGCCATTTCCTTTTTACATTCTTCACAGTTAACCGCACCTCTACTCCAGTCAAACACATCATTCACATGGCTATGTTAAATTGCTTAATTTGTAATAGAATGTGTGCTGGTGCCCAAAACACTGCTTTGAATCCTGCTGTCGGTGCAATTAAAAATCAACACAGCAAATATCAAGGCTGCGTAGCCTGAATCCACCTCATGCCTCTTTAATTTACTGCCAGACACTCCCTGCATCTTTATCTCACACTTGTAGGCTTCTGCTTTCTCCTGTTATGATAGTTTTTCCATCTTTCTCTTCCTCTGTCTTTTTGCTTGTTTGTTTTTCCGTCTCTTGCTCTCAGTGAATGTAAGATGCAAAGGAATAAGTGACAGTCCTCAAAAATAAGTATTGTGGCACCCACCGGCTCAAATTCAGCACTGATTATGGCACATGCCTCTGTTTTACTTGGACAGCATCACCATCTCTTTCCAATCTGTTGAGTGCCTAGACAAACCAACAGCCTGGACATTTCTCCAACCAAGAATGTGTTCCACTTTACAGCAAGATCCCTGGAGTCGTGCACCTAGATTGGCCAACCTTGCCAAACACTTGCTTGGTCCTCTAGGTGATAAGATCCAAAGAGAGGCTTGTGATCAGTGCGAACCAAAACAGGAAGGGCCCAAAAAGTAAGACCTAAAATATTCCAATCGTAAACAATTGCTAGTACTCTATGCCCCATTACTGAGTAATTATGCTCTTTCTGGGTCAAAGACCACAAAGAAAATGCCACTTTTTCTCAGTTTTCTCATGTAATGCAATACATTGTCTCAGATGTCTGTGGCAATTGCATCAACTGTTAATACAGTCTTTCCTGTGGTGTCAAACAAACAAAACCAACATCCCAGCAGATCACACATTATGTTTGACATGGACAAACCATTTTTGTTCTCACTTTCCCCACACAAAGTTGTTTTCTTTCCTAAAATGTATTCTCAGCATTTTCATCTTGACTGAAAACCTCTCTACAAGCTTTGCATAATGTACTATGAGGCCACAAAATTAGCCTAATTGTTTTTTATCTGTTGGAGATGAGGTAAGACTTAAAGCCTTCAATAAATCAGCTTTTTGTTTGACTTCTCCTTCAGACAAGGTGCAACCTAAATGTTCAATTTCACTTACAAGAAATCTGCATTTTCCTTTAAGAAGCGTAAGTCCAGCTCCAACTAGCATATCCAATACTTGCTTGAGCAGTAGGTTGTGTTTCTCCACAGTCTTGCCAAATACTAATATGTTGTCTTGAAAGTACAGAATATTTTCCATGCCCCTAAATATACCGGACATCATTCTTTGGAACTCACTCGCAGCTGACGATAAACCAAACAGTATGTGTGTGAAATGAAACGTTCCCTCCATGGTTATGAATGCCATAAGAAGTTTCCCCCTTACATCTTTGCATCCTAAAGCATCATTTGCAGAGTACCCCAAGGTTCATCCCTCAGCTCTACTTTGCTCGCCTGGCCAACATCGCTAGATTCTATGGACTCAACATCATTTCCTACGCATACAATGGTCAACTGATCCTCTTGCTTACTGAAGACTCCTCCACCACCAGAACCAACTTCCGCAAAGCCATGACTACCAGCGCCGACTGGATGAAAACTAACTGCCTGAAGCTCAACTCTGACAAGACGGAAGTCCTGATCTTCGGGAAAAACACCTCCATATGGGACCATAGCTGGTAGCCAGCCGAACTCAGACCCACTCCCACACTTACAGACCATGCTTGCAACCCTGGCATCGTCCTCTGCAGTGACCTGACCATGAAGCAGAAGATCAATGCAGTCACCTCCTCCTGCTTCCACACTCTCTGAATGCTCCACCAAATCCTCTGATGGATCCCATCCAACACCAGGAAAACCATCACCCAGGCCCTCGTCACCAATTGCCTCGACTACAGTAATTCTCCTTACGCCAGCATGTCTTCCCAGCTCGTAAACAAGCTCCATACAATACAGAACACCGCGGCTAGACTCATCCTGGACCTTCCCAGGTGCACCCACATCAATCCCCCACTTCAGAAACCTCTACTGGCTCCCTATCCAGAAGACATATTTTTTCAAGCTCCTCACGCACGCCTACAAAGCTTTACATGATCAAGGACCTGACTACATCAATCACCATCTACACTTCCACCAATCCACCAGACACCTGCGCTCATCCTCTCTGGCCCTTGCACACATACCCAGAATCCGGAACAGCCACAGCGATGGCCGCTCTTTTTCCTACATCGTCGCCAAGGCCTGGAATAACCTCTCCCACCCCTCTGAACTGCACCCTCACTGGCAGACTTCAGGAATTGACTCAACACCTGGCTCTTCAACGGAGACATGGCACCCCAGCACCCAGACACCCCCAGGGGTGACAGCAACATGCTCTACAAATGACTGATTGAGTGATGTTTAGAATTTTTATGTAACCAAATCTGACAGCTGGCATGCTTAAGATCGAGCTTCGAGAACTATTTCCCTCTTTAAGTAGCAAGGCAAGCTAATTAATGTTTGGCAAGGGAAACTGTCAACAACAATGTTCTGGTTCACTTTGTGTAGGTCTACACTCAGCCTCAATTTCCCATCAGCCTTTTCAGAAAAAACAACAGGCAAAATATAGGTTCAAGTTTCTAATGCTTCTATAAACCCTTCATTCCCTTGTCCCTTCAACATTCTCTTTACCTCATTACACACAACCAGTGGATCCGTCTCCCCTTGCAGTGACCAGGTATTTGGTTTTACTACAGTTTTATGCACATACCCTTTCATCTCCACGAGCCCTTCTTGGAAAACTCTCCTTTCACTATTAACTGTTTCATCAATTATAGGCCCATATTTATACTTTTTTAGCAACGCATTTGCGTTATTTTTTTACGCAAAAGTGGCGCAAACTTACAAAATGAATATGGGCCATAGTTTTCTCCACCACCATCCCCTGATTTGGTGCCCTATGGTTAATAATTATTTGAAGGCAAAATTGAGGGTCCCATCCAAGAATTGGCGGACCATCCTTTTCACTTTTCCCTGAATTGTTCTATCTTGAAAGGTTTTCTCTGTTGACAAGGTAAAATGTCAATCTTTTCACAGTGAACATACCTTTAGGTACTATTGTATACATTGACCTAGAATCAACCATCAGATGAACCTCCTTTCATTGATCATAAATTCAGCCCTAGGTCTAAATTTCCTCCTTGCATCTTCAATATCTCAATCAAAAATCACAATTCTCTTCCCACAATTTTCTTTTTGTAGGTTGTCACTCACTACAGTCACTCTTTGTCTTATTTAAATATTTGCACGTATGGGTGAAATGCTCCTTCCTCCCATACTTCCGACATCTTTTATCAATTGCACAGAAATTTTTAGAACCAGCGGGTTGGTATCTGCTCTCACATCTGTTACGTCCTCTACCTCCCTGTCTCCACGAATCCTGACCATTTCCTAATCTTAATCCATTTCTTGTTGGTAATACTAACCTCTGCTCCAGCCCCTGTCTCTGGTTAGTCCACTACAAATACGTCCCCATTACCACTGAATTCCTCTTTCTGAATGAAAATGTGTAATGCACCGCGCCCTCTATGGGCTAAATAATGGTTATACTGCAGTACTTTCAGTCATTTTCTTTTCACATGGTTATGCCCACCAGGGACTAAATATATGGTAATATGACCATTTTTCTTACACATTACAGTCTAATGCCAAACCTTTATTTCTGATAAAGGTTTTTATTTGGTTTATCTGATAATAGTAAATGTTTTATTAATCTCTCCTTATTGCAGTTATGACCACGATTCAGGCCAATTTAACATCCTTAATACACTATGGGCCTGATTCTAACTTTGGAGGACGGTGTTAAACCGTCCCAAAAGTGGCGGATATACCACCTACCGTATTACGAGTTCCATAGGATATAATGGACTCGTAATACGGTAGGTGGTAAATCCGCCACTTTTGGGACGGTTTAACACCGTCCTCCAAAGTTAGAATCAGGCCCTATGACTGTTTGAACACTCTTGATATGTTTGGGTGACCCTTCTAGTTTATTTCTCTTGTTACTTCTCTGTGGCTGTCTTCTTTTGGACATTGTGATTGCCAGCCAGCAACTCTGATGGTGGGGTGGTGAAAGTGGTATTCTATTGGAATTAGCATGGCAGATTTAAATTAGGATGCAAAATGGCAACATTTTCATTTTTGGCTGCAGATAGAGGAAGAAGGTAAATGGAAGTGCTTCAGTTATATGCAGGGTCACTGGCATTATGTGTCAGGAAAACACCAAATTATGAGGCAGGGTTGACCAATGTATGAATTTACAATGCCAATAGCTTCAACTTAAGCAAATGTTAGACCCATTGCATTGCAAATGCTTGTTCTATCTCTCACTAAACAGACTGGGCCTAGGAATGATTTGCTGGATTGAACTTCTATACAAATTTCTAACCCTATAGAAATACTGCGAGGTATGCAACAGTGTTGTGATCTGACACCGGAACCAAGCTGGGAGAGGGCACATTGGTGGCGTGACTTCGGGAAAGAAATATCAGATATGCAATGGGTCACTCCTGGGATGAACTTTCTCCACCTAACATAGGTAGGCCAGCCGAGCAATAAATATTGGGGGCTCTTGCAAGCCATAAATACAATGTTGGGGATGACTCTAGTAGCAGATCTGCTGTTTGTGCTGTTGGGGTTTGTGAAAAATGTCCCAAAAAGTGGGAGGACATTTGTGGGACTTGCAGTGATGTTAGGAAAATGCTGAATAGCCGTGCACTGCGGCAGGGGAAATTCCCCACAATGATAGAATGGACAGAAGACCAAGGGGCAGATTTACCATCAATCCCAGCAGGCAAAAAATCTGCCCCTCGTTGCAGGAGAAGGAGGGAGCAGGAGAGCTCCATATCTGCAGAGATGTGCCATTCTCCTCCCCTGTCCCTACTGCCGGCGCTGATTTCAGCTGCCGTGCGCCAAGCACACACCTTTGCGCCTTAGTGCAAGAGTGTGCGAAGCCTTGGCAAAGGTTTTATACTGGAAGGCTACCCTTCCAGTACAAAATACTAGGCCTAGACAACTTATAAAACTTTTGCTGCTCTTTATGTGTGCTGCACAGTGCAGCATGCATCCAAAGTAGGAAAAAAAGGACAACATTTCTTCTTTTAACGCCCGGTTAGAAAAGGCATTAATTTTTTACACAAATCCCTGTAACACAATTTTGGTAGATATGGTTTTGCGTCAAAACGGGTGGGTGGTTGCACGGGAATGCCCATGTAATGCCCCCTTGGGACATCTTGCACGATGGTGCGACAATGCCTGCGTTGGCAGCTAAATTTAGCGCTGGTGCAAGAGGAAACACAGGGGTGCTCCGTATTTTGGTAAACGCATCCCTTCGTTTCAAAAGTGGCGCAGCGCTGTAAATTTTGTCACAGTAAATCTGGATCTAAGTACTTATGATGTCGCTCAACGTACACTCTCCTGACTTTGTTGTTCACTGGCTGCAAGATAAATGAAGGATAAAATAAATATCTACAAAGGTGATAGTATCTCATGCCAACCTTAATGTCGAAAAAAGGAGTTCGGGCACAATGAGGCTCATTGAGAGTTCTGTAAGCATGGGTGATTTACGCGCTCCCCTTGCCTCTGAGTCACACAGTGACCGACAAAAGAACATTGTCTCTGAAAAGCAGGAGAGGACAATTCACAAAGGCTATTCTGGGCTGCATAGACAGCTGGTGGCAGAATTAAGGCACAATCTGAGTCAAATCCATGAGTACTCACATCTCAATAAAATAGCAAATGCTCTGGGTCCAATTTCCTTGTCAACCACGTTCAAGGTCATTATTGTCCAGAAAGGGCAACTATGGTTTTCACACATTGCACATACCTCATGAGTGGATTAATAGAGTGGTGTTCTGCCTCTCTCAGGTTCAGTTGCCACAAAACCTATTGCATCAACCATCCCAAGATGGTAGGGAGGAGGCACTCAATTATTCCCATTCCTTCAGGCGCAGTGTCCACACTACCTAGTGATGAACTGAGCCTGAAGGGAAGCATCACTTACAACGCAGCAAATGCACTGAGACGCATTTACCGCAATGCCATCACCGCGCTTACTGGAACAACGACTCGCTTTTTCTCTGCCTTAACCACGCATGTGCTGAGCAACGCACATGTGTGGTTAAGGGAGAGAAAAAGGGAGTCAACATCCGTAGAGGACGCGGTCAGGTAAGTGGGGACGGGGGGTAGTTTTTAGGGTCGTTTTGTTTTTAGGGTGGGGGTAATTTTGTTTTTTTACGGTGGGTTTGGGGTGGAGTTTTAGGGGAGGGTGGCTGATCGGTGTAATTTCATTTTTAGGGCCGGGGGTCGGGGTAATTTTGTATTAATACACTACGAGCATCTTAAGTCACCTACTTGGAGATTCTCCCCACACAGCCTTCTCTCCTTAGGGGTTACAGATTTATTTTGTGTTCCTGTAAATATATGAAAGTTTGACCTCTCTCCCCAGAAAACAAATCCTCCCCTTCAGTTCGCTATTGTGTATTTTCTGGTCTTTGATAAGGCATGTTCAAATTGTTGTGAAAGAAAGCAACCACCCCTACGCCTGCAAGCAAACAAATAGAAGGAATACATTCCATCCTGTTTTTGGCTAAGGGGCTTCTAGGGGGTATTGTCTTGTCCTAGATCTGAAAAGGGTCAACTTACGGGTCAGGACAATTCATTTCAAAAGTAACTGTTTGCGGAAGATAATTCTTCTGCTTCTCTTGGGGGAGTTATGATAGCATTGGATCGCCAAGATCCTTATCTGCACATTCTAATAGCTCATGAGCATCAGATGTGTCTCAGGTTCGCAGTGTAGAACCATCATTTTGAATTTGCAGTTCCACCATTTCAGCTCAGATCGGTGTTCCGGGGGTTCACCAAGGTGATGGCTCCCTTGGTAAGCCTGATGCAGACAGAAAGCATCATGCTGTGTTCACTCCTGGGTGACTGACTGAACAATTCTCATTTAAAGTGAAAGATCAGTCTAGCCAGAAAGAATAGTTCTGGAAGCTTTGCAGAGGCAGAGGTTTCTTATAGAATGGGAGAAATCCCACGTGGAACCTTCTCAGAATATAGAAGACTGATATTGCACAGATGTTGGGGGGGGGTAGTAGAACTATGGTGATGATGGACCCCCCGGGCGAGGTTTCGTTTAGGAATTCTGATGAACTACATGTTATTAAAATAGTCCCCAGTTTCCCTTAGCTTCGAGCAGAATATAGTGTTGTTCCCTAGCCATCAAGGAGGAACTGAACTAGTGAATGGACCCTTCACATTGGAGGATGACTGTCCCTCTTGCTGCAATCGAATGGACAATGATAACGACAGATGCCAGTGGTCTGGGCTGGGTACCAGGAATGGAAGATGAGATGATTCAGCACAAATACTTTCTATTGTAGAACAGACATTCCTTCAATTGGAAGGAGTTGGAGGCAATTCACTTGGTACTGGAGAAGCTGGAAGTCTCTTTTATAGGGATATCTTTGTTGATCAGGGCAGACAACATGACAGCCAAATTGTCTATACATATGCGGGGTGAATGCATCCTTGGTTTTGAACAAGGCTGTATCGGCCCTTTTCCATGTGGACAGTGACGTTCCTGACAGCTTTTCAGCAATTCACACTCAGGGAGTTTAAAACATGCTAAAAGGACAGCCTGTGCAGAAAATGTCCCCCTTTCCAAGGGTTGTATCTCAGCCCTCACAAATGATGGACTGTGCCTTTCTGAGTTTTTCCAGACTCCCTCAGACCATTTTGATACAGCTTTATTTGACAGCCTAGAGGTGGAGTGGGTTGGCTAACAGGAGAATGGACTGTCTAGACAGATTTATCAGTCAAGCTTCTAGAAGGAAATCAACTTTGAAGGCTCATTCTCTTCTTCGCAATTCATTTAAAACCTGGTGTGTTTCTAGGAATATAGATCCTTTGAGGAGTGATGATGTTCATATACTTTCCTTTCTCCAGGAAGGCTTTCAGATAGGGTTGAACATTCTAACCTTAGGGTTCTGTATGTTGCCAATAAGGTATACTGGAAATCCTAGGGCGGAGAAGAATATTGTGAACGGTTTGCTCTTCGACTGCCTTTGGTTTTCTCTGTAGTCTTCCAGTTACTATGGTGGTCATTATGAGTTTGATGGTCCTGCTCCACCACGCCGGCGGTGGCGGTAATACCGCTGACAGCGTGGCAGAGCAGGACCGCCAAATTATGATCACGGCAGGGAATGGGCTGCAAAGCAGCCAGTTCACCACCTGTAGTGCCAGGGTGGTCCACCTTACACCGCCGACGGTATTATGAGTCTCCTTTCTGCCAGGGATTTCCTGCTGGCAACTCCGCCAGGAAATCCCTAGCGGAAAGGATACTGGTAACAGGAATTAACATTCCTGTCGCCAGTATGCAACTCCCCCCCCGAAACAGCCACAGCCCACCTCCAACCCCCCGAACCCTGGAGGCACCACCATCCCTCACCCCTAAACCCCGTACATACCCCGTCCCCCTTCCACACATGCACACACCACACACACACACTCACACATCCACGCACACACATTCACACACATACTCGTGTCCATGACACCCCACCACCCCCGCTGACACGCATTCACACATTCACACAGATACATGCACACACACTCACACAAACACCCTCCCCTACACTCACACACACTCACACCCCCATTCACACACACAATACTCAACGCCCCCCTCCCCTGTTGGACGATCACCTTACCTGCTCGCAGTCGCTGTCCCGGAGGGAACAGGGTCCATGGGGCAGCTCCGCCGGCACCACCCCATCTCCACAACACCACCACACAGATTACAAAGTTGTAATACGGCGGGCGGTGTTGTGATGACATGGCGGTCCCAGCGAGCAACCTCCACTAGACCGCCAGTATGGCTGCTGGCAGCTCTCCACCCAATTTATGGTGGAGAGCTGCCAGGAGTCATAATATGGCGGTCTCAAGACCGCCATCACTGGCAGTCTCCTGGCCAGCGTGACTTTGGCGGTCAACTGTTTTGACTGCCGAAGTCATAATGGGGGCCTAAGTCTCTAGTGCTCTCTTGGGATTTACCTTTAGAATTCGTTTTGAAGATATCATCCTTGGAACCTTTGCTGGACAGTACTTACTCTCAAGAATTTTTTGGGTGGTCATTATGGCAGCTAGGATGTTGGGAGAGTTGGGTTCTCCTTTTTCCATGCATTGTTTTTGAAAGGTTTTCAGGACAGGCTAGTTTTGAGGCTAGGTCCTAAAGTTACTTCTAATTTCCATTTGTAACAGGTAATTGTATTGCCAGATATCCACCCTTCTCCTTCCTCAAAAGAGGTGATCTAGTTACAGAATCTGAATGCTCCCAAAGTATGGTTTTATTCCATAAGTTAGATTCCCCGTTTGTAAATGTTGGTTCAGCTACAAAGAGAGGAAAACCATGTGTGTAAAACTCTGAGTCAGTGGCTAAAATGTACCATTATTAGGGCTTATAGAATACAGGTGTGTCAGACCTGGTGTGTAGAGGCAGTGGTTCCCCAAGAAGTTTTCATGTTTTCAGTAGGTTTCTTCGGTTCTCATCCAGCAAGAGCCTAGGGCTCAGAGCCCTTTCGCTCTCGCAATGCAGAGTGAAAGCACACACTCCATCCATATGGATTGACACTGGCCCTGATTCCCAGGGTACGAGATTAACGTACCTGGGCCAAGCCAGGTATGGATGGGGTTTACCCTTTCCAACCCCGGGCATGCATGATCACGGCCGGGTGGAGTGGTTCCTATAGGAGGGCACACATGACAATTGTGACCACAGTGCGCACATTCACAGCCGTGTATTTCCGAATGGGAACAGAACCTGTGGGTTCAGGCTAATCAAAATGCATGAGCACCATGTTGATGGCTGTAGCTGAAGTGTCATCTGCATTAGCAGGAGAGTTGCTCTACCCATATAGTAATATAAGAAGCTGAGGCCGGTCCGGTTCCACTATCGGATTGCAGGGGAGCAACCTTATTCTGTTTGGTATCGTTGAACTTGGGATCCACCCCATTGATAACAATAGTTTTGTCATCACTGCCCAAGAAGTGCCATTTCGGGGAAGTGGGTATTTCTAGGTTGGGGCTGGTTCTGGTGCCTGGTAAATTAGGGTTCATTACATCTGTCCCAGGAAAAGAGCACATTTGTGCATTCCCCAGATGACAGCCTTAAAACTCAGGCATCCAGAACAACAGATCCCTGCCATTTGGGGCCTGGTCAGATAGATGGGGGATGAGGTTGTGACACTTGGCATCCCGGAGCCAGAACCTGGCAGCCATAAAGATACAGATCTCCATGACAGGACCCCCAAGGCAGACAGAAAATAAATTTAGGGGAGACATCTGTGGTTTAAAGGAATACCCTTAGAATCCCTGACTTCAAAGCATTTTCCTAGTATAGAAGAGGTGCATCACGTCTGCAACTTGGAGTACCATCTACGGATACGCGCGACTAGTGCAGCTAGACTCTCAATGCACTGGCAGAGGAATCTCGGTGCCCAGGATGATAACTGTCCAGGGAGGGGATCCACCCTTCCAGAATAAAAGACTGGCATGTGGCTGATTGTCTGCTGCAGTGTGCCGTCCTGAGAGTGGCTCTCAAAGGGTGGTTTGGCCTTCCTCTGGTTTTCGGAGGAGGTCTCAGGGACATCAAAGATCTCTGGTAGAGGACTTACATTGTAATCAGTACTATGTGGAAAGCGGTGGCCTGTGTTGTGTGTACACTGTGCCGGATTCCACCGGGCAGGAGATGTGCGCATGGCCTGAGGAAGAAGTCTGGAGACCAGGCAAATCAGGTGTGAGATAACAAAGTACTACGTGCAAGACTGGTGTGTGGCTTTCAAAAATGAGGACCACTGCACAGGCTTGTGAAGGGAATGGATCACTATTGTGGAACTCTGCTAGGACTTTGCGGAGGTCGAGTGGGAAGCATTTCTCTCAAGTGAAACCTCGACTGCATGCTCATTGTGTGCTGTGCCCGTTCATAGTTTGAGACCCTCAGAAGTGTGGGTACAACTTGAGGAGTGTTGAACATGACCTAGGGCAGCACAACAGAACTTGTGTCCAGTGTGTTTGTCTGGAGTGAGAGTCCAGGACGGCTAAGGTGATAGCATACTGGAAGGAGTATCTCAATCCAGAGGGGTACGGTAAACCAGGAGTTGGCTGGAGCCACCTTGTGCCTCAGGGAACCCCAAGTCATCGGATCCCTGAGCAGTGTCCTCTGTTGTGTGGGGACACTGCACAGAGCACATTCTACATTGGATCAAACCTATCTGTGGGGCCAGTGGAGGTTCCTGGGTTACAGACATGGGCGGTCATTCTGACCCTGGCGGTCAAAGACCGCCAGGGCGGAGGACCGCGGGAGCACCGCCGACAGGCCGGCGGTGCTCCAATGGGGATTCCGACCGCGGCGGTAAAGCCGCGGTCGGACCGGCAACACTGGCGGGCTCCCGCCAGTGTACCGCCGCCCCATTGAATCCTCCAAGGCGGCGCAGCTTGCTGCGCCGCCGAGGGGATTCCGACCCCCCCTACCGCCATCCAGATCCCGGCGGTCCGACCGCCGGGATCCGGATGGCGGTAGGGGGGGTCGTGGGGCCCCTGGGGGCCCCTGCAGTGCCCATGCCACTGGCATGGGCATTGCAGGGGCCCCCGTAAGAGGGCCCCTAAATGTATTTCACTGTCTGCTGCGCAGACAGTAAAATACGCGACGGGTGCAACTGCACCCGTCGCACAGCTTCCACTCCGCCGGCTCGATTCCGAGCCGGCTTCATCGTGGAAGCCTCTTTCCCGCTGGGCTGGCGGGCGGCCTGAAGGCGACCGCCCGCCAGCCCAGCGGGAAAGTCAGAATTACCGCCGCAGTCTTTCGACCGCGGAACGGTAACCTGACGGCGGGACTTTGGCGGGCGGCCTCCGCCGCCCGCCAAGTTCAGAATGAGGGCCATGGTGTCTCCAGTCCAGAGGCACGGACCTGGTAACCTGTTGTGTACAATCTGAACTGTCTGGGAAGGGTTGAGACAACATGTCCAAACAGTGTCTTTCCATTTCAGAGGTGCTGAGCATGGTTACTATTTTTCAACATTGGATCATCCAGTGGGATTTGGCCTCTCCAAGCCTGTCAGCTTGTACTGTGGACCATCCCCCTGTATTTTGTAGGACTCTGAGTGAACATCCCATTTGGAGCCTAAATGTCTCTGCCTTGTTCCTCTGCTGGCCTTTGGTTTTCCTGTCTCCCACCGTAACCCTCACACCCGGAGAGTGCGACCTGACTGGGAGTGGCTTGGTACCCACAGGAAAGTACAATACTTTGGGGGTTGCGATGGGGTGAGGGCAACTGGAGTGCTGGGTGGCAGGTGGAGGGTGGAGGGTGGATTGGGACATGGAGTCTGAAAGCAGAAAGGCTTCCACTTGCTAGTTATCAGGTACCACATTAGGGTGCAGGAAGCAAGTGCGTACGAGAGTGATGCATGCGCACCTGGGCCAACTGATACCCTGACCGATGTGAGGGAGTGAGTTTGAGTGAGAATGAGTGGGTGCTTGGGCAGCACCTTGGTACTGCTGCGTACTCTGGTTCTTCCAGGGAGGTCCTAGGATTGACATGGCACTTTACAAGTGTGGCTGAGGCCGTGGGTCTGGGTGAGAGAGTGTGAGTACTGTGATGTACATTTTTGCTGATACTGCACACCCTGATTTACACGTGTTACACTGATTGTGGGGGACCTGAGGGTGGGCCAGTGCTGACAGCGGGCGGGCACCTTATACAGGTGTGTGGGGAGGAAAGGTGTATTTTCTCCAAATGTATATACAGTGTTTGATGTTTCACCTAGTGGGGCCTATTAGGTGTTGCTTTGTTTATTGAGATACACGCCTATGTTTACAATGCCTATCACTTTGCGTTGCATGCTCATTGACCTATAGGTGGAGATCACATTGTAATTGAACTGCGTTGATCATGTGTGTATGTTGAATACAAGTTTTCTATACATAAAACCCGTGTGAAGTCGTTTTTGGGTTGGTTCAGCTGGGGTGTTGTGGGAAAGTTCTGTGCTGTTGCTTTACACATTGCCTCTGGGATAAGCCTGAGTGCTCTGTGCCAAGTAACCCAAGGGTGCGCACAGGTTATCTAGCGGGTGTACTTGACCACCCTGGACAGGAGTGGCACGTTCCGCCTGGCTGGGCCAATGCCTTAGCCAACCGGACTGATCTGCCTCCAAAAAGGTGGATCCTTGTCCACTAGGTGTGCGAGGAAGATCGATGAGGGATGTGGCAGCTTCCTGGGCAGATAGTTAAGGTGTGTCTTTTCTGGACATATGTAGATCAGCTACCTGGACTTCTCCCTCCACTTTTACCAAGCATCATAGGCTTCTGCGTACTAGCTTTTTTTGCGTTTCTGGCTTTTTTCTGAACTACTTTATAAATTAACTATTAATAACTAGTATATTATGGAATATCCTTGTTTTCAGTATATTTTTGCTTGCCTGGGTGCCATTTGACTGGCTATTAGCTTGGGGATTCCTTAATAGTGTGAATTTAAACAAGGAAGGGAACAAAGAAATAATGTTTGTTTACCGTTATTCCAATGTGAGTCCAATATTCCTGGTTTTTATCATAACTTCCAACCCTTCTTTCCATGTTTGGTCAGCCACACAACCTGATTGTAGCGTGAGAGATCACCATTATTATTTTTCTCATCTGGCTTTGTAGGTACAGGAAGTGCTGGAGAATGAAGGTCCTATTGTATACTATGTCAGTGAGTGGTCTTTTCTTATTGGAGCTTTAAAATGTCTTTTTGTTGGAGATGAGCACGGCTCATTAGCAATGACTGAAACGAGGAAGATTGGACTCACAGTAAAAGAATCCCCTCTGCCTAATTTAAACATTTCACTTTCTGCTATGCAATAGGAATTCCTATGAAAAGATCTGCAGAAGAAATCCTATTGGTAATATGCCATTTCTACCAGGATTATCCCAGATATTTTGCTTTATTTAGCAGAACCTGTTATTTTGTGGGCTATCGGACTCTGCGTTTTACTGCTGCTAACCAGTGGTAAAATGCTTGTGCTCTCCTTTCCTACATGGAAACATTAGTATATACCTGATCGGAACATTTAATATGCTTATGAGTCCCTACTATATGGTTCTACATGAACCCAGGACTTTTTACATTAAATGTTACTGGGTGTGGGACTTCCTTACAGGGTAGCAGGGGATGAGATGTGCCTCTGCCCTGATTATACCTCAAAGGGACCTGTCCTGACGGACACAGAGCAATATGACATCAGACCTGCCAAACCCAAGGGAAATTGAGGAACTGACCAGACCTAGTTTGAGGGTTAGACAAAGAGATGTTCCCCACCCACAGACTGACATTGGGCATAAAAGTAGCATTCCCAGAACCTCAAATCAGAACACTCCTGGACCTGCCTTGCTGTCTGAGATCAGAAGGAAGACTAGAACTACTTACCTTAAACCCAGAACTGACTCCAAGGGTCAGTTGACTGACCTCCTGTTTAAGTAATAGGGACACAACAAGCTTCCAGAGATCTTTCCTGCTTCCCAGCTGACCAAGCCCAACTGCACTTGGCCTGGTCCCCTCTGTGGGAGTGGTGACCCCCAAGTGTTGTCCTCAAGGTCCTGGACCCCTGGCGGTCAGAGGCATGCACTTCTCCTTACCTAACTGAAGGTTTTACCAGATCTGACACAGAGCAATGCAGAGCTGCACAGCTCCAGCATGAAAGCATCATCGGATCCTGCGCAGAGCGACACCGTGCCGCACCACGCAGCTCCTTACTGAAAGGTTCACCGGATCCAATGCCGAGCGTTGCAGAGTCTTGAAATGCTGTGGAGCTCCTGACTGAACACCTCACCGGATACATTGCAGAGTGACGCACGGCTATGCAGCGCCTCTCATTCACGCTGCACAGTTCTTGCAATGACGTCAGAAGGGACCTCCAGCGGGACAAACCTGGTCAGGTTCAGTGACTGTTGGTTCACCCTAACAAGGTTTGGGATTATTCTGTGAAGTGGGTTCTCATCACCTTCCACAAAGAATCCAGTTTCTTACAATCACCAATTGGGCCAATCAATGCAATATAGATAATCTGTGCAACAAATATCAGATACCTTGCAGCTAGCGTTCATTCTCAGGACAAATGAGCACTCGTGATATTTCTCCTGGGGGTTCTGTTGATAGGGTAACTCTATCTTCTGGATTTGCTGTGATAGTCTCACTTTTTTACCTGCATCCTGGCAAAATTCAGTGCATGTGTCTGTTTTCAGAAAGTGTCGACTGAACACTGAGGGAGGCAGTTTTCCTGTGTTCCAAACACAGCATTAG
The DNA here is from genome assembly GCF_031143425.1 of Pleurodeles waltl. Classification (NCBI taxonomy): domain Eukaryota; kingdom Metazoa; phylum Chordata; class Amphibia; order Caudata; family Salamandridae; genus Pleurodeles; species Pleurodeles waltl. Next base: position 38,508,604 of record NC_090445.1, read on the forward strand.
TTGGCAGCCACTATCATAAAAACACTAAATTAAAACAGACGGTACTGTGAGTAAGTGTTGCATTTAAATGCCCCTTGGTGTCTCATTGTGTGTCTTTATGTCGAGCGCACAAGCGATCTGACGTGTCGTAATCTATCTGTGGGCTTTTAACCACGCTCACCGCACGCCTATCACCATCAATCGTTCGTGGGCTTGCCTTTCAAAAATCCTTTTTTATCATTGGTAAATGTTTTACTTTTGTCCCTCCTTGGAGTGGGTTCGTTACTGCCTTAGCCATCGACCTTGTTACATGGGTAATTGCACGATTGCCGATACAATTGATTGCGAGTGAACTTCTTTTTCTTTTAGTGTCTCTCCTTCGCGCTCACTCTCATGGCGGCCGGTGTCTTGTGTCAACTGTTTTACATTTCATTTTCAATTCATGTGCAAAGAAGAGGCCAGTTAGGAATTTTCAACACTAATAGCTCCAACTCGAGCAAGACCCGTTGCATTGCAGATGCTTGTTTTACGTTAGTTGGCGCTGTCAATGAGTCCACTCTAATGTCCCTCAGTCTATGCTAAACTATAATCCTATTTCTGTTTGTGCAACGTCACTATTTTTGGTATTCCAAATCTGGGCACCCTATTTTTTGGGCGATCACAGGAGCTTGGCATGTTTTGTTTTTGTTGGTCGGCGAATCGTGGATATGTGTATCCCACACCGCAGCACAAGAAGGGTCGCCATCTTTCCCAGAGACACATACTGGCCATTTGCTGATGTTTTAAGATTCTAAAAAGAAACGGACGTTAAACTTAAATAAGAATTTATGTAAAAGCGTCCGTATTCCTTTTTAGCTTTCAGTCGAGAATGACAATGGAGTCTCAAGACCATGATTTAGAGTTTTCTTCTTATGTCCTATTTTTACAATGTGTGCTAAATACATGCCATGCAGCTAAAAAACAGCCAGGTACATAATATAGAAAATCTGGTTGGACTATAGCAAGCCAACAAAATAAAACGTTGAGCATTAAAAACCAAAATCCACCTTAATGCATGAGTTTCCATAAAATTGATCACCGTTTGATTGTGATCACTTAGGGTGTACTGCCCTCTAGCGGCAGACTTGAAGATGTGCCCACTGCTTTAAGAGTACAAGCTCCTGCCTGCATTATCACATCAGTTTCTACCTTCGTTGTCTTCGTCCTCACACTAGCATGTTGAGTCACCCTAAACACATTTTGTTCATTAAAACCACCACTGGCATTTTTGTTCCCCTTATATTAGGCGCCCGTTCCCTCAGCTGGAAGCCCCACAAATGGGAATGTTCTCTGAACCTCTACTTATCGTGCAGTACGGGAAAATAAGGGCAGGAAAAAACCTCTTGGCCGAGTTTTTAAAAGCCCGGAGGCTCAATACCTCACACTGAAATGTAAGCACACCCCGCCCCCCTCCCAAAAAAAGACGCGCCGGAAGAGGCTCTCTTTTGTACACAAAAGAGTGTGCAGAGATCTGTACCTTTGCAGCCATGTATGAAGGCATGACTATTGGTATACATCGGAATCATAGCCAACCTTGCCATGTAGCACACACTGGCTAGTATAACGAATTTTAGTCATGTTTTTCGCATCACAGCACTGAAATACATTAATCAGGCATTTACAGAACTGCCGGACACAGTTGGGATCACGAGAGGCTCCACTGCTGCAGGATTAATTATTGGCAAAGGTTTGCCTCGCACACACTATGCTAAGGCACAACTGACACAATTTCATCTTGAGGTCGAGCATAGCAGCGCGCAAGCGCTTCTTTTCTGACGTGTTGGTGTGCATGTAGGCTTTTCACCATGCCCACCACACGCCCCTCTCTATCACTGGTTAATGGGCTTGTCTTTCAAAAATCCTTTGTTTTCATTGGTAATTGCTTTACATTTGTCCCTCCTTAGGGCGGTTTTGTTACGCCTAGGCCTTCTACCCTGTAACATAGATAATTGCACTTTTGCTGATAACTTTGACTACAGAGCGAACTTCTTTTTCCTTTTGTCTCGCTCTTTGGTGCTCACGGCGGCACTTTGAATCAGTTTGCTTATGTTAACTGTTTTACTTTTTATTTTCTGTTTGTGTGGCAAGAAAACTCAAGTTAGGAATTTTCAACACTAATAGCTCTAACTCGAGCAAACGTGAGACCCATTGCATTGCAAATGCTTGTTATATTACAGGTTCTAAGGCTCGCCGTCATCAAGCACCATTTAAATGATCGTTTCAGCATTTGGTACTAGACACTGCCATCTAGTGGCATCAAAGACAATTTACCAAATTCCTCCAATGTTATAATAGATCAGGATTTCTACTCGTAACAGCATAAAACTCTTAAATAAAACTCACTCTGTGCAATGATTTTTTTTTTTTTACTTTGAGGTTGTAGTAACTTGGCATTTGGGCCCCACTGATATTATTCTTTAGGTTTTTGTGGTTTTGTGAAGTGTTCAGTCTAAGATTTGTGTGTTAAATATACCTCTCTACTCACTGTTATTGAGTGCCAGCACTTCTATATCCCCCGAAACCCACCCCATGGACTAGATCTTCCACTTGGCTAAGGAGAGTACCTCTGCACTGAGGTGCAGCTGCCAACCTCATGCTAGGTATGTGCAACATTGTAGAACAGGTGCTGATCTGCTGATAACAAGATGTGTAAACAAGGAGTAAAAGAACTGAATCCTGATTTACACAGGGAGGAATAGATACTTGTGTATTCATAGTGCAATGATGTCCCAGCCTGCAGCTGAGAAAGCAGTACGAATATGAAATTCTCCATTTTATAACTACATTACATGCAGCATAAGTGTCACTCGAACTGTCCCATTTGGCTCTACAGTGTCACTCATAAGTACAGTGTAACCAAGCAAATGTCACACAAAAGCTATCTGAAAAATTGGCAGCAAAATCTTGCTTGCGAGAATGTGTCACTCATAGTCATTGAAATGTCACTCATAATTACACTGAAATTATGAAAATGGCATGCACAGCAATCTGAAAACTTGATTAGCTCTGTTGAGCTTGTTCTCAAAGGAAAATTTGGTCATAAATCTATGTATGTTATCTATTTTTTACCCCTCCCAGGAATCCACAAAGGTATTCCTAGCAGATGTAAACCCATTTACGACAGTGGAGATATCCTCCACAAAATGGGAGATCTCCACAATCATAAAGCCTAATTGAGGGGTGGGAAGTGGGGCATCCAAGGGCATGGTTTGCCTTGGACCCCTGCAAACCCCTACAAACATGGATTTTGAGGCATTCACAGACTCATTTTCAACTCTTTTCTGCTCTGGAAAAGGTTAGAGATTAACTTTAACACATGGTTAGAGTAGCTCCTCTTTCAGAGTGGAAGGGGGAATGGATTGCTCCGAGATTGGGTGGAGGTGTGTTTGGAGGGTATTTTCCACAGGGAACAATATTTTTCCTTTGGGTAAAAAAATGAAAAAGTAAATTTGTACAGAGGACCCTCATGAACTTCGGTTCACCAAAATGCCAAGGGTAGCGGAAGTGACGTCACACGCCCATTTTGACCTTCAATTCCAGTCACACACACACACACATGCTTACACATACACACATTCCCACTTACACACACACTCACACATCTAAACAGACTCACCCTTATGCATGCACACAACATACATTTAAAGCCATTTTATTTGCTTGCCTCAGCTTTGAGGGGGGTCTAATCCAGCTAATTGTACTGATTTTGTTTACTACACTAATAGTGAATAATTAAACATTATTCCCTATCAGTGTAATACAAATATGAGAGAAATCAAAGAGAAAGGAGCCCCAACCAACGTCCACAAGGACGACCTGCATCTTCTTTACAGTTCACATGCGTTTTACACAGTGCCGGATTAAACCCTGTGGAGGCCTCTAGACAGTCGACATTTTAGGGCCCCCTCGCAAATTATTTCCTAATACATTTTTAATTTTACCAACCAACAATTTTAATAAACCAATTTTATTACACAAAACTAAACATTACACATACGTAAATTGCACTGAATTCTTTTACAAGCTGACAGAAGATGAGCTTTTAAGAGACAAACTGTTATGTGGATCTGATGTCTATGGTTTATGTACTTTAAGTTGTTAACCGGTACATTTCCTTAATACAGTATTTTCTCTATAGAGTCTTTAAAGTTTTCGTTTCTTTGAGTTGATTCATTTTTTTCTATCTTTTGGAAACAATGTAAGAAAGCTTGATTATAATTTTCTTTCAAGATCAAATCAATATATTTTTTTTCTGCTGTCGCGGGCCCCTAAAAGGAGTGGGACCCATAGGCCGGTGCCTACTTCGCCTATTTGGTGATCCAACTCTGGTTTTACATCCTCCACTTACATTCTAAAGCCTGTTCATCTGCTCTTTAGCCAGAACATTTTCCCTCAATTCTCCATTTGCTGTCGCCTCACTGCCATCCTTTCCACTCTATATATCTGTTCCCAACCGTCCAGATGCATTCTACCTCTCCCCTAGGTTTGCCCTACACCACCCATGTTCATTCTCTGCTCTACACATGCTCTCTACCAAGTACAGCAACTCTCCACATGCACTCTACACTTTGCACATGCAATAGCCACCCTATACCGCTCTCCACAGCCTCTCGGAATCCATTTTCAATACCACTTCACCACATCCACTGTGCAGACACTACATCTACTTTCCACTATGAGCACCAGCACTCCTTGGTCTGCATCCACCCACTCTGCTCTGCATCTACTCCATATATATTCTCAAACTATGCATTTGCTCTTCCTCCTGTCCATTCTCTTTCCATTGTCTGCACTCCACATACACAACACTCTCCACCAGCTATGTGTACTGCCCACCCATACTCTCTACTCCCCAGTCCCAATGTCTACCCTTTCCATTCACCTTCTACTTCTGTTCTACGCAATACACACCCATTCTAAATCCTCTGCATCCATACTATAAGTTGCACATCCACTTTCCACCTTGTTAAGTCTACCCACTATATCTACACTTTACAACCGCTCTATTCTCTCTCCTTGCAACACATCTCCTCTCAGTGGCCAGAGGCTTTCTGCCATCTGCATCTGCCATCCTCATGGGGTTTCCACACTTTGCTTACATCCTGTTCCCCACCCTTCATATGTGTTTGCCAACTGATAGATTTGTGCTTTAAATGCACCTGTGATCCATAACCTTCCTCACCAGCCTTCACAACTGTCTCTCCACCCCTCACATCTGCATCCCAGCCCTTCACATCTGCTTACCTGCCCATCACATCTGCTGCCCCGCCCATCACATTTGCTTTTCACATTGCACATCAACTCACTGCTCTCCACATCTACTATCCAAACTTTACATGCCCTCTCCAACCTCCACTTGGGGCTTCAACTCCGTGCATCTGGTCTCCAACCTCAAGATTCCTTGTACATCCACTCTCAGTGGCCACTTCATCACATCCGCAATGCAGGGTCTACCTACTCTGCCCCTATGTACATCTGGACTCCATGGTCTCCATCCTCTCTCTGCATTCCACATCCACTCTCCAAACCCCTTTACCACACTGTATAGCCACTTTCAACAGTGGTCATGTGTTTCACCCCCTAAATGTGCTCTCCATGCTCTGATGTCAACCCCCATATACAATCTTCAGGATCCAGGTGTGCACTCCACACTTAATGTGCACTCTCTCCTGTGTATCAATTGTCTATCAACCCTTCACATCTGTTCTTAACCTTTCACATCCAATAAATGCCCTCTGCATCCACTCTGCAAGCCTCACCTTCACTTTCCACCACATACATCTGCTCTCCATGTTCGGTTTCTGCACTCTCTTCTCTCTTCACACCTCTCTCACTGCAGTACACCCGATCACTGTCCTCTGCATCCTCTCCGTATTCTTGTACTATATGTATTGATCATACTGTATACACAGTCTCCATCCTCTAGATCTACTTTCTACACAGTACACCCCTCTGCACGCTTGTTCTCCATCATGTACATTCAGTGGAAACACTCCGCTGTCTACCTTTGCTCTGCACCCAATATATCTGGTCTCTACCATAGACATGCTCTCTCCATTTTGTACATTCGCCCCAAACACTAAATATGCATTCTTCACATCTACTCCTTAACATATGTTTTGACATGTCACATCTGCCCTCCAGCTTCCAACTGTGCTCCCCATTCTGCACATCACTCTTCACATTTGTCATTCAACCTATACATGTCTTCACTACCTACACATGTCTTCACTACCCTCAATACACACTCACCACCCTCCACATGCTGTTTCACTATCTATATCCATTCTGGCCTAAACCCTGCCCTTCACCCTTTCTCCACTCCACCTCATCACGGGGCATATTTACAAGAAAATGGCACATCGGTCCCGATGCGCCACTTTTCTTGCATTGCCCAACCTAACGAAACCCTTGTTGCGCTGTATTTACAATACGGCACACCACAGCGGTTTTTTACCACAACAGCATCAACATTTTGAGGCTATTTTGAGCCTTTGCAGCACTAGCATCCAAAATTTAGATGCAAGTGCAACAAAGCACAGGGAGGCCCATTGATTAAAATGGGTGCATCACTTTAACGCCTGCTCTGAGCAGGCATTAAAAATGACAGAAAAAAATGGCGCAGTGAAATGTCAATTTCACTGTGCCACTTTTTCGACCCTCTCTGCGTTGGAACGCCCCCTTGCATATATTATGGCTGACGCAGGCATAATGTGGCGCAAGGGTTTACAAAGTGGGGCAATGTAAGCACTGAGCCACTTAGTAAATATGGCTTGGGAGAAAGGCCGCCTCAGTGTAAAAAAAAATGCCGTCATGGTGCCGCTAATGCGGCGCAAGGGACATGTAAAAATGCCCCCTAATCTTCTGTGCAGGCTTTATATTCTCTTTCTATATGTACATCTTCACTCCACACCCCACATGATCTCTCATATGTGCTCCACATCCACTCTTCATGTCTGATTTCTAAATCCCACTCTTTATTGTATAATCGCTTGCCTCTCAAGCATCTACTCGCCAACAAGTACATCTACAAATCTGCCCACACTTTCAGTCTTCAGATCTACTGTTCATCCTCCGTGGTGGGAATTTCATCATCCACGTGTGCGTTCCACCCTTCACTGCAGGCTCCAATGTACATCCACTGTCCTCCCTCTCTATCCATCTTGGATATCAGTTCTTCACAGTACACAACCAATGTAAACTCTTTTATCAGCTTTCCACTGCTTCAGATTTACACCCTGCCTTGTACATCTGCTTTCCAGTATCCACATGTGCCTTATCCATTTTCCACATACAACTTCTGCTCTCTGTGCACTCCATAAAATCTGCACTCCTTCTCTGGCATCTACTTCTGCTCCCTACCCTACTGATTGACTCTTAGCCATCATCATTCTATTAATTGCTTCTGCATACTACTCTGCATAGCATCAGTCACTAATCCTTTCCATCTCTGTCCCATTTATATTCCCTGTCCACGCTCTGAAACTATCCTATGCATCAATTACACCCCCCCACTTGAACTCCTTATTTGTTGAATATCCACTGACTCTTCATCCCATCTCATCTCCACAAGGACTCTTTATCCCTTTTGCTGTCTCTCGATGTTGATCAAAAGCTGATCCACATACCATACTTCACACACTACATACTCTATTCACACTTGCCCTCCACACTGCACATCTGCTCCCTGCCCTCCACATCCACTCTCCATACTGTGCATGCACTTTCCACCTTCTATTTGCATTTACCATGCTGTACATGTGCTGCCACAACATACATTCTTCATCCTCTCCATCAATTCTCCACGGTTCACATACACTCTCCAGGTCTTTTCTCCACACCGTTTTACCACACCTGCAGTGCGGGCTCTGCTTCTCTGTAAATCTGGACTCTGCAATCTGCATCCTCTGTGTGCTCCACATCTACTCTCCAATCCCCTTCATCATACTCTCTATCGGTTCTCCACCCTGCTCGTCTTCTTCATCCTAAAACTTTTCAGTCAATCAATCAATCAATTCTAAGGCACGGCTAATCACCCATAGGGTGCTGTTTTGGGGTGTGCTGCTCAATCAAAGAGCCAGGGCTTGCGGTCCTTCCTGAACTGCTTCCGTGATGCAGTTGAGAGGTGGCATGTCCGGGCTGCGAGATACGAGAAGGATCTTCCTCCTGCTGTGTTTTTCTGGTTCTTGGGAACGGCTGAGAGGGCGAGCTGGGACGCATGGAGTTGTCTGTTGGGTACGTAAAAGGGGAGGCGGTGGTTGAAGTATTCCAGTCCTATGTTGTGTAGTGCCTTGTAGGCGTGGATCAAGAGTTTGTATGTGATGCACTTGTTGACTGGGAGCCCGTGTAGGTCTCTGAGGTGGGAGGAGATGTGGCTGTGTAGGGGGATGTCCAGGATGAGTCTGGCTGCTGCATTCCTTGTAGTCTTGATTTCAGTTTCTTGGTGATACCGACATAGAGTGCATTGCCGTAGTCCAGTTTGCTAGTAATGAGTGAGTGTGTGACTGTCTTCCTTGCATTGCCGTAGTCCAGTTTGCTAGTAATGAGTGAGTGTGTGACTGTCTTCCTTGTGTCAGAGGGGATCCACTTGAAGCTCTTTCAAAAGATTCGGAGGGTGTGGAAACATGACGACGTGACGGCGATGACTTGGTTGGTCATGAATAGTGAGGGGTCTAGGATGATGTCTAGATTGGTGTATGGTCTATGGGGTCAGGGGCGTTTCCCAGTGTGGTGGGCCACCAGGAGTCATTCCAGTCAGAAGAGGTGGAGCCGAATATGAGGATCTCCATCTTGTCCAAGTTGAGTTTGAGGCAGCTGGCTTCCATCCAGGTGGCGACCGCTCTCATCCCATTGTGGAAACTTCTCTTGGCCTTCACAGGGTCGTCTGACAAGGAGAGGATCAGTTGGGTACCGTCTGCCTAGGAGACGATGTTTAGCCTGTGTTGTTTGGTGATGTTGGCTTGCGGGGCCTTGTAGATGTTGAAAAGCATTGAGCTGAGTGATGGTCCTTGGGTACTCCGCAGCATGTATCTTTGGGTTTTAATGTGAACAACGGTCGTCTGACACTCTGCGTTCTTCCGTGAGAAAGGACCTGATCCATTCCAGTGCTTTATCTCAGATGCCGACGTCATGGACTCCGCCAACTATGGTGGTCATTCTGACCCTGGCGGTCTTTGACCGCCAGGGCGGAGGACCGCGGGAGCACCGCCGACAGGCCGGCGGTGCTCCAATGGGGATTCCGACCGCGGCGGTAAAGCCGCGGTCGGACCGGCACCACTGGCGGGGTCCCGCCAGTGTACCGCCGCCCCATTGAATCCTCCGCGGCGGCGCAGCTTGCTTCACCGCCGCGGGGATTCCGACCCCCCCTACCGCCATCCAGATCCCGGCGGTCGGACCGCCGGGATCCGGATGGCGGTAGGGGGGGGTCGCGGGCCCCTGGGGGCCCCTGCAGTGCCCATGCCACTGGCATGGGCATTGCAGGGGCCCCCGTAAGAGGGCCCCTACAAGTATTTCACTGTCTGCTGCGCAGACAGTGAAATACGCGACGGGTGCAACTGCACCCGTCGCACAGCTTCCACTCCGCCGGCTCGATTCCGAGCCGGCTTCATCGTGGAAGCCTCTTTCCCGCTGGGCTGGCGGGCGGTCTGAAGGCGACCGCCCGCCAGCCCAGCGGGAAAGTCAGAATTACCGCCGCGGTCTTTCGACCGCGGAACGGTAATCTGACGGCGGGACTTTGGCGGGCGGCCTCCGCCGCCCGCCAAGGTCAGAATGAGGGCCTATATGTGCTCTCCACCCTGTACAGCCAATATCCTTCATGTGTGATCTTCAGTGTTCATGGGTGCTTGTTGCACTTAATATGCATTTTCTCCTCTACCTCCTTTGTCTGCCCTGTCCATCTGTCCTCCACAACTGTTCTCCACTCTACAGATCCATTCAAAGTAGGCCTTGGTGAAATTTAAATTATGCTGTTGTCATTTGCATAATTTCAGTAATGTCACGTTAAACTTGTTGCGTGAAATGTAAGCTTGTTGCATAAAATTCCTCTAAATTACACCATTACACACCATTTACGGTTAAATTTATCACTGGTGCATCATTTGCAATAAATATTTACTGCAAGAGCACAGGAACAACAGAAAGTGAGTGGTGTTTATGGTGTTTTGGGTTTATGCACTATTAAGCATGAAATGTGTTCTTGCATGAAACATTCACTCGAGGAAACATTTCGAGCTAAAACACAGCACTAAATGACAGATTTGAATTTCACCTACTTCTGTGAAATTTCATTGAAAATTTGTGTAGGTTCACAGAAGCAAATTATGCACATTTTGCACATGCCTAATACACAGTGCTGTGTATCCTCACTTCAAGTCCCACAATCACTTAGTTTGCACTATCTTAGTCTGCCCTCCCCATCCACTCTCTTCATCCAATCCATCCTTTGTCCACACCACATTTGCTCTTTGTGCATTACAGCCACACACTGGCCTCTACATTCTCTGCCTACCTTCCTATCCACTATCTGCATCTGTTGTCCGCCTTAAAGTACCCCCACTCTCCATGGTTTGCACTCATTCCTCTTGGCACACATACTCTCTCAGTGGACTACATCCACTTATTGCCCTCTAGATCCTCTGGCCAAACTCAGTATATGCCATCTACTTTGTCCTTCCACAAACTCTCTGCCTGCTACATCCACTCTTCACATGCACTCTCCTCCCAACACATTTGCCCTGCACATTTGCTCTCCATCATGGATGTCCACTGTCCACATGTGTTGTCCATGATATATTTACCATCTCTATCCTCCATTTCTACTCTCCGCACTTTACATTTCCTCACCACTCTGTGTGTTCTCCACCCTCCACATGTGCTGTAAATACTCCACATGTGCTGTACATGCACTTTCCACCCTGTGCGGTTGCTCTTATTTCCACTCTCCATGTCCTTTCCATTCTGTTCATATGCTCTCCCCAGTCCCAGCTCTCTTCACATTTGCCGTCCTTCCAATACTGCACTCTCCTCTTTTCTTCACCATCCTAAACATACCTTCTCCACCCTAAACATACACTTGCCACCCTCCAGATATTCTCCCCAAATACACTTTCCACATTCCATGTGCTTTCTCCACCTTCAAATGCTCTCTCCAACCTCCATATTCTTTCCACCCCATACCTCCCTCTTCAGCCTCCACATGCTCATTCCACTGTGTATTCACTGTCTACCCTGTACATCCACTGTACATGGTCCAAACCCTTCTCTCTCTACCTTTCTCCCCACCACATCATCAGTGCAGGCTCAACATTCCCTCTCCACAATGTGCACCCACACTCCTCAGCCTTCATCCCCTCTTAATCTTCTACTGCCACTCTTCATCTCTGCTTTTGAAAACCCCACACTTTACTGTATAATTCTCTCCCCCGCTGACCGTTCATTTTCAGCCGGCTACCTCTGCACATCTTCCCTCCACTCTCGATCTCCGCAATCACTCTTCTGTCATGGGGACACCAACATCCACAGGTGCTTTTCACCCTTGCCTTGCATGCTCCCCTCTACATACACTGTCCTCCTTCTAAATCTGCTCTCTACATCTGTCTTTCTAATTACACAGCCTGTCTAAGTCCTTTGCATCAACTCTCTAAGAATGTGGCAATACCATTTCACTTCAAAGGAAGCTGGTGCTATTTATTAAACTTCAAATGGGGTGGACATGCTTTCTTACACCACCTATTATTCCCCATTAACATAATATTTTGCAGTAATTACAATTTAGGGTCGTGGTAATACAGTAAGTGGAATTGTAGTATTACCACATACACATAGATGACATGCCATCATTGAGGGGCTTTTTGTATACTTGCTTAACAATACACTCTACTATTGTTACAGTCAAGTAGAACAACTCTGAGAGACAGAGAGAGAGAGCGAGAGAGAGAGAGAGAGAGAGCCAGAGAGAGAGAGAGAGAGAGAGAGAGAGAGAGAAAGAGAGAGAGAGAGAGAGAGAGAGAGAGAGAGAGAGAGAGAGAGAGAGAGAGACTCCCACCCTCTCCAGATCTCCCTGCTCTCCCCAGGACCTACTTATTGATGGTCGCTGCGGGACCCCACTAAGCAGGTCCTGTGCCTTGCTCCCTTGTTGCATCCCGCCTGGGTTTGGTGCATCCAGCGCTTCACTAGCGCCCCTCCTTTCTGCCCCATTAGTCTCTTCCTGCTTGCATTCTTGTTGTTGCCTGGTTGCAGATTGTTGTCTGTAGATTATTTTTTTGTTTATTAGCCTTACTGTCAGCCCTTTTCTGTGTGCTCCGGCCCGCTATAATTTTCCTGCCATTTTTGCCCGCTCTCTCCCCTGCCCACCTTCCTCTGCTCTCCACCCTCCCCAGGACCTACTTAATGGCGGTTGCTGCACATCCCCAATGACCAGGTCCTGTGCCTTGCTCCCCTGCTGCAACCCACCTGGGCTAGTGCCTCAAGTGCTTTACTACCGCTCCTCCTTCCTGCTCCATTAGTCTTGTCCTGCTTGCTTGCTTGTTGTTGCCTGGTTGCAGATTGTTGTCTGCAGATTATCTTTTTGTTTATTAGTCTTACTGTCAGCCCTTTTCTGCGTGTCTGGCCCCACCACCTTTTTCCGACCATTTTCACCCCCTCCCTCGCCTGCATCCCTCTGCGCCCCATCCTCCCAAGGACCTACTTTATGGCGGCACAGCAGGTGTGTGCAGTGGGAATGCCGCTAGTGCATCAAAGGCAAGCCCGTCTGTGCCTGTCCGCGCCTGGACCCTGATCTGCAGCCCACAGCCAATATTCACCCGATGAGATCTGGAAGCTCATACCAAAGACACGGAACTCCAACTGCTGCACCGCTGCACCTCGTTCCACTAAAGGACCCTTCTCCTGCCTCAATTGCTGCTTCTCCAGCGAGGCAGGAACCACCACATTTTCCGCCGAGTGGACTACTGACGACCAACCACAGCTACATTGTGCACTACTTAACATCTGACCCCTCTTCAAGTCTGCCATAGAAATCTGGGACACCATCATCACCCTCGCTCCCGACATAATGTTCATCACTGAAACCTTGCTCACCCAAGCATCGACACCTGCCATTGCCATCTTGACACCCCCCTGATACAAGATGATCCACCGCGACCAACCCAACAGACATGGTGGAGGTACCAGTATCATCCACAAGGACTCACTTCACTGCACCACCTCATACGATGGCACAACACAACACTTCCAGGTAAAACCAGACGCCAATACCACCATCAGAGGAACCCTCACCTACAGACTCCCTGACCCCCACAGCTTCTGCAACTCCATCCCGGGCCTCATCACCTTCCTGGCAATCGACTCCAACCACTACATCTTCCTGGGGGACCTGAACTTCCACCTAGAAAACCCTGATGACACCAACTCAGCGGTTCACAACTCGCCACCCCTCCCACGCACAGTGCAGGACACACACTGGACTCTATTTCCTCAAACAGCAACAGAGCCAAATTCTCCCACACCACCCAGGTAACTTGGATTGATCACAACATCATCCACGTCCCCATCAATGGGGACCTTAAGGCCCGACGAGACCCCCCCATCTACCCTTACCGCAACTGGGGCAAAGCCACAAACACCCCAGATCGCCACTCTCAAAGAAAGTAGACCCATCTCCGCAGACTCCCTGAAACTCCACATCCAAAACCTCTCCAACTGGATCACCTCAGCCCCCGACACATCACCCCCCTAAAACGCACCACCACCAGCAAATTCACCAAGTTAGCCAAATGGTTCACCCTAGAATTTATGACCCTCAGACGTCACTGCCGAAAATTAGGGAGACATTAGCGCTCCAACAAGACCCCCACCAACCTCGGCTCCTTGAGGGTCACCCTCAACAGATACCACCACCAACTCAGGAAGAACAAGAAAGAAGCACTCACCCCCTGCCTTGAGGCAAACACCAACCATGCCAAGGAACTCTTCAGCATTGTCAGAAAATTCTTCTGCCTCTCCGCCACCGAGAACACAATCTACCCCTCCTGTGACAAGCTATCAGACTACTTCCACCACAAGATCTCTGACATCTACAGCAAATTTGACCTCCAGGCCACAGACCTCGATATCTACTACCCGACACCCTAACCCACCACTCACCCTCCCAAATGATCACTGAATGGAAGCAGCTCTCTACTGAAGACACCATCGCCATCATGACCTCCCCCCCACTCCAGATCCCCGTGGACCTCTGCCGTCACCGCTTCTACAACCTAGGAAGAGAATTAATCGGAGCATCCCTTGCAGAAATCCTCAGTTCCTCCATCTCCACACCTACTGTACCCAATGCCTTGAAGCACGCCGAGGTCAAACCCCTGCTGAAGAAACCCTCAGCCGACCCCAACGAGCTCAAAAACTATCAATCCATCTCGCTCCTCCCATTCCCCACCAAAGTCTTGGAAAAGGCCAGCAACTGCCAGCTCACAGACTTCCTCCAACACAACAACTTGCTCGACCCATTTCAATCTGGCTTTGAGCCCAACCACAGCACCGCCTTGATCGCAGCAACCAGCGACATCAGATGCCTCCTTGACCTCAGGGGAACAACCGCCCTCATCCTCCTCAACTTATCGGCTGCTTTCAACACCGTCTCCCACCACACTCTCATCACCAGACTCCAGGACAACACACTCAACTGGATATTCTCCTTCCTCTACGGCCGAACACAGAGGATCCTCCTCCCACGCTTCATCTCTGCACCCAAACACATCATTTGTGGCATTCCCCAGGGCTCCTCCCTCAGCCCCACCCTCTTCAACACCTACATGACTCCGCTGGCAGGATCGTACATACCTACAGACTCAACATTATCTCCTATGCCGACCACGCCCAGCTGGTCCTATCCCTCACAGACAACGCTGCCATCACATGAACCAACTTCCAAACTGCCATGACCAACATTGCCACCTGGACTGTTCCCACTGGAGCAGGGTCAAGACTGATTTGCATATTGCTGGGTCCAAACTAAGGTGGCATGGTGGGCAAAAATCGATGGATTCAGATGTGGCCCGTGTGATAGCCCGTGGCTGAGATTAATTCAAGTATTCCAACCATCAGCTTGTTGTTGTAGTTATGCATGCATCGCTCTCTTTAAATATTTTTAGCCCCTTTAAAAATACATAATCAATCAAATTGCTAAAAGCTCATACCTTCCGTCACATTTTTAATCCAGTGGTTTCATACCTGTGTTAGAAATGGGGTCTTTGGTTAGCAGTCAAGTTACCCCCTGTCCAAGCAAGGACCCTCACTCTAGTCAGGGTAAAAGAGAATCACCCTCAGCTAACCCCCAATAACCCCCTTGGTAGCTTGGCACGAGCAGGCAGGCTTAACTTCAGAGTGCTAGGTGTAAAGTATTTGTACCAACATACAGTAACTTAATGAAAACACTACAAAATGACACAACACAGGTTTAGAAAAATAGGAAATATTTATCTAAACAAAACAAGACCAAAACGACAACAATCCAACATACACAAGTCAAGTTATTGATTAAAATGTATTAAGAGTCTTCATGTCCTTTTAAACAAACCGCTAACGGTGTTAGCGTGAAAATATACCTGGGTTGCGTCAAAATAACCCACAGTGCCTAGTGTTTGTCGAAAAAGATAAGCGGTGTGTTGATTTCTCACCCGCAAGCAAGGTTGTGCGTTATTTCCCCTTCTCCGGTTCGATCAGTGTGCGTTGTTTCTTTCCCCCCCCAGGAGAAAGATGCATCGATCCGGATAAAACACCTCGAGTCCAGGCAGGCTTCTGTTGCTCTTCCACGCTCAGCGATGTTGCGTCATTGCAGCCTCCAACAGAGATGCCACGAGTTGTTTCTCCAGCCGCATGCATCGATTTCCCAGCCACGCTGCAGACGGAGCATCGATTTCAGCTGTGAAGCCGGCAGCGTGTAATTTTTCAGCCGCGCTCAGGACGCTGCATCGGAAATTTCCCCCACGGCGTTCTGTGAGTGGATTTCCAACCTTTGTCTGTCAGCTTCAACTTCCAAGGCCCCAGGAACTAGATAGGGCACCACTTGGCAGAGCAGGAGTCTCAGCAGAGGCTCCAGGTGCTGGCAGACAGAAGTCTTTGCTGTCCCTGAGACTTCAACAACAGGAGGCAAGCTCAGTTTCAAGCCCTTGGAGATTTCTTCTCAAGCAGGAATACACAACAAAGTCCAGTCTGTGTCCCCTTTCACAGGCAGAAGCAGCAACTGCAGGTTAGCTCCTCAAAGCACAGTCACAGGCAGGGCAGCACTTCTCCTCAGCTCTTCAGCTCTTCTCCAGGCAGAGGTTCCTCTTGATTTCCAGAAGTGATCTAAAGTCTGTGGTTTTGGGTGCCCTTCTTGAACCTAGATTTTAACTTAAAAGGTGTGACCTCCAGTCTGTCCAATTCCACATCCATAAACTCAAGAAGTTCACGTTCACTCATGCCAGAGGTATCCATTTCTGCTAAATCAGCCAAAGCCAATAAGCCATCCATATCACTAAATGTTAAATCAGCGGTCACGGAGGTAGTAATAGGTGAAATCATACTTGAATCTTCAAGACCCTTCTTATTTTCTTGCTGTAAAAATAACTTCCTAAGTTTCAATTTACGTACAAAAAGAAAGAGGTAAATCCTAGTTCTACAAAAGTCAAAATCAGCAGTGGGGCAAAAAGATAGGCTAAGTTCCAAAAGGGATTGTGCAGCCGGAGTTAATTGGTGTATGTAGAAATAGCAGGAATGTTAAGATGTATAAAACAGTCTTTGGTGAGACTAGCAGAATTAACAAAGCCATTTCGTGTGTCTCAGATTACTGTATTTATGTATTACAATGCCCCTGTGGATCACGGTATGTTGGCAGCATTATTGGTCCTGTAAAAAAAGAGGATATTGGAACATTACAGGGCCATCAAGAATTATGATACCTCATACCCGTTTGCGAGACATTGGTCAAAGATGCACAATAGAGATGCTGACTGTTTGGTATACTTTGGAATTGATAGAATTGAGAGGAATTCACGTGGAGGGGACAGGGCTTCTCAGGATAAGGGAAGCAGAATTTATTATCCTTCTTGGGACTAAGACACCGGGGGGCCTCAACGAGGATGAGGAACTTCATGTGCATGTTGGACAAATGTGAGAATCAAATAATGTATCTCCAAATAGGCGCTCTGGTAATGATTATAACCTGTGGCATTCCGATACTAGTAATTTTTACTAGTTTACAGTTTAGATATGATGGTGTTTTATTTTCTGGTATGAAGACATTTACATTGTGGGCATTAGGCCTAAATTGATTTTCTATAATGAATTTGTAGTTATGCTACATTAATAATGGAACATGGTTTGGTGAACTTTTCCATGTTTAATCGGTATAAATATGGATGATATGCTTTCATTTTTCTTTCATATATAATATTATCAAGTGTAATTAATTTTATCATTGTATGTCTTTATTCGGGATACATGATATGATTGATTATTAGAGGGAGTAATGCTGGAAATACCATTCCAGTAATATACGGATATTCTAAATTGTTGTCAGTATTTTATTTAAATTTATTCTAATTATTTTCTTTGTTGCCCCTTATGGTATATTTGAAATGACCCTGTATAAGGTAGTATTTTCTTTATGTCTATTAACAAGGGATATATAAGTTTAGAAGGGAAAGTGCACAGGTTTTTTCAATTTCGCCATGATGAAGACACTTCAGTGTTGAAACGCGTTGCCATTTTAGGAGTATATACCTTTTTTTCTTTGAATCAGATTACTTTTTGAATTGTTATCTCAAATAAAGCCTTGTGCTTGAGAAGTAGACATGTTGGGTGCGACTCTCTTTTTCTGCTTTTTAAGGAAGTGGCAGAAACCTTATTTATATTTATAACGGGTGCCGCTACCGTGACTTTGCACCAGTCTCGCTTGGTGGATGTAGCCGGCTAAAGTGGATTTTATTTGTTAATATATATATATATATACAGTATATATATATATATATATATATATATATATATATAAAAATATATAATAAAAAATAGCACTTGCACACTCAGGACTTCGGGAAAAAAGAATAAAGTTTAATACAACACAACGCGTTTCAGCTGTCAAGCAGCCTTGGTCACGTGATATATCAAATATTTATAGAGCGCAGCAAATCACCCATAAGGGTCTCTGGAGCAGTGTACTGCTGCATGGAGGAATGATCATTCGAACATCCAGGTCTTTTATTTCTCTTCTGGATCGCTGGAGTGATGGGGCGGTTCTGAGGTGCAGGGGGAGGCAAAGAATAAATGTTTTTTAGCGCATAGAAACAAAAAGCGCCAATCTTGACATTAGGTCCCACTCAACAGGGGCAAAGTCAAAATTTGTGGCCGACCGCAATGGAGTCCTGCTCGGGTACTGTGAGCGGGAGGCCTTAGTCAAAGCTTTATCTTTAGACTTATGGGCATATTTAAGAGCCCTAGCACCATATTAGTGTCATTTTTTTATGCTAATGTGGTGTTAGAAGGCCAAAAACGCTGTGCCATATTTACAAAGTGGTGCAATGCATGCATTGTAACCCTTTGCGCTACATTATGCCTGCGCCAGGCATAATGTTTGCAAAGGGGGTGCTCCCCTGTTTGTGGGGGCCAAAAGAATGGAGTAAAAGATCTCCTTGCACCATTTTTTAAGCACTTTGAATGCCTGTTCAGAGCAGGTGTTAAAAGGAGGCTTCCATTGCTTTGCAGGCTTAAGGTCAGAATTTTTACGCTAATCCCGCAAAGGATACTAGCGTAAAAAATTCTGACGCTAGCCCCCTAACTACCACCCTGGTGTGCCGTATTTTAAATACGGCACACATATGGTGGCATTAGGGGGGGGCTAAAGGGTGCAACGCCACTTTTCTTATCTATGCCCTTTACTCATTTTTTTCAGAACAAGTTTGTCACAGGACGAAGTCGTAGATTAGATCCGACCTTCCTGAAGCCCTCTTCGGATACGCACTGGAGGAGATCTTGGTGAAGAATTCTACATTCGGCCTTAAATGATTTTTCATGATGGAAGTCTTCGTCCGGGTGAATTTGAAATTGGATCCGTCCTCCGTGGAGCCCTCTTCTGATACACTGCACAGGAAGCCTTAATCAACGTTTTACTTTCGGACTTAAAAACTTTTTTTTTTGGAGCTTTTTCTCTCCAACTTCGGACGATCCTCCACAGCAAGCCAATTTCGAGTCGATCTCATTGATTGCCTTTCCAGGAGCCCCTGGTGAAATCCTGGAAGTCTGGGGCTCCGGAGGTTTTCAACGGGATGAACTTGCAAGTCAGGCCGGGCGCACGGTCCACGTAAGCTGGCTTGACTCAAGACGTCGGGTCAGTCCCTCTAGGGACCTTTTTTCCAAAAGTTCTCTAATCTTCTCCAACCTTCTGGACCTTTGTCCAGAAGATCTTTGAAGCTATTTTGAGTCCACAATTCACCCTAAGATTCCTGAAGCTCTGAGTTTCTCCTTGAGGATTAGGATTCCAACTCCCAGAATGCACTTGACTCAAATCCAAAAATAATCACTGGACAGTGGTTAGCTGGTCAGTTTCTTAAGGTTTTGATGCAGGGAACTCTGGTCATGTATTTTCTACCTGCAGCAAAAAGGAAGTCCCTTCTTGAACCAGTTGAGGACAGGCAAAGTCCTTTTTGTGGTGAAGCCCAAGGGTGCAGCTGGTGCAGTCCTTCAGAGTGCAGTATCCAGGTGCAGGTCGGGGTCCAGCAAGGCAGTCATTCTTCTTCTTGTCATTGTTCCTTGGAGGGATCTGAGGTGAGCGTGCAGCTCTGCCATATGTATCATTGCTCCTGGGATGGAAAGTAGGTGAGGCCTCTTGGCCAATCACGTGCAGGCCTCCACCCTCTTGCATGACCGCTTCCTGGGAAGTGTGGCAAAAATCAATCCCAGGGAGCAACATTCCTCAAAAATCCAAAATGGCATAAATTCAGTCTTGGAGGTTAGGCCTGACTTCCCTAAACACACCCCTCTTCAGTCCTCTCCTAATCTAATCAGGGGGGCAGCTAGCTCTCTGGGTTTGAAGGAAATGAGGGAGGCCCACTTGTAGGACCAAATATCCTTCCCTCCTTTGAAGTCCAGTTTGGCTGCTCTCCCGCCATTCTGTTTCACCCTATGTTGAGGCAGTTCTCCTCCCCCAGGCACTTCCTTTGTGTTCATCCCAGGCCACTTCACACCTCATCAAGGCAGCCTGACTAGGCTGCCAGAGACTGGCCAATCAGAGAAGGGCACTACAGAGATGAAACTGGCAACTTTCAGGTAGAGTTCTAAAACTCTTTCCCTGAGTTTGTTATATTAAATTCAACAATGGCAAATTGTTGGATTTATTATAACAATACCAATAAGCTTGATACCAAACTTGAAATATCTAGCTTCTTCTGAGACATTATTAATTAAAAATAAAGTCTTCCCATATTAGCCTGTGGAGCCCATTCACTACAATGAGAAAAAACAAATTTGGCTATTTGTCCCTCACCAGGGCTTATAATACATCTTTTATAAGGTTCCTGCTTTTAGTTACACAACACAAAGGGGCACCTAGGGCACATCTTAGGGGTGACATATGTAAAAGTAAGGTAGCTTAAGACTTTGGAAGTACTTTTAATTCTAAAGTCGAATTTGAAGGTAACTTTGATTTAAAAGCAGCCAGCAAAGGCAGGCCTGCCTTTGAAATGATTCTGGGCACCTCAGCAGTGCATCAATGGGTGCATTACCTATGCTGAGGTCCCTAAACCTACTTGCCCTACCATATACAAGGGACTTATAGGTAGGGTTGATACAGCCAATTATAATTAGCCTACTTCGCATATTCCATTTTACACAGAGCACTGGCCCTGGGACTGGCTAGCAGTACCCAGGGCAAAGCCAAGAGCCAGTAACCACATGCATATAGGGCAACGTTTTGAAGGAAGGATTGAGCAGCAGCAACCATTAGGATGCGTTTGAAATATGAACATGTAGCCTGATGTTCTTTTGCAAATACCCATCCAACGCTAGAATGTTTATTCAAATGTATGTTCATACACTATCTTTAAAAATAACGATTCTGCCATTGGTAACCAACTGAATATAAAACATGCAAATATGGTGGCTGCGAACAGAGCATTAAACTCAAATGGCAGCAGTCCTCTTTCTATGTTTACGCTTAATCCTTCAATGGGAACAGCCTTAAGGAATTTAAATGGATCAATTACAATGGAGACTTCTTCGCTGATGCGAGCATTGACAAAGGCATGTTGCCGAAACGTGTTTGCTTGCCATAAATAAACTGTGCCTTCCTATATGCAGTTACCTTTCAATATTTTGCCCCGATATTTTGTCTGCAATATTAGTGTGCCAAAATATTCTTGTACTCTGTATTCTGCAGTAGATTCTCGCCCGCACGTTGAGCGTACCAGGAACCTTCTGCTGATGTGAGAGCAGGGCCAGACTTAGAGTTGGTGGTGCCCTGTGCAAAAATGTTTGTTGGTCCCCCCACCCAATGACCACCTCTGCCACAGGTTGCCTCACTACCACCCTCTAATAACGCCCCTCAATACTCCAATCTTTTTCCAGGCAGAATATTAATCACCCGAGTTACCTTGACATTTTTATTGTTACCTGAAAATGGCTGGAGGCAAGGAACGCTGCACTAGGTGGTTTTAAAATCACAATATACTTGCAAACACGGCACCCCGACTCGAAGTCAGCACCCGATCACAGTGCCCTAGCGTCAGCCCTGTGTGAGAGTGTGTATTAGGTGGGACTGATGGTGGTTGCACAAGATCACACTGGATGTCCAGAGCAGACATGGGACTGTCTGCATATAGTGCAATGGTGTATTGTACACAGGTTCAAGAGATGCGCTGTTTAGGTGAATACGTTCAGGGTGACTGGTCCCACCATACGATGGGTGGATATCATTTTAAGCATGTTACAAGTTGTATTGTGTCATGCTGTGTTATGGTACCGGCAAGTCAGTAGTGCATTTCGACCATCTGTACAGTCCCTAAGTGCCTATGGAATCTGGTGCCCTCTCCAATTGTGAAATGATTGTCGTTGATGGGTGTCAATTTAGTCTGTTGTCCTACACACTGGGGCCATGCAAATATGTATGTCTCTATTAAAGAGAATTACATAACACATGAGCTAGAGATGTGCGTGTGTGTGTGTGTGTGTGTGTGTGTGAGAGAGAGAGAGAGAGAGAGAGAGAGAGAGAGAGAGAGAGAGAGAGAGAGAGATAATGACATGTCTGGGCTACATTTATTGCACAGTAAATGTCATAAGCAAAAATGAATAAAGTGATTTATTTGCAACCAGATAATTGGTCTCCAAACACGACAATGTAGTTAGATAATGAAATCATCAAGTAACGCTACACAGTTCATCATTGCCCGTTGTTTAATCGACTCTCTTGAAAGCAAAGAAAACCTGAACGTCTGATTGTAGTCAGGGTCCTTTGTTAGTTGAACATTGCCAACTGAAACTTCAGAAACCGAGTGTCTTCATCAGCACTAACTCTTCAACAACATAATTAAGCAGCATCTTTTCTTTATGCAACATAAATACATTATAGGTCATTGTTTAACTCCTGGTTTTCAATAAACACTTTATAAAGAGTTTTTAATCCAGCACTGCATCAAAATAAACAGGTTAATATAAAAATGATAATGGGTAACCACAATAATATAACAGGTGTATTTGTAGAACAAACATTCACCGTGGGAACCTTTGGCAGGTGAGAGATGTTAATTGCCAACCAACCCCTCGGTGCTCATTCTATCTACATTGGGAGGATGAATGGCTGAGTGAAAGTATGATCCTTTGACCACATTGTCAAGAGTAGATGCCTACCATGGAAACATTAGTCGACCAAGCCTCCAGGCCTGTAATTCAAGTGACAATTATAAGTGACTCTGGATATTGGTGGAAGGGTTACTTCATTATATTCAATGGGATTTAGATTTTGGCAGACGGGATATACGTCACCGTTGTGATGGAGTAACGCTTCCGCGAATATCTAACACAGGCCCTCTGTCTTCAGCCTTGTGGTTTATTTTGTCAGTAGAACCCTTCCTTGGCATTGCACCATAATACGTAGTTATACTTTTTTTCTGGAAAAACTATCTCATAGCTCTGTGTCTATGGGCACCTCTGTATATCTGAGGGAACTAAGAGGCATTTAAAACTAATGCGCCATTCTCTTTCTGAGTGCGCACCACAGCGCAGAAGGGGCTTTAACCTGGGTGTATGCTGATGTCACCCTCTATTAGGCTTGCATGAACTTTAAATTAAATTGTGGAAATTTCGTATATTGTGGGAATTTCCTGTTAAGCTTGTTACATGAAATTCCCGAAATGAAGCCATTATGCCACTTTGCACCATCATGCACCTTTTGAAGTAAAACTTTATGTGAGCATGTCATTAGTGGTAAAAATGTACCTCAAATGCACAGGAACAACGTAACACAAGCAGTTGTTTTTTGCAGTGTTTTATTTTTTGCGCTACGTTTTTAGCGTGGAATGCTTTGTTGTTTTAAAAATTGCAGGATAATGCATTTCCCTTTAAGATATAGCACCAAGGGCCAGATGTAGGGAGGTTTCATTTTGCGAGTTGCAACTTGCGAGTACTAGCGACTCGCAATTTGCAACTCGCAAAATGAAATGCAGAAAGGTGTCCCAGACACCTTCTGCGACTCGCTATGGGGTCGCAAAGACCCACCTCATGAATATTAATGAGGTGGGTCGCAGTTTGCGACCCCATAGCGAGTCTAGGCACTCACGGGGATGGTGGCCTGCTGGAGACAGCAGACCACCATGTCCGTGACTGCTTTTAAATAAAGCAGTTTCTTTCTTTTCTTTTTGCAGCCCGTTTTCCTTAAAGGAAAACGAGCTGCAAAAAAAAAAAATACCGAAACCATTTAGTTTGTTTTTTTTCAGAGCAGGCAGTGGTCCATAGGACCACTGCCTGCTCTGAAAAATACTTTTTTGTGGCATTCATTTGCGAATGAGTTACCATCCACTTCAAGTGGATGGTAACTGCGATTTGGTTTGCGACCGCTTTCGCGGTCACAAAGCAACTCAACATCGCGATGCGGTCGCAAATAGGAAGGAAACACCCCTTCCTATTTGCGAGTCGGAATCACATTTTGCAAGTCGGTACCAACTCGCAAAATCTGACTCTGCATCGCGTAAGGCCTTTTGCGCCTCGCAAACTGCGTTTTTCACAGTTTGCGTGGCGCAAAAGGCTTGCTACATCTGGCCCTTAACGATGAATTTGCATTTTGTGTAGTTGGGCATAATTTTGCGCAATTTGGACACACTTCTGTGTAGTTACATGAAAGCAAATTACATGAACCGTGAACACCCGTGCTCACAATGCGTTCACAGAGCAAACCTAGGCGAGTATGACCTCTCGCACTGAAGGCCCAGAGTGAATGCTGTGAGGTGCGTCAGAAAGGGTGGGGCAGTGCTTAATTTGTAAATAAAAACGTGCTGGTGCTCCAAGCTCTCCTCTGAAATACGCGGTTGCTGCAATTACATGTATGAGCACAGAATACGGAGGCAGAGTAACCCTGAAGATATCTCGGGCCTCTTTAATCTATTTACATCTATTTACAGACACTCCCTGTCCCTTCAGCTCACTCTCGCAGCTTTCTGCTTTCTAACTCTGTGACGTTTTTTCGCTTTTCTACTCCTCCCTCTTTCCCATATGTGTCTTTTGCTGCAAGAGCTCGCAGCGAATGCTTGAGGCAGAAGAATAAGCCCCGGCCTGCAAAAAAAAGTGCCTTTGTCAGCATCGGAAACAGCAAGCACAAATTAGGCACTGGGGTGGGGCTAATGGAAGGTTTAAGTCTAGCAATCAGGGTATTTTAAGAGATCTTGCTATATTTGCCAATCTGCAATGTCTTTACACTACAGACAAAGGAAACTGATGGTATCCATGTCTGGTCCACCTTCCCCCTGATATGTTAGACCAGTACAAATCCTGTATGTAAACATACATGGCTTCAACGCCTAGACCTAAAAATTTGTGTTGTTACCCAAAACACAACTATGGACAAAAGCAATAGCTTGGTCTTTTGTATAGTTAAGAATCAGACATGTTGCTTTAGGGTGCCTTGGTTTTGGGTCAAAGTCATTTTAGAGCAATTACCAAGGTCATAGGTTCATTAGGTGCCAGTCTGTCGGAGTCATGCAAGTACCCTGAAATGTAAGTATAGTCTCCGGCTGAAGGAGCCGGTAGTGAGCAGGTGCTCATTGTTCTGGGAAATAAGTGAATAAAATGATGCCCGACCCTAACTGGGAGGCACATGAGAGCTGTGCATGAGGGGCATGTAAGATGCTGCCTGGGGCCCTCCTGCGCATGGACCAGAGGCGCAGGTGGACAGTGCAAATGTAATAGTGAATCAGGTCCAAATGTAATTACATCAAACTATGTAAGGAGGTTGGGTAAAGAAATGGGTTGTATGTTGACTATCTGTGTCAGCTTTACCTCTGATATAAAATGGGGTCTTACTAGTGAATGAGTCGGTGTGTATATATATAGCACTTATTTTGACCGTTTATCCAGTATCGGCTTGTGTGGACCAAACAGTTGTGATTTCATCTTCCACCGTTGTGGGAGGGACCCGGAAGGACGCATACGTAGGCTTGAGATATGTCATTTGCCTCGCTGTTGTTCAAAATTATTTTTTGAATTAATACCCGATGGCTTGCAATACAGTTACACCTGTCACTTATTATTTTTTATAGACAATAATTCCTGGCTTATCTGGGCAAGGGGAACTAGGAACCTTCCTAGGGGATTCACGGTTTCTGTGAGTTTCAGTTTGATCTTACTCATTGCAGCAACCCTGCATGATGGATGATGATATAGAGAATGAGAGGCGGTTGGCAGCACAAACATTATTTTCTAAAGACACAATTAGGAAGAATCCTCATATACACTGTCAGGAAAGTAACAATGATTTAAATGTTGTACTACATAAATTGGAGAAATTAAGCAAAGCCGAAATATCTAAGTGGTGGGATGCTACATCTTTGCAAAATTATGTCGATCAACAAATGGTCCCAAGGGGCCTGCGTATTTTTATTACACCATCATATGAGACACCCAATCCAGAGATGCTAAAGGAATGGGCAGAAAATTCAGCTTTGAGCTCCAGACATATGCTTCAGATACTTATAAAATATGCGTGGCAGGACCGGAAAACCCTATTAGGGGATATTAAGAGAATAAAAGATGATTTGGACTCACGTTCTGAGAAGGATATGATATCCAAATTTATGGAGACAATGAACACCAGATTGAAGAAATATGAGGAGGAAATTAAAATAAAAAAACAACTAAAATTACATAGAGATATAGGGGATTATGAAAGCGGAAGAATTCTGACTTTCAACAGAAAATATGATCATTTATACTAGTCATCCCCTGTCCGCCTCCCTATGATGGAGAGACAGTCTTCTTTGGAAACTGATGTGGAAAGTGCAAAGGATTCTGATATCCCCAGTTCTACTGAGAGTGAGAAGTCTATTGAAGAAGTCACCAACAAACCAGCAACTTTTTTTAGACGAATATCGCCTGCTGCGACGCGGCAGGCAAATATTCAAGAACCAACAAGGACAAACTTCCAATTACAAAGGCAGGACATCAGGCCGAAGAGGAAGACGAGGCGGAATCAGAAGAGGTGAGAGAGAGTCAGAAATCGTAACAAGAACAAATTTCGATATGGGGCAAGTAGGAAAAACAACAAAAAGCTCCAACCCACAAACATAATGGATGAAAATATGGTGAATAAAACTATTGTGAATTTATCTAACTTTGTGCTATTTGAGAGTGATAAATCTACATTATGTTTAGGCCTCTCTTTCTGCCCTATAGAACGTTTTAATTATGCCAAGACAAGGATTGACTTTTTCAAATTTATTAGGAAATTGAAGTTGAGAAAATGGTTCAAACAAAAGAATTCCCCTGATGTGGGTGCTGAGGGCTCTCATAGGGATGTTTCCCATGATGTGCTTAATATCAGTGATGTTGACTCTTTGATTGCATTGTATGAATTAGAGAATAATGTTGTTGACTCCACTACAACTAGAAGTGATTATCAAATTCTTGATGATTTAAATATTACGTATGATCTGTCTGTTCCCACTGGCTTTAAGCCCAGATCTACATTCTTTCCTATTATGAACCACAATAACATTGATACATTCTACGATTTGATGGTTAAAGATTTGACACAATTTCGCCATAAAACATGGTTTAAATCCAAATGTAATTACAATCTAACACAATCCCAAACATTTTTTATTACATCTCTGGCAAGTGATGCAGACACAATTGTCTGCCCGGCTGACAAAGGTGGTAATATTGTACTTATGGAAAAACAGAAGTACATTGATGAAGTTATGTGTCAACTTAATAACACCCAATTTTATAAAGTTACCACCAAAGAAGTATATACTAACAGCATTGTGGGGATCTGGCAGTTACTCATGGAATGGAAAGATAAGGGCTTACTACTATGGGAAGAATATTGTTTTCTAAAAAGAGATTTTCCCAAACTACTGGTGCTGTATATTCTTCCAAAGATTCACAAAAATAGGACCAAACCACCAGGAAGACCTATAGTATCTTCTTGTGGTAGTGTTTTGGAAAATGTCTCTAAATATGTTGACCACTTTCTGAGGGAATTTGTTGTCAATCTTCCCTCTTATGTTCGTGACACTAAGGATTTTCTTGGGAAGCTTGAGGGCATTGTATGGGAAGATGATTTCTTGTTAATAACCTTGGATGTCAATTCCTTGTATACTATTATCGACCATGAAAAAGGCATTGCAGCCTGTAGACATTTCTTAGATGCCAGATCACTGAAATATCTGGCACACACTGGAATGATAATAGACATGATAAGATATTGCCTGATGAACAACTTTTTCTTGTTTAATGGGGTCCTTTACCAACAAATCCTTGGGACTGCGATGGGCACCTGCTTTGCTCCGAGTTTTGCCTGCCTATTTCTAGGCTGGTGGGAAGAGAATATTTTTAAAGATGAAGAAAAATATCCAGAAACCAGTCAGGCAATTCTATGGCTAAGATATATCGATGACCTTTTCATTATTTGGAAAGGTTCTGAGGAAGAAGCTTCCCACTTTGTTCGTAAATTAAACAACAATGATTTGAATATAGGTTTGACATACAAAATAAGTAGGTCTTCTATTGAGTTTCTGGATACATTGATAAAGATTGATGTAAATAAGGTTAATACTGAACTCTTCCGAAAGTGCACAGCAGGTAATAGCCTACTACATGCATCTAGTGGACACCCAGAAAGCCTTAAGTGGAGTATCCCCTATGGAGAGTTGCTAAGGGCTAAAAGAGTTAGCAGTACTAATGAAGCCTTTGAAGCTGAGCAGAAAGAGATGATCATGAGATTCAAACAACGGGGGTACCCTGACTGGGTTATCAAAAAAGCAATTGATAAAATCAAGGGTATACAAAGAACTGACATCCTTTTTGACAATACTCCCAAACAAAAGATGGACAGTAATGATGATATCAGACTTATCATGACTTATAGTGATGATACAAAACAAGTTAGGAATATTATGGAAAAAATTGGAAGATATTAAAAAGTGATCCTGTTATTGGTGATTTGATATTAAACAGACCTCAGATCACGTACAGAAAAGGACATAGTTTACAGGACATGTTAAGGTCTAATGATATTACCACCATGTCACAACTCAAACAACATGGCTTACAGGGTTTTTTTCCCTGTGGGCATTGTAAAGCATGCCGTAACAGTGTGATGCGTAAACAATATGCACTATGTAAACCTGGTAAAAATAGGCCAATTAACCAATTTATAACATGTAGTACTCCGTTTGTTATTTATATATTGGAGTGCCCTTGTCAAAGATGGTACGTTGGCAGTACCAAACATAGGCCCTCATTCTGACCCTGGCGGTCGGTGATAAAGCGGCGGCCAAGCCGCCAACAGGCCGGCGGTCTAAAATATGCAATTCTGACCCTGGCGGGAACCGGCAACACAGCCCGCCAACTTAACACTCCGACCGCCACAGCGGTACAAACAAACAGCGCAGCGGTTCCCGCCAACAGCCCGGCGGCAGACAATGTACCGCCCACCCTATTACGTCCCACCAATCTGCCACCTTTTCCGGGGCGGGAGCACCGCCGATAAGAACACGGCGGAAACAGACTACGAACGGGAAAACACTCACCTCTACGCACTCCACGCGAGATTCCGGCAGTATGGAGCCAGAGTTGCAGGTCATCCCCGCACTCCTATTCCTGCTCATATACCAGGAGCACGCCCGGCGGCGCGGAAGACATCGGTGAGTACTGCACCTACGACACAGGGGAGGGAAAAGATTACCGGCACACACCCACCCACCCACACCCACTACAACACACACATCAATGCATTCCCACAGATCACTGTCACAACCCACAAACCACCCCCCTCCGAAATAATGCAAAGACCAAAAGAAGAGATCATAAACGGGCAGATATATTGAAATATGTACACCAGTAATCCCAATAAATAAATAAACTATGTACAAAATATATACAGCTACTAAATGTAGTCCAACCACTGTCCGTGGATCACAGGGGTCCTGTGCAAAGGGGCAAGGCCCAGTCCCACGACAAGAACTCCACGGAGAGAACACTGCAGGGGCATCAGAAAGAAAATAGGACAGGCACCTCAGGGGGAAGGGAAGGGGGGGCACCTCAGCCACTTGAGTACACGACGCCAGATCCACGAGGGGACTCCATGACCACTGGCCCATCCTGGGGAGAGCAAAGCCACAGTCCAAACAGTCCATACAGTGGGTGGCCTGCCCACTGGGCCATCCTGGGGAGAGCAAAGCCACAGTCCAAACAGTCCATACAGTGGGTGGCCTGCCCACTGGGCCATCCTGGGGAGAGCAAAGCCACAGTCCAAACAGTCCATACAGTGGGTGGCCTGCCCACTGGGCCATCCTGGGGAGAGCAAAGCCACAGTCCAAACAGTCCATACAGTGGGTGGCCTGCCCACTGGGCCATCTGGGGGAGAGCAAAGCCACAGTCCAAACAGTCCATACAGTGGGTGGCCTGCCCACTGGGCCATCCTGGGGAGAGCAAAGCCACAGTCCAAACAGTCCATACAGTGGGTGGCCTGCCCACTGGGCCATCCTGGGGAGAGCAAAGCCACAGTCCAAACAGTCCATACAGTGGGTGGCCTGCCCACTGGGCCATCCTGGGGAGAGCAAAGCCACAGTCCATGCAGTCCATACAGTGGGTGGCCTGCCCACTGGGCCATCCTGGGGAGAGCAAAGCCACAGTCCATACAGTCCATACAGTGGGTGGCCTGCCCACTGGGCCATCCTGGGGAGAGCAAAGCCACAGTCCATACAGTCCATACAGTGGGTGGCCTGCCCACTGGGCCATCCTGGGGAGAGCAAAGCCACAGTCCATACAGTCCATACAGTGGGTGGCCTGCCCACTGGGCCATCCTGGGGAGAGCAAAGCCACAGTCCATACAGTCCATAACAGACCCCACTGCCACTGGAGGAGGCAAGTTGGCCAGAGGACATCCTGCAGCCCTGCCCGAGATAGATCCTGCCCTGCCACGTCTGCCAAAGGGCCAGCGGTTCTTGCCCTGAAGGGCCCAGTTCAGCGGTTCTTGAGACGGCTGGGCCCAGTTCAGCGCTCCTTGCCTTGAAGGGCCCAGTTCAGCGGTTCTTGAGACGGCGGGGCCCAGCGGAGCGGTGCGTGAGACGGCGGGGCCCAGCGGAGCGGTGCTTGAGACGGCGGGGCCCAGTTCAGCGGTTCTTGCCCTGAAGGGCCCAGTTCAGCGGTTCTTGCCCTGAAGGGCCCAGTTCAGCGGTTCTTGAGACGGCGGGGCCCAGTTCAGCGGTTCTTGAGACGGCGGGGCCCAGTTCAGCGGTTCTTGCCCTGAAGGGCCCAGTTCAGCGGTTCTTGCCCTGAAGGGCCCAGTTCAGCGGTTCTTGCCCTGAAGGGCCCAGTTCAGCGGTTCTTGAGACGGCGGGGCCCAGTTCAGCGGTTCTTGCCCTGAAGGGCCCAGTTCAGCGGTTCTTGCCCTGAAGGGCCCAGTTCAGCGGTTCTTGCCCCGAAGGGCCCAGTTCAGCGGTTCTTGAGACGGTGGGGCCCAGTTCAACGCTCCTTGCCTTGAAGGGCCCAGTTCAGCGGTTCTTGAGACGGCGGGGCCCAGCGGAGCGGTGCGTGAGACGGCGGGGCCCAGCGGAGCGGTGCTTGAGACGGCGGGGCCCAGTTCAGCGGTTCTTGCCCTGAAGGGCCCAGTTCAGCGGTTCTTGCCCTGAAGGGCCCAGTTCAGCGGTTCTTGAGACGGCGGGGCCCAGCGGAGCGGTGCGTGAGACGGCGGGGCCCAGCGGAGCGGTGCTTGAGACGGCGGGGCCCAGTTCAGCGGTTCTTGAGACGGCGGACGGTCTATGGCCAACTGCTAATTGCCTGGTGGTGCCCTCCTGGGCAGCGGGGATGGTGCTCCTTCACTGCCCACCTGGGCTGTGGGTGGTGGGGCCCTCCTGGCCAGCTGGGCTGGGTCCTCCCTGGGCAGCGGCTATGGGGGTGGTGGGCTCTCCCGGGGCAGCTGTGCCGGTTCCTCCCGGGGCAGCGGCTATGGGGGTTGTGGGCTCCTCCTGGGCAGCAGGCCTGCTGCCTGACCTCTCCGACTTGCTGCCCTTGCCCTCCTTAGTCGTGGGCCTGTGGCCCTTTCCTCCCTTTGGAGCTGTGGCTGGTGACTGTCTCTGGGTGGTGTCTGGGGGGGATGTAGAAGGCGGGCTCCTGCGGCGCCCCTTCCGCCTTCTGCTCCTCTTCCCAGGGGTTGGCTGGCTGTCCCCTTGCTGCTGGGCGAAGATCCAGACATGCGGGCTGGCGGGCTCCAATACCCCTGCACCCTTGTCAAGGGGGCTGCAGGGCTGGTGGTGGCTGAGGTGCTCTTCTTACCCCGACGAGAAGGAGGGGGGGGCTCAGGGTCAGGAAAGAAGTTAGTAGTGGCGAGGAAGAGCTTCTTGGGACAATGGAGAGTGGTAGGTACAGTGGGAATGGGAGTGGAGGGAGAGGATGTGGTTGTAGGTGAGTCACGTTTGCTGTCTTTGGGTGCAGGTGCAGGAGGGATAGGCTGTCGTGAGGTGGATGGCTGTTGGGTGGGTGGGTGGCTGCGTTTGTGTGGTGTGGAAGAGGGGGTGACAGACACAGTGGGAGAGGACACAGGGGACGTGTAAATGGCAGTGGGGGTGGTGACTGCACGTGTGCGGACTGGAGTGGAGGGTGTGCTGGTGATGGAAACACTGGCTGATGGTGAGGTGAATGGAGGTGTGAGTGTAGACGTCACAGGGAGGGAGGAGGGAGACGAGGAGGTGGGGGTCACAGAGGTGGTAGTGACTGTTGGCATGTCTGCATCGGAATGTTGCGTGTGTGAATGTCTGCGTGATCTGTGGTGCTTATGTTTGGATGAGCTTCTCTTGGGTGTTGAGGTGTGTGCAGGCTGGTCTGATGGTGTGGGTGGGACAGGCAGAGGAACAGGAGACTGGGAGGAGGGAGTTAGTAGAGGCAGGCAGGAGACGGGGACAATGGCTGCCGTCAGTGCTGAGGCCAGAGCCTGGAACGATCGCTGATGGGCAGCCTGACCCGAATGAATGCCCTCCAGGTACGCATTGCTGCGATGAACCTCCCTCTCCACCCCCTGGATGGCATTCAAAAGGGTAGTCTGCCCAACAATGAGCGTTCGGAGGAGGTCAATGACCTCCTCACTGAGGGCAGCGGGGGTAACAGGGGCAGGGCCTGAGGTGCCTGGGGCGAAGGAGATGCCCGGCTTCCTGGCAGAGCGGGCACGGGGCGAACGCTGAGGGGCTGCTGGGAGGGCGGAGATGGTGCGCTGGGTGGCGGCTGTACCTGTAATGGCGGGGGGCACGGATGGTGCCACCCCCGCAAGGGAGCCCCCTTCCGAGGACGTGTCCGTGTCGCTGCAGGGTCCAGTCGTCCCCGTCGTGGAGCTCCCCTCGCCCTCCGTCTCACTGGTCCAGTCTGACTCTGTGGCATGGCCCTCCTGGGCCATGTGAGATGCAGCTCCCTCCTGCCCCGATGCCACTTCTCCTCCGCCTGATGATGCTGATGCACACAAGCACAGAAAGACAAACAAAAAGGGGGGGGGAGAGAGAAATAAAGGGATATTGAGTACATGGATCTCCGGTACAGTTAGCGGACATGACAGACACAGATGCCCCCTGCACTAAGTTGCGCACTTGGGGTCCGCTACGCATTCTGTGGAACATGCCCTACACGCCTAGAGTTGACAACTGCACCCATGGATGACACGGCCCAGGGATGGCTGTACTGACAAACTACTGAGGGTGGTGGCTGGGGACACAGGGGCTTACGGGGGTGCCCAGCCTACAGATATCGCCCTGGCCTAGGGGGACCCCCAGCCCTCCTCCCCCACCCAGACACCTCCACTGCGCGACAACAGAGTAGATAATGCTTGTACTCACCCCCTTGTGTCTGCTGTGCTGCCCTCACGCGCCCATCCAATTCAGGGTAGGCCACCGCCAGGATCCGGAACATCAGGGGGCTCAGTTGACGGCAGGCACCCCGCCTACGTTGGGAGGCCATCCCCAGCAGAGACTCGGCGGTCTTCTTGGTCCCGCGGCGGATGTCCTCCCACCTCTTGCGGCAGTGGGTGCCCCGTCGATGGTGGACCCCCAGGGTCCGGACTTCCTTGGCGATGGCACGCCAAATCCCGATCTTCTCATGGGCGCGGACCTATGTGACACGTACAGGGAGGGAGAAATACCACGTTCAAGTTTCTCAGCATTTTCCTTTCCAGTGGCCCAACGCCCCCCATCCCCGCCAGGCCCCCCACCAGGCCCCCCGCCAGGCCCAACATGCCCCCCATCCCCGCCAGGCCCCCCGCCAGGCCCAACATGCCCCCCATCCCCGCCAGGCCCAACATGCCCCCCATCCCCGCCAGGCCCCCCGCCATGCCCCCCGCCAGGCCCAACATGCCCCCCATCCCCGCCAGGCCCCCCCGCCAGGCCCAACATGCCCCCCATCCCCGCCAGGCCCCCCGCCAGGCCCAACATGCCCCCCATCCCCGCCAGGCCCCCCGCCATGCCCCCCGCCAGGCCCAACATGCCCCCCATCCCCGCCAGGCCCCCCGCCATGCCCCCCGCCAGGCCCAACATGCCCCCCATCCCCGCCATGCCCCCGCCAGGCCCAACATGCCCCCCATCCCCGCCAGGCCCCCCGCCATGCCCCCGCCAGGCCCAACATGCCCCCCATCCCCGCCATGCCCCCCGCCAGGCCCAACATGCCCCCCATCCCCGCCATGCCCCCGCCAGGCCCAACATGCCCCCCATCCCCGCCAGGCCCCCCGCCATGCCCCCCGCCAGGCCCAACATGCCCCCCATCCCCGCCAGGCCCCCCGCCATGCCCCCCGCCAGGCCCAACATGCCCCCCATCCCCGCCATGCCCCCCGCCAGGCCCAACATGCCCCCCATCCCCGCCAGGCCCCCCGCCATGCCCCCCGCCAGGCCCAACATGCCCTCCATCCCCGCCAGGCCCCCCGCCATGCCCCCCGCCAGGCCCAACATGCCCCCCATCCCCGCCAGGCCCCCCGCCAGGCCCCCAAGCCAGCCAGTGGCCCCAAATCCATATTGAATTAAACTCACTTGTTGGTCTGGAGGACCGTAGAGTACGGCATACTGGGGGAGGACCCCATCCACAAGTTTCTCCAACTCCTCTCCAGTGAAGGCAGGGGCCCTTTCCCCAGCCGCAGCAGCCATTGTCCCTTCCAGACCGAGGTCACAGCAACACTTGCAGTATAGGTCCTCTCCTGTGAAAGTTCAAGTCGCAAGTGGATAAGTAGATAGAAAATGGCGGTCACGTCCGCGGCGGTGCGTACCGCGGCGGTGCGTCCCGCCACCGCCGGCGCCCTTCGCCATTGGCTCCTGAAACCCATAGGCTTCAATGTTAACCAATGCGGCTTGGCGCCGCGGTCTTGGCCCGCCGCCCGCCGCGGTGTGCCACGCCAGCGCATTGACCTCACATCCCATTGTCACACTTCACAGGTCAGGCAGCCGCCATTTCCAGGGCCCACATGGCTCAATTTCAACTGCGTCACACAGGCCTAGGCCTTGCATAGCCACTCAGACACGCCATTCACTGCATAGAGAATCGTTTACTGTGCTAGCTGTGAGAACGTACCTGTGGGTTGCTTGACTGTGTGCTCCATGTTGTCCTTCCTAGGCACCGTCCGCTGGGTTGGGCGAGGAGACGGATGAATCCTCCCGTGTACCGACCGCTGGTGGACCTGTCGACAATGGAAGAACGCCACATTATCCTGACCTACCGTCTTAACCGTGCCACTATCCATGAACTGTGTGCCCAGCTGGAGCCCGACCTGATGTCCCCCATCCGCCAACCCACAGGGATTCCCCCTCTGGTGCAGGTCATGTCAGTACTCCATTTCTTGGCAAGTGGGTCATTTCAGACAACCGTGGGAATTGCTTCTGGGATGTCTCAGCCCATGTTTTCGAAGGTGTTATCCAGAGTGTTGTCTGCCCTGATGAAATCCGTGAGGAGCTACATCATTTTCCCTGAGGTGGGCGAATTGGCTACAGTGAAGGGTGATTTCTACGCCCTTGGACATATTCCCAACGTCATTGGTGCCATTGATGGGACCCATGTGGCTTTGGTTCCCCCAAGAGACAGGGAGCAGGTGTACAGGAACAGAAAAAATTACCATTCAATGAACATCCAGGTGGTGTGTTTGGCTGACCAGTACATCTCGCATGTAAATGCCAAATTCCCAGGGTCAGTGCATGACGCCTACATCCTCAGGAATAGCAGCGTCCCTTACGTGATGGAACAGCTACAGAGACACCGTGTATGGCTAGTGGGGGACTCTGGGTACCCCAACCTGTCGTGGCTACTGACCCCAGTAAGGAATCCCCGGACCAGGGCAGAGGAACGGTACAATGAGGCCCATGGGCGTACTAGGAGGGTGATCGAACGCACCTTTGGCCTCCTAAAGGCCAGGTTTCGCTGCCTGCATATGACAGGTGGATCCCTAATGTACTCACCTAAGAAGGTGTGTCACATCATCGTGGCCTGCTGCATGCTTCACAACCTGGCTTTGCGCCGCCAGGTGCCTTTCCTGCAGGAGGATGGTCGAGACGGTGGTGTTGTGGCAGCGGTGGAACCTGAGGAGAGTGACGAGGAGGAAGACGACGGGGCTGAAACAGACAACAGGGACAGAATCATTGAACAGTACTTCCAATAGGACACAGGTAACATTTCAAAGATAATTTAGTAAATGTTAACTACTCTCCAGCATCTCTGCTGCCTGTCTATTTCCCCCAGTGTATGATGACTGAGTTTTGGCTTTTCCCTCCCTATTTCAGATCTGGGGTCCCCACTACGAGTCCTGTGCTTCGTTTCCCCATGGACTACAGCTTTGTGGCAGCTGTTTGTTGACTTCACCATGTACAAGGACATATTTGCACTGTCATGTCAATTACAATCTATTGAAATCACAGCCAGACTCCAGATATTTTGGTGCAAAATAGGTGTTTATTTAAGTGCTCAAAATGGGATGGGTGGTTTCAAGTGGGTGGGGGCTATGGTGAAGGAATGTCCATGGCAGAGTCCAGAGTCACAGTCACACAGGTGCATTGTCCAGAGGCCTGTGGAGAGATGGAGCATGGGCAGTTCAAGGATGGACAGGGTGACAATGTGGGACAGTGGGATGACATCAGGTGGTATCCGTTGCTGGCGGGGGTCTTGACATCCTACTCTGTCTTCTTGCGAGATCTCAGGGCCCTCTTGCGGGGTGGTTCTTCTCCTGCAGGAGGTGGGGGTCTGGTGGGCTGCTGCTGTGCGGGGGCCTCCTGTCCACTAGCGCCGGCGGAGGTGGTTGGCTGTTCTTGGTCCAGGCTAGTGGCAGGGGCCCTTGGGTGTTGTTCAGTGTCCGCCCTGTTGTTGACGAGGTCCTGCAGCAGCCCTACCATGGTAACCAGGGTGGTGTTGATGGCTCTGATGTCCTCCCTGTACCCCCGATAGTGTTCCTCCTGCAGCACCTGGATCTCCTGGAACCGGGCCAGTACCGTCGCCATCGTCTCCTGGGAGCGGTTGTATGCTCCCATGATGGTGGTGAGGACCTCGTGGAGAGTGGGTTCCCTGGGCCTCTCCTCCCCCCCCTGTCGCACAGCTGCCCTCCGAGTTGCCCTGTTTCCCTGGGCCTCTGCCCCCTGGCCGGTGTGCCCACTACCACTGCCCCCAGGACCCTGTTGTTGTTGGGGTGGTGGGTTATCCTGGGTGCCCTGTAGTGGTAGACACACCGCAGATTGACGCGCCCTGGAGACAGGGGCATGGGCCCGCTGGGTGGGAGCTGTGCTGGTGTTCCCAGAGGGGTTTGGGTCTGTAGTGGCCTGGGCCTGTGTGAGGGGAACCGACTGTCCAGAGGTCCCCGATGGTCCGGGCTGGTCATCGGTGTCCAGGTCGACAGAGCTGCTGTCATCGCTGACGGCCTCTTGGGTGGGGGGTGTGGAGAATTCTGGCCCCTCCGCCGCGGTGTGTTGACGGTCGGGTCCTGCAGGGGTATAGAGGTATGGTTATAGTTTCAATGTGTGGCATATGGGTGTATCTGTGGGTTCTCGTGTCCCCAAGTGCTGGCATTCGTGTGTGGGGGCTTTGGTGAGGGTGGCTTGTGGGTGGGATGTGTATATGCATTGGGCATGCTTTGGTGATGGGTGTCCATGCTTAGTGGACGCATGCAGGCCTAGGTTTTGGGATGTGTGGGTTGTGATGGTGAGACATTGGCGGGGAATATGTGTGCTGGGTGTGGGGGTGAGGATGGTGGTGGGGGTGAGGGTGGGGGTGACGATGGGGGTGGGGGTGAGGGTGGGGTTCGAGGATGGGGGTGAGGTTTGGGGTCTGATTTGGCATGCAGGTGGGGGGGAAGCAGTATTGAAGCTTCAACTTACCAGTATCCATTCCTCCGCCGACTCCTGCGAGGCCGTCAGGATGCAGGATGTTCAAGACTTCCTCCTCCCATGATGTGAATTGTGGGGGTTGAGGTGGGGGTCCTCCGCCAGTCTTCTGCACAGCGATGTTGTGCCTGGATACCATGGAACGCACCTTCCCCCGTAGGTCGTTCCATCGCTTCCTGATGTCTTCCCGATTTCTGGGGTGCTGTCCCACTGCGTTCACCCTGTCGACAATCCTCTGCCATAGCTCCGTCCTCCGGGCAATGCTGGTGTATTGTATCTGTGTGCCGAACAGCTGGGGCTCTACCCGAACGATTTCCTCCACCATGACCCTGAGTTCTTCGTCTGTGAAGCGGGGTTGTCTTTGGGGTGCCATGGGGTGGTGTGTATGATGTGTAGGGTGGAGTATGTGTATTTAAGTGAGTTGAGTGTGGTGGTGTGTGTTGTTTTGTGTGTGGATAGTGTGTGGGTGATGGTGTTGAGTGGCTGTGGCTGTTATTTTTTGGATGCTGGTGTCTCGCTCTTGCCTTCTTGACGAATTTTTTAGCGTAGGG
Organism: Pleurodeles waltl; assembly: GCF_031143425.1. Lineage (NCBI taxonomy): Eukaryota > Metazoa > Chordata > Amphibia > Caudata > Salamandridae > Pleurodeles > Pleurodeles waltl. Next base: position 38,547,227 of record NC_090445.1, read on the forward strand.
GTTTGTGGGTGATGTGGGTGTGTGTTTTATATTGTATTGTGTGTGTGGGAGTGGTGTGTGTATGTGTATCAGGTGTGTGGGATTCAAATCGTCCAATGTGGCTGAGTTTTGTTCGTTTGTGTGTATTCTGACCGCGGCGGTGTGTCCCGCCAATGGAATACCGCGTTTGAATGACCGCCGCGTGGATTCGTGGGTCGTAATGGGATGGGCGTATTTCTGTTGGCGTGACGGTGGAGGTTTGGTCACCTCCACCTTTCCGCCAACCGCTGGTCTGGCGGTCTGTTGTGGCGGTCGGATTTTCGGAGGTTTGCCTTCTGCGGGTCAGAATGACCGTGGCGGGTTTCTGCGACCGCGGCGGGATTATGGAGGATTTCTGACCGGCGGTAGGCGCCTTTTACCGCCGAGGTCAGAATGACCCCCATAGTGTTAAGAAACGGATTATGGAACATATGCGAGCCATAACTTCAGTTGATGAACACTATCCTGTAGCGAGGCATTTTAAAGAAAAACATAATTCCGATTGGACTCAGTTGTCGTACTTTGGCATTGAACATGTTCCTCCATTTCATAGAGGGGGCAATAGGGAACTAACACTAACGAAAAAAGAGTCAAAGTATATTTTAGATTTAGAGACAAAGATACCCAAAGGATTGAACATTGGGGAGGAATTGAATACCCATTTATATGACAATTGAGAACTAACCATAATTGGGTTCTGTATTTTCAACAGGACAATGTGTAGTTGACCAACCTTAATGAATTTTAATGATTCCTAATGATTATAAAGTATTTAAAAGAACTTAACATCTATTCTGGATACTAATATAGTGTGTTAACAAGGGATATATTTTTCACTTTTGTATTTTTATTTTTTATTTTTATATTCAATTTTGTATTTATCGGATTTGGGGATAAATGGTCATTTATTATATGTATTTATGTGTTTTTTCAGATTTAATGGGTCGGATTAAACTAATGCTGCTTTCTACCTGCTACCGCGCTCTCTCTCTACATTGCACGTTGTTGGGTGTTGTCTATGCTGACTATCAGATAAGAAAATGTTAAAGAATCTGTCCGAGATTGCTGATCTGTCTTATTAACATCAACTGTATAAACAGTGATATAGGGGTTTTACTATTGCAGTTAGTGTGGTTAAGGTTTTCAATTAATTTTTACACCGCTTGGTTGTAGTTCACCATTGGACCTATAAGTCATAATATTTAATTATGATATATGAGTCTGGTGGACTTTCAATCTATGATATATTTTTCCCTTCCATCCATGCATGTTATTTTACCCCATTGTATATCTATCTTTACGGTTCCATGATTGTAGAATTATGTATTTATATATTTATATATTTATATGTCTATATATTTATACATATGTATTTATTTATCTATATATGTGATAATTGTGTATAGTGGTACAGATCTGATTAGTTAATGTAACCCAGATATATTTTTCTATGAGGTTGCAATTTTTTACGAGGTGTTGTATTTAAGGTTCTTTGTTTCTTTTCTTACCTGGTATCTGCTGTTGTTTGTCTCATTTTTATGTCCATGACTGGTTAGTATTTAGCAATGGTGGATGGGTGACTAATAACACGTGACCAAGGCTGCTGTGTCAGCTGAAACGCGTTGTGTTTCGATTAAACTTGTCTTTCACTTTACCTGAATCCTGAGCGTGCTGACATACTTTTTTCTTTTTGCTGTTGGATTTATTATTACCGGCTTGCTCGTACCGGTCTCTGCACCACCCCTCTTGGGCCATATGAGTTCACTTCGAGCGCTTGAAGTTGAATATATATATATATATATATATATATATGTATACAGCAATATAGAGTATGATAAGATCTATGAGAATCGTATCTTCAAAAATGAAAAGAATATAAAAAAGAGATATACATATATAAAAAACACGCAAGTAGTTAGTTGTATGAACAATATTTTAATGATGTAAAATTTAGTGGTTATAAAAAATGAGGAAAACATGCTGAAAATGTAGAGAACAGTATTGAATATAAGTCTCATTCATTTGGAAGTAATTATTGTTAATTTAACACTTTTCATTGGGCATTCTTTCACTTTTGGTATTTCAATCTGTGTGACATTTCTATTTATTTTTATTTATTTATATATATGTTTTTGTATAATGCCAAACTACCATAACCAGAATGCAATGGGACTGTAATAATGACATCACACAATTTAAGGGTAGCATGGGAAAGAAACTCATTAACCGTGAACAAGACTCAAGTGGAGTTGAAACGTGTTGGTGGTTGCTATTTTATCAATAAATCTGCCTAAAGGAATTCTGGAGTGCAGTAAAAATACTTTATGGATATATAATAATTCTCAAGAGTGGTCTCCTTTGTTACCAGCACCGGCAGTTGAGTGAGCCTTTAAGAAAAATAACTCTGACCATTTGAATAAAAAAAAAAAAAAAAATATATATATATATATATATATATATATATATATATAAATATATATATTACAAAAGGAATTTTAAAGGAGGAAGGTTTCTTTTTCAGAATGAAGAATACTTTTTTTTTTTTAAACTCTTACTAGCTTTCCCCTGTAAGAACATTGCATGTACAATATCCAGCGGAAAACAACACTGCAAACTGCCATCCTGAACAACTTCTCTGCCCCAAAAAACACATGTTGTACATAGGATATCTGTCTTCCTTGTGCCACCCATCACCCTCCACACCTCCTGTGTCTGCAGTCCCAATCATCTGCTATCCCATCATGTTCTACCAAGGAGACCAGATTTTCTTGTGTTTCGTCGGGTTTCCTCATCCGAGGTACACTCTTTCTTCTGCCGCTGCAGAGAAGTCCATAGCTCAAGTTCAGTCGCCCATGGTCTGGAGCGCCACCAACCTTCAGTGTTGTGCTAACTCCCATTTTGTAATCATCAGTCCAAGTGCAACTCGTTTCCTCCTCGCCATTTCCCCTCTGTAGTGTCCTGGTGGACACACACTAGTGTTTGTTACACAGCTACTCCCAGCCACGCCTGAGGGCTGGCCTGGAACCCACACCCATCCAACACAGGCATCAGAGGTCAGGTGGCCTGCGTATAAAAGAGCCCGAGTGTGCACGCTCGTGGCCAATTCTAGTTACCATTACTCTGGTGTCCATGTCAGTCATTTACCTAACATGTGGGCCTAGGGCCCAGGATGTAACACTTCCCATCCTGCCATTATCCCCAGTAGAGCCATTCGGGTGGGGGGGAGTGGGATATCCTGGATAGGTAAGGCTATCACTTCGGCTAGTCATGCATGTATCCTTGTCCAGTATCTGGATATAGAATGAAGAATACTATTGTGAACTAATACCATTATGAAGTCCCGACTACGATAACTTTTCAACTAGAAATTAGGGGTGAGTGGCGATCTCTGCTCTGCTGAGTTTTGGGCACTCTGCGCTTTGCTTGGAGCGCAGACTTCACCCAAAACTCCAGTAGCCCCATCAGCGGAGCGGAGCTCACCGCATGCGCACTGCAGCCCAGTCTGCGCTTGTGATGTGTGGCTCTGAACTGGGCTTCTGTCAGTGCGCAGACGTTTGCGGAGGCAGTGAGCCAGGCCACACCCTGACAACGAGGACCCCCTGGGAGAACCCATGTAAGTCCTTGTTTTTGTTTGTTTGGTGTGCTGCCTGTGCACACTGGTGCACCAGAGGCCTGAAACGGTAGCGTTTGCTGCCTACAGCCCTGGCCTGAGTGCAGGCCAGGGCCGTAGGCAGTGAAAACTGCAGTTTCAGGCCACTTTTGCACCAGCCTGCCCCAAGGCAAGGATTACACACAGCCACTTTTAAAGGTCATCAGCCACCACTGAGATTCGGTACCCAATAAGATTGTCACATATATCCTCTCACTTTAAAGGCAGAGAAAGAAAAGTAAACACCATGAGCCCGCACAAGACAAAGCTTTGGCATTTGACCTCTATCTTTGAATGCACAGCAAATGTGACAAGATGAGAACAAAATCTAAAGGCTTGATTACAGAAAGTGAGCACTTGTGGAAGATTGCAATGGTGAACAAGCTATGCTCCACAGGAGGGACAAAGACAAGCTGGACAGCCTAAAATAAATAAAAACAGCAAATAGAAAGCAAGCAAATGTGACTTGCAAAATACACAGCACCAATGGTAAACCATGGGCACAATGCATTCCAAGGGAAGCTTTCAGAATATCCCCAAGATGTTTTTGCAAACCAAACAGCTGCGGTGTGTGGTAGGTTCAACCTAAAAAGCAGGAGAATCGGTCTAATGGCTAAGCTGTTGGTTTATAAATAGGGAACCTATGTTATAATATCAGCACCTGTACTTGACAGAAATTAACATCATTCTGGGCAAATCTCATAATCTCCATTGCTTAAAATCGTAACTATGTGTAAAATGTAATGTCATTGTGCAATTAAGAGGATTACATCCATAGACGATGTACAGGAGCTTGTATTGTGTCACAGCGCCATCTCCCCAATTAATGTACAGTGATCTATAGCTATACAACTAGGTTTGTGCTACATAAATACAGCACTAAACATAAAGAAATAACATCACAGCACACACTAAGAAACGTCATATCCACCATGCCACATGCCAGAGAGTTGGGGGTCACCACTGTCACACAACAGCACCAGCCCCTAAAAAAGAACACTGGTGTTCCAGGTCAATCCAAACACAAAAATTATGATCTGGAAAAGTTGTTTATTTCTAGTGTACAGCAAGCCACCTCCACTCCCAGCTGAAACCCCTTCTCAGCCTCAACAACTGCATGAAGTTAAACCTCAGACCACCCCAGAGAATTCTAAACTCTACTAAGACGTTCTAGAGAATGCAGAGCTACCAGGGCCACTCAGCACACACCAAACACACAAAATCCAAAATAAATCATTAGACCAAACACAGTACTTATCTGTGATTTGGTATTGCTGTATTCACAGCAGCACCCTTCCATCAAATCACCAAAAGCATGTATTACATTGAGACCTTACACATCCCAGTACATGGCTAGTATAGCTTCTCAATAGCACAGTGTTCTGCATCAACATGGCATTCTAGAGGGATGGAAACCTTAGGATATTTTATATCTGCATACTGATGCTTCCCAAATACCAGAAACAATTCAAAATATATCCACTGGAATTATTATGTGCTAATGGAGGAGCAAATTATGCATCCAGATTTCCTAAACTGTGTGGCAAAAAAGGCAAGTTCTGCAGCTCTGTCTAGCACATTACTTTTCGGGACTAGGGGTTGATATAACTGGCATAATTCTCTCTAGCGTGATTACTAGTAATTGCTACAAAATTGCTAATTATTATGTATTATTAGGTAAGGAGTGTATCCACCAGTTAGCATTATTTTTTTGCATCCAAAATGGCCCCAAGGATGCATTTTGCACTAAGAAAATAGCACTGAATGCTAGAGGACATGGGTAGAGGTAGCCAGAAGCCACTCACATTCTCTTATTAATTGTTCCTGTGCTCCTACTGTAGAATTTGTGACCAAAATTACTCTTAATTACCCAAGCTGGTGTAATAACGCAATGTTGGTAATTTCACATAACAAGGGTGATGCCTAATTACTGAAATTACTCTGATTACTCCAGCATAATTAAAATTTCGCCCAGGTCTAGTCAGGACTATTTTTGTTGTCTTAACTGATCTTGGCATAACACAATCAAACAAACCTCTAATTCTCTTAACAAGAATGATTAAAACATTTTTGAACAGTATACTCAAGGATGATAACTACTCATGAGTTTTGTAATGTGGATGTGTCACTCTGTGATGACTTCAAGGTACTTGACAGCATTGACATGAACTAGAGAGTAGATAGAAGCTGACTGGACCCGATGGGCCTTGATCCAGTATTCATCTGCTACTCTGAAGAGCAGTGCTTAATTTGTAAATAAAAAGGTGCCGGTGCCCAAAGCCCTCCTCATAAACCTGCTGCTGCTGCAATCCAATGTGTGAACATGGAATACTAAGGCGGCGTACTCCTGAAGCCATCGTGGGCCTCTTCAATCCATATAAAGCCACTCCCTGCCCCTTCAGCTCACTCTTGCAGCTTTCTACTTTCTCCCATTGTGACGCTTATTCGTTTTTCTCTTCCTCGGTCTTTGCCATATGTGTTTTTTGCTCACAGCAAATGCTTGAGGCAGAAGAATAAGCCCCGGCCCTCAAAAATAAGTACCGGTGCTCAGCACCGGAAACAACAAGCACAAATTAAGCACTGCTGAAGAGCATCCTCTGTAAAAGTCACCTTGAACAGTTCGGGACTGTTGTGAAGCTGAGGGCATTGGGTTAACCCTGAGAGAGGAGATTACATTGTTCCAGAGTTGGAGTCTTGAACTTCCAGAGACTCCTATAAAATTGGATTGGAGGGATGTAGTAGAAATGTAAGGAGAGGACCCTTTTTGTATAGTCCAGGGCTTATGTCGTATGATGTTGCATAGGAAAAGTCATTTAATTTAATAGATTCCTGAGCCCACTGGAAGCAGAGTGATCTCAGTGTCAGACTGAGATGCTCTTAAGGAGTGGCCATTTGTCTCTAAAGCCACAGACTGCGTCCATTTTCACTACCTTGCTGACCAGAAGGGATGAAACCGGAAACCGCTCCAGGTCAAATCCTGTAACAGTGTTCAGCTCAGGGGGATTTCCTGTCTCATACACCAGGCTCTGGCAGAAGAATGTGAGCAGACAAGCTGGAGGCTTTGTGAAGAATTAAGGAACCTTACAGTATGTTATTTTCACAAGTCTGGCAGGCGGAAAATCCTGACACTTCTGTGACCTTGCCTGCTTTGAGGTGAGGAAATTACAGTTACAAATTGCAAAGGCCAGTTTTTGCTTCTATCATGATGTTGGGTGTTAGAAATCTTCATAAAAGGGTTTAGGAGGAAGTAGATTACCAAAAGGAATGTACATTTTTGCACCACATTACATTCAATGGCTATGTTCCTATTTTTAGGTCTGGCATCAGCCAGAAACTTTAATTTTACAAAAATTGTATGTATAATATGCTTATTTAAAGAGACTTTCAGCCAGCTCTCTTCATCCATTGGTGTGTTGTTGTGTCATTCACATTTTACTTTTGCCGCTACAGCATCCAGCATGGGGCAGTGGGTCGGCCTACTTCAACCACTGGTTAACTTCACTTTGAGTGACAGCATTTTACTCTTTCACAAGGTGCACCTCGGCACACAAGGTAGTTCCCTTCAGTACCAGCATTTTGTATTGTTCTTAATTACCAATTTAGTGTTGCCTGTGTGTTTATGGCCTGATGTGATGGCAGGGCCCTTTCTACCAGGTCTTCACAGCACAGGACACATTCCAGCTTTATCAGTTTCTGCCTCCTGCTAATGATGTTACAAATCCCCTTTTGGGGCTGCCTTAGTTTTTCCGATTAATGTTTTATCAGAGTGTACCAGATTGGGCCCTCTGGAATCCATTCTTTACAGTCTCTTTTTAGAATGCACATAATAAAATGTATTTAAAACTGCATAACTTTACTCCTGTGTGTATTTTAATTGAGGGCTACATCTATACTAGTTTTAAAAAATGTCTCTATGTCCTGCTTGCATATCTTTCGAGTTTGCGCTCAGTGCTTTTCTAAGAAGTGCTTGTATAGATATTTAAATATTTGATTACTAATTTAATCTCTTCTGTTCTATCTATCTATCCATCTATCTATCTATCTATCTATCTATCTATCTATCTATCTATCTATCTATCTATCTATCTATCTATCTATGCAAGCCTATCATTCTATCATCTTTCTGTGTACACTATCATTATCATCTATCATCAGTCTATCATCTTTCTATCACCTATTCAGCACTCTCTCTCTCTGTCTTTGTGAGCCTCTGTCTGTTTTGCACACCTCTTTATTTGTCTATATTTTGTACTCTCTCTATCTATTTGTAATAAAGATTTACAAAAACATTACTAAAAAGTATTAGCAAAGTCAAGAGGCTGGAAGTCAACATCAGATCAACTGTCTTTTTTAGGTGTGTAAGTTTGACCTTTTGATTTTAATATAAATATGCGCATAACATAATGACTTATCGTGGATTTCAGCCAGACTTCATCCTTTAGTATGTTGTTTTCTTCTACTCAAAGCCCAGTTCAGGGATCGTCTGACTTCACTGTGAGTTACAACATGTTTCTCTTCCACAAGGAGCACATACACACATAACTTTGCTCCCTCTAGTGACAGGGAATGTGTGCCTTTCTGGACCAAATAAAATATGTTTTCCTTTACTCAATGTTTTTTCAGATTTATGAGGGCATGACAGCTTTCCCAGCAATAACGTTGGGCAAAAGCCATGACAAAACAAAACAAGAACTACCAAAGTGAAAAGGCTGGTGGCCAACGTCAGACTTCTTGGCTTTGGCAATCCTTGTTTAATTTTATTTACTGCAACATTCACAGTATGAGGTGTTTTGAGTGGTCATGGGTTCCTTTGATACCCCTGACCTTTGACCAAAACACAAAGTTCTCCATCGTTATCTCTTCCACAAACACCTCTCATCGATGCCGGCTACAAAACACTTCAAAAGTTTTCAGGCTTTCAAATCCTGTGGTAATGTCCTTCTCGATTACAAAAGAGGTTACTGGCATTTTTTGACGATAGTATGAGTCAACTAACTTTTAACATGGTGGAGAAAACACAGGAGAAAAGGAAGGGTATAGTCCCCTCTTAAGTGTCCTACTGTAGTGCCATCATACAAGGCAATGAAATTCAACACATCTCTTGTACTAGTATATTTTGTAGTAGAAAACATGCAGCCTTTCATCCCTCATTGTTAATAATTAAACCATATCAAAATAATCCATAGTCATCCAGTATGGATCGTCAGATTGTCAAATCCATAATGAGACTGTTTCAAATCACCTCGGTCATCATGAACCTATGGGACTGTCCTATACTTTAAATGTCATATACTACTACATGTCTTGTTTCCCACTGCCCACAGTGGCACGTTATGCCCCATTTCAAAAGGCAAAACTTGTAATAGAAGTTAATTATCGCGCCTTTTAAGTTCAGATCCACGTAGTATTGAATTTTGAGTGGCTTGATTATTATGACATCTCTCACAGGCCATCGTAGCGAGCATCTAAGGCCCTCATTACAACCCTGGCGGTAAATGCCGCTTACCGCCGCGCAGAAGACCGCCAACATACCGCTGCGCCCGCGATATTCCGCTACAGCTATTACGACCCACAGCTCGGAATCCGCCATAATACAGACACCCACACAAGTTCACCACACCAAAGGTCAGTGATAAACTGGCGATAACAAAACCAACACTTTCACGCCAACAGGAATACGCCCATACTATCACGACCCACGAATCCATGCGGCGGTCTTTCAACCGCGGTATTCCATTGGCGGTGCACACCGCCGCGCTCAAAATACACACACATTTACAAAACAAAACCACATTGGACAATTCGAAATACACACACCTGATACACATACACACACCACACCCACACACCCAATGCAATATAAAACACACACCCACATCACCCACAAACCCTTACTATTAGAATTCTGATACCACATCAGAGAGAGACACCACCATAAACAACACCAGCATCCACTTACACACAACACCATCACTTACACAACATCCCCACACCTCAAACAACACACAACAACACATCCCCTCAAACATCTGGCTCCAACTGGGCACACAGTTCATGGATTGTTGCACGATCAAGTCTGTAGGTGACTATTACGTGTCTCTTCCATTGTCGACAGGTACACCGGAGGATGCCGCCATCTCATCACCTGCCCCAGCAGACGTGCCCTATGGACGAGAACAGCGAACAGAGAGTCAGCCAACACTGAGGTATCACAACATGTCATTTGCACACATTTATTAACCCGCAATGTGCCTGTTGCTGTTTGTATTCAAGGCCTACATTGGTGTGACACAGTTAATATTAATGCCATGTGGCCCCCTGAACTGGCGGCTGCCTGACCTGTAAGGTGGGACAAGGGGCTATGAGTTAACTGCGGTGGCGTTGTACACCGCTGCGGTAGGCGGTCGAAGTCCGCGGCGCAATCCTGCATTGGTTAACATTGGACCCTATGGGTCCGAGGAGCCAATGACGATGTACGTCGGCGGCGATGGTACGCACTGCCGTGGACGTGACCGCCATTTTCTGTCTGTTCACTCACTTCATACCTGACCTTCAACAGGAGAGGACCTACACTGCAAGTGCTGCTGTGACCTCAGTCTGGAAGCGACAATGGCTCATGTGTCTGGGGAAAGGGCCCCTGCCTTCACTTTGGAGGAGTTGGAGAAACTAGTGGATGGGGTCCTCCCTCAGTACACACAACTGTACGGTCCTCCAGACAAACAGGTGAGTACACTGTGAGCATGCTGCATGGGCAATGGCTGTTTGGAGTGGTGTGGATGGAAGATAAATGGGGGGGGGGACTGAGGCCTGCATGTGCGGACGGTGAGTGTATGTGCGTCAGGGCAAGGGTGGGAACGTGGGCCAATGAGTATGATGGTCCAGACGGATGAAGATTTTCTTTTTCCCCTGTACTATTCCTCTAGGTCAGCGCCCACCAGAAGAAGGCTATTTGGCGTGCCATCGCCAAGGATGTCCGGACCCTGGGGGTCCACCACAGACAGAGCTCCCACTGCCGGAAAAGATGGGAGGACCTTCGCCGCTGGAGCAAGAAGACGGTGGAGGCCCAGCTGGAAATGGTCTCCCAACGTGGAAGGGGTGCCCTTCGCACCATGACCCCCTGATGTTCCAGATCCTGGCGGTGGCGTATCCTGAGTTGGATGATTGCTTGAGGGCATCACAGCAGCCACAAAGGGGTGAGTACACTCTCATTCAGCTGACTCTGCGCTCATTACAAGGTGTCTGGGTGGGGGAGGTGGCAGTGGGTTCCCCTAGGCCAGGGCGATCTTGGTCGGCAAGGTCTCTTGTGAGGCAGGCTCAGTGGCACCCCAACCCCACTAGTGGTTAGTGCCTTCTACACCTAGTCAGGCTCCTGTGACTTCCATGTATGCAGCAATCAGGCTTGGGCCTTGTACCCCATGGGCATGTGATTAATCTAGGAACTATAAGTGCATGGCGTAGTGCAGAGGGCTGCTGTGTCTGTAGTGTCCGCCAATGGTAGTGGTGTTGCATGCACCTAACATGTCTTTCTCCTGTCTTTCCCCCCCTTTTTGTGGTCTCCCTGTTCTTGTGTGCAATAGAATCATCAGGCGGAGGAGCATTGGCACCACAGCAGCAGGGAGCTGCATCCCACTTGGCCCTGGAGGGCGAAACAACAAAGTCTGAAGACACCAGTGGGACGGAGGGCGAGGGGAGCTCCACGGCAGGGACAGGAGCAGACAGCAGTGACAGCGACTCCTCATCTGATGGGAGCTCCCTGGCGGTGGCGGGCCCCTCTGTGCCCCCCACATCAACAAGTACAGCCGCCACCCCCCCTACCAGCACCGCCCTCCCAGTAGCCCCTCAGCGTGTGTCCCGTGTCCGCTCACCCAGGAGGGTGGGCATCTCCTTCGCCCCAGGCACCTCAGGCCCTGCCCCAGTCAGCCCTGCTGCCCTCAGTGAGGAGGCTATTGACCTCCTGAGATCCCTCACTGTTGGGCAGTCTACCATTCTGAATGCCATCCAGGGTGTTGAGAGGCATTTGCAACAAACAAATGCTTACCTGGAGGGCATTCATTCTGGCCAGGCAGCCCAACAGAGAGCATGTCAGGCTCTGGCCTCAGCACTGACGGCAGCCATTGTCCCTGTGTCCAACCTCCCCCCTCCAACTTCCTCCACTCAGACCCAATTCACTGTACCTCAGCCTATCCCAAGCACACCATCAGACCAGCATGCACACACCTCAACACACAAGGGTGGCTCAGGCAAACATAAACACCACACATCCCACAGGCACTCACACAAGGGTCATACCCATGCACACATACCAACATCCACTGCCTCCACTGTGTCCCCCTCCTCCACATCTCCCTTCTCCCTCCCAGTCTCATCTCCATTCACACCTGCATGCACTACATCCTCAGCCACTACCTCCATCACCAGCATGCCCATCATCACACACCGCTTATGTGCACTCACCACCCCCACTACCATTCACACATCCCCTGTGTCCTCTCCCAGTGTGCCTGTGAGCCCTTCTCCCAAAGTTCACAAATGCAGGCACACACCCACCCAACAGCCATCCACCTCACAACAGCCTCCAGCCCATGCACTTTCACCCAAATTCAGCAGACGTACACCTCCTACAACCACTACCTCTACCTCCACTCCCAAACCCCCTCCATCTACCCGTCCAGTGTGTCTAAAAATCTTTTCCTGGCTAATATTGACCTCTTCCCTACACCTCCCCCCTGTCCTTCCCCTAGGGCCAGGCTTTCCAGGTCCCAGCCCAGCACCTCAGCCACCACATCCCCAGGCACAGTGGTGCCAGCAACTACGGGGTCATGGAGTGCGCCAACCATCAGGGCTGCCAGTGTGCCACGGAGAAAGGGCAAGGGCATTCCTGAACCTGCCAAGGTGAAAAAGGTGCCCACATCCCAGAGAGAGAAGCCGAACAACACCTGCCACCAAGGGGTCATGGAAAATGAAAGGGGATAGTGGCAAGACAGCTGCGCCACCATCAAAGGTGTGGAAGGGCCGAAAACTGAAGGGCAGGTCAGGAGAGGGCATGGTGGCACCGACTGAGGGACCAGTATCACACCTTCTGTCCACGTCAACGCCAACCTGTACGGCGGAGAACACCGCCACCTGCACCGCCACCTGCACCGTCGCAGACCCTGCCGCCAGCACCGCCGCCACAGACCCCGCCGCTAGCACCGCCGCCACAGACCCCGCCGCCAGCACTGCCGCCACAGACCCCGTCGCCAGCACCGCCGCCACAGACCCCGCAGCCAGCACCGCCGCCACAGATCCCGCAGCCAGCACCGCCGCCAGCACCGCCGCCACAGACCGTGCAGCCAGCACCGCTGCCACAGACCCCGCAGCCAGTACCGCTGCCACAGACCCCGCAGCCTGCACCGCTGCCACAGACCCCGCAGCCAGCACCGCCGCGACTGCCTCCGCCGCAAGCACCGCTGCGACTGCCACCACCACAAGCACCGCCGCAAGCACTGCCGGCGGGCCCGCGACATCCTCAGCCAGTGGTACTACCGCAAACATGGCTACCATCCCCAGTGGTCAGTCGTCCGAGGATGGTGGTGAGTTCCAGGACCCTGGGCAGCTTCCATGAAGCATCACTGTCATCACAGTTGTCACCTGCATATGGAATGTGAAGCCGCAGCAGTGTGGAGTATGTCGCTGCCTCCATGGCGTATCATGCTACCTGTACCTCGGAAATCTCATGGCACACACACCCAGGTGAGGAAATTGTACCGACCACACTGCACGTGGAGCATTCAGGGCACCAGGCCCCCTCCAGAACCAGTGGAGAAAGGCATACACTACCTCAGTCCTTGGCAGGATGAAGCACTCTGGGCACAAAGCCCCCTCCAGAAACAGTGGAGTGTCTCATCCACTACCTCAATCCTTGGCAGGATGAAGCACTCTGGGCACAAAGCCCCCTCCAGAACCAGTGGAGTATCTCATCCACTACCTCAGTCCTTGGCAGGATGAAGCACTCTGGGCACAAAGCCCCCTCCAGAACCAGTGGAGACTGTTATCCACTTTAGAGACTGTGGCTTTGCACTCCCCAGAATAAAGCAGTAAACAAACCACCCAATGAAAAGACTTGAGAGACTGTGGCATTGCACTCCCCAGGATAAAGCAGTGGGCAAACCACCAACTGAAAAGACTTGAGAGACTGTGCCTTTGCCCACTCCAGGATAAAGCAGTGGGCAAACCACCCACTGAAAATACTTGAGAGACTGTTGCATTGCACTCCCCAAGATAAAGCAGTTGGGCAAACCACCCACTGAAAAGACTTGAGAGACTGTGGCATTGCACTCCCCAGGATACATCAATGGGCATGGAGCCCCCTCGTGGAGCAGTGGCATTGTGTGTTCATCAGGCTGAGGTGCCCCCCTCCCTCTCCCTCTGAGGTGCCTGTATATTTTCTATGTAATGCCCCTCCAGTGTTCTCTCAATTTGGAGTCAAGTATCATGTGTGGGCCTCGCCCATGCATTTTGGGCCCAGTGGTCCACAGACAATGATTGGTGCACTATCCGGACTTGTGTAGTTGATGTACATAATTGTATATACTGGATTTTGACTTTTGACTAATGGATTTTTATTGATTACAATAGTTACAATCATTTCCTTTTGTCCTTGCGTTATTCAAGTGGGGGTGAGGGGTGTAGATGTAATGTTGCACCATGTATTTGTGTGTATGGTGTGGGGGTGTGGGGGTGTTGCGTGTGTGTGTGTCACTCTCTTTTCCCTTCCCCCTCCCCTGTGTTGTAGGTGCAGTACTCACTGTGGTCGTCGCCGCTGTCGTTGGAGCTCCTGATAGAGGAGCAAGAAGACCATCGCCTGCAGGATCTGCAATTCGGGCTCCATGGCGTCCTGGTTCCTCGTGGGGTGTGGAGAGGTGAGTGTTTTCCCTTCTGTGTACTGTTTCCGCCGTGTTTTTATTAGTGTTAATTCCGCCGCGGAAAAGGTGGCGGATAGCCATGTTGTGATAGGGTGGGCTGTACATTGTCTCCCGCCAGTCTATTGGCGGTGTCCGCCGTGCTGTTTGTTTGTACCACCGTGGCGGTCGGAGTGTTAAAGTGGCTGTCTATGTTGGCAGTTTCCGCCATGGTCGTAATTACATTTTTTTTCCACCGGCCTGTTGGCGGTATTACCGCCGCTTTAACACCGACCACCAGGGTTGTAATGAGGGCCTAAGTTTGCTGTACAGTGAGATATATCATAATACTAGTTATATCGCGTACTAGAGCATGTTCACCTGTTCATGCTCCTTCTTTGACTTGAGCACCTCTACATTAACCACCAAATTCAAGCCATTCCCCCCACAGGAAAGTCATCCCACTAGACAGTGAACACATCACTCTCTGTACCTTCAAGAAGGACCTACCCACCTTCCATGTGAAAGAACGCTCTTGCAGCAAACTTTGTCTATTCAGGGACACAGTTTGCGTCATGCTCTCATCAGACATGTACACAACAGAATCGTTCTATAAGACTCATCTCTGTTGTCCTGTGAAGTCTCATCTTCTACCCGCCGCCATCTATGTTCTCAGTGAATGACCACTACTGTCAAGTGCTTATTATCAATTTTCACAATTTAATGATTCCAAACATACATGCATATTATTTCCCCTTTCCAAATAACATTGCTTTCTCTGTATGACGCTTATGATCTAGAGTTGGTAGACACAGATTTTGCCACCATAAAAGGAGACATGAGAATGCGGAAATATTTGATAAATATTTATCCATTTCTTCAAACTCCCTTTTGCATAGGACACATCAATACCAATCGACGTAATGGATGCAGATATTTATTTTAGGTAGCCAGATAACCTGCTCTTGGTTGGTGTCTGCAAGTGAGATTCTGTCTTCTAGGGAAGGCCAAACCACAATGAACATTCAAAGAAAACTTGTGGTCCTCCTAAATTTGAGTGAGTTGTTTTCAAGTCTTAGCTGTTAGCAGAACTTAGGGCCTGATTTCGATCCCTGCGGATGGAATACTCCATCACAAATGTGACAGATATTCCGTCCACCATATTACGATCACCATAGGATATAATGAGATCGTAATACAGCCGAAAGGATATCCATCATGTTTGTGACAGAGTATTGCTCTCGGCCAAGAACTAAACCAGGCCCAGATTCACAAAGATGGAAGAACAGTGTTGTTGAAACAACGTTGGTCACCCTTAACAAAGAGAGTCAAAGACAGCTGGATTGTAGGGGGTATGAGTAAATGAAAATGTATGTTTTCATTCATAGTGATGATACCAAAGAGTTTGAATGAGAAGGCGTCTTGTGAAAGGGGGTACCTTCCTCCATGTATGATGATGATGCCTAGTAATCAAGTTCTAAATATAAATCTGGAGGTGGGACACCTCTTTAGAGGGAAATTTATTTTATGCTTCAGTGGCGGGTCGGCTGTATTGGTGCAGGCCAGAGACCGATTAGAGGCCCAAAGCTGCAGGGTCAGACTAGCCTATAGGGTAGTCTGGCAGAGCCCGTAGGGCTCGCCTGACATGTCAGTGTGTGAGCCAGTTTTTTTGGCTGTATATGGGGCTGATTTATGGTCTGGTGGGCTAGTTCTGTTAATTTCTATGATATTACCACAAACATTTCCTGCGAACAAACATAAATGGATGTAGTTGCCGAAACCTTGCAATACACCTACACAGAATGTGTTTGCAAGTTTAGAACTGCCTATATCTGCAAATGTGGGCCACTTTTTTAGCTATCTGATTTGCTAACCAGTGCCTTTGTTGTTTTGGTGCTTCGGCCAATTTCCTGGCCGTGAAAACTTGTAAATATCTATGTCTATATATATTGATATTTGTAAAACCCAGGTCTAGCAGGGTTGCATGAATGAGGGTGATGGAAGAGGAAATTGGATCATCTACATCTTTTAATTGCGCAATTACATTACCCTTCCCATATTCACAATTTCATTACATTTCACACATATTTAAAGTTTTAGCACAGGGAGATTACATGATTTCTCCATAATCTCAAAATTTACAGCTGAGTGCTTGTGTCTATATTAGAACCCAGTTCCTAAGGCTCCAAAATTATCAATTTAGCCACAATGATACTTCCTCTCCCAGGGTGTTCCCGTCCAAGTTCCTCAAAATAGTAGGTTGAGTAATTTGCAGAGAAAGCCCCCCAGAATCATTGCACAGTTTGCGCTTGACTCTGAATTGGTGTTTGCACCAGATCCCGGATTTCAAGCAGAGGTCAGACTAAGCACAACTATAGTGCTGCTTCCTGCCCAGTGGAAGGGGCAACGCCTCACAACCGCAGCCAGTTATGCCATAGCACATGCATAGTAGGCATTATGGTGGAGGGTCCATCTGCCCTCCAGTGCACACCCCTATTTTAAGGGAAATACCATTTCCATAATGTGGCATCCCATATCAACTCAAATTTGCTACTGGTGCCAACACTACCATCGGATGGCCACCACTGGCACGTGATGGTGATTACTGACTTCTGACAGCTCTGGGCATTTGGGCAAGTGGGGCCATAATGACAGTACTTGATGGAAATTACTAGATTATATTTGGGGATCAAACTAGTTTATTACTACAAATGAAAAGCTGATTAGAGCATTTCAAATTGATGTTATAGAAAAAAATAGCTCATTTTCTAAAAACTAAAGGCTAGTATTTGATGGTATACTACATGTAGTTTTCAGAAATTAGTAATCTGATGGTGGCAGAAATTTATTTTATTTGCCAAAATGAGTGTTTCGTTTTCAGAAATTGACAATATATGTGCTGTTCTAAAATATTTTTAAAGGGGATATTTGAAGATTGCTTCATCCTGTGTTAGGGATATTTACTCCTGACATTGTTTCTTTGCTGCACAGAGCATTTGCTCCTGTGGCTACTAAATTCATGTCTCATGTGAAGATGTTTCACCATCTGTACTGTTAGCTTCATTATTGGCTGTCCCGGCTTGACTTTACATTTTATAACCTAAGAGATATGTCAGTAGAGTTGTACTGATATTATATAGCTCATAGTCTCACTCAGGGAAGTGCGATGGGGAAATGAAAACAAGTATGGCACAGAAGTGAGTAAAATACATTGTACAGTCTTAAGTGATTGGAGGCCCTGTCCAAATGCATACACATCCTATTTAACCTGCTTATAAACCACTTTTCACCCAATTTGTTTATGAAATTGCTATCCAAATTTCACTTCTTGTGCTACTGCTTGAAAAAGCCTTGAGAACCTTCCCAAGCATGCCTTAGATTGGTTCGGTTTGCTCAGCACATCATGTAACATTTTTACACTTCATTTAATCCTCTCCTGTGCAAGGCTTTAGCAAAAGTCTTTGGAAAATTGTGCTGTCAAATTCTCCATTTCACTACATTTGCAACCAAGTTATTGGTAAGAGAATTCCCTGTATTCCTTTAGTCTTAAACTTAAGTCCACCAGTCACCACACTGTTCTGCTTAACTGCAGAGAGAAATATCTTGATCTCAGTAAAGGAAACAAGAAAAGGCTGTGATGAAGGAAGATGATTTCACAGCACATGCCTAAGGAAGGAATCTGATATCCTTACTAGAACTAATCATTTTACTTCTGTTTTTTAACAGGAACCACCATCATTTATAGTCGACTTTCACTTCCTTTCTGCTCTAGTTTCTGTTGTCAAAAAATGCTGTGATGCGAAAGAACAAAATAGACTAGAAGGCATGGGGTGAGATAGAGAGTAAGACACCTGAACCAGCCTCTCCTTACAATAGAAGCTACTTGGTATGAGGCTGACACAGGCATCAAATGAAGCACCTTCATGTGGTTAGAATATGTGGCCAGTTGAATCACCATATTTGGTTTATTTACAAATTCAGGAAATCATTTAAAATCGTTGATCAGACTTTGCAAAACTGTAAACTAGCATCTATAAACTGAGTCATGTATGAACCTTGTGATTTATTACTTGACTATTATAAGGAAGTGAAAACACTCTTGGGATGCTCTATAAAAAGCATTGCATAGCTATGGGCTGCACTACAGCCCATACCTGTACCCTGAAGCTGCAATTTGTAGAATTTACCAATAGCATAATTTATTAGGTGGCAGACAAATCGGAGGAATTACTATACAGAGCATTGTAGGCTAATATGACTAATATAAACCACAGTGAGTGCCTTTGATGCAATGCAAAGATATAATGAGTCAAAATATGTCAGGATACACAGTTGGTTTTAAAACAAATGAGGATTGATGCCTAAATCTTGACTGTGGTTTAACTTGGGGCATACTGCTGTGAACACCCACTGAAAGGTTCCACTGTGCACATTTACAGCCCAATTATGAGTTGCATTGTACTGGTGGGGTACAAACTGCGTACCTGTAAACAGTGAAATTGTGCGTTATAGCCTTACCAGAATAATAAAATTATGAGTTAATCCCCGAGGAATGGGGAATGGACCTGCTTCTTGGGGCCAGCTTAGGCACAGAATTTCCAATTACTTATGGATTTACACTCTCATTTAGGAGCATCCCTTTTCTCCTTTAATGGAAGCTGGAGGGCTGGTGCAGAGAGATGGTGGAGAAAATGTCAAGGGACAGGGGAGTCTAGAAGCAGGCAAGAAAGAGCCATCAGTGCTCGAAACATACCTAAGGAGAACATGGACACAGACCAGGCTGTGATTTAGTAGCGCACACTCCCTGTGATTTTACTGCAGACATTTTTCAGGTGGTAAAATTGGAGCCATGGCTAGTGCATCCAGATAATCTAGGTGCACAAGCAACAGGTCATTTGGAATCAGGTCACCTCGGAGTACCAGTCCAATTCATAATAGGACACTTTATGTCCATGGTAGTTAAAATGCCACCCCTATTCTAGGCCAGGGTCCAAGTTTTACATAAGAATCTACTGGTGTTTCATCATTGTTTCAGGGTTAAATAGAACATGCCATGTCAGTTATTGGACATTGTGGTGGAAATATAGGATTTTGAGTTCTTTCAATGCATGCACTAAACAGGTGTGTCTGGGTTCGATTGACTGAGGACGTGCACACACGTTTCTCTAATTCACCCGCAGTTGGCATTCACAGTGATCATATGTCTTGTTCTTGTGTTTGCCTTCCTATTGGGAACCTGTAGAACCCTAAAGTTATCAGGCTTGTTATCCAACCCCCATTTGTGTGTTTGGTAGTTGGGAGTCTTGCAACTATGATGCTAGCTGAATGGGTTAGTGCCTGTGCTGCATCTACCTCACAGAATTGCCTTGGTTCAAGCACTGGCAAATTCCAGGCTTAGAAAGTGAAATGCTGTGAGCCCCACCCTTCCTAAAAAAGTAGGTCTTGTCTTCTATAGAGCACAGAATCTTTCTGAGGCACTTTAGCCACATGACACAAGCCAGAAAGACCCCTTATTGGATTCCCTTTGAGGAAAGAACCGAGGCTTCTTCACAGGGCACTTCATGGTGACGCTCTAAAATATCTCGCCAGTGACTTTGGGAATATCTCCCATACCCCCCCATTAAGCCTAAGTCAGGTCTTGATACCCGCCACCATCTCTATGTGTTTGTTCACAAGCTTTACAAGTATATTGGTATTTACACAGCACTTTGAATACCACTTGCAAGGCCTAAGGTGCTTTCTGGATGGTCTAAATGTATTATTTCTTTAGCATTTTGGACCCTAGCGAGGTAGTGAAATGCTCTAAATCGTAGCAGGATCCGGGGCACCTTTTTGAGTTCATCGTTGAAAGGGTATATTTGTAGTTTGACCTCTGTGGGAAAAGTTGGGTGAGGTGCATGAGTTTTAACAACATTGTGAAGTACTGCACACCTTATGTTGCTGCTCACTAGCATGTGGTGTAACAGAGAGTGTGAGAAGGACACTGCAGTGCATATAGGTATTTATAATTTTTTAGGGTGGATAGCAGCAAATATAGGTGTTGATGTTCTCAAGTTAAGCTCACTAGGGTATGAAACACAGGCTTAGATGTTTATTAGTAAGACCCACTTGGGTATTTGCCGCTTAGCAGCATCAAAATACCCAACCACCTGGGGGCACCGTTAAACGAACAGGGCGGTGGTCAGTGGCGTCCACACAGGATAGACAGAGGGTCCATCCATTAGAAGCTCAGTAAATCCTCTAGCAGATCCTTGTATGGAGTTCACCCAAGAGATATAGAAGGACTACCCATAGGAGATACTGCTATTTCATCAATTGAGTATGATGGGGTGCCCATCCAGGAGCAACAGAGGACCAAAACATTAGCGGCCCTGAAAATTCTCCAACTGAGCTTTATGTAGAGTTCAGTCTGGAGCAAGAGAGGACCAACCCACTTAGAGCACACTGGAAGGGAGAGGAGCAAGGGATGAAGATGGAGGTTTAGGCCCGATGCCACAGGACCTTTCCGGGGCCAAACACAGAACGTGCCACAGAAAGGTGACAGTTAAATAGTGCTCAATCCAACCAGACAGGAGTCCACTTGGGGCAGATTGGTGGGCGAGACGCAACATGAAAAGGGACAGTTTTAGCTACTGGCCCTGCAAGCATGGAAGATGGAAAAATTGTCCTACAGCAAGTGTAGGTGAGAAACCTACAAAATGGCAAAGCAAGAAGAGAAACACAAAGACACAGATTCTAAGAACCATTTTCACTAGTGGTGAATGTATAGAACACAAAAAGAGGAACTGCAACACAGAAGGCCTGATTGAGATCTTGGCAGACAAATGACTTCGTCACTATAAATCTCATTATGGCCTATAGGATTTATTTTTCGGAGGACGGGCTTTCCGTCACCATTGTAACCGAGTAACTCGTCCTCCAAGATTTCAATCAGGTCCAGAGTTGTTAATCTCCCAACAGCAGCACAGCAGCAAAAGCATGAACTCTTCGGGCTTTACCATGCAATGCTGACCAGGGGATGGATAAATACTGGCATGAAGTTTGGGAGTTAAGTCTTGCCACCTATGGGCTAGATGGGGAATAGATGCCTCGCAGCCTCACGAGAGAAGGCGAAAATGTTGGGTGTGGCACAGTAGATCATGGACTAGCTTGGGTGACAGCTTTAGATGGCGGGGGTGGCATGACATGGCAGGGAATGGGAAAACAATGCCAAATATGTCTGTTATTCATTCTACCTAAAAACTCTCAGTTCATTTATACAAATTCTTGAACTGATGGTTCAGAATCGTTAAATCAATACATCAAAAGAGACTTCAGTACTGATTGACAGTTTAGTGAGCGAGTCCCCTGCCCTTCACACTGACGGTCTGCTAGTTCAATTAAAGGTCAGGTGGACCATCTCCTCTGGTGGAAACTTTCCACTGAAAGCCAGACAGGCCTGGTGCTATTGGCGTAAGTATATCAGACCATCCACCCTACAGACCGGAGGGTCTGAACCATCCGATGCACTTTGTTTCCTCTTCACTTCCACCAGGAAAAGGCTGGCGGGCTTGAACAGAAAAAAAAGAAAACTTGTACCGAAACTCTGGGGAAAAAAACTCCCTGGGTGTCTGGGTCATTTTGTTTTTTTCTGTACAGAAGGAAACCGCTGCTTTTGTAAAAGAAAAAAAAATGCCCAGTAGTCACGTTTCTTTTGTGGAGAGTTTTGGGACATAACTCTGTTTAAGCGTGGCTGCCTAGTGCCTATTGTGTAAATGTCAGACATCTAAATCCTAGTTATCCGAAAAATAAGGTTTCTCGATGTCACCCTTCTTGGAGTTGAAAAAGTATAGATAAGCCGAGAGCAAAGATAAGTACATTTTTTCCGCTCCAGGGATCTATGTTGTGGAACTGCTCGTCTCATGATGTAAGATACATGTATTGTATCTCTCCCTTCAAAAAGGCCTTAAAGAACAATTGTTTTGAGTGCACAATATGCAAGTTACAAATCAGTCAGGCTGACTAACTCAAGCAGACTCTCTTCCTCTTTTTCTTCTGTTCTTTCGGCATCCTCTCTTGGTGTTTACAAAGCTTATTTTCTTCCTCCTCCTGGTGGTTCATATACATTTTCTATCTTTGCTTGTCCCTGTGACCTGCAAGCTACCATCATGCTTGAAAGTAACCTGGAGAACCTATCTTGCTTTTCTTTGAAGATGGGGTGGCCACTATTAAGGCTTGGGTGGATACCAGCCCTCTCAAATGTAATTCTGAATTATTTTATACTTTGGACAGCTGAACTTGTAGATTCCTAGTAAGTTACTTAACTCCAGGTGCCGATCCAGTGGTTTTTCCTTCTTAAGACTGTCAACAAGTTTTCTTACTCTGGCCAGTCATGAAACATTGGTACAGGTTATGCCCTTGTCTGGTCTAGACCATGGCAATGGGCTGTACCATGAGCACCCTGAATATACACATCTCTGTCTACAGATCTTCGGGAATTGACCTTCTTGCCTTGTTCTCAGCATCCACAGCCGTGCTCACATTTCTGAGCCACTTGGGAGCTTCTTTTGACTTTCCATAGGTTAAGGCAGTGGTTCCAAGCCTGTGCTCGGGGACGCCTGGGGGTCTGCAAAGCCTCCTCAGGGGGTCCATGACTGCTTAGAAAATAACTAAAATTAACGGATTGATAAAGTGCATATAAGTAAAAGTGGCAAAATGTACAAGTGAAAAATTTAAAACGTACTGTAATTGTCAAGGAATTTGAAATTGGAGGCTGAAAATTAAATGAGTATCCTCAGATTGGTTCGTGGGAGCAGTGCAGGTGCATCAAACAGAATAAAGTATGGATGATGAGTGGCTTCAACTGAATTTAGAAAAGCTACAACCTTCCTATTAAAGTTAAATGTTTTATTTTGTTATTGTATTTGTTTGCAAATTAAATAAAATGTGTTATTTGTGTATGTGTTTGATGAATGTTTGTTTCTGTAATTTTGTGTATTGCTTTGCAGTTCAAATCATCAACAGTGTTTAGGCCGGGGTCCCCGACTTCCAGTAATGACTCAGTGGGGGGGTTCCCTGGATTCAAAGAATGATTCAGTGGGGGTCCCCGGATTCCAAGAATGATTCAGTGGGGTCCCTGGGTTCCAGTAATGATAAAGTGGGGGTCCACAGAAGTCAAAAGGTTGGGAACCATTGGCTTAAGGTGTCATCTTCACACCTTTACATGAAATTTATGATGATATTTTAAATCTCTTTCCCCTTCCTGTTGTTCTCTTTCATCACCTGGTTTCTCTTCCCAGATCTCTTGATTGAAGATCATTTTCCTACCTCACTACTGAACATAGGAGTGTGCTTACATAGCAGTGATCACTAGCAGCACAGCAGTTACCATGCCCAAGATTTTAAAGTGCATTAGATATTGTGCCTTTTATTGACTTCGAATCAGGAGCTGCGGCTCCTATAAGTGGCTACAAAACAGGCACTTTGCATGTAATAATTACTTACAGCTAATATCGTGCATGTAATAGTTTCCTCCAATGCAAGCGCTGCGACTGTAATCCTGAACCAGCGAATAGGTAATGTGCCTATTGTAATTAGCTGCATTAGAAGTACTTTACTGTAACACTTACCTGGATCAAGAATTATGTCCTTAATCATCAGCTGCAGACCAGTTACAGTGCCTGTAATGAACAGCACAATGTAGGTCTCACCCTGTAATCACTAGCCTCAGAACATGCAATGTGATTGTAATTCTTAATCCCAATGCTGGCTCCGTGCCTGCAGTCATATACTCTAGAGCAACCATTATGTCTGCTTTTATTACCTGCCCTAGGCATTGTCACTGCTTAATTTGAGTCAGTGGTTTCCGGTGCTGGGCACCAGCACTTATTTTTGAGGGCCGGCACTTATTTTTCTGCATTTACTGGCAGCAAAAGACACATATGAGAAAGACGGAAGAAGAGAAAAACGAAAATGGGAGAAAGCAGATAGCTGCAAGCGTGAGCTGAAGGGACTGGAAGTGTCTGTAAATGGATTAAAGAGGCCCGAGATGGCTTCAGGATTACGCTGCCTCAGTATTCCGCACTCGCACATTTAATTGTAGCAGCCGCGTGTTTCAGAGGAGAGCTCAGAGCACCGGCACCTTTTTATATACACATTAAGCACTGGGCATTGTGCATGTAATTATCTGCCATGCAGCATTGCCAGAGCTAGTTATAGTCATTAGCAAAGAACACTATTGTGTCTGTAATTCTTTGCTTTAGCACAAGCAGCGTGATTATGAACCTGAGCCAGCCATAAGATACTGCACCTGTAATTATTAGGCCCTAGCAGCTATTGTGACTGTAATCGTTAGCAGCAGAGCGGGTATTGTGACTGCCATCATTCGCCCCAGAGCAGGCACTGTGCCTGTAATCTTCAGAGCAGATACTGCACATTCGATCAATATTTCTGTATTGGTTCCCCACCAAAGATAATTAGCAAAAAGTAATGCTTATCTCTAGAGCAGGCACTGTTCTTGTTACTATTAGTGCACATCAAGTATTGTGTCTGTAATCATTTGCTCTGGAGCAGATGCTTTACTTGTCAGTATCAGTGCACATCAAGTATTGTGTCTGTAATTATTAGCTCTGGAGCAGGTGCTTTACTTGTCAAAATTAGTGCACATCAAGTATTGTATCTGTAATCAGTAGCTCTGGAGCTGGTGCTGCACTTGTCACTATTAGTGAGTATTGTGTCTGTAATCAGTAACTCTGGAGCAGGTGCTTTACTTGTCACTATTAGTGCACATCAAGTATTGTGTCTGTAATCAGTAACTCTGGAGCAGGTGTTTTAGTTGTCACAATTAGTGCATATCAAGTATTGTGTCTGTAATCAGTAGCTCTGGAGCAGGTGCTCTACTTGTCACTATTAGTGCACATCGAGTATTGTTACGGTAATCAGTAGCTCTGGAGCAGGTGCTGTACTTGTCACTATTAGTGTACATCAAGTATTGTGTCTGTACTCATTAGCTCTGGAGCAGGAGCTGCACTTGTCACTGATAGTGCACATCAAGTATTGTGCCTGTAATCAGTAGCTCTGGAGCGAGCAGGGACTGCACTGGTCATTATTAGTGCACATCAAGTATTGTGTCTGTAATCAGTAGCTCTGGAGCAGGTGCTGAACTTGTCACCATTAGTGCACATCAAGTATTGTGTCTGTAATCAGTAGCTCTGGAGCAGGAGCTGCACTTGTCATTATTAGTGCACATCAAGTATTGTGTCTGTAATCAGTAGATCTAGAGCAGATGATGTACTTGTCACTATTAATGCACATCAAGTACTGTGTCTGTCATCATTAGCTCTGGAGCAGGAGCTGCACTTGTCACTATTAGTGCACATCAAGTATTGTGTCTTTAATTATTAGCTCTGGAGCTGGTGATGTACCTGTCACTATTAGTGCACATCAAGTACTGTGTCTTTAATCATTAGCTCTGGAGCTGGTGATGTACTTGTCACTATTAGGGCACATCAAGTATTGTGTCTGTAGTCAGTTGCTCTGGAGCAGGTGCTGAACTTGTCACCATTAGTGCACATCAAGTATTGTGTCTGTAATCAGTAGCTCTGTAGCGGGAGCTGAACATGTCACTTTTAGTGCACATCAAGTATTGGGTCTGTAATCATTACCTCTGGAGCGGGAGCTGTACTTGTCACTATTAGTGCACATCAAGTATTGTGCCTGTTCTCAGTAGCTCTGGAGCAGGGACTGTACTGGTCATTATTAGTATAGATCAAGTATTGTGACTGTAATCATTAGATCTGATGCAGGTGCTGAACTTGTCACCATTAGTGCACATCAAGTATTGTGTCTGTAATCATTAGCTCCGGAGCGGGAGCTGTACTTGTCACTATTAGTGCACATCAAGTATTGTGTCTGTAATCAGTAGCTCTGGAGCAGGTGCTTTACTTGTCACTATCAGTGCACATCAAGTATTGTGTCT
This sequence comes from Pleurodeles waltl, assembly GCF_031143425.1. Classification (NCBI taxonomy): domain Eukaryota; kingdom Metazoa; phylum Chordata; class Amphibia; order Caudata; family Salamandridae; genus Pleurodeles; species Pleurodeles waltl. The sequence continues at coordinate 38,573,730 of NC_090445.1, forward strand.
TTAATCATTAGCTCTGGAGCTGTCGACGTACATGTCACTATTAGTGCACTTCAAGTATTGTGTCTGTAGTCAGTTGCTCTGGAGCAGGTGCTGAACTTGTCACCATTAGTGCACATCAAGTATTGTGTCTGTAATCATTACCTCTGGAGCGGGAGCTGTACTTGTCACTATTAGTGCACATCAAGTATTGTGCCTGTTCTCAGTAGCTCTGGAGCAGGGACTGTACTGGTCATTATTAGTATAGATCAAGTATTGTGACTGTAATCATTAGATCTGATGCAGGTGCTGAACTTGTCACCATTAGTGCACATCAAGTATTGTGTCTGTAATCATTAGCTCTGGAGCGGGAGCTGTACTTGTCACTATTGGTGCACATCAAGTATTGTGTCTGTAATCAGTAGCTCTGGAGCAGGTGCTTTACTTGTCACTATCAGTGCACATCAAGTATTGTGTCTTTAATCATTAGCTCTGGAGCTGTCGACGTACATGTCACTATTAGTGCACATCAAGTATTGTGTCTGTAGTCAGTTGCTCTGGAGCAGGTGCTGAACTTGTCACCATTAGTGCACATCAAGTATTGTGCCTGTAATCATTAGCTCTGGAGCGGGAGCTGTTCTTGTCACTATTACTGCACATCAAGTATTGTGCCTGTAATCAGTAGCTCAGGAGCAGGGACTGTACTGGTCATTATTAGTACACATCAAGTATTGTGTCTGTAATCATTAGATCTGATGCAGGTGCTGAACTTGTCACCATTAGTGCACATCAAGTATTGTGTCTGTAATCATTAGCTCTGGAGCAGGAGCTGCACTTGTCACTATTAGTGCACATCAAGTATTGTACCTTTAATCATTAGCTCTGGAGCTGGCAATGTACTTGTCTCTATTAGTGCACATCAAGTATTGTGTCTGAAGTCAGTAGCTCTGAAGCAGGAGCTGAACTTGTCACCATTAGTGCTCATCAAGTATTGTGTCTGTATTCAGTAGCTCTGGAGCGGGAGCTGTACTTGTCACTATTAGTGCACATCAAGTATTGTACCTGTAATCAGTAGCTCTGGAGCAGGGACTGTACTGGTCATTATTAGTACAGATCAAGTATTGTGTCTGTAATCATTAGATCTGATGCAGGTGCTAAACATGTCACCATTAGTGCACATCAAGTATTGTGTCTGTAATCAGTAGCTCTAGAGCAGGTGTTTTACTTGTCACTCTTAGTGCACATCAAGTATTGTGTCTGTAATCAGTAGCTCTGAAGCTGCACTTGTCATTATTAGTGCACATCAAGTATTGTGTCTGTAATCAGTAGATCTAGCACAGATTATCTACTTGTCACTATTAATGCACATCAAGTTTTGTGTCTGTAATCATTAGATCTAATGCAGGTGCTGAACTTGTCACCATTAGTGCACATCAATTATTGTGTCGTTAATCATTAGCTCTGTAGCGGGAGCTGCACTTGTCACTATTAGTGCACATCAAGTATTGTGTCTGTAATCATTAGCTCTGGAGCGGGAAATGTACTTGTCACTATTAATGCACATCAAGTTTTGTGTCTTTAATCATTAGATCTGATGCAGGTGCTGAATTTGTCACCATTGGTGCACATCAGGTATTGTGTCTGTAATCAGTAACTCTGGAGCAGGTGCTTTACTTCTCACTATTAGTGCACATCAAGTATTGTGTCTGTAATCAGTAGCTCTGGAGCAGGTGCTTTACTTGTCACTATTAGTGCACATCAAGTATTGTGTCTGTAATCAGTAACTCTGGAGCAGGTGTTTTAGTTGTCACAATTAGTGCATATCAAGTATTGTGTCTGTAATCAGTAGCTCTGGAGCAGGTGCTCTACTTGTCACTATTAGTGCACATCGAGTATTGTTACGGTAATCAGTAGCTCTGGAGCAGGTGCTGTACTTGTCACTATTAGTGTACATCAAGTATTGTGTCTGTACTCATTAGCTCTGGAGCAGGAGCTGCACTTGTCACTGATAGTGTACACCAAGTATTGTGCCTGTAATCAGTAGCTCTGGAGCAGGGACTGCACTGGTCATTATTAGTGCATATAAAGTATTGTGTCTGTAATCAGTAGCTCTGGAGCAGGTGCTGAACTTGTCACCATTAGTGCACATCAAGTATTGTGTCTGTAATCAGTAGCTCTGGAGCAGGTGCTTTACTTGTCACTATTAGTGCACATCAAGTATTGTGTCTGTAGTCAGTAGCTCTGGAGCAGGAGCTGCACTTGTCATTATTAGTGCACATCAAGTATTGTGTCTGTAATCAGTAGATCTAGAGCAGATGATGTACTTGTCACTATTAATGCACATCAAGTACTGTGTCTGTCATCATTAGCTCTGGAGCAGGAGCTGCACTTGTCACTATTAGTGCACATCAAGTATTGTGTCTTTAATCATTAGCTCTGGAGCTGGTGATGTACCTGTCACTATTAGTGCACATCAAGTATTGGGTCTTTAATCATTAGCTCTGGAGCTGGTGATGTACTTGTCACTATTAGGGCACATCAAGTATTGTGTCTGTAGTCAGTTGCTCTGGAGCAGGTGCTGAACTTGTCACCATTAGTGCACATCAAGTATTGTGTCTGTAATCAGTAGCTCTGTAGCGGGAGCTGAACATGTCACTTTTAGTGCACATCAAGTATTGGGTCTGTAATCATTACCTCTGGAGCGGGAGCTGTACTTGTCACTATTAGTGCACATCAAGTATTGTGCCTGTTCTCAGTAGCTCTGGAGCAGGGACTGTACTGGTCATTATTAGTATAGATCAAGTATTGTGACTGTAATCATTAGATCTGATGCAGGTGCTGAACTTGTCACCATTAGTGCACATCAAGTATTGTGTCTGTAATCATTAGCTCCGGAGCGGGAGCTGTACTTGTCACTATTAGTGCACATCAAGTATTGTGTCTGTAATCAGTAGCTCTGGAGCAGGTGCTTTACTTGTCACTATCAGTGCACATCAAGTATTGTGTCTTTAATCATTAGCTCTGGAGCTGTCGACGTACATGTCACTATTAGTGCACTTCAAGTATTGTGTCTGTAGTCAGTTGCTCTGGAGCAGGTGCTGAACTTGTCACCATTAGTGCACATCAAGTATTGTGTCTGTAATCATTACCTCTGGAGCGGGAGCTGTACTTGTCACTATTAGTGCACATCAAGTATTGTGCCTGTTCTCAGTAGCTCTGGAGCAGGGACTGTACTGGTCATTATTAGTATAGATCAAGTATTGTGACTGTAATCATTAGATCTGATGCAGGTGCTGAACTTGTCACCATTAGTGCACATCAAGTATTGTGTCTGTAATCATTAGCTCTGGAGCGGGAGCTGTACTTGTCACTATTGGTGCACATCAAGTATTGTGTCTGTAATCAGTAGCTCTGGAGCAGGTGCTTTACTTGTCACTATCAGTGCACATCAAGTATTGTGTCTTTAATCATTAGCTCTGGAGCTGTCGACGTACATGTCACTATTAGTGCACATCAAGTATTGTGTCTGTAGTCAGTTGCTCTGGAGCAGGTGCTGAACTTGTCACCATTAGTGCACATCAAGTATTGTGCCTGTAATCATTAGCTCTGGAGCGGGAGCTGTTCTTGTCACTATTACTGCACATCAAGTATTGTGCCTGTAATCAGTAGCTCAGGAGCAGGGACTGTACTGGTCATTATTAGTACACATCAAGTATTGTGTCTGTAATCATTAGATCTGATGCAGGTGCTGAACTTGTCACCATTAGTGCACATCAAGTATTGTGTCTGTAATCATTAGCTCTGGAGCAGGAGCTGCACTTGTCACTATTAGTGCACATCAAGTATTGTACCTTTAATCATTAGCTCTGGAGCTGGCAATGTACTTGTCTCTATTAGTGCACATCAAGTATTGTGTCTGAAGTCAGTAGCTCTGAAGCAGGAGCTGAACTTGTCACCATTAGTGCTCATCAAGTATTGTGTCTGTATTCAGTAGCTCTGGAGCGGGAGCTGTACTTGTCACTATTAGTGCACATCAAGTATTGTACCTGTAATCAGTAGCTCTGGAGCAGGGACTGTACTGGTCATTATTAGTACAGATCAAGTATTGTGTCTGTAATCATTAGATCTGATGCAGGTGCTGAACATGTCACCATTAGTGCACATCAAGTATTGTGTCTGTAATCAGTAGCTCTAGAGCAGGTGTTTTACTTGTCACTCTTAGTGCACATCAAGTATTGTGTCTGTAATCAGTAGCTCTGAAGCTGCACTTGTCATTATTAGTGCACATCAAGTATTGTGTCTGTAATCAGTAGATCTAGCACAGATTATCTACTTGTCACTATTAATGCACATCAAGTTTTGTGTCTGTAATCATTAGATCTAATGCAGGTGCTGAACTTGTCACCATTAGTGCACATCAATTATTGTGTCGTTAATCATTAGCTCTGTAGCGGGAGCTGCACTTGTCACTATTAGTGCACATCAAGTATTGTGTCTGTAATCATTAGCTCTGGAGCGGGAAATGTACTTGTCACTATTAATGCACATCAAGTTTTGTGTCTTTAATCATTAGATCTGATGCAGGTGCTGAATTTGTCACCATTGGTGCACATCAGGTATTGTGTCTGTAATCAGTAACTCTGGAGCAGGTGCTTTACTTCTCACTATTAGTGCACATCAAGTATTGTGTCTGTAATCAGTAGCTCTGGAGCAGGTGCTTTACTTGTCACTATTAGTGCACATCAAGTATTGTGTCTGTAATCAGTAACTCTGGAGCAGGTGTTTTAGTTGTCACAATTAGTGCATATCAAGTATTGTGTCTGTAATCAGTAGCTCTGGAGCAGGTGCTCTACTTGTCACTATTAGTGCACATCGAGTATTGTTACGGTAATCAGTAGCTCTGGAGCAGGTGCTGTACTTGTCACTATTAGTGTACATCAAGTATTGTGTCTGTACTCATTAGCTCTGGAGCAGGAGCTGCACTTGTCACTGATAGTGTACACCAAGTATTGTGCCTGTAATCAGTAGCTCTGGAGCAGGGACTGCACTGGTCATTATTAGTGCATATAAAGTATTGTGTCTGTAATCAGTAGCTCTGGAGCAGGTGCTGAACTTGTCACCATTAGTGCACATCAAGTATTGTGTCTGTAATCAGTAGCTCTGGAGCAGGTGCTTTACTTGTCACTATTAGTGCACATCAAGTATTGTGTCTGTAGTCAGTAGCTCTGGAGCAGGAGCTGCACTTGTCATTATTAGTGCACATCAAGTATTGTGTCTGTAATCAGTAGATCTAGAGCAGATGATGTACTTGTCACTATTAATGCACATCAAGTACTGTGTCTGTCATCATTAGCTCTGGAGCAGGAGCTGCACTTGTCACTATTAGTGCACATCAAGTATTGTGTCTTTAATCATTAGCTCTGGAGCTGGTGATGTACCTGTCACTATTAGTGCACATCAAGTATTGTGTCTTTAATCATTAGCTCTGGAGCTGGTGATGTACTTGTCACTATTAGTCCACATCAAGTATTGTGTCTGTAGTCAGTTGCTCTGGAGCAGGTGCTGAACTTGTCACCATTAGTGCACATCAAGTATTGTGTCTGTAATCAGTAGCTCTGTAGCGGGAGCTGAACTCGTCACTTTTAGTGCACATGAAGTATTGTGTCTGTAATCATTACCTCTGGAGCGGGAGCTGTACTTGTCACTATTAGTGCACATCAAGTATTGTGCCTGTTCTCAGTAGCTCTGGAGCAGGGACTGTACTGGTCATTATTAGTACAGATCAAGTATTGTGTCTGTAATCATTAGATCTGATGCAGGTGCTGAACTTGTCACTATTAGTGCACATCAAGTATTGTGTCTGTAATCAGTAGCTCTGGAGCAGGTGCTGTACTTGTCACTATTAGTGCACATCAAGTATTGTGTCTGTAGTCAGTTGCTCTGGAGCAGGTGCTGAACTTGTCACCATTAGTGTACATCAAGTATTGTACCTTTAATCATTAGCTCTGGAGCTGGCGATGTACTTGTCTCTATTAGTGCACATCAAGTATTGTGTCTGTAGTCAGTAGCTCTGGAGCAGGTGCTGAACTTGTCACCATTAGTGCTCATCAAGTATTGTGTCTGTATTCAGTAGCTCTGTAGTGGGAGCTGCACTTGTCACTATTAATGCACATCAGGTATTGTGTCTGTAATCATTGCCTCCCAGTATGTGCTGCAACTAATCACATTGAAAGCAGGTAGTAGGCTTTCACTATCCTGGTCCAAAATGCCATTTAATATTGTGCTCTCCCACTTGCTATTTATTACAATACAAGCCCCTCCTATCACCCACAGCACAAATGTTCTCCATCTCTCCAGTGAATTTCAATTCATCAGACTGCAGCTGCATCCCCTAACCAACTGAGTCAAGTCATTTCTCTCCCTCGCGTAAAAACACCTGCTCCTGTCTTATTACCTCACCTAAAACACAAACACAGCCTTCATAACACAGATGCCTCCCCAGGTACCCTTATCATTCTCCCACACAGGTTAACACTGTAGACTCGGAAACGCCAGCTTAGCACAACATTTTCAAAACCCAGACTTTGCATCACACCACAATCCCACTATCTTGATAACTAGACAGCCATAACAAGCTCCAGTATATATCTGCACTAGAAACATCATGCTCTCCCACAAGTGAACCAATAACATCTCATGACATCAGTGATGCTCTCCTACCCTGTTGTTCTGGAGCTCCTAAAGCCACATTTCTACCTGCCCTCATCCTGGATTTTGTCCTGGATGATCTTGTTAAGATTGAAACAAGGTTTGGTTAATCTTCTACAGCTTCATTTGATGTGTTGGGGCCTGATTTAGGCTTTGGTGGACGGGAATTTACTCCATCTGGGTGATGGAGTAAAGCAATCTGTCGCCCTGAGGGAGTACCTTCACGCCAAATTTAGAGATGCCCACCGGTCCAGCAGAGATCTCTAGCATTTATAGGAACCACCCTCAGTATGACGGACCTGAATGTGAAACTTCAATTTTTTTCGAAAAACAAAATCTCAAAAGCACAATTTTGTTTCTGGAGAACCAAAAAACAACAACTCTTCCTCCTTACCATGGGAGTTTTCTCCCATACTGGCAAGGTAATTTCATAGTTTTCACATTCCCTTTCTGCCAAGTTTTACCTGGCCATGAGGGACAGTGAAGACTGGCAATGTGTTTGCTCGCTCTAAATAGGGTGGGCGGACTCATGGCCAAACCTCGGACGGCTCTTACTTCATTGGTCCATCGGAGATGTATCTAGGGGTTGAAGACTGGAGTAGTCTTCGTCATCTACAGAACTTCGCTTGGGCAGAATTGGTACTCTGTTGCCATTACGAAGGAGTACCCTCACTTCCAGAGTGTAAATCAGGCCATCATTAGTCACAGAATACTACATCATTCGCCCTGGCAGAATTGAAGTGGGGCGTGGGGTCACGCACACATAAAGAGTCCCTCAAATGCAAGGTGTTTAGCTTCATTAGGTCCTCCCTGATGCAGTGCCTCCTGGTTGAGATCACAAGCAGATCACCCACACCTGGGTGAGAATGAATGTCCTCTACCACCCATCCAGCAGCAAAACGATTTTCTTGGAAGAACTTAATGAGTACAGAGCAGACTAACTCATCATTCCATGATGCTGCATTTTCCTTGGAGACCTCAGCCTGCACAGGGGAAATCAAAATGAAACTCACCCATCTACCTCCATATCCTTCTTGAGCAGAACCTGCTCCAAAATTGCATCTCCCATAGTCACAGAATGGAAGGCTCTTTGGACCTGATCCTAGCTGATAAGGACCTATTTCAAGTCTAACACCCATTTCAAGTGGAACAATCAGATCACCGAGTCAAAGATCACTCAGGCACCCTCTCACCTGTCTGGCTGTAAATCATCAACTCCTCCCTGAACCAAGGGTCTCTCCCAGATTCTCTCACCATAGGGCATGTCTGCCCCCTGCTTAAAAAGTTGAACCCTGACCCAGATCTGTTTGTAAAGTGCAGGCCCATGACAGGCCCAGTCTTCCTCTAAAGATCCTTGCAAGATTTGTAGCCAGACACCTAAAATCCATTACAGTGATCTCTTTGGCAATTGGAGATCTGGAATTTGAGTGGACCACAGCACGGAAACCTTCTTCCTCAAAATTGTGGATGGCTCTCTTTAATGAAGGAAATTCTCTTTACTTATTGTCAACCTTTGATCCTGTCAATCATAATTCCCTTCTGGAAAGCCTAAAAACAGAATGGGTGTGGAAGGAACAGTACTAGACTGCTTCAGAACCTATCTTTCGGATGAATAAACTTAACAAAATGGGAAATTCGCAACCAGTATTTTATATTGAAAGGCTTATCACTCTCATTGAATATACACTTTATTTAATATACATTATTTAAATGTACTGACCATTTCAGAATGTGGGTATCATGGTAACGAAATAAAGAAGTGGTTGATTCAACAAAACAGGACATTATGGGCCTGGTTTAGATTTTGGTGGACGGGTTACTCAGTCACAATGGGGAAGGATAGCCTGTCCGCTGAAATATAAATCCCTTTGGGCTGTCCGTCACCGTTATGAAGGAGTAACCCGTCGGCCAAAATCAAAATTAGACCCTTTGTCTCTAGCCCTATCAGGAACCTATGTGGTGTAGTCAGTCAGTCAGTAAACTTTATTATGCAGTTGCCATAAAAGTTCAAACCAGAACACATATTACCAATCTATAAATAATGTAGAACATGTTTAAAACTATAAAACGGTTTCTAAAAACACCATGTAAACATCCGATTTAAAACCTCTAGACAAATAGCAGATAAATATACTGAGCATGATTAAGAAATAACAAAAGCTCAAAAGTACAGATATTATCTTAAATAGTAGACTTTCACTAAAATATATGAATTTAAGATACAGTAGACCTTTTCCTAATACTTAAAGAAGCTATAACAAAATCTAATACATGATGACAGTTTTGAATATCTGACAGTCTCTGGAAATATAATAAAGCTTCCTCATAGTGGATAGGTCTAAGGTGACATAAAATCGGTAGGATAGAAGCCTTTCTGGGAGCAGCGTATAGAGGGCAAAAAAGAAGAAAATGCGAGGTACTCTGATTTGACTTGTAATCACAAGGGCAGAATGGTAAATCCTTTTTCCAGAAACATGGTATGTGGAGTACCTAAGGACTCCACCTTCACCCCACCCCATGCTTCAACCTCTCTTTGGAATCACCTGATGATGTGCTGGCAGAAAGTGACATCACTTCCTTGCAACATGCTGATGAAACCTAACTGAACATCACAACTGAATGCTCCATCAGCCTCGTGACCCTCACCTCCTCTCTTAAAGACATCCAAAATTGTATGACAAACATGAAGCTGAAGTGAAACTCTCAGAGGACTGTAATTCGCCTCTTCTCATCAAACAAAGGACAGGAACTTCCAGTCAAGTGGTTCACTAAACTCAAGGACACGGGTCTTACACCAAAAATGATCACTTCTGCTTAATCCCGTGGCTTCAGTGTTGATAAATTACTCCTCACTGATCTACATGTGAAAGAGATGACCAAGAACACCAGATGGCATCTAAATGTTGTCAACAGACTGAAGTCCTTCTTCCCAAAACAAGACCTTTAAGCTGGTCATCCAAGTCCTTGCTTTATGTTTGAACTACATAAATTCCCTACTGACCAAACTGTGTATCTCTCCCATAGCTCCCATTAGTGCAATCCTGCATTCAGCATTTCATCTGCCCTTCAATGCAAAAAGATTTCTGCACATCGCACCAGTCCTTTTTTGGTAGGTTGGGTTCCTATGGACAGTTGCCCTGTATTTAAGACTGAGTGCATCACACACAAGGCGATTCGCGTGGACGAATCAGAGTGCTTAACTCAAGAACTTCCGTTTCCTGTCAGAAACAGAGGCTAAGGTCTGCTTAAACTGGACACTCGCATATTTAGCAAGACTTCCCCCTGAAATAGTCATTATCCATAAATGTACCCACTTTTCTGGAATGCTATACCGATACATATCTGACATGTCACATTCAAGTCTGCATTTAAAAGGGACACTAAACAAAATACTTTCTAATCTGCTGTCCTAGTGCAGTACAAAGAGAGCAATATGTTATGGAGGACTTAAATTCCTGTTCTTATATCATTTGTTTTTACCTGTTCACTGGCATTTCTATGGCAGTCTCTGTTAAGGGCTGTGCCACATTCAGCTCAGGGCCTTGAAGCACAATACCAAGAACCTGTCCTAATAAATGCAGAGTCCCTCCTTCACTCTACTAACAAGCACACAGAACCACTACTTACAAATACTTGCAGCTTTACAATTACATTCTTCCCATCCCATCCTCATTCCTATCATTCTGTCCCTTCTCCAAACTCTACTAAACCTACATGAAATAAAGAGCACAAACCTAACACAACCAATGCACAAGAAAAAAGAAAAAACATTTTTTTACTAACTATTAATTCTGGAGTAGGGTGCTACTCGTTGAAAAGCACTTCAATATCTCGTCAGGGGTCGTAAGCACTATATCAATGCATTTACATATACAATTGTTCCAAACTCTAGAGCAGGGTACACAAGTGTGTGCCATACATATTCTACACCAGGTTCAGTGTCTGAAATTATTAGCACACTGCTGACACAAGGTCTGAGATACAGGTACACACAGCTGAAGTGTGTCTGCAATCACTAACTATGTAACAATGCCACACGCCCCAAACCTCTGCTCCAGCTGCAGGCTTCGGCACTGTAGTATTTCCTAAAAGGTAGGAATATCTCTTCGTACACAGCGTTGTTTCTTTCATATCCTATGCCTTAGTTGTGCAGATCCTTCTGTTTTAAGCAAGCCTGTGGCCTGTGCATGCCACCCTGTAATTGCAGATGAAATGACCGATTTATAAGAGCGCAGTATCTACCAGAAGGCGTCAAGGCGCTAAAAAAGAAGAGCTCCGAAGCCGAAATACAGAAATAAAAAGTTATTGTATCAGATAAGGAGGACTGGTAGTAATGAATTAAAGAGTTATAAGTCAGGTCTTTAAGGCTTATGGAAACATATTCTGTTCCTGCAGATCACTGACAGATCGAAGGGAGAGATTTCCACAATTTGGCTGCAGCCACAGAGAAGGCTCTGCCTCCCCACCTGGTCTTCCGGAGTTTAGGAATGACTAAAAGATTGTAACTGACCGACCGAAGCTAACTAGAGGGGATACATCTCTGGAACATAGTTGTCAGTCCTCCTGGTCTGGTATTTACCACCGCCCTATGAACAATGCCTAAAGCTTTATAGGTGATACGTTTGTTCACAGGTAGTCAAGATCCCTGTTGAGACTGATTGATTTTTAGGATTTTCAAGTATCAGCCTTGTGGCTTCATTCTGTACAAGCTGTAGGTTAGCCATTGCCAATGTATTGATCCCCAGAAGGAGTGCATTGCATCTCACCTAGAAGAAATCAAGGCAAGAACTATCTGCTTGTGTGCTTGCAAAGGGATTAAAGGAAACACCTTCCTCAAGGTCCTAATAATCCAAAAACAGGTAGTCAAAGTGTGATTAACCTGAAGGTCAAACGATAGTTTGGTATCTACTATAACTCCTGGATTTTTGGTGGAATATGTTGAATTGAGGCAATGCCCCTAATATTTCAGGCTACCAGGAATTATTCCAGATGCATGGTTGTTTACCAAAGATCAAGACCTCAATTTTGTCCCCATTGTGTCAAACGTAGTTGCTACCCATCCATGTAGCTACTGCCGGCATACATTTTTTTAAATTGACATCAATGGCCTCTGTATCCTTTGTGATGGACACAATTATTTGCTTGTCATCAGCATATCAGAGGGCCTTTTGTCCAGAGGACCATATCAGCTTGGCCAGTGGGGAGACATACAGATTAAAAAGTGTTGGAGTCAGGGAGGAACTCTGAGACACCCCACATGGCAAAATGATGGGATCAGAGCTAAATTGGTTCATAACTACTATCTATGACTTAAGAAAGGAATTAAAGGTTCTAATGTTGAACCCGTGAGTCCCAGATTCTGCAGCCGACCAGCAAGCAGGGCTGGAGAAATGCTATTGAAGGCTCTGGATAGATCCAAAATGATCAATGGCTCCTGCCCTGCTTCAGCCACAGAACAGATGCTATCAACAGCTGATACCCAAGCAGTTTCTGTCCCATTGTTGCTTCTGAACCCAAATTGAGAGGGATCTAAAAATGTATGTTCCATCAACTGTGCCATCAGCTGAAACAGGTGTTTTTCTAAGATTTTAGACAGGGTACGCACAGAGAAATGGGCCTATAGTTTTACAAATCTGTGGGGACCAAGTTAGGTTTTATCAGAAGAGGCTTAACAACAGCTCTTTTCCACAGTTGTGGGTAAGTTCCGGAGCAAAAGGAAGGCCACTGCCTTAGCTGCCAGCTGCAAAAGGAGAGCCTGACTTCATACTGAGGAGATGAAGCTCCACTTGCTCGGGAGTCAGGCAGGAGAAACTAGAGAGTCCAACTATCTGATTGTCCATGGAAGCTCTGGACTCCGATAGGCTATATTCCACCTGAGAGTTCGCATACGTAGAGGTACAGGAGTTTACATTAAGGGAGCAAAGTTCCCTATATATATTCAACATTTTGGATTGGAAAAAGCTCGCCAGATGATTGCAGAATTCTTGGGTATCTTCTATAGTGGGAGGCGTAGCGGGTGTAGAGAGCAGATTGGTCAGTTTAAAGAACTCTCTTGAGGAATTGTTTGCGCAGAAGCGAGCTTTCTCTTCTTTAATGTCCGCTTTGCAGTCTTTCATGAGAGTCCTCTATAGATCTCTCTCCGGTGAATCATCATTTTTTCTCCAAGACCTTACTTGACACCAAGCCAGTGCTTAATTTGTAAATAAAAAGGTGCAGGTGCCAAAAGCTCCCCTCTTAAACATGCGGCTGCTGCAATTAAATATGTGAACACGGAATACTGAGGCAGTGTAATCCCGAAGCCACCCCAGGCCTCTTCAATCCCTTTAAAGCCACTCCTTGCCTCTTTAGTTCACTCCTCCAGCTTTCTGCTTTCTCCCATTGTGGCACTTTTTCGTTTTTCTCTTCCTCCCTCTTTCCCATGTGTCTTTTTCTCGCAGCAAATGCTCGAGGCAGAAGAATAAGCCCCGGCCCTCAAAAATAAGTGCTGGTGCTCAGCACCGGAAACAACAAGCACAAATTAAGCACTGCTCCAAGCATGTCATAATAGTATGAGCTTCTCTGGGAACCATGGGGAAGTTGGCAACTTTCTTCGTATGTGACTTTCCTTAATGGGCTCAAAAATGTCAAAGGCTGATGTAAGCCAGGATAAAAATTCAGCTGCCGCTAGATCGGCATTGTCATGGTTTATCCAGCTACATTCATTCGGGCCTGAGATAGGGTTTCTTCCTAAAGCAATTTCCAACCCTTTTAAAAAAATGTATTGCTATTGCATTTAGAATTCTCTTGGGAGTGATGCCCAACCAACAGGAAATGGATGGCGTAAATGGTCAGACTAGATTAATGGCACCGCTGTGGGAACCTTAACATGTGCGTCATTGGAAAAAATACCATCCAGTGTGTGGCCCGCCATATGTGTAGGGTCATTGACCAATCGCGATAATCCGTAGCATGACATCACATCCCTAAACTCATGTGACTCTTTACACTTCCAAATGGAAGTTAAAGTCCACCATAAAGGTAATACTTACCTAAATAAGGTTCTAGTAGATGTATGAATTCTGATATGAAAGAGGACTTGGGTTCAGGGGGCCTATGTGCCAGAATTACAGTCAACAAACAGATGGAGTTGATCTTAATAGAGAACTGTCTTGCTTCAGAGAGAGTCGAGCTCTGAACAGGTTCGATGAGACAGGTGTATGTGGTTTTAAAAATGATGGCCAGCCCACCTCCCTCTCTCCCTGTCCTTGTTACAGGATGGTAAAGCCTGGAGGTATAGAGTTCACCAGGTCTGGACTGGCGCCTCCTTGGCTCATGCTTCTGTAAAGAATACCCAGTCAGGGTTATGTGTTAAGATACATTTTGCAAATGTAACTTTATTTTTAATGGATGAACAAGCATTGACCAGTAAGACCTTTAAGCAGGATTTTCCAGGTGAAGTTTCTTCAAGTTTGCTGGAGGGATCAATAACAATGTGAGAGGGCAAACCAAGGGAGTGACCTTAAAACCGCATGAGGCACATCTACAGGTGTAATAATGAAAGATATGCTGACACCACTGTCTAGTTCAGATCAATTTTGGTTTTCTCAGAAGAAGGGAGATTGTTGTTATTTCTGAGAAACTCCTTCCTAATACAGGAGGTGTTGATGCCAGGGAGGCAGATCCTGTCGATGTCTATGGGAGACATTTTACTTGGATGGAGGGCTGCAGGCCCGGACTGACCCTTTTGGGCACCAGGCATTTCACCAGTAGATTTTTAAGGTGGCTGCTGGTTTTAGTTTAGTTTAGTTTAGTTTAATAGATTTATAGAGCGCATAGTTACCCAAGGGCATCCCAGCGCTAACAACAGCATGAGCTACGTAAGGGAAGAGAAGGAGTAAATTAGTTGCAGAATAGAATGGTTTTTAGTTTTTTTCTGAAAAGTCGCTCGGAGGATTCATGGCGGAGCTCAGAAGGGAGAGCATTCCAGAGGCGGCAGCCTTACTGGAGAAGGAATTACTTCCCCAGGCTCTCTTGGGGTGAAAAATATGAACATTCCGAAGAGAAGATGACTGCAAGCTCCTAGATGGAGTATAAAAAAAAATCTGTTTTCTGAAAAAGATTGAACCCCTACTATGTAGGGCCCTGTGAACAATGCAGAGTGCTTTAAAGTGGATCCGCTCCTTAATAGGGAGCCAATGAAGAGTCGAAATAGCCGACTTCGCAGAAGAATATTTCGGTAGCTGAATGAGAAGCCTGGCTGCTGCATTTTGCACTCTCTGCAGCTTCTTTATTACATAAAGCGGGGAGCTAAGAAACAAAGAGTTCCCGTAGTCAAGCCGGGAGAGAATTTATGTTTGAATACGAATTCTTCTGGCCGTAGAGGGTAGAAGATTAAGAATCTTCCTGAGAGCTCTTAGGAGACCAAAGCAAATGGAGGAGACTTTGTTAGCTTGAAAATCCATAGTAAGCCGAGGAGCCAGCCAAAAGCCAAGACTTTTAACATGTGCTTTGGGAGGGGGAAGGTTATTAAATGTTTCTGAAAATGACGAAAGGGGAAGAGCAGGGGGGCCATTGCCTAAGACCATAACTTCCGACTTCCCATCGTTGAATTTAAGTTTGGATTTAATCATCCAGTCGCCTATATCCTTCATGCAACAGGAAAGGTTAGCAGCAGACGAGTCTCCAAGGCTGGAGAGGGACACCACTAATTGAGTGTCGTCAGCATAAGTGACCAGTGAGAGGTTGTGGGGAACAATCACTTTGGCTAACGGGGACAGATAGACATTAAAAAGAGTTGGGCTGAGAGAAGACCCCTGAGGAACTCCACAGGTCAGTGGGGGAGTTTTAGAGAAAAGGGTACGATCCAGAACTTGAAAGGATCTACCTTTAAGAAAGAAGAGAACCAGGGACTGGGGAGATCCTCTTATCCCTAGTTCTGAGAGTCTGCGGCAGAGAAGATCATGATCGACCGTGTCGAAGGCTGCGCTCAAGTCGAGTAAAATAATAGCCACATGAGTCCCTTGATCCAAAAGCTGACGAGCCGACTCAGTGACTGTGAGAAGGGCTGACTCGGTGCTATGTTGGGCTCTAAAGCCCATTTGGGTGGGATGTAGGAACTCATGGCTTTCGAGGTAGCAGGCTAGTTGAGAATTAACATGCTTCTCCAGGATCTTAGCTGCAATGGGGAGGAGGGCGATGGGTCTATAGTTTTCTAGTAGAGCAGGGTTTAGTTTAGGCTTTTTTAGGAGAGGCTTAATAACAGCATGTTTAGGTTTATGAGAATATTTTTTTGCTCTAAATTTGACAGGCAGAATGGCATCCAGGGAGGACGAGACCCATTTATCAAATGAGTCTGCAGATTCTGGAACAAGAGGATTGTTGGTTGTACGGAGGGCCCGGAGGGCATTACGCCACTCATCCGGGACCAATTTTGACCAAATACACCCAGACGTTAAAGGACTAGGGTCCAGATCCTGGACAACATCATAAGGGAAAGTAAAAGATAGAAGGGAATGATCAGTCCATACTAGCAGCAAAGGGGTGCAGCAATGAGGTCAGCAACATTACTAAAAATAAGGTCCAAAGTATGGCCTTTAAGGTGCGTGGGGCCAATTACGTGTTGGGTTAGTTCAAGTGCCGAAAGAGAGGTTGATAATAGTTTGGCCGAGGGACAGTCTACTTTATCAAGGTGGATATTAAAATCTCCTAAGATAGTTAAATTAGAAAATTTACAAATATAGCTGGCTGCGACCTCAGGTAAAGTATCCAGAAAGCAGGTAACAGGTCCCGGAGGCCGATAGAGCAAGATTCCAGATAAAGTAAAGGAAGAGGACAAGTATAGTGAAAACAACAGGCTCTCACAATCCGGAATATCAGAGGGTGAAATGGCACACTTAATGGTGGTTTTATGAATAATAGCTATTCCCCCACCTCTGATAACAGGTCTGTCCAAATGTAGCATAGAGTATGTAGAGGGCAAAGAGTTACAGATATCCACTGTGGAATCATCGCCCAACCAAGTTTCCGTAAGAAACAAGGCATTGGGCAGGAGTTGTTCCAAGAGAGTATGGATGTTTAAAGAATGAGCTGGTAAGGAGCGGCAGTTGAGCAGCAGCATTCTGCCAGAGCGAGAGAGGGTGACGTCAGAGGGCGTAGATTGCGAGGCAGTCCACGGACAGTTTGAGCATGGGAGGAGGGCAAGGGGCCTCGCATTGCTATAGGAGGAAGGACATGGCTCAGTGATTCTGAGCGCCTGTAACTGCGGCGAAGTATAGACTAACCTGTTGGAGGTTCAAAAGGCAGCACCTCTGGGCTCTGGCCGTTTCAGGGCGCAGACAGGCTTGCCTTTGGCAGGCGCCCATCCGTCATTAAATACGGGCGTGCGGGGAGACCCAGCCGACTCCAAAGAATGAGCAACTAGACCGCACACCAAAAAAAGATGGCGGTCTAAGATGTCCCCACCCGGAAGAGGGGTGAGACGGAGCAGCCGGTAGCCTCTGAACACGGGTTCCGGCGCTCAAGAAAAAAAAAAGTTAATCACAGCACAAACAGATTTTGCTGATTCAGCTGATTTTGCTGCTGATTGTGGCCTATTTTGTTGCTGGGGGCTGGGTCAGTTGTGTTTCCTGTCTGCAGCGCTTCAGCACTATAAAAACAATAAAAAACAAATGGGTTTAAAGTGTCCTCAGTCAGACCTCACCTGCTCCAAAACCATTTTGTCTTTGTTTTTAGTTGATTCCTGCCTTCTGCAGGGTCACCAGCAATGCTGAATTTCAGGACTTAAGTGTGCAGGAGGTGAAAGTCTGCTGTTGGTGACAGTGTATATGGAAAAGACTCTTCAAAATTCAAAACAGTATTTCTTTATAGCGGAACTGTTGCAGTACACTTCAGTTCATATATTGAATTATACCTTCGTATGGACTGTGATTGTTGGAACTGATATATTCTAATGATGAACGTAAAAACATTCATGCTCCCACCACCTTTGCCCTGAAGGCGATGCTATTGGCTGGAATCACACATTGTCGTCTAGTGGAAGTGGGGATTGATGCAGGGTTTTCTCGTTTCAAGCTACGCAGTTCACCACTACATAGTTATTTCTTTCTCTCACCTGTGTTAGGTCAAAACTTAAGGCTTTGGGCCTGATTTAGAGTTAGGCGGAGGGGTCACTCCATCACAAACGTGACGGATATCCCGTCCGCTGTATTACAATTCCATTATGTCCTATGGACATCGTAATGCGATGGATGGAATATCCATCACGTTTGGGATGGAGTAACCCGTCCGCCAACCCCTAAATCAGGCCCTATATGTTTCAATCTTTGAGGAGATAAGTTAGCGCACTGTTAAATACATCTGTGCTACGCAGGTTCCGTGTGGATTGGTGGTGGTAGTGTCTGGGAAGGGTGGTATTTTAATAAACTGTAAACTTTGCACTTGTCTAGCGCACTACTCACCCGTTAGGGTCTCAAGGCACTGTATGCATACCACTGTGGAACCCCTCCTGGCTTTTCCCTGTGAGGCACACACTCCTGGACAGCCCCAGGGTGAAGCCAGGCATCCAAGTGCTGTGAGGGCTGTTGTGGAGTTCAAGGCGCTGTACGCATACCACTGTGGAACCCCTCCTGGCTTTTCCCTGTGAGGCACCCACTCCTGGACAGCCACAGGGTGAATGAAGCCAGGCATTCAAGCGCTGTGAGGGCCGTTGTGGAGATTAAGCAAGCTATTGCTCAGAGTTTCAGAGTGGGACACAATAATTAGATTAGGCACTGAGGCGAGAACTATCTGGTCCAAGGGAATTGAGCCCAAGACCTGCCGAGGTGGGAATGGAACCCTGGTCGCGGGCCAGAACTCTGCATCAGGGTCTGCCTCTAACCACTGTGCCACACTTCTCCTAAAGCTAAAGCTAAAATTAAAACCACAGCACCTGCCCTCGGACAGTGCATGGAGACCACTGGCGCCAACATAGCTAAAAGTGTTAATTTATTCAGCCATTCATGAATTAATGTATCTTCTCACTGCTCACCATCCAACTATTTACTCATTCATTGATCCATGCAGCCAGGTCTCCAATCTCCATACATCCATTCAGTGAAGGGACAACATTATCTGTAATAATGAAAAACGTCTTATAAATGCATTTTATCTCCAATGTTTTTCAAAACTTTTTTAAGGAGCCCTTTAAATTGGGGGGCTCGTCGGGGCCGCACTTACAAAATTTACCAAGGCTTCTGTTGCCCCCCAAGCCCGGCCCTGGGGGAAAGATATGACCACAAGGAGGGCTGGCTGACGTGAGGGGGTGTTGATAGATATCTTGTGATAGAGGAAGAGGGGTTTTTTGTCAAGTCTATTTTAAGAGCCCTTGGATGCGAGGCCTGATGTCACCTACCCCTCCACAACATAACAAAAACTCCCACAGCTCTGTTCACGAAGCAGACCGACTCCCGCGTCCGGCGCCCCCAAGGGAGGAATTCTGCAACTGAGATCACCGTGAACATGTGTTTGCAAGAGTAAACTGTAGGGGAATGCGAGGCACGTGGGGCTTTCTCATGCAATACTGTGTTTGCAGAGAGAAAAGTCACTTGTCGACTCCTGCCCATCTCAA
This sequence comes from Pleurodeles waltl, assembly GCF_031143425.1. Lineage (NCBI taxonomy): Eukaryota > Metazoa > Chordata > Amphibia > Caudata > Salamandridae > Pleurodeles > Pleurodeles waltl. The sequence goes on from NC_090445.1 coordinate 38,592,997, forward strand.
AGGGATCGGTGGCAGTGTTCTGTGTGCGTAGACACGTGTGATCCTCTGCAGCCGCTCAGCTGTGAATTCCCCGCTTCCAGACCGAACTCGCCGGGGGAATTTTGGTGCAAACGATGGGATTTCCCAGCTCCAGCTGGCCCCAGGGCCTCCTGCACAGACGGGGCGACTGAAGGCAGTTCTCGCGTCTTTACTAAAGGCTCCAGGGTGCCTTGTTAGACGCAGCTGCGCTCCAGTGCAATGGGGGCGGGGCCACTGTGTACATAGTCGGAGCCAGAGACGTGCTTAAAAATAACGCAATATTGTGTAGCTAGTTAGTGGTCCTTTCACACCTTTGGCAAATACACATAAAATATATTGCATACGCCTCAAATGAAAAATAAGTTCAACAAAGCTCAGCTGGTTAATGCAGTCACTGCGAATGTTTGTGAGCGCTGGGTAACAGTGGTGTGTATTTATAGTGCCACGAGGCCCAGCCTGTGACTATAACCATTGTGATTAGGCAAGTCATTGTTTTAAAACTGTATTTCACACACAGGTAGGATGCTTTGCCAATAAGTGTGCTGAGATTTTCGGCCAGAATTACAAAGCCCTAGCGCCTCTTAGCGCCACATTAGCGTCATTTGTTTATGCTTATGTGGCGTTAAGGAGGACATTCTCCTTCGCCATGTTTACAAAATTGTGCAATACTTGCATTGCGCCACTTTGCACACTCTTGCAGCACATTATGCCTGCGGCAAGCATAAGGTATGCAAGGCGGGCATTACCCCGCAGGGAGAGGCCTAAAGGCGCAGTGAAATTTACAACATTTCACTGTGCCATTTTTTGCGTAATTTTTTAACGCCTGCTCAGAGCAAGCATTGAAATGAAGTACCCATTACTTTCAACGGGCCTCCCTTTACTTTGCAGGATTAGCGCCACAATTTATGGCGCTAATCCTGCAAAGTACCACAATAGCGTTAGAAATTACGGTGCCGTTAGGAGGGCGCAAGCGGGCGCAAGAAAAGTGGCGCATCACAGCTGAAGTGCCACTTTCATGTAAATCTGGCCCTTATTGTTTAAGTTAAAACAAGTGCTTTCAAAAGATATTTTTCTTTGTTATACAGAAGTACTTAGTGCAAAATTTAGAAGGAGACATTCCAGAACTCATCTGGTCACACCTTCACATTAGTTCCCAAAAGAATACATCTTTGTTACTATTGAAGTCTAAAATGTTTAAATCAGTAAGACAGATACTGCCCCCCAGGAGCCTTTAGATTTGTTGATTAACCAATTGCAGACATTTACCTTTGTTTTAGGATGGAGGTACCCTGAAGAGAAGACTTGCTTCTTCTTTACATGTCTGTCTTTCCCTCGGTTTCAGAGTAGTAGAGAGATCTCTTTCCCCGGAGTCAGACATACCTGAAGGTCGTATGTAATGCTTCATGAACAGCTGTGTTGTTTAACAAAAATTTGGGCACATGTTTTTGTAAAATTAAAAAATATTTGCCAGATTGTTTCCAGTAGATCCTGCTTGCTTCTACCACTGGTTAAAAGAAGGGCATTTATGACATCCGTGGTTTTCCCCAGACCCAAGACCACACAGGTGACATCACTTACATCATAGGAGACGGGTTTCAACAACCAGAGACATTCCTGATGTTGTGAGGCCGCAGTGAAATCTCTAACACTATAATCAGGGCCACTGGAATTATGGAATTGTGCGTCTGCGACGATTTACGCATAATTAGAGATTTGCCACATTTGCCACACTATTCACCATCTGGCGCATAATCTACAGATTTTAACAACAAAATTCTGTTTCTATCTAAAACGGTTCTAAAGTTACTAAAAATGCAGTGACATGTTGCATGATGGAAGGCCGCTCGCAAAGCTGGACTGGTCACCTTTCTGTTGCTTAGTGTTATATTTGGGCATTAAATTGCTACTAATGAGGTGCAACCAAGCCCCAGACAGTGTGACCAACTTTTAAAATGACCAAATAATGAAGAAATACTATACCATCATTGTGGTGCATAATGCAGCATAATTTGCCTTTTTTGCCACGTAATTTACTGAACCCTGCTGCATAATTTGGCCCTCTTCTGCCACATAATTGCAGTGGCCCTGACTACAATACCAGATATTAACTTATATCCAGTACAGAGATGAGAGAGCATAACTTGGCTGTGCCATTATGGGTTTCAGAAATTGCAAGAAAAAATAATTCAACATATATAACATGTTCAAATGTATTCATGTAAACATGGTGCACTGGGAAGTCACATAAACAAAGTGAATTTGTAAGTAGAAATGCATAAAAGTTACATACATGACCTATAATGACACTTATAGATTGAAGAAAGATGTATGCATTCATTCATATTCAATGTATTGAGATTATAAAAACGTAGTTACATGTATTATTTTCATAGTTATTCATCATTTTTTGTACCGTTGAGAAACACATGTAAAATCATTTATTCGAATGTGTATTGAGTTCTATGCTAAGTTGAGGAGAGTTAAGGCCTGAAATGTTTTTCTGTGTTTAACCTTCAACCTAGAGTTTTGCTCTTGTTGCATATTTCTTTATTTGCAGGTGTGTCTGCACAAGTCTCCAGTTAATGAGAAGTTTATTGTTAGTATGAGATAAGACGGCTATGTGAAGATGGGTTGCCAAGGACAAGGAGTGTTAACAAGGAGCTATAAAGAAGCACTCTCCTCCGGATTCCTGGACAAGTAGGGATCCAAGGTCGTCCTGATGTTTGGTTTGAGAGATGAAAGGCTAATGAGAGCTGCAATACCAAGCTGTGCAGGGAAGGAGGAAAGTTACAGGTGTTGACATCTGCTGTTGAGAGTTCTGCAAGGATTAAAGTGGAGTTTAGTTAGACAGACAGATATTCCTTTTATCGTTTACTAGAGTGGACCCTTAGAGACCTAGAGAAGTATAGACCACTTTTCCTTTGCTATGGCTGATGTGGCTTTATGCTACGAACATCTCTTTTCTGCAGAACTTTTACTAAGATCTATGTGATGCTGACACTTTTGACTCATTTCCTATTTCCATAAATTAGAGAATTCTTAGATTCTTCTTAGCTTTAATAGAGTAGTTAGATTTATTTAATTTCAGTGGTTAGGCAGGAAGATAGAAAATTGGACTCTGATTATCAGGTCTTATTCCTGATCTTTTGTATCAAAGCAACTGAAGTTTTGGTATGCCTTATGCTTACATGATTTAATTTGATTTGATACTTTAATTCGTCTTTGGTGATTCTGTACTTCTATAGTATGTTTCTGAGACTAATTTACATAAGTCTGGCTTTGAATTTGTGACAAACTTCTTGAACTTTAAGCCAGGCTCTGAGATTTAATGTGCAGCCAAATGGGTTACACTGTGAACTGATGGAAATGTATTAGTGTGTCTCTCCTTATCCCTCTGGACCCTAAAAAGAATCTTCAAAAGTAGAACTTTAGTGAATGGGCCAGATGCCTTATCAGAGACATCAATTAGACATGGTCTGAGACAGCCACCAGGAGCATCCATTATCTTATAAGCACCACAGTAGCACCAATTACATCTTAAGAGACAGCCTTCGGAGCCTATTAATGTATAAATAGCATCTCTGAGGACAAGGCATTTTCTCTCCAGTATCTCACAAAGCCTTCCTCCTAGTGCCAGGGTAAAGGCAGCCCATATTCACAAACCACAGTCATTCCAACTCACCACCAGGACATGCTCTCTGTTTCCTGTCTCAGTTGCCTACTCCAGCAAATTCAGGCTGCTGAGGTGTAGACCTGGGCAGAACTTGCAGAGTTTAATTCTGTAGAATTCTGCGGAGTTACAAAAAAACTCTGCAAGATTCCACAGAATTCCACGAATGGGTGGAAATAGGCACGTTTCACCATTTGCACTGTGATTTAGTGCCAGGAGCTCATTACACGCTGAAATATCAGCGCGAACGGCACCACTCAGCACACCAGCGAGTGCAGCTTCGCAAGTTAATTTTGCTGCAGTTTGAGTAGATTTTCTTCTCGGGCGGCAGCTTTCTGACCACCAACAGTTGCAGCCTCTTGCGACTGCCCACATTGGAGAAATCTCACTGGGTGCCCATCTAGAGACTGAAAAATGCACTAGGAACGCCAAATCTCGCTCGCCAATTGACAGCCATGTGGCAGCAGAAATTTCTCTAAACTTTGCATTACAAGCATAATGCAGAGTTGGCAAAACTCCGCCGGCGAAGCGGAATATATTGTCCACCGCTACTGAGAAGCATCCTCTGTATGGCATGCCTGCGCCCATTGGAAACCGCAAAAATGCTCAGTGCTAAAGCAAAGACAGAAAGAAGAGAAAATAAATCAACAAATGAGAATGTGAAAGTTTTCAATGGTGACCACCCCTAGGCAGCCGGCTCCTCGTCAGGGGTACTAAGCGCTATATAAATACTATTACAATTACAAAATGGCTGCCAGTGCCTCCATGTTCTTACAGAAAAAGCTTCTGTCGCATTCACAAGATTGAGGTACGGTCCCCTAGTATACAACATAATAAATTTTGAGGGAAGATATATGCGCTGTGAGGAATTTTGTACAATAGGCCATACATACATAGTAAGAGCCCAGGGCTCTGGCGCCTTATCCAGGACTTGGAGAATGAGGAATATTCCAAAACAACAAACACCAGAGTGAACAGTACAAAGTGCACAATGTGCTCCAATATGTTTCTGGGAACTTCGGGAATCAGCTGTCAGAGTTCTGCGGTCACATCGTGCACCATCAGCTTTTTTTGTAAATCTCACCAGATCGTGATAGATAGCTACTATTTTATTTTATTTCATGCCGTAATGAACATGAAAAAGTTACATGTGTCTTTTCCTAGCGGAGAAATTGTTTTTGAAGCAGCAAGTTAAATTCTTGTGCACACTGTTTTGTTTATTGCAGTGAAAAGACTAATTTCACTTTTCATTTATGTAAGTAGCCACAGGTTTGACATTTTTTAGAATATTTTGTCTGCAAGAGTGAGGGTTACATCAGCTGCTCTAGGCAGTCCTTGGCTATATGTGTCTGTTGTTTGGAATGTACTTTTTATTCACTTTTCACGAGTACAGTGCTGATTAATGAAAGGGATGTGGTTAAAAGGCATATGATATGATTTCATTCAAAGTCCCTTTTGTGCTACTAAAAATAAGCCAATTAACTGCAAGGAAAATTACACAGAAATAAACCTGGAGGGCTCCTGTTGCATAACTAACAATAGATTCACAGCTGAATCCGATCATATTGGTGAACACAGCTTACTTCTCTGCCTTGCTTTTTAAGCCATGTTTGTGCACTTACCCAATCCTGCAAAGGGCGCTCTAGAGTGCGTTCATTATCACCTGCTGCAGAGCCAGTTTAGGGTTGTTCTCTTACAAGTGTCCTTCTGAGGTGAACCCCTCTCAGACACAGCCTTTGTGTGAAGCAGGCTCTTGCAGCAGGATCACTGGCTCCAAGCAGGAGTGACCACAACTCAGGCCCAAGCAGATGTGAACTATCTTCACCTCAACCTTCCTGACTCAGCAGTTAGTGGCAAACAAAAGAACAGGCTTGGCCACAAAATGTCCTCACCTTGAACCCAGTGCTTGAAATGGAAAAGTGCAGGTACTCTATACCGGAGTGCCTGCTTGTTTTTGAGAAGTACTGGTACTCCCTAATTAAAAGTATTACGTTTTTTCCTGAAAAGTGCAGGTACTCTCCCTCTCTAAACAAAACAGTGCCGGTACTCAGTAGCGGACAGTACCGGCCCATTTAACCCCTTCGCTGCCAGGCCTTTTCCCCCTCCTGTGCCAGGCCTTTTTTTGGCTATTTGGGGCAGTTCGCGCTTAGGCCCTCATTACTTTTTGTCCACATAAGCTAGCCAAGCAAAATTTGCATCCTTTTTTTCCAACATCCCAGGGATTCTAGAGGTACCCACACTTTGTGGGTTCCCCTGAAGGAGGCCAAGAAATTAGCCAAAATTCAGTGAAAATGTCGTTTTTTAAAAAAAAAAATGGGAAAAAGTGGCTGCAGAAGAAGGCTTGTGGTTTTTTCCCTGACAATGGCATCAACAAAGGGTTTGCGGTGCTAAAATCATCAGCTTATCAGCTTTCAGGAACAGGCAGACTTGAATCAGAAAACCCAATTTCTCAACACAAATTTGGCATTTTACTGGGACATACCCCATTTTTACGATTTTTTGTGCTTTGAGCCTCCTTCCAGTCAGTGACAGAAATGGGCATGAAACCAATGCTGGATCCCAAAAACCTAAACATTTCTGAAAAGTAGACAAAATTCTGAATTCAGCAAGGGGTCATTTGTGTAGATCCTACAAGGGTTTCCTACAGAAAATAACAACTGAAAAAGAAAAATATTGAAATTGAGGTGAAAAAAACGGCATTTTTTCTCTACGTTTTACTCTGTAACTTTTTCCTGCAATGTCAGATATTTGAAAGCAATATACTGTTACGTCTGCTGGACTCTTCTGGTTGCGGGGATATATAGGGCTTGTAGGTTCATCAAGAACCCTAGGTACCCAGAGCCAATAAATGAGCTGCACCCTGCAGTGCGTTTTCATTCTATACCTGGTATACTGCAATTCATTTTCTGAAATATAAAGAGTGAAAAATAGCTATCAAGAAAACCTTTGTATTTCCAAAATGGGCACAAGATAAGGTGTTGAGGATCAGTGGTTATTTACACATCTCTGAATTCTGGGGTGACCATACTAGCATGTGAATTACAGGGCATTTCTCAAATAGACTTCTTTTTTACACACTCTCTTATATTTGGAAGGAAAAAATGTAGGGAAAGACAAGGGGCAATAACACTTGTTTTGGTATTCTATGTTCCCCCAAGTCTCCCGATAAAAATGATACCTCACTTGTGTGGGTAGGACTAGTGCCCGCAACAGGAAATGCCCCAAAACACAACGTGGACACATCACATTTTTTGAAAGAAAACAGAGGTGTTTTTTGTAAAGTGCCTACCTGTAGATTTTTGCCTCTAGCTCAGCCGGCACCTGGCGAAATCTACCAAACCTGTGCATTTTGGAAAACTAGAGACATAGGGGAATCCAAGATGGGGTGACTTGTGGGGCTCTGACCAGGATCTGTTACCCAGAATCCTTTGCAAACCTCAAACTTTGGCTAAAAAAACACATTTTCCTCATATTTTGGTGGCAGAAAGTTCTGGAATCTGAGAGGAGCCACAAATTTCCTTCCACCCAGCGTTCTCCCAAGTCTCCTGATAAAAATGATACCTCACTTGTGTGGGTAGGCCTAGCGCCTGTGACAGGAAATGCCCCTAAACACAACGTGGACACAACACAATTTATGACAGAGAACAGAGGTATTTTTTATAAAGTGCCTACCTGTAGATGTTGGCCTCTAGCTCAGCCGGCACCTAGGGAAACCTACCAAACCTGTGCAGTTTTGAAAACTAGAGACCTAGGGGAATCCAAGATGGGGTGACTTGTGGGGCTCTGACCAGGTTCTGTTACCCAGAATCCTTTGCAAACCTCAAAATTTGGCTAAAAAAACACGTTTCCCTCACATTTCGGTGACCGAAAGTTCTAGAATCTGAGAGGAGCCACAAATTTCCTTCCACCCAGCGTTTCCCCAAGTCTCCCGATAAAAATGATACCTCACTTGTGTGGGTAGGCCTAGCGTCCGTGACAGGAAATGCCCCAAAACACAACGTGGACACATCACATTTTTTGAAAGAAAACAGAGGTGTTTTTTGCAAAGTGCCTACCTGTAGATTTTGTCCCCTAGCTCAGCCAGCACCTAGGGAAACCTACCAAACCTGTGCATTTATGAAAACTAGAGACCTAGGGGAATCCAAGATGGGGTGACTTGTGGGGCTCTGACCAGGTTCAGTTACCCAGAATCCTTTGCAAACCTCACAATTTGGCTAAAAAAACACATTTTCCTCACATTTCGGTGACAGAAAGTTCTGGAATCTAAGAGGAGCCACAAATTTCCACAAATTTCCTTCAACCCAGCGTTCCCGCAAGTCTCCCGATATAAATGATACCTCACTTGTGTGGGTAGGCCTAGCGCCCGCAACAGGAAATTCCCCAAAACACAACGTGGACACATCACAATTTTGTTTTACAGAAAACAGAGGTGTTTTTTGCAAAGTGCCTACCTGTAGATTTTGGCCTCTAGCTCAGCGGGCACCTAGGGAAATGAAAAGGTGAGGCGTACACCGGAAGAGTTTCCAAATTATCTTCTTTATTTTTGAGCTTGAATAATACAGCCTCAACTCCCGTCCGCCCACACCGGCTTCCCAACACCAACCGCCCCCAACACAGTTCGATCCATTTAGATCGCACGCATGATCGCGCGGAAGAGCGCGTCGCATGCACAACCCAACACATCTCCTTCCTTATAATGACATTTACAAAATGACCACAATCGACATTAATAAATCATTTACATGTTGCAACAAATATGGTAAATATAACACTTGTGCACACTAACTATGGTGCAGTTACATCAGTACATAATCATTGAATTTCTGAGGCAGTTTAATGTTCCTAGAAGATCGCCTACAATGCTCTGCAGAAGGATTACATGTTCTAGAAGAACGCAAGCTAACGCGTTCAACCTGTTTATCGTCACACACGTCAGTTTCATTCGCAGTACTAGACAAAGATAGACTGCCCTTGTTCCACCATTTAACGTCTTCCAACTTAACAGCACTGTTTCCTACACAAATTATCTTCTTGCAGTCGCTAAACCTGGATTGACCCTTCACCATGACCCTCGGATACTTCACCCTCACTAGATCCCCCACCTTCCAATCAGTCATGCGGTTGTGACACCTTTTGGTTGACTTAACAGCAAGTTCAGTGTCCACCTTAGTTACATATTTATGTTGTGCTGCTACGCGTTTCTCCATAACACCGTCAACTTTATGCCATGGCACACCGAAACATCCATTCCCTAGTTAACTTTGAAGATGGAATACGGCCGCGTAGCAGGACAAAGGGCGAAACTTGAGTGTCAGAATTGTTCGTGGAACGTTCCGCCCACAACAATTTAGCTAACTCCGACTTGCAGTGTAGACCACTAGACTTGGACAACTGAATATTATCCTTGAGTACCCTGTTGAACCTTTCTACAAGTCCATTGCTACGAGGATGATACAATGATGTCTTGGAATGTCTGATACCCAAAAACGTCATAAACTTCTCAAATTGAGCTGAAAAAAACTGGGGTCCATTATCCATCAAAATCTCATCCGGAATACCTTCTCTAGCAAAAATGCATTCCAACCACTGGATTACATTGTTAGAATCGGGAACCTTCACAAATTTGACTTCTGGCCATCTGCTATAGAAATCAATAAGCACCAATCCATACTCTTGGGACCCATAAGACAAACTTACCGGTCCAATAATATCAATTGCAAGCTTACTCCAAGGTTTATTCGGAACCTCAACAGCTTCAATTGGACTTGGAACAGTAACTTGGGACTTATCCCTGACAGCACAATGCACGCAATCCCTCACAAAATGCTCTATGCATTTATCAACACCAGGCCACCAAAACCCCTCTCTGACCCTTCTTTTCATCGCACGCATTCCAATGTGGCCTTCGTGCGCTAAACACAAAACTCTCTTCCTCATGCTATCCGGTACTACCATCTGCCTTGACCCAAATACCAAACCATTGATTACTGATAGTTCGTCAAAAACATGTTTGTACTTGTTCTTTAGTTCATCATTAGAGGACCACAAAGACCACCCTGTGGATACAGCGCGCACAACAGATTTCATGTTCTGGTCTGTCTCACAGGCCTCCCTCCACTCCTGTTCATTCAGCGCACCATCCAACAGTTCACTCACTGAACACACCATTACATCATTATCGTCTTCTTTGGAACCAAAATCAGTTGACATTTCTGCAGAAGAGTTGGAGCCGGATAGTCGAGACAAACAATCCGCCAAAATGTTTTTTTTTCCTGGTACATATTCTAACTTAAAATTGTGCTCATGCAATTTGTACTGCCACTTGGCGATCCTCGGAGTAGCTTTCTCAGAACCTTTGGCAGTGAAAAGTTGAACTGGAGGCTTGTGGTCAGTCCTAACAATAAATCCAGTACCCCAAACAAACTGTTTGAAATAACTGATGCCCCACCAACATGCTAGAGCCTCCCGTTCAATCACAGAGTACGTCGACTCAGCACCCTTCAAACTTCTTGACGCAAATGCTACGACTTCGTCCTTACCATCTCTCCTTTGTAATAACATGGCCCCCAACCCTTTCTGGCTGGCATCTGTCATTATAATAGAGTGATCCCGGGTATCAAAGGGCTTTAAAGGAATCGCGTGAGCAATCTCTTGCTTCATACCTTCAAATTCATGGTTACAATTAGAGTCCCACAAGAATTTTACATTCTTCTTCAATAGATTTCTCAGGTTATAGGTCTTTTCTGAGCAATTTGGTAAAAACCTGGCATAAAATTCTATCAGTCCCATGAAAGACCTCAATTGGTCTTTATTCTCTGGGCACACAAAATCCTGGATGGCTTTCACCAAACTTACTTTAGGTTTGATGCCTTCAGCTGATAATTCAAATCCCAAATAATTCACAGAAGACTCACCGAATCGGCATTTGGCGGAACTGAGCGTTACACCTTTCAACTTCAGTACATCTAGCACAAGACTTAGGGGGTTATTACAACTTCGGAGGAGGTGGTAATCCGTCCCAAAAGTGACGGATATACCACCAGCCGTATTACGAGTTCCATAGGATATAATGGACTCGTAATACGGCTGGTGGTGTATCCGTCACTTTACCGTCACTTTTGGGACGGTTTACCACTTCCTCCAAAGTTGTAATAACCCCCTTAATCTCTCGTCATGCTCAGATTTATCGCTGCCATAAACCAAAATATCATCCTGGAATGCCTTCACACCACTTAACTTATTGAACATGCTTTCCACTGTTCTCTGAAACACGGCTGATGCGGATGCCAACCCAAAAGGCATACGCTTGAACTGAAATAAACCAAAAGGTGTAATAAAGGCTGTGTAATGTCTTTGTGAGAAACTAGGGCTGATTGCAGAGGCCCCATAACTTTTTGCCCCCATCTTCCACTTTATGCTGGTGTTTTCCTGACTCTGATGGTGCCCTGGGTACTGCTAACCAGTCCCAGGGCCTGTGCTCTGTGTAAAATGGATATGCAAATTAGGCTAATTATAATTGGCTAAGTTAACCTACCTATAAGTCCCTAGTATATGGTAGGGCATGTAGGTTTAGGGACCACAGCATAGGTGGTGCACACCTAGGTGCATTGCTGAGGTGCCCAGTGTCATTTTAAAAGCAAGCCTGCCTTGCTGGCTGCTTTTAAATTAAAGTTATATGCAAATTCGACTTTGGAATTAAAGGTACTTCCAAAGTCTTAAACTACCTTATTTTTACATATAAGTCACCCCTAAGGTGTGCGCTATGTGCCCCTAGGGCTGGGTGCCATGTAACTATAAGCAGGGACTTTATAAAAATAGATTTATAAGCCCTGGTGAGGTAAAAACAGCCAAATTCGTTTTTCCATCATTGAAGTAAATGGCCTTCATAGGCTAGAATGGGCAGACTTTATTTTAAATTGTAAAGTCTCCTTAAATGTTACATACCAAGAATTTGGTATCAAATTGATTGTTGTAATAAATCCCACAACTTCCAGTTGTTGGATTTAATATAACTTGTCCAGGTAAAAAGTTTAGACTTTACCTAAAAAGTTGCCAATTTCAGCTCTGCATTGTTTTTGCTGCTGTGCTCTGATTGGCCAGCCTGCAGCAGCTTCTGCCAGGCTGCCTTGATTAGGTGTGAAGTGGCCTGACTTCACACAAAGGAATGTGCTTGGGGGAGAGAATCTCCCCTCAGCAGATGGTGAGGCAGGAAGGGGGAGGGCTGCCAAACTGGTCTTCAAAGGCAGAGAAGGACATCTGGAGCACCCAGCAACACCCCCACATCCTGCAACCCCAGACAGCTAGGTGCCCCCTTGATTAGATTAGGAGAGGGCAGGAGAGGGGTGTGTTTATGATTTTTAGCCACACCAGTGGGTGGGCTCAGCCAGATCTCTCCTCCAAAAATCAGATTCATCCATTTTGGATTTTTAGAGACTGTTGCCTTCTGGGATGGATTTTTGCCACACTTCCCAGGAAGTGGTCATCACAGGGGGACGACCCTGTCCCTGATTGGAGAACCAGGGCCCCCCTGCTTTTCACCCAGGAGCAAGGATAAAACTGGCAGACCTGCACCCACGCCTCAGATCCCCTCCAGAATTCAACAAGAAAGGAACTAAGGAAGAAGAAGGACTGCCCTGCTGGACCCCTGGCCTGCATCTGGACCCTGCACTCAGAAGGACTGCACCAGCTGCACATTTGGGCTTCACCACAAGAAGGACTTTGCCTGGCTTCAACTGGTTCAAGGAGGGACTCCCTGTTTGCTACAGGTGAAAAATTGCTAACCAGAGTCCCCTGCACCAACTCCTGAAAGAAGCGACCAGCTGACCACTGCCCAGTGGCCAAAAAGGAGTTTGCGCCAGGTGCATTCTGGGAGTTGAAGTCCGCACCCCCAAGGACCATCACAGAACTTCTGGACCCTTGGGGTGAGCTGTGGACCCCAAAAGAACCTTGAAAGAACATCTGGGTGAAGCCCCAGAAGTTTGGAAAAGATTGGAGAATTTTTGAAAAAAAGCTCCATAAAGTGACCGACCCGACGCGGAAATTCTAGCCGGCTTGCCTCAACCGCGACCCGGCCTGACTTCGTGGTTCGTCCCGGTAAAGAAAAACATCCAAAAAAGAGACTAAGTCCGAACGTAAAAAGTTGACCGGGACCTCCCAGCCATCGTATCCGAGAAGGGCTCCATGGACGTCGGATCAAGATCCAGGTTTACCCCGGTCGAAGGATTTTCATCTTGAAAAAACGACTAAGTCCGAAGGTAAAAATCACCACCGAGGAAACCGACTTCGCGTATCCGGACAAGGGCTCCAGGAGGTCGGATTCAACTGGCAGGTTCGTCCCGGTGAAGAAAAACTTCAAAATAAAGACTAAGTCAGAAGGTAACTTTTTAACCGAGGCCTCCCGCGACTTGTAGCCGAGCAGGGCTCCATCGCGGTCGGCCTGAAAGTTTGACTTTGCCCCGGTCCTGGTGCAACTAGATGACCCGATTGGCGCTTTTTGTTTCTAAGCGCTAGAAAATAATAATACTTTAAAAATTCATATCTCCGGTTCCCCTGAACCGATTTTAATCGTTTTTGTGTCATTTTAAAGATAAAAATATAAGCTATTTTTATAAATTGGTTTTGGATTTTTAAACTGTTTCCTGTGTTTTATTTAATTACTGTTTTGTGATATTTGAATGCTTTACACTTTGTCTCCTAAGTTAAGCCTTGACGCTCGATGCCAAGCTACCAAGGGTAGAGCTGGGATTAATTTACTGAGAGCTAACTGTACCTATGTGGAGGTTAGTGGCTTGTTGCTAGGTGTAGGTACCTACCTGCCCTACCAATAACCCATTTTCCAACAGTCTTGAGCTAGGATGTAGACTAATTTGATGGTAAGCGGATGTCATGTTGAGTAAGGAAAATACTTTACCATCTTTGATAGAGGATAGCATTTCTGAAATGTTGGGTAGAGGGTATTGATCTACCCAAATTTGGTCGTTCAAATCACGCAAGTCCACACATATTCTTAACGATCCATTCGCCTTACGGGCTAATACAACAGGTGCAACCCAATCTGAAGACTCAATAGGTTCAATTATATCTAGAGTACACAATTTTTCTAGTTCTTCTTCAAAATCGTCTCTTAAGGTGAAGGGAACCTTCCGTTCCTTGTGTACCTTTGGTTGTGCATCCTTATTGATTTGAATTTTATGAGCAAAACCCTTGAACAGGCCTACATTACTATTGAAAATCTCAGGATAACGTGATTCTCATTCATCACACATGATAGAAGACACCTGCAAATACTCATTTTTCATTACAACTTGCTCAGGATTATTTGGATCTAATACCAGCATTAATTTACCCTGATCACACCATCCTAAAAGGCATGTATCATCCTTAGCTACGTAAATAGTAGCAGGCGAGATGTAATTTTTAAATTTGAGTGTTGCTTGGAATTCTCCAACTACATCAATTGCTTTCCCTCCATACCCGATAGGATGGATTGGTGAAGGTTTTAAGGTGACTCGGCGGGCTCTAAACAAGTCATTCCACTTGGTTTAGCTCAAGAGGGTGAATGGTGAACCCGAATCAGCCATCATGTGAACCTGAACACCATCTATCTCAACCAAACAAAATGGTCTTCTCATACTAGAGTCCCTTACTTCACCAATCAGGGGTTCTTTGTCATACACTATAAATATTTCCCCTTCCTCACTACTAGAAGAAGAGTAATTACTTGCAACGACACTATTAACCTTGTGGTTGAGTTTGTCTGAACTATTGGGTCCGCTCGATCTACATACTCTCGCAAAATGTCCCTTCTTGTAACATTTAGCACACATCTTATCCAAAGCTGGGCAACATTTAGCATTACCTAAATGAGTAGTACTACCACATCTGTTACACTCTAGAGGTTTGGATACATTTTTCCCAGTCTTGCTTCCGAAAGGTTGCAGTGCATTTCCATTTTTCACATTCCTATTTTTGTATTTAGACTTAACTGCTAACACCTCTGATCGCAGCGACTGATTCTTGTCGTCAGCGATTGACATTTGTTCCATGAACAACACAGTGCTTTCAATTCTGGTAGCAATCTCTAAGGCTTTCTGTAAAGTTAAGTTGGGGGTGGATAATAATGCTTCTTGTATTTTCTTATTATTAGTTTTTTCCACCAGTTGGTCTTTTAACATTTCTTCCCCAAATTCTTTGTAATCACATGAGACAGCCAAAAGTCTTAAAGCCCCAACATAACTGGACGCAGATTCGCCTTCAGATTGAACCCTTTTGTAGAATTTATGTCTTTCCAAAGTGACATTTCTGCATTTTTTAAACCTCAAATTAAGCGAATTGATTGCAGTCTGACACTCATCTTCTACACCGTCACCCTCCCCTTCAATTGCTAAGACAGGCACTTTGGGAATATACTTTAAAATGTTATGCCCTTCACTGCCCAAACAATGTCATAAAATTGCAAATTTCCTCTTGTGGGTGAAGGTTTCACCTTCTAAGGAATCCATATACGCCTCAAATGCCTCTTTCCATTGTTCCCAATCTGCATCTGGTAACGCTGGATTGGGAACAAAATGAGGAGGTGGAGCGATTGACTGCTGCATAGTGATAAATTACAGGAAGTAAGAATGGATATAAATGTAAAAATCAGATTTAGGTGTACCGAGGATTGTCTGTAGTGTATAAAAAATGGCAGCCAGATATATCCACAATTCAGTTAACAAGCAGCGTTGGTTGACATGGCGGTCGAGGTGTGCGTGTCACCGTAACACGCAAGCAGGATACACTGTGCAATAATGTGATATGCCTCCAAAATGGCCGCCGAGCTGTCCAGCAGAGTGTGGAAGCTGTAGACTAGTTGACGAATACACAGTGCAATGATGAGATGTGCCCTTAAAATGGCCGTGGAAATGTTCAACAGAACGTGGAAACTGTAGACTAAGTGCTGAAAAGTGTACATGCAGCGTGACTAGAAATGTTCAATTTCAGCTGTGCAATAGTCATTTAGTAGGAAAAAGAAATAATAATTATAACAAAAGTCGGGTGTGCGCGTCACCGTGACACGCAGCAGGACCAGTGAATAGGAAATAGAATTGCAAAACTCTCTCAAAATGGCCGCCGGGGTGTACGTGTCACCGTGTGTAGGAGGCTGGACTGGCTTGTAGTGAGTACCAAGGGGTACTTGCACCAGGCCCAGTTATCCCTTATTAGTGTATAGGGTGTCTAGCAGCATAGGCTGATAGATAATGGTAGCTTAGCAGAGCAGCTTAGGTTGAACTAGGAGACGAGTGAAGCTCCTACAGTACCACTAGTGTCACTTGCACAATATCATAAGAAAACACAATACACAGATATACTAAAAATAAAGGTACTTTATTTTTATGACAATATGCCAAAGTATCTCAGAGTGTACCCTCAGTATGAGGATAGCAAATATACACAAGATATATGTACACAATACCAAAATATGCAGCAATAGTATTAGAAAACAGTGCAAACAATGTATTATTACAATAGGATGCAATGGGGACACATAGGGATAGGGGCAACACAAACCATATACTCCAAAAGTGGAATGCGAACCACGAATGGACCCCAAACCTATGTGACCTTGTAGAGGGTCGCTGGGACTATTAGAAAATAGTAAGGGTTAGAAAAATAGCCCACCCCAAGACCCTGAAAAGTGAGTGCAAAGTGCACTAAAGTTCCCCAAAGGACATAGAAGTCGTGATAGGGGAATTCTGCCGGAAAGACACGAACCAGCAATGCAACAATGATGGATTTCCAGTAGAGGGTACCTGTGGAACAAGGGGACCAAGTCCAAAAGTCACAAGCAAGTCGGAGATGGGCAGATGCCCAGGAAATGCCAGCTGTGGGTGCAAAGAAGCTGCTACTGGACAGTAGAAGCTGAAGGTTCTGCAGGAACGACAAGGGCTAGAGACTTCCCCTTTGGAGGATAGATCCCCCACGCCGTGGAGAGTCGTGCAGAAGTGTTTTCCTAAAGAAAGACCGCCAACAAGCCTTGCTAGCTGCAAATCATGCGGTAAGGGTTTTTGAAATCTGCTGTGGCCCAGGAGGGACCAGGATGTCGCCAATTGCGTCTGGGGACAGAGGAGGTGTCGAGCAAGACAAGGAGCCCTCTCAGCAGCAGGCAGCACCCACAGAAGTGCCAGAAACAGGCACTACATGGATGCGTGAAACGGTGTTCACCCGAAGTCGCACAAAGGAGTCCCACGTCGCCGGAGGACAACTTAGGAAGTCGTGCAATGCAGGTTAGAGTGCCGTGGATCCAGGCTTGGCTGTGCACAAAGGATTTCCACCGGAAGTGCACAGAGGCCGGAGTAGCTGCAAAAGTCGCGGTTCCCAGCAATGCAGTCTGGCGTGGGGAGGCAAGGACTTACCTCCACCAAACTTGGACTGAAGAGTCACTGGACTGTGGGAGTCACTTGGACAGAGTTGCTGGATTCAAGGGACCTCACTCGTCGTGCTGAGAAGAGACCCAGGGGACCGGTGATGCAGTTTTTTGGTGCCTGCGGTTGCAGGGGGACGATTCCGTTGACCCACAGGAGATTTCTTCAGAGCTTCTAGTGCAGAGAGGAGGCAGACTACCCCCACAGCATGCACTACCAGGAAAACAGTCGAGAAGGCGGCAGGATCAGCGTTACAGAGTTGCAGTAGTCGTCTTCGGCTACTTTGTTGCAGTTTTGCAGGCTTCCAGAGCAGTCAGCAGTCGATTCCTTGGCAGAAGGTGAAGAGAGAGATGCAGAGGAACTCGGATGAGCTCTTGCATTCGTTATCTAAGGAATCCCCAGAGACAGAGACCCTAAATAGCCAGAAAAGAGGGTTTGGCTACCTAGGAGAGAGGATAGGCTAGCAACACCTGAAGGAGCCTATCAGAAGGAGTCTCTGACGTCACCTGGTGGCACTGGCCACTCAGAGCAGTCCAGTGTGCCAGCAGCACCTCTGTTTCCAAGATGGCAGAGGTCTGGAGCACACTGGAGGAGCTCTGGACACCTCCCAGGGGAGGTGCAGGTCAGGGGAGTGGTCACTCCCCTTTCCTTTGTCCAGTTTCGCGCCAGAGCAGGGCTAAGGGGTCCCTGAACCGGTGTAGACTGGCTTATGCAGAAATGGGCACCATGTGTGCCCATGAAAGCATTTCCAGAGGCTGGGGGAGGCTACTCCTCCCCTGCCTTCACACCATTTTCCAAAGGGAGAGGGTGTAACACCCTCTCTCAGAGGAAGTACTTTGTTCTGCCATCCTGGGCCAGGCCTGGCTGGACCCCAGGAGGGCAGAAGCCTGTCTGAGGGGTTGGCAGCAGCAGCAGCTGCAGTGAAACCCCGGGAAAGGCAGCTTGGCAGTACCAGGGTCTGTGCTACAGACCACTGGGATCATGGGATTGTGCCAACTATGCCAGGATGGCATAGAGGGGGCAATTCCATGATCATAGACATGTTACATGGCCATATTCGGAGTTACCATTGTGAAGCTACATATAGGTAGTGACCTATATGTAGTGCACGCGTGTAATGGTGTACCCGCACTCACAAAGTCCGGGGAATTGGCCCTGAACAATGTGGGGGCACCTTGGCTAGTGCCAGGGTGCCCACACACTAAGTAACTTTGAACCTAACCTTTACCAGGTAAAGGTTAGACATATAGGTGACTTATAAGTTACTTAAGTGCAGTGTAAAATGGCTGTGAAATAACATGGACGTTATTTCACTCAGGCTGCAGTGGCAGGCCTGTGTAAGAATTGTCAGAGCTCCCTATGGGTGGCATAACAAATGCTGCAGCCCATAGGGATCTCCTGGAACCCCAATACCCTGGGTACCTCAGTACCATATGCTAGGGAATTATAAGGGTGTTCCAGTAAGCCAATGTAAATTGGTAAAATTGGTCACTAGCCTGTTAGTGACAATTTGAAAGAAATGAGAGAGCATAACCACTGAGGTTCTGGATAGCAGAGCCTCAGTGAGACAGTTAGTCACTACACAGGTAACACATTCAATTAGTAAAAGGAAGTGGTTAATGCTATTGTCGCACATCTGAAACCAATCAAGTTCAAAGTCACGTAGCGTGTATTTAGGCACGGTGCCAGCATGGTCGGAGAAACCCAGCCACCAAGGGTTTCAAAGATACACAGATTTAACAAGTGGAACCCAGGAAGGGACCACCTATGTCCTGTGCTGTGAGATACAAATTGAAAACGAAACAGGGACCAGGGCACTCAAAGTCTCTATAATAAATATACAGTCCAAGATGAGTAGAGTTGCAAAAGGTATTTAATCCAAGATCCGAAAACAGCCAACACGTGTTTCGTCCTTGCAGACTTTTTCAAGGCTCATAGATTCAAGCTTGGATGAAGACTAGTTCCAATAGGGCTGCTGTAGCCCCTAAAGTATATCTTTGAATCTTGATTCCTCGAGTCGCAGTACGTCTAGTCGGACGTAAACGGTGCGGGGAGTAGACGGACAGCGCGTGATAACGCTGCCTTGCGGTCCGTGGATTCGAAACACGTGTTGGCTGTTTTCGGATCTTGGATTAAATACCTTTTGCAACTCTACGCATCTTGGACTGTATATTTATTATAAAGACTTTGAGTGCCCTGGTCCCTGTTTCGTTTTCAATAGGTAACACATTCAGGCACACTTATGAGCACTGGGGCCCTTGCTGGCAGGGTCCCAGTGACACATACAACTAAAACAACATATATACAGTGTAAAATGGGGGTAACATGCCAGGCAAGATGGTACTTTCCTACACCGTGAAACGCAGACGGCCTCGAAATATGGTATGCTTCAAAATGGCCGCTGGAGCGTCCCACAAGCAAAGCAGCGGTTTAGATGCTAAAAAAATTGTACTTACAGTGCCTACGGGGTCGCTCCCCCTGAGTGACATTGGCGCCAAAAAAAAATCCACGGTGCTTAGTGGTTTCTGCCCCCAAGGGGGCAGATTGACCTAAAATCGGCCGATCTGCCCCCAAGGGGGGCAGAAATGGTCTAAATACAATTTGCCCCCCAGGGGAGAAACCCTTGCCTAATGGGTCGCTCCCCATCTCTAAAAAAACAAACCAAAAAAAAAAACACCCCAAAAAAATTTGCCCTGGCGCCTAGAGGTTTCTGTCCCCCCTGGGGGCAGATCGGCCTAATAACAATATGCTGATCTGCCCCCGGGGGGGCAGAAATGGCCTAAAATAAATTTGCCCCCCCACCGCCTTCCCCTCCCCGGAGTGACCCTTGCCTACGGGGTCGCTCCCCCTGCGTGACATTGGCACAAAAAAATAAAATACCAGGTGCCTAGTGGTTTCTGCCCCCTTGGGGGGCAGAAATGGTCTAAATACAATTTGCCCCCCAGGGGAGAGACCCTTGCCTAATGGGTCGCTCCCCATCTCTAAAAAAACAAACAAACAAACAAAAAAACACAGAAAAAAAAAATTGCCCTGGTGCCTAGAGGTTTCTGCCCCCCGGGGGGCAGAAATGGCCTAAAATAAAATAAATTTGCTCCCCCACTCCCCCAACCCCTCCCCCCGGGAGCGACCCTTGCCTACGGGGTCGCTCCCCCTGCGTGACATTGGCGCAAAAAAAAAAAAAATCCCCGGTGCATAGTGGTTTCTGCCCCCTTGGGGGCAGATTGACCTAAAATCAGCCAATCTGCCCCTCCAGGGGAGCGACCCTTGTCCAAGGGGTCGCTCCCCATCTGTAAAACAAACAAAAAAAAATCCCCGGTGCCTAGTGGTTTCTGCCCCACTTGGGGGAAGATCGGCCTAATCAAAATAGGCTGATCTGCCTCCCAGGGGGGCAGAAATGGCCTAAAATAATCCCCCCCGTCCCCCAGGGGAGCGACCCTTGCCTAAGGGGTGGCTCCCCTTGCGTGAAATTCACGTAAAAAAAAAAACTCCCTGGTGTCTAGTGGTTTCTGTCCCCCTTGGGGGCAGATTGGCCTCATCAAAATAGGCCAATCTGCCCCCAAGGGGGGGCAGAAATGGCCTAAATATAATTTGCACCCTAGGGGAGCGACCCTTGCCTAAGGGGTCGCTCCCCACCTAAAAAAAAAAAAAAAGATCCCTGGTGCCTAGAGGTTTCTGCCCCCCGGGGGCAGATCGGCCTAACAATAGGCCGATCTGCCCCCGGGGGGGCAGGAAAGGCCTTCCCAAAAAATGCCCCCCATTGGGAGCGACCCTTGCCCAAGGGGTCGCTCCCTTATGGCAATTTCAACAAAAAAAATAAAATCCCTGGTGTCTAGTGGGCGTTTCAAAAGCCGGATTGCAAGCAATCCGGCTTTTGAAACGCTCAGAGAGACTTCAAAGGGAAGGAAATACATTTCCTTCCCTTTGAAGCCTCTCTGGGCCTTCCCCACGTGATCGAAAGAGAAATGCAAAGCATTTCTCTTTCGATCCCAGCGCGATGGGAGGAGGCCCTGTGACAAATCAGCGCGCAATCGCGCGCTGATGTAACAGGGGGGTGGGGAGGTCGGGGGTGGAAGGGGAAGGGCTTCTCCTTCCATCCCTGCCTTGGGGGGGTGGGTGGGGAGCACAGGGGGGGGAGCGCTAGCGCTCCCCCCAGTTCCCGGGTGTAGGACAAGGTGACCTCGTCCAAGGCACCCGGGAACCGGTGCCTTGGACAAGGTTACCTCGTCCAAGGCACCCTACGGGTTAAAGCCCTGCTTGAACCGCAGAAACAATAGCCCCACCCTTACCATCTACCAAAGGGCAGTGCTCAGAAAGAGCTAATCTGCAGCCCCTCACTAACAAAGTGCACATGAATATCTAAAGGTGGTCCTGTTCACCCTTCTCACTTCAACTTCAGAATCACCACCTCCCAACCACGTGAATGAAGGCAATACACTGCTGATGTCTGTGAAGTCCCTTCACTCCCCTCTTCTTGTGTGATGCTAAACTAGGGGCATCAAAATGGATCCCCTTTAATTCTGTGAGACAGACTTTAAGGGTGCAACAATCAACAAAGGTACACTGTTCCTAAAAAGAAAAGACAGGGCACAAGTACTCAGGACACTTTGAAATTTAGAAGCAAGAGCCCTCACACATCCACTGGATGTCATGCTTCATCGTAGGGCTCGCTCCTCGTCAGACTGGCGCTGCAATGTCTGACGGGTCCCTCAAGGCGGCTCTTTGACGGAGATCTTGAAAGATGTGTGCCATGATGGAGCCCAGTGGGGATAGAGTAAGTCTGCTAGAAGGAAGAGTAGGATATGAAAAAAGGGGATAAAATTGACTCAAGAACATCAAAAGCAATTTTTTTATTAGAACTACGGGGGTCTTGGTCAAGGTTAAAAACACAATGGAGTGACATGTATGTTCTGTATCCTTAGCGTGCAGAGACCAGGGCCTGTCAAATGTATCTCAATATATCTCAATATGGCACATATTCCAGGCTGTGGTAGAGTCATTGTGGCTATGCAACTGTGGCACTGTGCCCACTCCTTGCACACTAGTAGATCTTGTCAGGTCTGCAATATGATGTTCTAGTGGGAACACTTGCCCCGAATGCCTCAGTCCATTGACTAGATCAGGAATGGGCACTGAGGTAAATCCATGAACTAGTCTATATGCATCAGAGTCAATGTGTGTCTTTGACTCATGACAGGTCCCTTACTCCCACAGCTGAATTATTACCTTCATAGAAGCCATATTTGTCCTGTATAGGATTAGTGCACTGATGACAGCCCTACAGTGCAGACAGTGTGGTGATTCCAGGGAGGCCATTAAATTTGACTCAGTAGCCTGGGCACATTGCAGAAATTGTACAATGCATACCTTTGTATGCACCTCTGTGGGACAGACACATATATCCAAAGGAGTGTTCTGTGGTACAGGTACATACCCCAGAACCCACCCCCTGAAGTGGTATGGGTCTGCATTTGGTAGGCCACATAACCGCACAAGGAAGGCACTTTCTGTACACCCCCATGTCAGCCCCTTCAGTGTCACTCAAGTGTAAGGGTGACATTTCACTATGGCAGTTGCCTGTATGGACTGTATGCAGTGAGTCAATCTCACAGAGTGTTAATGTGTTGGCCCAGTCAGGCCTCAGGAGTTTACCCTTCAGAAGCCACATATGTGTGTAGTGTTTTATTGTGGCTCACATCAAAGTACATTTTGCTGGAGTATGGTCTTCCTAGTGTAAGTAGGCTTGCTAATTCATTCTAGGCCATGAGCAGGGTAGTGCGTTAGTCTGCAGAGGGATACAAAAGTGTGTAGTCATGTCCCGGTACTTATTGGCTTGTGTGCTTTACACTTGTGGTGTGTTAACAAGTTGAAATATTTAGCTTGGTTTTGCTGACATGTGTGACTCAACCATTTGTGCCAAAACTTGTGGTTGTAATCTCTTGATTTGTCACTTGCGTCCATGCAGGTCAACCCCCATCAGATGAAGGGGATGTGGAGAGCCATCGCCAGGAAGGTGCGCACCCTGGGGGTCCACGGCCAGCGAATCGCCCACTGTTGCAAGAGGGGGGGAGGGCCTGAGACACTGAGCCCGGAAGATTGCAGAGGTCCAGCTAAGGCAGTCCTCCCAACGTGGGCGGTGTGCACGTCGGACCATGACCCCCTAATTTCACGCACCCTGGTGGTGGCATACACAGACCTCGATGGACGTTTGAGGGGAGCACAGCAGCCACAAGGGGGTGAGTACAGGGCATAATCCCACCTATCACATTGCCATGTTAAGGTGTTAGGTTCTGACATCTCCACCTGATGATTAGGGATGTGCCATGTGTGAAACAGTAGATGAGTGACTGTTAGTGTAGATATGTAATGTGGTGCATACTGATGAGCCCTGCCTATTGGCCCAGGGACCTAGGGCACAACTGTGTATAATATGCAAACAATTTGCTCTCCAGGGACAACACATGGCTGTGTACATTGATAAATCAAGTACTGTTTGTTGTTGTATTGTATGCAACAGACCACTACTCCTCAGTGTGACATGCCAAAGTAAAGGAAGTGATGGATCACTGTCCTCAGCCATGTGTCTAGTTAAATGAGTATATTGGCATCTGCCACCCAGAGGCTACTTGCCTTCAGTGTGTGATGGGTGCCAGTGCCTTACTGCTGTCTGTAATGTGAAGATGGCCATCATACATGTGACAGAGCATGCATTTATCTTTGGGTGCAGCTACGGAGCAATACCTTCCCTTGGTAAGTGGGAAATGTCCATGGATATGATTTGTGTGCCATTACTGTTGCCAACATTCCTTGTGCCTCCATGTTAGCATTTGCTCTTTCTCCTTTGACAAAATGTGTACGCTACTGTTGCATGCATGGTCTACCTGTCTTCATGGGATGATTCCATTATTCCCTCACATATATGGGCATACCAACCTGTGTTTCGAATAGGACATTTACAATGGGAGTACATTTCATTTTCAGACAGAAGTGTGTCACCATTGATTTTTGGCCCACACATTCCCTCAGCCATCATTGCATGTCATTTGGCATGGTCAACTGCAATAGCAATGAGATACAAGACATATATGACTAGATTGTTTATTCAAAATGTGCATTTCCAGGCCATTGGTGTGGCATCATGTAGCAAAGTGCACTCCACATGTGTAATTGGGAAGTTTTTTTACCTGGCTTTTGGAATGCATCATTGAATGTCTGGCAGTTATGTTGAAATCACATGTGTTTGGGTACAACAATTCATCCACAGATATCTAGGTTTGCATGACTAAAATGGATACAGTGCTGTAGCTTCCCAACATGTTGAGGGCCTCCTACAGGTACTTGCAATTCTTTATGTCTCTCCGGCACACAAAGTACTAATGGCTTCTACTGATTCAATCAAAGTATGTAATTGTAAGGGGTGCTAGACATTAATGGTGAGTTCCATGGGGCTTAAATATACATTGTGTTTTGGTTTTTAGGGACATATCTCCCTGACAATTTGCACATGGTGTCTACAGTGTACATTTCCACACATTTGACATTTCCATGCCAAATGTGTGGCCTATCAGAGCAACATTGGTACTACCTCGAGGACTCCATTGGGACAAATTTCACTTGTTAAAGTGTGCATTGTGTATATGTTTCCAGCTTGACATGAGTATTTCCCTGTCACCTTCTCCAGGCTACTGTACTGTTGTCAGCAACATGACAAATTCTGGGAGCATAATTTCTTATGTTGTATTATTGTGTATGTGACAAATAATTGTCTGCCTGACCTTATGTGGGACCTGTGCGAATGGAGCTGGCATTGGCCTACTATTGTATGACAACAGGTAACTGAGGTATGCTCCATGAGGAAAAGCATTAAAGGTGATGTGATCTCCCACTTGTTCAATGGTCACTGTAATTGCATAACTTCAGACATGCAATTGTAGTTGTCTGAGATCCTGATTTTCCTTTGGGCAACTGTGGACAGCTCAGATGACATGCATGCATCTTGTATGGTAAATGTATGGGACACTTAGGTCGGGGTTGTTGCAGGGGCATACTTGATATCATGCAAATGTTTGCTAATCAGAGCTGTTGTTCAAGTGTGATCAGGGACATGTGGTGACCCTATTTCTCTTTGTATTTTCAGTGTCAGCTCAGGCAAGTGAAGTAGAGAGGGCACAGCCAAGTGGGGAAGCATCTGTCTACGGGACCGCAGGTCCAGACACCACTTACACAGAGGGACCCAGTGGCCCAGAGGGTGAGGGGAGTGCCACGGAGGAGAGTGGATCTACATCATCATTATCATCGGATTCTTCCTCTAGTGGCCACTCCCTATTGGTGGCACACCCATCAGAACATACTCCTGTACCATCTTTGTCTGTCACCCCAGTTCTATCACCAACATCCCTGTTGCTCCCAACCAAGTAGTCCGTGCCCACTCACCCAAGACGGATGGCATCTCCTTTGCCACAGGCACCTCCGCCCCAGCCCCTGTTCCCCCTTTTGCCCTGAGTGAGGAGGCTATTGACCTCCTGAGAAGTATCTCTGTGGGTCAGACTGCCATTGTGAATGCCATCCAGGGATTGGCCTGCCAACTTCAGTAGACCAATGCTGTCCTGGAAGGCATTCCTAGTGCCAAGTCTGGCCAACAGAGATCTTTTCAGGCTCTGGCCTCCTTACTAATTGCAGCCAGTCACCCCCCACCTTCTGTCCCCACTCCACTTCCCATTCCATTACCTATCCCAAGCACACAGACAGATCCACACATACCCACCTCAACACACAAATCAGCACACATAAACACAAACACCACAAAATACACCAGCATGCAAGCACTCAACATACACCCACACACAACATCAGCCCTCACCTCCCCAGACACCCACACCACACCCACCGGCCCACACATCACATCAGGGAAACCCACAGGCACCACAGTCAGTGACATACCCACCACACCCATCATACCCTCAGACACCACCCCAACAGACACACAGACATCCATCTTGCCCATCATTCCCACAGGCACCGCCCCAACAGACACACAGGCATCCACCACATCAAGCATACCTGCAGACACCACCCCAATGGACACACACACACACACACATCCACCACTACAAGCATACCTGCAGACACCACCCCAACAGACACATAGACATCCACCACTCAATCACCCAGCACCTGCACCTCCCAGACCCCAAGACACATAAACCCCTGCAGTCGCCAACACAACAGACACCACCCAAATAGAAGCATACCTCATACATGCACATACCCAGACATCAGTACCAATACACCAGACACCACTTCCTCACCCTCCAAATCCCTAACCCCTTCTGATGACCGTCCCCTTGTTCCTAAGGAAAGTTTGTTTTTTAACTTTGCCCTTTCCCCTGTTCCCTCCTCCCCCTGTCCCAAACCCAAGAGGCCCTGACCCATATCCTAACCTATCCCTTCCACCTCCAAGTCCTCCCCTGTCACACCTGTCCCACGCAAGCACCCATACCCCTCCCCTAAGAAGAAGCCCACCCCTCATAAGAAAGAGTCCACCCCTCCCAAACTCAAACCCACCCTTCCCAAATCTGAACCCCCTCCCACCTGTACCCCCTCCTTCCCCCAAGGATGATGCCTGAGGTGCCTGCATGCCCACTTGATTCCACTTCCTGTGGAGGTTCCCTGACAGTAATAGTAGTCAAGTGTTGGCACAGTCCTTTGCAGTGAAAGACTACTGGACTGGCCAATGGCCTTGGACATTTTTGCCACTGCTTGTTAATAAACCCAAACAGTTGTTATTTTGGATACACATTTCTTCTGCAATTCCTTTTCTACTTTTATGTTGTTCCAGAGTAACTTGTGTTGTCAGCCTACATTTGTGTGTGTTTCAGCCTGCTTGCTGATACGTTTGCTGTTTTTTTGCAATATGTGAGTTTGTGGGCAGTGCTGTGTTACCCCAAGACAAAGGTAGCTGTTGATAGTATGGATATGTGTTTGTTAATTAAATTGTGATGTCATTGCATTGTGTTCTATTTGGTAAGGTAAGTATTTCATCTTGTGTTGTCCAATGTCAGCATGTATGGTGTTAGACGTGTTCTCCTGATATGGATTGTACATTTGTTTCATGTGTGGAAGCTGGAGTTTTGCTTGTGTTTTGTTTGTCCACACATGGAGGGTGTTCAATTGTGCTAGCTTTCTTTGCATTTGACTGTGCATGTGTCCATTTTGATGTGTGTACCTGGCAGCTACTTCATCTAGATGTCTGGCCAATGTTGTAGCAGTTGTATGTGCTTTCTTGACTTGCACTTCCACATTGTGCAGATAGGTATGTCGCTTGGCTCTAGTATTGTTTGACCCTGAGATACCTGAAGGGCCAGTTACTGTGAAAATGTTATTTTAGGGGCATGTGCAAAGTGTCACATCCTTCCCTGAGTGCTCCTGATGCCGCCACACCTATTGTGCAGGTATTGTTTTCATAGTGAACTTTATATATTTGTCTCTCCGCATATTGTGCATCCCATTGTCCTTCCATTGTGGTGCAATGTGTGTGGTTTGCAGTTTCATTGCAGGGCTGTTTAATGGGAGTGGTGTTGGTGTTCCATGACACATCCATATATATGTGTGTTGAATGTGAGAGCAGTCCATGTGATGTGAGGGATGTGAGGGTGTTAGAGTGTGAGGGGGTTGTAGATGTGGTGTTGCTGTGTTGTTGCTGTTGTCTGACACAATGTTTTGTACACTTCATTGTCCCTGTGACTGAGATGGTCAGAAGTGTGTTTTTGCATAGTGTTGTGGTGCAGTATGAGTGCCCTGCCCAAAGGGGGCATTTTGTGGCTGTGAATGTGTCCTTCTTTGTGAATGACTTAGGCTGTGTACACAATAACACGTTTACTTGGTGCCCATAGCGAGATCTCATATCATGTAAATGAAGGCGCGACAATCTGTTGTTGAGCTTCATGACACAGGTAGGTGTGTGTATTTATGGTCTGTTGCATCCACAGGGGCATGGATTTTGGGCTCCTTCGATGATCAACAGCAGCAGAAGGACATGTGTGATGGCCTCCATGGCAGCACTGGATGTGTAAAGCTGCCTGCATGTGAGTTTCTCCGTTTCCGCTGCTGAGATGTGGTGGTTGGACTGCCACGGTCACATTGGTGGTGTGCAACCTCATAATGTGTCTGGCAGAAACACAGGCTCCACCGGCCTGTTTGTGCCGCCTCATGACCGTGGCGGTCTCTGCTGCCTGGCAGTGCCGGTGGGACCGCTGTGGTCTTTGCCTCATAGGCCTGCATGACTTATAATACAATGGTCCGACCGCCAAGCTAATGGCGGTCGGACCGCCACCACCGCCATGGGAGGTGCACGGACCGCCAAAATCGTAATGAGGCCCACAATATTTTTAGCAATGATGTTCTTGTCATCACATTTCTGTCACCCGATATTTTAAAGATATTTTGTCATACAATAATTTGCTGTATTTGCACTGCTGCCATGAATTAAGCAAAGAATACCAGATTAATTTTTATTCTCCAATTTGAAACTTGTTCCCAATTACAGACCATTAGAAATTTAAAATTGTATAGGTTTTACATGCATATATGTGTGTTTGTGTGTATAATGAATCTGCTAATATTTTATTTAATTGTCTAAAAAGTTGCAAACCCCTGTGTAGGCACTGTAGACTCCAGGGTCCGTGGGTGCCCAGATTAAGAACTGCTGGACCTGGACAAGGTATTTCAGTTCTGGCTGGTAATTAATGTTCACTCAGCTATTGGGAAGTCCTCTGTCATACAATATTTGGCTATAGAATGTAAAGTGTGTTTTGTGTGTTTTTCAGAAATGTGAGTTAAGGATGACTGCACTGATATCTCAACTGATCTTACCTCTTTGCCCCCCCCCCCCCAATTGAACCTTACTTCTTTCCTTCGTCCTTTGCAAAGAGGTGGGGAGATTTAATCAAAAACTGGCTAAATTGCCCTGAACAAGTGTCCTACTCTCTCCCAGCTCTTATTGTGCCCTCAAGCCCACAATGGATTCTCCTGTTAGTTTACAGACTTCCTTGGGGATGGGGTGGTCAAAGTGTGACCAGAGGCATACATTTTAGTCTCAGAATTTCCTCAGGCCAACTCAGGTGCTACCCACATGCTTCTAAGACGCAATATCGTCCTAAAAAAATCTTGTGAAACACAAATATTGCAGCACAAATGTTGTAAAAGAAATTTTCAAATGTACATAGTTACAAAGTAAACTACAAAAATATCTAAAATTAACAAAACAACAATTAACATATAAACATAAGCAACATTCAAAAATCCTAATACAAAAGTAAATCCAATAAGGAAAACACATGTTCAATGCTACATCCATCACATTAAAGATAAAAACTAAATATCAAACAAATAAATAAACTCAATGAAAATAACAATTGCACAAAAAGCATAAATAACAAATGTTTCAAATTCATGGAAAAAATAAAAAAAAATCAATTTTCAAAAATAAGAGTCACCACCCTTGCATTAGCCTAAAAAACTGTGGGGAAACTATTGCACGTTAGAAAGATAAAGATTACTATTCCTCAGTTACAGAAGCCAAAGTGTTGGAATTTTAGGTGAGTCAGATTTACTATTCCCACATTAACCTAAGCAACAGTAGGGAAACCATTAGGCTTTGGAGTGGTGATATTTACTCTTTGCACTCCAAGTTAGGCAACAGTAGGGTAAGCATTAGACTTTGTAGGAGTGAAGAGCTACCATTCCTCCTCCAACCTAAATAACAGTGTGGAAAATGTTTGTCTTTGGAGAGGGTGAGGCTTAGTATGCAACAGTAAAGCAAATGCTGGAGTATTGAGTGGTGAGATTTACTATTCTCCCTCGAAGGTAAAAAACAGTAGGGGCAGCAATGGAATGTCTCTGTGGGAGAGGATCAAATTTAATATTCCCACTTCAGTCTAAGCACCAGGAAGGAAAGCAATGAACTTTGGGGGTTGTCAGATTTACTAATCCCATTCCAACCTAAGCAACAGTAAGGAACAAACTGGACTTTGGAGGAGTGAGATTTACTAGTCGAACACCAAGGTATAAAACAATAGGGAAGGCTTTGGACTCAGTGGGATCAGATTTATTACTGCCACTCCCCATAATAATTATTATAAAATATACAGAAAAAAATCAAAATATTCATAAAGCATTACATTTTTATTTATTTTTAAAATTGTACCTATAAACAACCACAAACTCTACTACCTTATTTAAAACATATTACCATGAAGACTGCTGGAGAAGCCAAGCCCCAGGGGACTCTCTTGCATAGCAGCAGGAGCCACATTGAGCCTACCAGTGCCAGGTAGGTGCCACGTAACACTATGTTCCCACCTGCAGTGCAGGACTTTTGTTAAAGTCTGCTTGAGAATGACCAAATTAACATATCTTACCAATTAAAAACACTAAAAAAATGGCAATACAAAGATTTCTCACCCTAATGACCTTCGGTGGCAACAACCACCTAAAAATGAAATGATATTAAAAAGTAAATAAATAACAACAAAACAAATGAAAAAATAGTATGTCTTGAATAAATGATATTATAATTACAAATTTAAGAAAACATTAAATATTTAATTTTAAAAATTAAATAAGTAATGTTATATTTAACCATTTAAAGAACAATTTTAATGTTAAAATTAAAATAATATCACAATTAAATAGTTTACATAATTATTAATCTAATTAACTATGAAGTTTAGTTAGTATATATTTTCATATATCTTATTCTCTTAATATACTTAAACTGCACTGAATCTTAAAATAGTACAAAGCAACTCAAAATTGACATTATGTACAATTATATTAAAAAAATATTATTCTTGGCTGTAGTATACTGTACTATGGTATTCCTGTCACCATAATAATTTTTAGAAAATATATCCTTGTGACAATATTTTAGAGACACCATTAAAGTTGTCCACTACTTACAGTCTTGTTTTGGGGGTTTGTTATTTGCTGTTGTTCTAGCATATATATATATTATATAAAACAACAGCATATATATATATATATATATATATATATATATATATATAAGTTTCTCCAAATGCCACAGAAAATGCCGAACACATAGGTTTCCCATTTTAATTCCCACAGAGATTTTAGACACAACTACAGCCAGAACTGCTGGACGGAACCAAATTTGGCAGAAAGGTATCTCTTGGTCCAGAAAGAGTGCTTTTTGTTTTTTGGTGTAAATCCGTTCAGTGGTTTTGAGAAATTAAAGTAGAAAATAATTATATATCTGTGCGGAGCCTAAGCACAGATCTCATGGTGAGATCTCATAGGCTGTCAGCACTTCCACCAGAAAGTGAAGCAGCCACCTTGGGGCTACTATACATAGAGCAAATATAGACCAATTGCCCTTTTGCCGATAAAATCTAAAATTATCGAAAAACATATTAACAAACAAATTTCAGGCTTTCTCGAGGATTGCAATCTTCTACATCACACTCAGATGGGTTTCGGACCTTTGCATAGCATGGAATCTGCCCTGTTGTCGGTTACCGAGGACACCCATCAACGCTTGGATTCAGGTGGCTATGCAGCAATTATCCTTTCGATCTAAGTGCTGCATTCGATACTGTAGATCATAATACTTTCCTTCAGAGAATCTCTCGGATGGGCTTTTCAGGGACCCCATTTGAGTGGCTCTCTGACTTCCTGAAGGACAGGACCTTTCAAGTCCAAGAGCAATCTTTTTTTCTAAACCTCTGCCACTCAGTTGTGGGGTGCCGCAGGGCTCCTCTCTGAGCTCTACTCTTTTTAACATTTATATGTCCCCCCTAGTAAGAATTATTGAGCCACATGGATTATCTCTAGTATCTTATGCGGATGATACTCAGTTGGTCTACTCCTTCTCTGCTAAGAATACCCAAGAACAGGCTACCTTATCTTCCTGTCTCTCAGATATCACCAGATGGATGATAGAGAGCAAGCTTAAGCTCAATGATGGGAAAACAGAAGTTATGATTGTCGGGATTCCTTCCTTACTTAGGTCCCCATCCTTAGCAGTGAACTTGTCTAAAGATCTACCTCCGCCTAAAGATTCCATGAAAAGCTTGGGCTTTTGGCTAGACCCGCACCTTACAATGGAATGCCATTCTAAGAAACTGTTTCGGTTTTCTAAGAACCCTTAGGAAAATCTTTAAATGACTTCCATTTTCAGCCAAATGACTTCTTACTCAGGCTCTGATACTTTCACGTCTTGATTATGGGAACGTACTGCTCCTGAGCTCTCCTTCGCATGTTCTAAAGAGACTTCAGGTGGTGCAGAACGCTGCTGCTCGCCTACTCACAGACACCCCCAGACATTCATCTGCCACGCCTGCCTTGGCTTTCCTCCATTGGCTTCCGATTGAACAACGCATTATTTTGAAAGCTATGTGTTTTATTCGAAACAAGGGTCCAGTCTTCCTCAGATGAATGATCACTCCCTTCCTCAGCGCTGGGAGGCCTTCGGGTAGCCATGCACTCTACAAATCCTCGAAACTAAACTAAACTAAATTAGCACCCATTAAAATGCATTGTAGTGAATGGCAGGTTTTGAGGGTCACAAAAAGATGAACGTATAAAGGGTGAATGCAATTACCCCAGATATTACAGCCCTCATGACAATTTTTATAACATAATTTAAAATATCAATGAAACATTATCAGTCAAATTACTGAAGAAAAAAACTGTGCATGATGAGGGCACAAGTTATAGTTAACTTAGGGCATGAGTTATAGTTACTTGAGCCAACCATAACTATGGGACTTATTACGAGTTTGGCAGTCGGATGATCTGACTGCCAAACTCATGGGGATGAGGCGGCCTTCAACCTGCCTTCCTCACCCCCGCTGTATTACGATTTTCTCACCAGGCTGTCCATCGGGAACATCGTCTTATGACGAGTCGAGTTTAACCGGTTTAACTGCCATGAAAAGGCTGAAGGAAAGGAAGTGCTGGGGGCCACAGGGGGGGCCCCTGCACTGTCCATGACCAAGTTGTGGGCAGTGCAGGGGCCTTCCCTACCCAACACCCTCACAATGGGCAGAGTCTGCTTTGCAGCAACTGCGCATTCCGAGGGTGCTGTTGTGCTACGGTATTGGCTTCGGCTCCATTAAGGGAGCTGAGACCAATACCATAGCACTGTTCCCGTCGGGCTGACCAGCAGGAATGTCATAATGCGATGCTCCCGCCTGTCAGTCCAGTCAGTTCGACCGCCAAACTTGTAATGAGGCCCTATGTGTACAATCAGTAATAAAACAAACATAGGCAAAACTAATAGGTTTGCCTATAACGTGTTGTAGTGCTGCATTTTAGCATTGATATAGTGCTTCATACCCCATTGTACGGCGCAGAAGAGCATTTTTAGATAGATAATACACTACACCATGGAGGAGGAGGAATGCCTGGTTTCAGAGTGTAGTATTTGTTGTGAGCCTATGTGGGAAGTGTTTTGGGGTCAAGCATGAGTGACCAGAGGGGTGCTCCTCTTTTGTTGTTTGAGTGTAGTGCCTAGTGAATAGTGCACAGAAGGTAGTGAGAGGGCTAGGCATGTAAACCGTATTTGTAATTGGGACTAAATGGGCAGCTACACATCACAAACCTACTTAGAGGGGCAGCGGTGAAGGGGCTAGAGGGGGCATACACAAAAAGGGGGCAATCTGAGAAGGCACAGTAATTCATATGATGATATGCGCAAGGCAGAGATGCTGTCAAACGAGTAACCTAAATGCAAATGCATAAAAATAGAAGCTGGTTACATGAGCCGCAACCATGCACCATTTTTTTCCAAAGGCTTGGGTCCTGCCTGTTGCAGAAATGCACTACAACAGATCTAGCTTTGTAACGTTTTCTGCTCCTTTAAGTCGTTGTTTGTCTGCAGCTGGTATAAATTTGCAATTTTCGCCTACCAAGAGGCTACTGATTGCAGAGAACATTTAAATTTTTCTCATTTAAATAGGTGCACTGCTGATACACTGAGCTGCATAGTTCGTTCCAATTAATCAGAGGCACTGTCATATTGAGGGAAGATAGACTAAACAAGTGAGAAGGAAATCAGAATGAGGGACATTTTTGAGGATTTTCATTTGTTGTATTAATTCAAGGAATGATTTAATCCCATGTATTGTGAAGAATAATTCCACAGGGTAGACAGGGACTTCTGGGCCCCAACCGTGGTGGTTGAGGTTGTTTGCCACTGTTGGCCTGGAGCCTGTCCTGCCATGGCTGTGTTAGTTGGGCCAAGTACAACCGCTTTGGCGCTTCAATTTCATTGTTGCAAGGGCGAGCAGCAAGGGTTTCTCAAGGAAAGATCATGTGGATCATGAGCTGAGAACTCAACACTCATCTAACAGACAATATAAGATATTGTTTAGCCCATTGCTTATCTTTTGAGTAAAAAGGAAGTATTTCAATCACACTGCATAATGTAATACAACACAGTACCATTAGTGAGTCACACACATAAGGGTTAATTACGAGTTTTGCAGTTGGACGAGCTGACCACCAAACTCGCAGAGATGAGGCGGCCTTCAACACGGCTGCCTCATCCCCCATCGTATTACGATGTTCCCACAGGGCTGATCAGCGGGAACATTGTATTACAACGTTCCCGTCGGTCATCCCGCCGGAAACAGTGCTACAGTATTGGTCTGTACTCCGGCTCCCTTAAGGGAGCTGAGGCCAATACTGTAGCACTACAGCACCCTCAGAATGTGTGCTGTCTGCAAAGCAGGACGACACTAGGACGACGGTTGAGGACATGGTCTGACCGTCAGGGTCATAATGTGGTGGTCAGACTGCCTGGAGTGTGTTGGTCTGACCACCACTGTCGAAATGAGGTCCATAGCTGTAATCCTGATTGCAATCTTCAATGAGGTGCTACAATCTTTGGGAACCCTCCCCAAGCTAACAATGATTCCCAGCATCTGTTGAATAACACAAAACAGGACACTGATTGGCAACAGTGCAGTTCACTCACAATATCCCCAGAATGCAGATATGCACAACAGTGCAGTTCTCCTCCACTTCATGTTCCTCTCGCAGAACTGTGCTTCCTCAGTCTTTCATTCCACATACGGTTTTAGACACTGCAGTTACCTGCTTTCATTCCTTGCAGGTCTGGTGGTGTGAGATGGGCGTATCCAGTAGTCTGATCCTATGGCAATAGCTCTTACATTGTAGGGGCCTTGGCTTTACTCAGAACTTGATGGATGGGAGAGATCAGTGCAGCAGCTCCTCTTTAACTGTTGCAGCATCTATAGACTGGGTGCAGATGAAGCCCTTGAATGGCTAGTGCAGCCTCAAAGCCACCGCCTTTGTTCTTGTAGAGGTTGCACATGACACTGAAGATCGGCCTGAGGAGTCAAATGACACCTTGCTCCATCATGGTCCGCCATGCACTGATGGAAAAGCCCACCCCGCCCCACCTCAGCCCAGTGTGCCTGGATCAATGAACTAAGTAACTTCAAAGAAACTGTGGTTTTAAAATTCAGAGCCAATCTGCTCAGTTAGAGCTGATTTTATTAAAGGGGAGTAGGCCAGAGGAGATGAGAGAGTTGAACAATCTGGGCCTCTTCTGATCTCATAGTTATAGATGCTCCCAAAGATACAACGCCAGAGGAGTGTTAAGTGGGGCTTTATCAAACTTAAAATCTTTCACAGGGTCTAAAAACGTGCCTCCTATGCCTGCAACCTCTCTCCCATAGGAGGCGATTTTAGAAATGTTTAGGAATCCCCAAAAAGTTATAGCTTTCTGCAGACATATACTTAGCCAGGAAATCCAGAACTTGTATCCCTGAGCAACAGTAGATCTAGATGCAATCAAGACTGCAGCGCATTGTACTAAGGAGCATATTTATGGAAAAGTAGTGAATCATTCATGATGCGCCATTTGTCTAGCGCCCCACTGCGTCCCCCTAACGACACTATGTGTGCACCATATTTACAATATGGCAGTCGTGTCCACATTAACGTCATAATTTATGGCGCTAATTTGGCGCTTTGCTGGATTAGCGCTAATGCAGCAAAGCACAAGGAAGCCCATTGTTTTCAATGGGAGTGTCATCTTAATGCCTGCCTCGGCAGGCATTAATAATGATGCTAAAAATGGCACTGATATAGTAAATTTCACTGCACCATTTTTCTGGGCCTCCCTATGTGGGAACACCCACACAATTACAACGTTTCAGCCAGTCAGCCTGGTGGAATCAGTGCGGCTTAGGGAGTCGAGGCCAATGCCGTTGCACACAGCACCTTCGGAATGCACAGTCTGCTGTAGTAGACAGTGCACATTCAAAGGGTGCTGGCAGGGGCCTACCTGTGGCACCCAGTACTGCCTTTCTGCCAGACTTTTCATGGCGGGACCCACCAAAAAAAGGCTGGTGGAAAGCAATCATGATCAGCACGACGGTGCTGAACACGGCACTGCCGTGGTTGACCACAACTTTGGCGGTGTCAACCCATCGGGATCCCTGGTCCTGGCAGGGATCTCCTGGCAGTCAGACCACCAAGATTGTAATCTGGCGGTTGGACCACCAGGAGTGTGGCGGTCCGACCACTACCACAAGTTTGTCAGTCAGAGGACCGCCATACTCGTAATGAGGCCCTAAGGGCATAATTACGAGTTTGGTGGTCTTGAGACCACCAAACTCGCAGTGGAGGATGGACTGCCACAATCCTGGCATTCCAGATTACGATCCTGATGGCAGGATTGCCAGGAGACCACCGCCAGGATCAGGGCTCCCAACGAGTTGGCGGCAGTCAAAGTCGTGGTCAACCACTGCTGTGCTGAGTTCAGCAGCACCATGCTGGTTACGACTTCCCTTCCTGCCAGCCTTTCCATGGCGGGGGCCCTTAGGGAAAGCACAGACAGTGTGCATTCTGAGGGTGCTGGTGGTACCCACTGAGCAACTGCATTGGCCTCGGCTCTCTAAGGGACTGTTTCAGGCAAAATCAGAAAAAGCATGTGGGTCTTAGTCTCAAGGCCAAGGCCCTCATTACAAACTCGGTGGGAAATCCCACCGAGTTCGGTGCTGGCGGTTGAAACAATGACCGCCAGCACATTTAAGACCCCACCGGCCAAATAAACAACATTCCACTCAGCCGGCTTCTGAAAACAGTGTTTCCTCCGGCCGGCCCAGCAGAATGCAGGGCCTGTACATTGCCGACAGCTCCACATGGAGCCGTCAGCAATGTAGCAGTGCTGCGGGTGCAGCAGCACCCGTCGCGCATAACACGTAAATCGAGCAGTGACATACGCGATGGGGCTGTGCACGGGGGCCCTGCACTGCCCATGCCAAGCCGATGGCCAGTGCAGGGACCCTCAGGGGGGCCCTGAGGCATCCATTCCGCCAGCCTTTCCCTGGCGGCCTAAACCACCAGGGAAAGGTTGGGGGGAAACAGGTTCATTATCCTGTCAGATATCCTGTCAGATAAGGAACTCCGCCATCGCCAGGATGCCTGGCGGCAGTAGCCTGGCGGTGGTGGAGTTCCGCCTGTGGTGGTCTCGCCATGTACATTATATGGCGGTCCGGACCGCCATGTTCATAATGAGGGCCCAAGTTCTCCTTCGTAACCACTTAAAGTAAAACCTAAACTATTCTAATTCTAGAAGGGTATTTGAAAAAATGGTCTGCAAACAGAAATTCTGTAGAACATTGTTATACGCGTTCCCACCGGGCTGACAGGCAGGAACAGTGTTAGGATATAGGCCTCAGCTCCTTTAAGGGAGCCAAGGACAATATCCTAACACTTCAGGACCCTTGGAATGCGCACTTTCTGCGGTCCCCACCACTGGTTTCTGCAAGCTTTTGCATGGCGGGGTCCCCACCATGAAAAGGCTGGTGGAAAGAGGGGTTGTAATCATCCAGGTGGCACCGAGTTCAGTGCCACCATGGCTGGTTAAAAGCCTAACCACCAATACCCCATCTGGATCTTTGATACTGGCAGAGATGATGGTCTTTAGGCCGGTCCACATGTCAGTCTTGTAATGTGGCGGTTGGAGTGTTGATGACTGCTTCTTCCACTCCGATGGTGCACTTGTCTTCACCGGTGACCTGGTCTGGCAACTCCAGAAGGGTGGGTAGCAGCTCCTGCCACAATCTGACACTTCATCTTGAACTGGACTTGGTCCCCTTGCTTTGCCAGGATCCACCTTTGGGTTCTTCCTGTCTTGGTAGGGTCTTGCAAGTCCTTTGGCAAAGTTTTTCTGTGGGTTTGGGGAAAAAACTGGTACTTTCCTCTCTTGTCCTGGTCGCTGGGGGTCACTCTAGTACTTACCTTTTGGGGTTCCTAGTTCCTCCAGCTTCCTTCTCCAGATTCCACATCCTTGGGTGGACGATTCCTTCTCGCATACCACTTACTTAGTATATGGTTTATCTCCCCCCTAGGGCCCACATTACTTTCTATTGTTGTACCATATTGCTATTGCTTCTATGCTAAGCACTGCCATCTAATGTGTATATAATAGTGTGTAAACTCACCTCCTTTTGGAGTATTGCCTAGATAGTATTTTGGTATTTGTGTTTCCATAATAAACTACCTTTAATTTTGTAACACTGTATGGTTCTTTCATGTGTGGAAGTGCTGTGTGACTGTAGTGGTATTGCATAAGCTTTTTGTGTCTCCTAGATAAGTCTTGGCTGCTCATCCACAGCTACCTCTAGAAAGCCTGGCTTCCTATACACTGCCTACACCTCACTAATAGGGGATCCCTGGACATGGAAAAAGGTGATAACACCCTAGGTCCTCACCACACACCAGGCCAGCTTCCTACAAATAGTATCGACATTTTTGACGTTATTGTGGGCCTTTGCTACACTAGTGTTAAAACATTTGACGCAAAGTACAGTGAGGCCCACTGAATATAATGGGTGTGCCATTTTAATGCCTGCATTGAGCAGACGTTAAAAACGACGAAAAAAATGGCGCAGTGAAATGTTGTAAATTTCAATGTGGCATTTTTACGAGCCTCACTGCTCCCGAACGCACCCCTGGCCCCCGAACACCCCCCCTTGCATACATTATGCCTGATGCAGGTATAATGTGGGGCAAGGGGTTGCAAATTAGTACAATGCCAGCATTGCGCCACTTTGTAAATATAGTGCGGCAGAAAAGGCACCTTAGCGCCGCCTTAGCATCAAAACAATTATGCTGTGGCAGCGCCAAGGTGTCTTAAGGGGCTTGTAAATATGCCCCAATCTGTTGTAAAATAACCACCAGTTTTTCAATTGTAAGAACTTCAAAAGAGAGAGAGAGACAGAGAAAGAGAGAGTGAGAGAGAAATAGCATGCGCATGTGTGTGTGTGTATCTGTGTGTGTGTGTTAGTGGGTGGGTGTAACACCCTAACCCCCATCTCCCCAGAAGCTACGACCCTGCCAAGTAACTTTAAAGACACTGAGGTTCTGAAATTTTTATTTTTAAAGGGGAGTAGACTGGAGAGGAGATGAGTTATTACAACATTTTCTAGCTTTGCATCAATAATTTTAGATTCTATGAAGGACACAGAGGTGAGGATTATGCTTTTCAATCTTTACTACTCAATTAAACAGCAGCCAATTAGAAAACAGTAAAAACAATAAACACATTATAAACCAAGAAGCTTTCAACCACTCCTCTATCTTAACCCACCAATGGTAGTCCAGTATTGTAGGAAGTTGGCTCTGTATATACTATCTCAAAGTAAGAGATAGTGTGCACAGAGTTCAAGGATTCCCTTTAGAGGTAGGATAGTGGAAAAATTAGATAGTTCTAATGCTCTATTTGTGGTAGTGTGGTCGAGCAGTAGGCTTATCAGAGGGCAGTGTTAAGCATTTGTTGTACACCAACAGGCAATAAATGAGGAACACACACTCAAAGACTTACTCCAGCCCAATAGGTTTTTATATTGAAAAATATATTTTCTTAATTTATTTTAAGAACCACAGGTTCAAGATTTACAGTAAACACTTTAAATGTAAGGTTCTTCACTTAGATACTTTGAATAAAAGCAATATCATATACAGTCTTTGTAAAAATGGCAATAAGCTATTTTCAATGTGGACACTGCAAAAATTAACAGTTCCTGGGGGAGGTAAGTAAAGGTCAGATTAGGAGGTAAGTAAAACACTTACAAGTCTCAGTTCTGGGGCATAGGCAGCCCACCATTGGGGGTTCAAGGCAACCCCAAAGTTACCACACCAGCAGCTCAGGGCCGGTCAGGTGCAGAGGTCAAAGAGGTGCCCAAAACACATAGGCGCTTATGGAGAACAGGGGTGCTCCGGTTCCAGTCTGCCAGCAGATAAGTACCTGTGTCCTCAGGGGGCAGACCAGGGGGGTTTTGTAGAGCACTGGGGGGGACACAAGTAGGCACACAAAACACACCCTCAGCGGCACAGGGGCGGCCGGGTGCAGTGTGCAAAGCAGGCGTCGGGTTTCAAGTAGAAAACAATGGAGGGACCCGGGAGTCACTCTAGCGGTGCAGGCAGGCACGGGGGGCTTCTCGGGACAGCCACCACCTGGGCTAGGCAGAGGGTCGCCTGGGGGCCACTTCTGCGTTGAAGTTCAATTCCTTCAGGTCCTGGGGGCTGCGGGTGCAGTGTTGGTTCCAGGCGTCGGGTCCTTTGTTACATGCAGTCGTGGTCAGGGGGAGCCTCTGGATTCTCTCTGCAGGCGTCGCTGTGGGGGCTCAAGGGGGTTGTCTCTGGTTACTCACGGGCTCGCAGTCGCCGGGGAGTCCTCCCTGTGGTGTTGGTTCTCTGGATCTCGAGCCGGGGGCGTCGGGTGCAGAGTGTGGAGTCTCACGCTTCCGGCGGGAAACGTGCAGTCTTTGAAAATTGCTTCTTTATTGTAAAGAAGTAGCTAGTTCTGAGCAGGGCCGCTGCTCATGAGAGTTTCGTGGTCCTTTAGTCCAGGGCAGTCCTCTTAGGCTTCAGAGGTCACTGGTCCCTGTCGGATGCGTCGCTGGTTGCAGGTTTTCAAAGTTGGAGATAGGCGGGTAGGGCTGTGGCCAAAGCAGTTGTCGTCTTCCTCCTTCTCTGCAGGCTTGTAGGTCAGCAGTCCTTCTTGTTTCTTCAGGTTGCAGGAATCTAGTTTCCTAGGTTCTGGGGTGCCCCTAAATACTGAATTTAGGGGTGTGTTTAGGTCTGGGAGGGCAGTAGCCAATGGCTACTGTCCTGGAGGGTGGCTACGCCCTCTTTGTGCCTCCTCCCTGAGGGGAGGGGGGCACATCCTTAATCCTATTGGGGGACCCCTCCAAAATCAAGATGGAGGATTTCTAAAGGCAGGGGTCACCTCAGCTCAGGGCACCTTAGGGGCTGTCCTGACTGGTGGGTGACTCCTCCTTGTTTTTCTCATTATCTCCCCTGGACTTGCCGCCAAAAGTGGGGCTGTGTCCAGGGGGTGGGCATCTCCACTAGCTGGAGTGCCCTGGGGCATTGTAACCCAAAGCCTGAGCCTTTGAAGCTCACTGCAGGTGTTACAGTTCCTGCAGGGGGAAGGTGTGAAGCACCTCCACCCAGTACAGGCTTTGTTTCTGTCCTCAGAGAGCACAAAAGCTCTCACCCCAGGGGGGCAGAAACTTGCCTCAGTGGCAGGCTGGCACAGACCAGTCAGTCCTACACTGAAGGATTGGGCAAAATACAGGGGGCATCTTCTAAGATGCCCTCTGTGTGCATTTTGTAATAAATCCAACACTGGCATCAATGTGGGTTTATTATTCTGAGACGTTTGATACCAAACTTCCCAGTATTCAGTGTAGCCATTATGGAGCTGTGGAGTTTGTTTTGGACAAACTCCCAGACCACATACTTAATATGGCCACACTAAACTTACAATGTCTAAGAATAGACTTAGACACTGTAGGGGCATTTTGCTCATGCAGCTATGCCCTCACGTGTGGTAAAGTGCACCCTGCCTTAGGGCTGTAAGGCCTGCTAGAGGGGTGACTTACCTATGCCACAGGCAGCATTTTGTGCGCATGGCATCCTGAGGGTGATGCCATTTCGACTTTGCCTTTTTCTCCCCACCAACATACACAATCTGCAATGGCAGTGTGCATGTGTTAGGTGAGGGGTCTCTTAGGGTGGCACAACATGCTGCAGCCCTTAGAGACCTTCCCTGGTCACAGGGCCCTTGGTACCACTGGTACCTTTTACAAGGGACTTATATGTGTGCAAGAGGTGTGCCAATTGTGGAGACAATGGTACATTTTTAGTGAAAGAACACTGGTGCTGGGGCCTGGTTAGCAGGGTCCCAGCACACTTCTCAGTCAAGTCAGCATCAATATCAGGCAAAAAGTGTGGGGTAGCTGCAACAGGGAGCCATTTTCCTACAAGTATTGCCTACAAAATAGAGAGGCACCTTCTTGACTTCCTCTTTCTTTGCAAAGGCAGTCCATAACACTGATCCTGAAGAAAAGGGAATATCCAACAGGAACTCCCACAAAGGCTTAAAATCCAACTGAACCAAAATGAACTCCGGTTCTCAAACTCAGATTTCAGAAGACCCAGGAGGCTTCATGTCTGTTTAGAATCTGTTCCTGAAAAGAAAGAAAGGATGAACCCCAACTCAGCCCCAACAGACTAATCAAGGGAGGGCAATCTACAGGTTAACACACCAATGCAATGCAAGCACTAATAGAATCTAACAGATTACCTGCCCCAAATGGTGGGGTGATCCTCGTCCTCGTGTCCTTAATAGAATCTAAAATTCTTGTTGCGGAGCTAGAAAATGTTGTATTCTATTTCAGGACCGGAGGCTCCGATTTATGCTGGTTCAAAGCTGATCAACAACCAAAGAGGAAACCTGCACAATTGGTTTATAATCAAACATTTTGAACATGGAGTAATTCGACCAATCGGCTGCACAAAGGATATCTTCCAACCTAGAGCCCAAAGTAAAAGCTTTTGAAGCCATGGCTCCCCTGGTGGAACGTGCACCATATACAGACACGTCAATACCCACTTCAGACATGACCCAACGGACCCAACAGGCCAAGGTCGCAGCTGGCACAGGACAAAAAGGTTTCTGAATCGCCATAAGAAGCGGTCCAAAGGGATCACTCCTATGGCTAGCTGTACGTTCCTAATATACCTTTAAGCACTTCACAACACATAGCTTATAATTGTGTGGAAATGCAGGATAATCAACAGATGTAGACATGCATTTGGTCCTTCTGGAAATGAGAAAAGAAACACCTGTAGGTGAAAACAACCTACCTGCAAGAGCCAAGGCCCTCACATCTGATACTCTGCGACATGATATTAAGCACAGTAACATGGTCAATTTCGCTGAAAGTTGTTTTGTTGATAACAAATAATTGTCAGGCCAGACATTTAAGAAAAGTAATACTACATTCACATCCCACAGTTTGGAATAGCGCAGTTTGGGTGGATTGGCCACCCTCATACCTTTAAGCAATTTATACCCCAAAGGGTGTGCATCCACAGGTTTACCGTCTTTCTACTCATGTCCAGCAGAAATAGCTGACCTGAAATTGTTTACCGACCTTTAACACAATCCAGATTCGGCGCATTCAGAATTTAAAATGTCCTTGAGCTCGGATCCCATGGGATCCACCTCCCCTCAAAGGTGCCAACCCACCCATTTCCTCCATGCCAAAGAATATCTCATGCGGGTGGATGGAGTCCAAGTGTGATATATAAATGCGACAGCCGAAGATGAAATGATTTCCACTTGGCCGTGTCTCCCAATATTTTCCATGCCATAAGGGTCAGTTGACCCTTCAATAGTAGAGGATGGGGGGATCCCACAGGGTCCCGGAGGAGTTGAGGAAAGACGGGAAGAAGAGTGGGAAGGGCTATGGACAGCTCCCGAAGGAAGGGAAACCATGGTTGACTCTTCGACATTGGAGTGATAAGAATCAAGGAGGCAGACTTATGTCTGGTTTGCGTCACCAACCTCGAAATTGTGGCAAAAGGAGGAAAGGCATAGTGCATCAGACCCAACCAATCCTGCAGAAAAGCATGCGTTGCTAGCGCCATCGGATTCGGTCTCCAACTGTAAAATCTAG
The DNA here is from genome assembly GCF_031143425.1 of Pleurodeles waltl. Taxonomy (NCBI): domain Eukaryota; kingdom Metazoa; phylum Chordata; class Amphibia; order Caudata; family Salamandridae; genus Pleurodeles; species Pleurodeles waltl. Next base: position 38,637,117 of record NC_090445.1, read on the forward strand.
GAAGTTGGTAATTGAGACGAGATGCAAAAAGATCTATGTGACTGGAAGACAGAGGCATGGAGCTTCCAATCGCTAGAGTCCATCAGGAACCGCGAGTTCCAATCTTCCACCAGATTGTCCTTTCCCATAAGGAATTCCGTCACAACCATAATCTTCTACGAAAGGCAAAAGTGCCAGAACTCCATGGCAATGTTCCCTAAAAGGCATGACTTGGTCACTCCTAGATGGTTGATGTATCGAACCGTGGACACATTGTCCATCTTCAGCAGGATGCAGCAGTTGCTCCCAATAGGGGAGAGGGACTTGATGGCAAAGGGGCCTGCCAACAGTTCCAGCCAGTTTATGTGGAGACGTAACTCTTTGGACAACCACTGACCTCCTGTCAAAAACTCTCCACACCTCGATCCCCAGCCCCAACGGCAGGTATCGGATTCTATTACAACTTCTGGAGTGGCTCCAAAGATGGCTCTGCCATTCCAGGCATCCATGTGTACGAGCTACCAGTGCAGCTCCTACTGGACTTTGACTGATAAGGGGATCTGATGAACATAAGAGAGTCCCAGTTGAAGATAGTGAATATTTAGGGCCTGATTCTGACCCTGGCCAGGGCAGAGTGCCGCGGATGCACCGCCAACAGGCTGGCGGTGCATCCATGGGCATTCTGACCGCGGCGGTACAGCCGCGGTCAGAAACGGGAAACCGGCGGTGTCCCGCCGGTTTACCGCTGCCCTAGGGAATCCTCCACGGCGGCGCTGCTTGCAGCGCCGCCATGGGGATTCCGACCCCCTTACCGCCATCCTGTTCCTGGCGGTTTTCACCGCCAGGAACAGGATGGCGGTAACGGGTGTCGTGGGGCCCCCTAACAGGGCCCCACTAAGATTTTCAGTGTCTGCCCAGCGGGAAAGCCAGAATGGCCGCCGCGGTCATTTCACCGCGGTGCCGTAATTCGGCGGCTCCCGCCGGCCCTGCGATTACCGCAGCCGGCGGGAGTCAGAATGACACCCTTAATCTCTGTAGAGCTCTGTAGTGCAACGGTCCAAGAAATACCACCTGAATCGAGGAAGCAAGTAACCCCCACAAACATGGGTCAGGAACCTCAAAGAAACTATGGGGGTCATTCCAACCCTGGCGGTCGGTGTTAAGCGGCGGCCAACCCGCCAACAGGCAGGCGGTCAAAAAAATGGAATTCTGACCCTGGCGGGAACCGCCAACACAGACCTCCTCTTTAACACTCCGACCGCCACGGCGGGACAAACAAACAGCGCGGCGGTCACCGCCAACAGACAGGCGGCAGACAGTGTACCGCCCACCCTATCACAACTCACCAATCCGCCACCTTTTCCGGGGCGGGAGCCCCGCCGATAAAAACACGGCGGAAACAGACTACGAACGGGAAAACGCTCACCTCTATACACTCCACAAGGAATCTGGACAGCATGGAACCCGAATTAAACATCCTACCAGCTATTGTCTACCTGCTCCTCTACCAGGAGCACGAACGCCGGCGCAGACGACAACGGTGAGTACTGCACCTACGACACAGGGGAGGGGGGAGGAGAAAAGGTTATGGGCACACACATACGCGACACACCCACCCCCCTCAAATCCCTACACACCAATGTAGATCAACAAGTCAGAGTGACACCCCCCAAACCCCCCAGAATAATGCAAAGACAAAATAAAATGATCATTAAAATTGAAGTATATTACAGCATATTTGAAGTTAAGTGAAATATGAAATATATAAACAAAATATATAACAAAATGAACAATATATACATAGCCCAAAAGTCCAGCACTTATTCGCTACCGTCCATTGTTTGTGGGCCAATGTCCATAAACACATGGGCAAAGCCCACACACGAGACCCAATTCCATTGGAGAGAACACTGCTGGGGCATCAGACAATAAAACTACAGGCACCTCAGGGGGAAGGGAAGGGGGGGCACCTCAGCCACATGAGTCCACAACGCCAGATCCACGAGGGGCCTCCATGCCCACTGCTGCATCCTGGGGAGTGCAAAGCCACAGTCTCTCAAATCTCTACAGTGGGTGGGTTGACCACTGTTACATCCTGGGAAGTGCAAAGCCACAGTCCATCAGGTGGATTACAGACTCCACTGGTTATGGAGGAGGCATGTTGGCCAGAGTGCTTCGTGAAGCCCTGCCCGACACAGATTCGGCCCTGCCAATGGGCCAGCGGTGCTTGAGATGAAGGGCCCAGCGGAGCAGTTCAGAGACGGCGGTGCCCAGCGGAGCGGTGCTTGAGATGAAGGGCCCAGCGGAGCGGTGCTTGACAGGAAGGGCCCAGCGGAGCGGTGCTTGACAGGAAGGGCCCAGCGGAGCAGTTCAGAGACGGCGGTGCCCAACGGAGCGGTGCTTGAGATGAAGGGCCCAGCGGAGCGGTGCTTCAGATGAAGGGCCCAGCGGAGCGGTGCTTGACAGGAAGGGCCCAGCGGAGCGGTGCTTGTCACGGCGGGGCCTGTTCAGCGGTGCTTGTCACGGCGGGGCCCTGTTCAGCGGTGCCTGTCTTGGCGGGGCCTGTTCAGCGGTGCTTGTCACGGCGGGGCCCTGTTCAGCGGTGCTTGTCTTGGCGGGGCCCTGTTCAGCGGTGCCTGTCTCGGCGGGGCCTGTTCAGCTGTGCCTGTCTTGGCGGGGCCTGTTCAGCGGTGCTTGTCACGGCAGGGCCTGTTCAGCGGTGCCTGTCTCGGCGGGGCCTGTTCAGCTGTGCCTGTCTTGGCGGGCCTGTTCAGCGGTGCTTGTCACGGCGGGGCCTGTTCAGCGGTGCTTGTCACGGCGGGGCCCTGTTCAGCGGTGCTTGTCACGGCGGGGCCCTGTTCAGCGGTGCTTGTCACGGCAGGCCCTGTTCAGCGGTGCTTGTCACGGCGGGGCCCTGTTCAGCGGTGCTTGTCACGGCGGGGCCTGTTCAGCGGTGCTTGTCACGGCGGGGCCTGTTCAGCGGTGCTTGTCACGGCGGGGCCCTGTTCAGCGGTGCCTGTCTCGGCGGGGCCTGTTCAGCGGTGCCTGTCTTGGCGGGGCCTGTTCAGCGGTGCTTGTCACGGCGGGGCCCTGTTCAGCAGTGCTTGTCACGGCGGGGCCCTGTTCAGCGGTGCCTGTCTTGGCGGGGCCTGTTCAGCGGTGCCTGTCTTGTGTTCCTAGGGAATCAGATCTGGCCAATATTTCCCGCTCAGTCGCCATCCGACCTTTCGCTTGCGGGGCCCTCCTGTGCTGGAGTCCTGGGCCCGTGGGTGTCCTCCGTCACACCCGAAATGGGGCTGGTGGGGCCCTCCTGTGCAGCTCGCCTGCTGCCGGACTTGTCCGCCCTGCTGCCCTTGCCCTCCTTCGCCGAATCTCTGGGGCCCTTGCCTCCCTTTGTGGATGTGCCAGGTGACGGTGCAAGGGTAGTGTCCTTGGGGGCAGCCGTCTCAGGCCTGTCGCGCCGGCCCTTCCCTTTTTTGGTTCTTTTCCCCAGGGGGAGGGCTGGCTGTCCCCTTGCTGCTGGCCGATGTTCCTGCCCTAGGAGCCGGTGGACTCCAATAGCCCTGAACTATGGTCCTAGTAGGTGCAGGGCTTGTGGTGGCTGAGGTGCTGTTTGGACTCTTACGAGATGGAGGGGGTGGGTCAGGTGATGCAAAGAGGTTAATTTTGGAGAGGAAAAACTTTTTAGGAGCAATGGGAAGGGTAGGTGCAGTGGGTATGGGAGTGGAGGAAGAGGATGTGGTTGTAGGAGAGTCAAGTGTGCTGTCTTTGGGTGCAGGTGCTTGTGACGGAGGCTGTCGTGAGGTGGATGGCTGTTGGGTGGGTGGGTGTCTGCCTGCGTTTGTGTGGTTTGGAAGAGGGGGTGACAGACACAGTGGGAGAGGACACAGGGGACGTGTAAATGGCAGTGAGGGTGGTGACTGCACGTGTGTGGAGTGTTCTGGTGGGTGTGCTGGTGATGGACATACTGGCTGATGGTGGTGTGCATGCAGGTGTGAGTGGAGACGTCACAGGGAGGGAGACGAGGAGGAGGGGGACACAGAGGAGGCAGTGGCTGTTGGCATGTCTGCATGTGGATGTTGCTTGGGTGAATGCTTGTGTGATCTGTGGTGCTTATGTCTGGATGAGCTGCCCTTGGGTGTTGAGGTGTGTGCAGGCAGGTCTGTAGGTGTGTCTGGTATAGGCAGAGTAACAGGGGAGTGGGACTGGGTGGAGGGAGTTGGAGGTGGGAGGCTGGAGACAGGGACAATGGCTGCCGTCAGTGCTGAGGCCAGAGCGCTGAACGATCGCTGATGGGCAGCCTGACCCGAATGAATGCCCTCCAGGTATGCATTGCTCCGATGCACCTCCCTTTCTACCCCCTGAATGGCATTCAAAAGGGTAGACTGCCCAACAATGAGCGTCTGGAGGAGGTCAATGATCTCCGTACTGAGGGCAGCAGGGGTAACTGGGGCAGGGCCTGAGGTGCCTGGGGCGAAGGAGATGGCCGGCTTCCTGGCCGAGCGGGCACGGGGCGAACGCTGAGGGGCTGCTGGGAGGGCGGAGCTGGTGCGCTGGGTGGCGGCTGTACCTGTTGTTGCGGTGGGCACGGATGTTGCCGCCACCACAAGGGAGCTCCCTTCCGTGGACGTGTCGGTGTCGCTGACGTCTCCACGGGTCCCCGTTGTGGAGCTCCCCTCGCCCTCCGTCTCACTGGTGAACTCGGAGTCGGTTGCATGGCCCTCCGGGGCCATGTGAGATGCAGCTCCCTCGTGCACCGATGCCACTTCTCCTCCGCCTGATGATGCTAATGCACACATGAACAGAAAAACCAAAAAAAAGGTGGGGGGAGTAGAAACAAAGACATGTTGAGTGCATGCAATGGCGACACCGTTGGCGGAGAGGACAGACACAGAAGCCCCCTGCACTACGCCACGCACTCGGGGTATACTACTCAAATATTGTGACTTGGCCTACAAGTCTATGGACGACAAATGCACACATAGGTGAGCCCGGGCCATGGATAGCTGTACTTAGCACCCTACAGAGGTGGAGGGCGGGGGCACAGGGCCATGCCTTATGGAGGGGCGAAGCCTACAGAAACCGCCCTGGCCTAGAGATAGCCACAGCCCTCCTCCCCCACCCAGACACCTCCACTGTGCGCTAATATAGCAGAATGTGCTGATACTCACCCCCTTGTGTCTGCTGTGATGTCCTCACGCGCCCATCCAAATCGGGGTAGGCCGCCGCCAGGATCCGGGACATCAGGGGGGTCAATTGCCGTGTGGCACCCCTCCTAGGTTGGGAGGCCATCCCCAGCAGAGCCTCGGCAGTCTTTCTGCTCCCGCTGTGGATGTCCTCCCACCTCTTGCGGCAGTGGGTGCCCCGTCTGTTGTGGACCCCCAGGGCCTAGACGTCCTTGGCAATGGCACGCCAAATGTCGATCTTCTGATGGGCGCTGACCTATGTGACATGTACAGGGTGGGAAAAGAAATATCATCACTTTTCTGCATGGTCGATGTGAGTGGCCCCCCCTCCCCAACCTTGCCATGTGGCACATGCTCTCATCTGTCGTGCGATGCATTCCTCATTCGCTCCCCTCACCACCATCGTTCATTCACCCCACTCAACCCAGGCATTGCCCACTAAGCATGGTCCCAGTGTACTCACCTGTTGGTCTGGAGGACCGTAGAGTAGCGCATACTGGGGGAGGACCCCATCCACGAGTGTCTCCAACTCTTCTGAAGTGAAGGCAGGGGCCCTTTCCCCAGTCGCAGCAGCCATTGTCAGTTCCAGACCGAGGTCACAGCAGCACTTGCAGTATAGGTCCTCTCCTGTGGATGATCAGGTCTTGAGTGATTAAGCAGATAGAAAATGGCGGTCACGCCCGCGGCGGTGCGTACCGCGACCGCCGGCGCACATCCTCATTGGCTCCTGAAACCCATAGGGTTCAATGTTAACCAATGCGGCTTTGCACCGCGGTCTTCGACCCCCTACCGCCACGGTGTGCCACGCCATCGCAATGAGCTCACATCCCATTGTCACACTTCACAGGTCAGGCAGCCGCCATTTCAAAGGCCCACATGGCTTAATTTCTACTGCGTCACACAGGCCTAGGCCTTGCATTGCCACTCATACAAGCCATTCAATGCATAGAGAATCGTGTACTGTGCAAGCTGTGTGAACATACCTGTGGGTTGATTGACTCTGTGCTCCATGTTGTCCTTCCTAGGCACCGTCCGCTGGGACTTGTGAGGAGATGGAGGGCTGTTCCCCTGTACAGACCGCTGGTGGACCTGTCGACAATGGAAGAACGAATGTCATACTCACATACAGACTTGACCGTGCCACTATACAGGAACTGTGTGCCCAGCTGGAGCCAGACCTGATGTCACCCATCCGCCAACCCACAGGGATTCCCCCTCTAGTGCAGGTTCTGTCAGTACTCCATTTTTTGGCAAGTGGATCATTCCAAACAACAGTGGCCATTTCATCTGGGATGTCTCAGCCTATGTTTTCTAAGGTTTTGTCCAGAGTGTTGTCTGCCCTGATGAAATACAGAGCTACATTGTTTTCCCTGAGGTGTAGGATTTGGCTACAGTGAAGGGTGATTTCTATACCCTTGGACATATTCCCAACATCATTGGTGCCATTGATGGGACCCATGTGGCTTTGGTACCCCCAGAGGAAGTGAACAGGTGTACAGGAACAGAAAAAGTTATCATTCAATGAATGTCCAGGTGGTCTGTTTGGCTGACCAGTACATCTCCCATGTAAATGCCAAATTCCCTGGGTCAGTGCATGACGCCTACATCATGCGAAATAGCAGCATCCCTTATGTGATAGAACAGCTACAGAGACACAGTGTGTGGCTAATAGGTGACTCTGGTTACCCCAACCTGTCATGGCTACTGACCCCAGTGAGGAATCCCAGGACCAGGGCAGAGGAACGGTACAATGAGGCCCATGGGCGGACTAGGAGGGTGATCGAGCGGACCTTCGGCCTCTTGAAGGCCAGGTTTAGGTGCCTGCATATGACAGGTGGATCCCTAATGTATTCACCAAAGAAGGTGTGTCATATCATCGTGGCCTGCTGTATGCTTCACAACCTGGCTTTGCGACGCCAGGTGCCTTTCCTGCAGGAGGATGGTCCAGATGGAGGTGTTGTGGCAGCGGTGGAACCTGTGGAGAGTGAAGAGGAGGAAGACGACGGGGACGACACAGACAACAGGGACAGAGTGCTACTACAGTATTTTCAATAACACACAGGTAAGAATCAACACCGGCATTTTACAATTACTTACAGTCTCCTGCCTCTCTACTGTCTGGCCTATTCCCCCAATGTATGTTAACTGAGTTGTGACTTTCCATTCCAATTTCAGAGATGTGGCCCCCACTGCGTGACCTCTGCTTTGTTTCCCCATGGACTACAGCCGTGTGACAGTGGTATGTTTTCATCACTGTGTAACTGGACATTTTGGCAGCATTATGTTTAATACATTTGTTCACAATACAGGCAGACTCCAGATTGTTTTTGTGCAATGCGTGTTTTTATTAAAAAGCTGAATTTAGGGACATGGTGGGAAATCGGTGATGGGTGATGGTGGTGGAATGTTCATGGCAGAGTCCAGATTTTCAGTCTCACAGGTGCATTGTCCATATGCCTGTGGAAGGTGGAGCAGGGGCAGTTCAAGGTTGGACAGGGTGACAATGTGGGACAGTGGGATAACATCAGGGGTATCCTTTGCTGGCGGGGGTCTTGACATCCTACTCTATCTTCTTACGAGATCTCAGGCCCCGCTTGCGGGTGGTTCTTCTTCTGCAGGAGGTGGGGTTCTGGTGGCCTGTTGTTGTGTGGGGGCCTCCTGTCCACTAGCGCCGGCGGAGGTGGTTGCCTGTTCTTGGTCCATGCTAGTGACAGGGGCCATTTGTGGTGCCACATGGTCCCGCAATGTGGTGACAATCTGGTTGAGTGCCCCTATGATGGTGCCCATTGCGGAACTGATGGTTCTAAGTTCTTCCCTGAACCCCATGTACTGTTGCTCCTGCATGACCTGGATCTCCTGGAACCTGGCCAGTACCATCGCCATTGTCTCCTGGGAGTGGTGGTATGCTCCCATGATGGAGGAGAGGGCCTCGTGGAGAGTGGGTTCCCTAGGCCTGTCCCCCCCCTGTCGCACAGCAGCCCTCCCAGTTCCCCTGTTTCCCTAGGCCTCTGTACCCTGGACCGTGTGCCCACTACCACTGTCCCCAGGTCCCAGTTGTTGTTGGGGTGGTGGGTTAACCTGGGTGCCCTGTAGTGGTGGACACACCGCTGATTGACGTGTCCTGGAGACAGAGGCATGGGCCCGCTGGGTGGGAGCTGTGCTGGTGTTCAGAGAGGGGGTTGGGTCTGATGTGGCCAGTGGCTGTGTGAGGGGAACCGACTGTCCAGAGGTCCCCAATGGTCCGGGCTGGTCATCTGGGTCCAGGGAGACAGAGCTGCTGTCATCACTGATGGCCTCTTCTGGGGGTGGGATGGACATTTCTGGACCCTCCTGGGCGGTGTTGTGGCGTTCGGGTCCTGCAGGGGTATAGAGGTATGGTTATTGCTTCAGTGTGTGCCATATCGGTCAATGGGTGGGTGCCCGTGAACCCCAGTGCTGGCATTCCTGTGTGTGGGCGTTTGTGAGGGTGGCTTGTGGGGGAGATGTGTATGTGCAGTGGGCATGCTTTGGTGATGGGTGTCCATGCTTTGTGGACGCATGCAGGTCTAGGTGTTGGGATGGGTGGGTTGTGATGGTGAGCCATTTGCAAGGAGTAGGTGTGATGGGGGTGAGGGTGGGGGTATGATTTGGGATGCAGGTGGGGTGGGGGTGGGAAGAAGTAGTTAAGATTTGACTTACCAGAGTCCATTCCTCCAGATACTCCTGCGAGGCCCTCAGGATGCAGGATGTGCAAAACTTCCTCCTCCCATGCTGTAAATTCTGGGGGAGTAGGTGGGGGTTCCGCCGCCAGTCTTCTGCACCGCAATGTTGTGCCTTGATACCATGGAACGCACCTTCCCCCGTAGGTTGTTCCACCGCTTCCTGATGTCATCCCGATTTCGTGGATGCTGTCCCACAGCGTTGACCCTGTCGACTATCCTTTGCCATAGCTCCATCTTCCTGGCAATTGTGTGCTGCACCTGGGTCCCGAAGAGCTGGGGCTCTACCCGAACTATTTTCTCCACCATGACCCGGAGTTCGGCGTCTAAGAACCGGGGGTGTCTTTGGGGTGCCATAGGGTGGTGTGGATGAAGTGTGGGGTGGTGTATGTGTTGTAGAGTGTGGTGAGTGTGGTGATGTGTGGTGTTTAGAGCGTGGATATTGTGTGGGTGATGGTGTGGTTTGCCTCTGTGTGATGGTGTTGTCTAAGCAGTGCTGTCTATCTTTGGCTTTCTGTCGGTTTTTTTTGTCGTAGGGGTTTGTGGGTGATGTGGGTGTGTGTTTTATATTGTATTGGGTGTGTGGGTGTGTTGTTTGTATGTGTATCAGGTGTGTGTATTTCAAATTGTCCAATGTGGATGTGTTTTGTAAGGGTGTGTGTATTTTGACCGCGGCGGTGTGTACCGCCAATGGAATACCGCGGATGAAAGACCACCACGTGGATTCGTGGGTCGGAATGGCATGGGCGTATTTCTGTTGGCGTGACGGTGGAGGTTTGGTCATCGCCAGTTTTTCACTGGCCGTTGGTGTGGCGGACTTTTGTGGATGTCGGGTTTTTGGCGGTTTGCCAGTTGCGGGTCAGAATGACCGTGGCGGTTTACCGCGGCCGCGGCGGTGTTATGGTGGTCTTCTGACCGGCGGTAAGTGCCTTTTACCGCCGAGGTCAGAATGACCCCCTATATGTTTCGACAGTGTTGTCTTCAACTCTCTCTTGATCGTCTTCATTTTCTGCGATGGAAGCAGCAGTTGGGCCTTGATGGAGTCCCCCTGAAACCCCAAGAAATCCAGTTGTTGGGAAGAGATCACAGAAGATTTTTCGAGATTGATCACAAACCCCAGTTCTTGCAAAAGAGAGACCGTCCAAGACAGATGAGTTAGAAGAAGAGTTTGGTTTTGTTCTAATAGAATCATATTATGTGATCATGCACTCCCCTCACGCGAAGGCATTTGACCACAGGTTTTAGAAGTTTGGTGAACAACAGGGGGCTGATGATAGGCCAAACTGAAGTGTCAGGAATTCGAACCATTCATCCCTCCAATGGAATTGCAGATATCTCCTGTGGGAGAGAGAAATGGGAACCAACAGATAGGTGTCCTTGAGATCCAGATGGACCATCCCGTTTCTCTCTTGAAGGAGATCTCTCAATAGGTGGATACCTTCCACCTTGGTAAACTACAAAGGGATTGAGATTCCTGAGGTTGGCGACCAACCGCTGACTGCCTCATTTCTTCTGGACTAGAAACACATTGATGCAGAAGCCATTTGGGTATTGGGAAGTGAGGGCAATAACCCGTTTTGCCAACAGCCCTTGAATTTTGCAATTGATAAGAGACCTGTGTTGTTGGGAAAAATGGAGAGGGTGTGGAGGACTTGGTTGAAAATGAATAGCTGTTAACTCTATGGCATAGCCTTGTACAGAGTTTAACACCCATATGTCTGAGGAAATCTTGACCCAATTGTGAAAAAAATGCCGTAACCTGCCGCCCAATGGAAGAGAAGGAACAGAAAGGTTCATTATCTGAGGGGGGAGTTGTCAATCGTTCTATAACCCCTGTTGGAGCCTCGAAAGCTGTGGCCAAGTGCACCTCTTGCTTTGTAGGGGGAGAAACCTGCTTGTCCTGTATCTTGTGATTATCCCCTTTTCTTGGATAAAAGCCCCTAGGAGGACCTTGTGGGTAACCACGGCCAGCTGGCCAGCCGGCCGGTCTCGAAATCGACCGACCCTCGCAAAAAGGGAGTTGAACATTCTTTTGAGAGATTATTGTGAATTATCCAATGAACTGATAGTGCTTACAAATATTGCAATGTCTTTCACAAAGCGATCACCAAACAACTGCCCCTCGGTCAGGGGTCCTGCCCCAGCTGATTCTAAATCAACAAGCTGAGGGTCAATTCTCGATAAAATAGACTTTAGACATTCAGAAGCTAGGGCACAGTTTGCATTGCCCAAGAAGCAGATGGCCTGTTGGGTCCATCCGGCAAGAACATTCAGATGATTGGGGGCCCCGTTTCTATGGATTGAAGGGCCAATTCCCAAATCTTTGCTAAAGGACCTGACACATCAAGTAGTTTATCTTGACATGCCCGTAGTGCTCCGTCTATACCTTTCTTTGGATCTTTGTTGTATTTTTTTCAAGAAAGTCAACATGGTGGCATCAATTTCGGGTGTGACAGCTGTCTTACGAGGTAGATTCGCCTGAGGGCATTCAGACTTTAATCTGGATCTAATCTTCTTCTCAAAGCTTTTTCTAATATGCGGTTGCATATACTCTGCGACTGCTGGGGCGGAAGACTGTCAGAGGACCTGGGGTGAACAATCTCTGAGGGTTCGAAAGTAAGGGGTTAAGTGTGGACGGGGAGAGGGAATGTTTGCGCTTCTTCGAATGTTTATGGGCTTTATGAGATTCCTGTGAAGAAGAGGAGGTATCAGAATCTGCAGGACCGGCTTTAGGGCTGGTGGTGCCCCCCACCCCATGACCCCCATGACCTCCTCCTCAGTTTCACTCACTACCACCCGGCAAATATGCCCCTCATCTCTCCATCGCTCCCCTTTCACATACATTCATGTGTTTTAAAGCACTTGTTAAGGCTGGCTTTACTAATCCACTCAGCTCTCCACATAAAATATCGGGGCATATTTAAGAGCCCCTAGTGCCATTCTAATGCCACAATAGTGTAATTTCTTTATGCTAATGTGGTGTTAGAAGGCCAAAAATGCTGCGCTATATTTACAAAGTGGCACAATGCATGCATTGTGCCACTTTGTAACACTTTACAGCACATTATGCCTGCACCAGGTATAATGTATGCAAAGGGGACATCCCCCATTAGGGGGGGCCAAAAAGTGGCACCAAGAAATCTGACAGATTCCTTCGCGTCATTTTTTCTGACACTTTTAACGCCTGCTCAGAGCAGGCATTAAAAAAAGGATTCCATTGGTTACAATGGGCCTCTGGGTGCTTTGCAGGATTAGCGTCAACATTTTTTATGCTAATCCTGCAAAGTGCCAGATAAGCGTTAAAAATTCTGATGCTAGCTTCCCTAAGTACCACCATGGTGCACACATGATGCACACATGGTGGCGTTAGGGGGTGCTAAAAGGCGCAAGAAAAGTGGTGCAGCACTGTGTGCAGTGCCACTTTTTCCAAATATGCCCTCTAGGTGCATGTTTAAGAGCCCCTAGTGCCATTTTAACGCCACAGTAGTGTCATCTTTTTTACGCTAGTGTGGTGTTAGGAGGCCAAAAACGCTGCGCCATATTTACAAAGTGGTGCAATGCATGCATTGCACCACTTTGTAACCCTTTGCGCTACATTATGCCTGCGTCAGGCATATTGTATGTAAAGGGGGCATCCCCTCTTTACGGGGGCCAAAAAAATGACGCAAAGAAATCTGTCAGATTTCTTTGCGTCCTTTTTTTTCGGCACTTTCAACGCCTGCTCAGAGCAGGCATTAAAAGGAAGCTTCCATTGGTTACAATGGGCCTGTGGGTGCTTTGCAGGATTAGCGTCAACATTTTTGATGTTAGTTCTGCAAAGCGCCGGACTAGCGTAAAAACATCTGATGCTAGCCCTCTAACTACCGCCATGGTGCGCTGTATTTTAATATGACGCACACATGATGGCATTAGAGGGCCGCTAAGTGCAGTGCCACTTTTCTTAAATATGCACCATAGTTCTATTTTTTGCAGCATGCATATTTAACCCTCTATGCTACTTTACGTTGAGTCAAAGCTGCCCCTTGGCAAAACTCCCATCTCTCTCCCTAGCTGGAACATTAATCACAAGAGGTATCTTGACATTTTAATTGTTTCCTGAAGGCTGGACGCACAAGGAACTTTTCAGCAGATGCTTTTAAATCGCAAGTTTCAGAAGTTATTGCTAAACACAATGCCCCCCCCTGAGGTCAGCGCCCATTGCAGCCACACCACTCGCACCGCCCAAAAGACGGCCCTGAGAATCGGAGCCCATGGGAGGGGAGTTGGCAGGGGGAATAGACGACTTAGGGGCAGCAGCTGCTGCGCAAGTATGTTTGGGTAGGGTCGTTGGGACAGTTTGGCCAGAGTGCTGGAATGGGGCCATGACTGATCAGAAAAAAGGAAAAAGGGAGTGACACAGAGGTCTCCAGTGGGAGGAGGAGGAGCTACAGGTCGGAACAGCTCATCCAGACGTTTGGATAAAGGTTGCAGAGTAGAATGCTTTGTCCACAGATTTCTGGACAGAGGAGTCAATGACTTGTTTCATGCAGGGGTCATATTAATAGTCCTCATCTTCATAAGGACCATACATCTCAAGGCCCTGCTTGTACGTCTCGTCATCAGACATGCTCAATGACAATCAGACATGCTCAACGACAATTGAACACAGTCTGTAAGTCCCCAGAGGGAAGCAAGGGTCCTCCAGATATCAATCAAAGTAAAAAATGGATGAAAGTGTTAAAATACGAGATCCAAATCTAATTATTGCAGCCCCAGCCTTCAATAGGCCGGGGATGTTGGTGGGAGTCAACGCTGGCAACAGGCAGAATTTGAAAAGTTCCAAAAATGATTATTGTCAATCGACAAACTGACTGATTCACCAAAAAGCCCCTTTTGTAAAGAAAAAATGCTCACTGCCGCTTTAATGTGCCTAAGTAATCTTCCCTCATTATTGCAGCCCGGGGAGAGGCATCTCTAGCGCCTAGTGCGAGGTCAGCCGAGCGCGAGAGAGCGTCTCAGCTGCCCTTCCCAGAAACCAAAACCCATAGCCCAACTGGGCTACGCTGCGCGGTTTAGCTCCCAGGTGGGCTGTTCTCAAAGCGGCATCGCAGCACGCAGGTGGAGGGATGGGCGGACAAGAGGAGAAAGCGGAAAGGACCGCGGGGCAGGGAACAAAATCTCCAGACCTCAGGTACTTGAAGAGGGATAAACAAAATAATAAATGAAAGGACTAAATAAATAATGAATAAATGAGGAAAATAGGCGCAACAGGCACCTTAACCGGGAAAGGAAAACGCTGACTGAAGCGGTCGTGTGTTATAAGCGGCGCACCACTTTATCCTGTGAAACTAATGAGAATAGCAAGCATAAAACACTGTAATGATTTACTGTAACACAAATTAGAGAGACACTTATCTTGACTGCGGAGCAGCAAAGAAAGAGGAAGTCAAGATAGCCTCTCTATTTTGTAGGCTGTCCTGGACTACCATTGGTGGGTTAAGATAGAGGCGTGGTTCAAAGACTCTTGGTTTATAGTGTGTTTACTGTTTTTACTGTTTTCTAATTGGCTGCTGTTGGAGGGCTACCCTGCAAAGAACATAGAGGGGGCCCCCTCCGGATTCAGGCCAGGTGATGTGATGGGGGCCCCTCTCCAGTGCAGGGGCTGCGGGGGTCTTGTTAGGTCACTCGATTTCCCAGACTTAACTTTGAAAACGTGGCTCCCATGCCCTCAGTCTCTCCTATTTGAGGTGATTTTAAATATGCTTGGTAGCCACCAAAACGTTCATGCCAAACTGAAATGTGTTTTTATTGCGTAGGTAACTAAAACCTTTGCGACATAGCTTACACAAAATTAGAATATTAATATAAGAGAGGCCTGCAATATACGGTAGATAAAATACACAATTCAATTAAAACCAACTTCATTCATATACAGTGCCCTTGTGCAAACTCATGGAACAGTTTGCACAAGTTTAAAATATGTATTTTAAACACCAAGCGGTACGTAAAGTGCCTAATTCAATAAAGATACCCTAGTCCGGAGGGGTGCCAAGGTGCCAGTACAAAGATTCCGTTTTGCACCTTTCAGTATTGTCAAGACTTAAACATTTTTAAAAAGTGCCAAAGTGCCAGTGAAGATGTTCAATTGGGTGCCTTTCAGTCTTAGAAGGCCACGATGGGCTCCTTTATTGGGCTTTTTGACACCATGGCCTTAGGCCACCGGAGTTAGGAATTTAATCCATCCCAGCAAGTTACCATTGGAAAAAAGTAGTCTTGCCAGGGCAACCACCATCTTACACAGTAGAATGTTAAAGTGCGAGGTGCCAAAGTGCGTCATTAAAAGTTCTTTAAAAGCAAATACCTCCCCTTTGAGACAATATGATCCTTGCCAGTCTTACAGATGCACCTCTCTGGCAGTATCCTGGCTGTGTGGGCACTATGGGCGCCTGTGTGGAATTTGTCAGCCTTCTCAATGCCAAGGTCAAGAATTTAATAGTCTGGATGTTAAGGAGAATGTTAAGCCCATCACATCACACAATGAGGGCTTGACTGCACCTGGGTATCCCCAGTTGATTAAAGTGAGCACGCAGCAGGGATCTTCGTTAAGGATTAGTGCAGGGCAGATGCATATTACATGAACTATTGGCCCTCATTATGACCCTGGCGGACGGCGGTATTTTGGAGAAGAGTACTGCCAACAGGCTGGCGGTACTCTTCCCCAAAATATGACATAAGCGGTGTGGCTCAAGCCAAACCGCCAATGTACCACTCCATCCGCCAGGGCGGTAACAGCGGCCGTCACTGTCCCATCCGTTGGATTATGACCCCGCCTACTGACATGGTTTTCGTGGCTTCCTTACCGCAACGAAAACCATGGAGGTAGGCACTATCAGTGACAGGGAATTCCTTCCTGTCACTGATAGTGGTCTCCCCTGCCCCCCTTCTCCTCTCGAGAGTCCTCCCCACTCTCCCCCTCCCACTCCAGACCCCCCACGACATACACACACATTCACGCACCATCATACACATGCATACACACACTCATGCCCACATTCACACATGCATGCATACATTCATTCACACACACATCCACACACACTTACATACATACATGCACCCACGCATTCACACAACACAACTTACATGCACACTCACAACCATGCATGCACACATGCATTCCACATGCCACACACCAGCATGCACGCACACACAAGTATACACACACACACACAACACCCCCCACCTCCCTCCCCTGTCAGAGCACCTGACTTACCTCTTGTGGGGTGGTCCTCCTGCAGGAGACAGGACGGGGCGCTGCTGCTGTCATAATATGGCGGACGGTAGGTAGCCGTGGCGACGGTGTTTTGTCGACCATTGCTGCGGCAGTAGGCAGTCAATACCGCCAATGTTATAATAAGGGCCACTATCTCTTATACTTGATGGATCCTCTGCATAATTTATCAGAGTACTTATTCAGCCATCAAGGCTTCATTACATTTATTTTACTATTTTTTGAAAAGTAACTAGATGTATAGGATTGCATGCCAGGCTGGCGATAGGTCTTCATCATGATTCAAGCATGTGAACTTCTTGCCAACCTTTGTTTGTCTTTGAGGAAGAACACCTGATATGTCCTAGAACTGATGAGTTTTTTTAATACTGCAAAAAAAAAGCAGGCATCTCCCATAACCCTTGAGCGTCAAGGGACCGTAAGCTCCATTCAAGATAGTCTCTAAAAGGGCATTTCCAGGAAGCATTTGGTCATTCTCTCCAGAGCAGATCATTAATGGTTGCTTTCCTACATTTAAAGCAAAATTCCAGGAGCACTCCTTGCCAAGTGTTGGTTTACTAAGCCAAGCTCAAGTATTATCTGAGCAGGAAGCATTACATGCAGACAAAAATGCTTTCTGTAAACCAAGAGGGGTAGTGACTCTAATGTCGTAACTACTCTGCCACTCAGCGGCTTACACCCATATGAGATCGGTGGCAGGATTTTAGCACTCAGCACATGCAGCAGTGGGAGCATTGACCGACCCACAAAGTCTTTTCTGTAAAGTAAAGAAAGCGGACAATACTGACAATGTTTTTGATTTTATTAAAGCTTTATGGATGGAAAATTAGCATCTGGAGTCAACAATTGCCCCCAGGTACTTGTTTACTCCAGCCTGTACAAGCTTAGAGCTGTTTAGGAACCATGGACCAGCTTTTGACTTGGTTCTGGTGAATGTAACGACTTAAGTCTCTTTAATACTGATTTCAAGGCATGATTTGGAGATATGTTCTCCTATAGGATTTAGCAGACTTTGCAGGCATAATTTAGTTCGACTCAACAGAACAACATCATCAGCATAAAGAATGCATGCTAATGGGATCCCCCCTAATTTCAGTTCATGGCATTGCCAGTGTCCAGTTAGGAGGGAAGGTTGAAAATAAAGAGATTAAAAAGAGTGGGGACCAACACTTAGTGGAGCTGAACCCTGACATAAGGGCAACTGTCCAGAATGCCAGATACGACTTACAAGTGCTTGTGGAAGCCGGATGGGGCCAGTGCTGCCTTCAGTTTTCCTTCTCTTGATGATGCTTTCAAGCCTCTTCTCAGAAAACCAGGGAGTTTCCCTGTCAGTTTGCACTTCACTTGACAAGGCGGAGGTGTCGGAGCTTGGTTTGATGGACGCTTGAACCCCAGGCTCCCTGGAGTGGGTTTTGAGGTGAAATAGCCACACTTGTTTACTTATGCTGGCATGGAATAGGATGTACTTTTCCCTTTCCATAGTGTTGACAATCTTCCAGAAATATTTGGAATTTTTCGTCCTGCATGCGTGGATCAGTTTTGACAAGTGGGGATTGTATGCCTTACGCTTAGCGATCCAGGTGCATTTTTTTATATTCCTTCCTAACTTACCTACATTTTTATATCAATTGGAGATTTGCTGGATATTTCTTGAGATCTTTGTGATGAGGATTCCATTCTGATTTCAGGTACCTAGCTCCTTTGGTTGGTGGTATTATTACAGTGTTCCCTTTGTTAGAAGTGGTGTTCGGATAATGGTTGAGCAGTATTTCGAGAAAGTGATCCCAAGTCAGCTGGGGGTTGCGTGAGACGTTACTGGTCTGTTCTAGGAAAATGACAAATTGCTTTCTTAACTCCTGTGAGAGATGACCATTCCATTACAATTTCTTCGCATTTCTGGAGGTTACGGAGGACAACAGAGTGTGCCTTATGAAGGGGTGTAAATTAAATTTAGTATGTAACACGGTTACTTAAGGGCAGTTGTAGCTTTTGGGTAACATCTATTTTAAAGGAACCGAGTGCCTTGGCCAATGATGACAAAGTGAAGTCAACTGTGGAACCTGAGTTGACGATAAAACGAGTGAAAGCCATGTGCGGTCTGTCACAAACCTGCCATTTAAGGGCTGCAGCCCAATAACATGCACGCTGTCAAAATATCTCCTCCGATGTTGTTGGATTTAGCCTTCTGTAAAAACCACTTGACTGTATCTACCATGTCAGCTCTGCCATGTTAGGTCTTGTGAGTCAAACTGGTAAACTTTGGTTGATGCAAATAGAAGATTTTTGCTGAAATCACCTGAGAGAATGAATTTGGCTGAGTTATAGGTAGCATTAAGTTTAGTCAGCCGAGTTTGTAATTGTCTGCCAGCTTCTCTCTGGTAGCAGACTGACGGGTTTATGTAGATTTTCAGAATGTTGAGTGGGTTCTTAATTGAGACCAGGTTGCCAACAAAATCCCCAATGTCTAGGGAGAACTCAACTTTAGATTAGACACCTAAGTCTTAAAATCAATGACTATGCATGTGTATAGGTCTCTCCATGGATGTCCTTTAGTTTGGGGTTTGCCAGCAGGGTTATAGGACTCAGACACCCATTTATAAGACAGGAATTAATGGCCATATTTTTTGCAGCAGGATGATTTTGAAATGCTTCCAGTACTTTATAATTTGCTCATCATGGGTTTTTGTCTTTAGGCCAGTCAAACTCCACGGGCAGACTTGTAGGAGTTTGGAGTTGGAGGACACACCTGAAGTGACATCTTTTTGGGTCTTAACTTTATTTACCTGGAAGACCCACAAGTGTGGCTGGGAGCCAGTTCCACCTTGCTCAGAACAGGAATGGTGTTCCTGCTCTTCATTGACAGGATTACTCTGTTGGACCTTGATTGATTTGTCAATGAGATTCTTCACTATAGCCACCAAAAGGTTTATCCTTTCTGGAGAAGTATACTTAGCTTGAATACATGTTGATATAGTCAAGAGTGCTGAGCTCTGTACTAAGCCTGGAAAGGGGGGATAAGTTCTGAATTGAGAGTTTTGGGAATTATCCAAATGTTCTACCTATTGAGATTACTTATGGATCCATCATCGGTCTAATCATTTTTACTTCAGCAACAACTGCCTGTTGTATGTTGACTATAATATAGAGTGTCTGAAAACAGAAATATGCCTTCAGTAAAATTCTGGTTGCTCTAAGGTCACCAACGCTGATATGTATCTAACACAGTTTATTTCATTTTCAGCAACTTCCTGTCCAATATGTTGCTCTTCTAAAGCTTAGAGAGGAACATATACCCACTGGGATTTGGAACAACATCCCCTATCCATGAGGACCACCCAAATGCTTCTCCAATGAAGGAAAGAGTTAAAGACGCACTTCTTTAAAAAACACTAATTCATAGTGCATTAACTGTCCACAACCCAGCTATGTCTCCTATCACTCGTTGACTTTATGCTTGTCTTTGAGTATGTATAGAGCTTCCCTGCCTTTTGGCTATGTTTGCACTATGGAAATACTACATATACATACATAGAGGTTATGTTCACACACATGTGTATCCTTGCTTGTCCTGGCGTGTAATGGCCCATTTACTCCTATCATTTCCTACCTTCCCTACGTAGAGGTAATGGTGTCCAGTGTCTGTCTGTCCAGTTCTTCTCCCCAGGGTCCTAGCATCCCTGTCTCTGCTTCTCAACACTACATATCATGGAAAGAGATATTCAAAATACCATACATAGGGATAAGATGGCCTAAAAAGATAGGCACTTTGTCCACATATTTTCGGGTCCTGTACTTGGAGTAAATAATGTTGAGGGCCATAGCTGGGCATTGGGGTAGGATGTACGTACAAGAAGTGAACAATTGACAGTACGTTGAGACTACAGTACATCATGTAGTGTCGGACTACCCTTTGCATGTCAAAGGCTGCAAATGGATTCAGAATAAATATTTACTTCCTTCAATTGCCACTGACTATGGAAATGGGTTTGCTAACTTATGGGCCACTTATGGCCGTTGCTTACTTGTGACTAGACCTATGTTTGAGATTTTAGCAGCTTATGCAGGGCAGTATTCTGATCATTTGTGTGACAACTAGATTGTCTGGTGAACCGCTGACTGTTTGTTTTACGTAAGCAATAACAAAATATATATACATACAAGAAAAATAAAGAACTGCCTTTCTGCCAGCCTTTTCATGGTGGGGGCCCGCCAAGAAACGGCTGGCGAAAAGTGAAGTTATGATAAGCACAGTGGTGTTGAACTCAGCGCTGCCGTGGCTAACCACAACTTCAACCACCACCAACCCATCAGGATCAGTGATCTTGGCGGTAGCGGCAGTACCCTGGTGGCCTGACTGCCAGGATCATAACATGGTGGTCAGACTGCCAGAAGTGTGGCGGTCCAACGCCACCCTCGGGTCTGGCGGTCTCATAACTGCTGAACTCGTAATGAGGCCTGTAGTATTCCTTAGTGTTTGCATGCCAATCTAAGCAACAGTAGGGGCAGTGTTGGACTTCAGGGGGTTATATTTAATATTCCCACTCCAGTCTGAGCAGCAGTAGGCAAAGCATTGGTTTCTGCCCATCAGCCCAGCAGGAAAGTCGTAATGTGCCCAGAAGGGAGGTAGTAGTAAGGCGGCAGCCTCCCCGTCGGAAGTTCGGCAGATGGGTCATCCCGTCCGCTCAACTCGGAATCTGGCCCTACATTTTTACATTGAAGAGCATGCAAATGTAAATTATTAAAAACCGTTCCAATAGATTAATAAATAATTCAAAGAAAACACAACAGTTATATAAGTGAACAATATAAAATTAAACATAATTAAGTTTTAATTTCTTAACAATTCAATAAAATTAAAAATTATTTAAAACATATTATAATTTCATTAACATTGTGCCCTATTCCCCTAAGAAACCAACAACTAACTACTAGAAGTTAAAGAAATTAAAAATTATAATAATTAAAATGCATTTATAAATTAATCGCAAATACATAAAATACCCAAACACAATTAATATAAATATTGATTAATTAAATAGTCAATTTAGAATTATAATTAACAATACAATTTAAATATTTACAATATAATTACCTTCCCATACTATTCCCCTTACCACCCAACAATCTGCTAGTAAAATAAAAAT
This sequence comes from Pleurodeles waltl, assembly GCF_031143425.1. Lineage (NCBI taxonomy): Eukaryota > Metazoa > Chordata > Amphibia > Caudata > Salamandridae > Pleurodeles > Pleurodeles waltl. Next base: position 38,658,394 of record NC_090445.1, read on the forward strand.
TACTGAAACAATTTTAAAAATTAAAATGTACCTAAAAATCAATAAATTAAACTTAAATTGCTTATTGCTGGGGCAGACTGGAGTGGGGCAGATTGTTCTGGATTGGAATACAGCAGATTGCAGAGGGGCAGACAGTTTTGGATTGGGGCATATTGAAGTGGGGCAGATTGTTTTGGATTGCAGTGGAGAAGATTGTTTTGGAGAGGTGCAGATCGTTTTGGATTGGAGTGTTGCATATTGGAGTGCGGTATGTTGGAGTGGGGCATATTGTTTTGGATTGGAGTGGGACAGATTGGAGTAGGGCAGATTATTTTGGATTGGAGTGGGGTAGATGGGAGTGGGGCAGATAGATATGGATTGGGGCATATTTAGAGTGGGGCAGATTGTTATGGATTGGAGTGGTGCATATTGTTTTGGACTGAAGCAGTCCACATTGGAGTGGGGCAGATTGTTTTGGATTGGAGTGGGGCAGATTATTTTAGAGTGGTGCAGATTGATCCGGAATGGAGTGGGGCAAACTGGAGTGAGATCAGGGTGAGTTGGGAGGATTGGAGTGGGGTGGGTTAAAGTGGAGTGGATTGGATTGGGGTGAGTGGTTTGAATTGTAGTGGGATGGATTGGTTTGAGGTGAGGTGGGGTGGATTGGGGTGGTTTGCAGTTGGCCGGATTGGGGTGGAGTTGATTGAGGTGTACTGCAGGATTATGGGTTAATGCATCATTTCAGAAATATAATAAGGAACATAACGTAATAAAACAATGTTGATTTGCAATATTTAGAAAAAGATAATTCTTATCTTTTGAGAACTGCACCAATGAGCAAAAACAAGAGAAAACATGAGTGCAAAGTGATAAAAGACGACTTGGCAAAATAAAAAAACATTAGCAAATGTACACATACAATTTATACAGGGAACACTTACACTTTAGCACTGGTTAGCAGTGGTAAAAGTGTCCAGAGCAAACAAAACAGCAAAAAGAGAGTCCAGCACACAGAAACAACCTGGGAAGTTGAGGCAAAAAGTTAGGGGAGACCATGCCAATGATGCCAAGTCTAACAGCTATAAAAAACTTTGTTTGTCCTTCTGGGCACGTTTTTAGCAGTCACAAGCCTTCTGTTTGCAGGGCACTAGAAGATAAAAAGAAAAAAATAGTGCCTCAATCATGTTCAGAGCAGCAGTCTGGAGCTAATTAAATTGAATCAATCAACGATTTGTCCCTGCTTGGACTGCAGTGACGAATTACGGGGGCTATAAAGAAAACTATATATAATCACTAAGGGTGTGGGATAGTAGAAGTTGAGGGTAGACCTGAGTTGGTGTTCCCTCGGTCGGCAGTGTCAGTTAGGTCGCCTTGTGCTGTGAAATGGGGAAGGAATAGGTGGAGAGTGTCCACGAGGCGGGGCGCTGTGTTGTCCTACAGGGGGAAGGGGAGTTCCCTTACGGACTAGGTGGTCTCACACACATAATAGTGTCTTGCTTCATCATTTGACCACCTAGCCCCACCCAAGTAAGGAGGATACTACTTGGGCGGACTCAACCTCTGGGTTAAAAGAACCAGAGGGAGTGCTGAAATTAAACTGACTGTATAGTTACAGAGATCCAGATAGGGTCGAGATAAAATTACCATACATGTCACTGGTTATTCCTAGTTAGTTTTAATGGAGGTGCATGTTGGTAAGGTTAAGAACAGGGGAGGAGGCTCTTTCGAGGATAATGTCTCTTAGAGTCTAAAAGAAAGTACGTATGACCAACATGTTTCTGCCCTCACAAGGTGCTGGTAGGTCAGGGGCATTCGTCAGGGTCGGAGCACTAGCAGTAGGTGAAGTGCTCAAAGTGAATCATGAATGGCCTACCTGAACAGGTAGTTCATGGTGTGGTAGGTCTGTAATAGCTGATAGATAAACCACAAATTAATACGAGTGAGAAGTGGCACACCACTGCACACAACACAGCACAAAGTGACCGTGCATAGACAAAAGGAACTTGCACACACATGCATTGGTGACTTACCCCGGAGTTGGGGGCGGGTGGCCTCTGGTCTGGCTAGGGCCGGGGGGGGGGTTTCCCTTGTAGTCACACTCTGAGGAGATAGAAGATTAAAAGGGGGGAGATAGGAGATAGAGAGAAAAGGAGAAAAGGAGAAAAAAAGAGAAAAAGAGAAAAGGAGATAGAGAGAAAAGCAGGGAGAAAGGTAAAGCGGGAAAGAAAAAAGGAGGTAGAAGGAGAAGGAAAGGGAAAGTGAAAAATGGACAGGAAAAAGAAAAATGGAGGAGGAGGGCAACAGGGGAAACAAGATAAGGGGAAGGAAAGAAGAAAGAAATGGAAAATGAGCAAAAACACAAAGAAAAAAGGGGGAGAAGAAAAGGAGAAAGAAAGAGAAAAAGAAAAAAGGGGGAAGGAAGGGGGAAAAACAAGAAGTGAGGGGAGGAAAGAGAAAAATGGGCAAAATAGGATGAAGGGGATGAGAAAGACAAGGGTTGGAGAGGAGAAGAGAGAAGAGGAAATAGAGGCAGTAGGCCAGGAGGGCTGTGGGCCAGGGAGGGTGTGCCACTTCTCACTCGTATTAATTTGTGGTTTATCTATCAGCTATTACAGACCTACCACACCATGAACTACCTGTTCAGGTAGGCCATTCATGATTTACTTTGAGCACTTCACCTACTGCTAGTGCTCCGACCCTGACGAATGCCCCTGACCTACCAGCACCTTGTGAGGGTAGAAACATGTTGGTCATACGTACTTTCTTTTAGACTCTAAGAGACATTATCCTCGAAAGAGCCTCCTCCCCTGTTCTTAACCTTACCAACATGCACCCCCATTAAAACTAACTAGGAATAACCAGTGACATGTATGGTAATTTTATCTCCACCCTCTCTGGATCTCTGTAACTATCCAGTCAGTTTAATTTCAGCACTCCCTCTGGTTCTTTTAACCAAGAGGTTGAGTCCACCCAAGTAGTATCATCCTTACTTGGGTGGGGCTAGGTGGTCAAATGATGAAGCAAGACACTATTATGTGTGTGAGACCACCTAGTCCGTAAGGGAACTCCCCCTCCCCCTGTAGGACAACACAGCGCCCCGCCTCGTGGACACTCTCCACCTATTCCTTCCCCATTTCACAGCTCAAGGTGACCTAACTGACACTGCCGACCGAGGGAACACCAACTCAGGTCTACCCTCAACTTCTACTATCCCACACCCTTAGTGATTATATAGATTTCTATTGGGAGGTGGTGCTGGATTGCGAAACTCCCAGTACTCTCTTTTTGTGTTTTATGCTATAAAGAAGAGTGCCACGGAACCCAACAAATGGTAAGTGACAGCCAGGCTCCACGACCTTTACTGCACACCACAGAGTCTCGCAAGTGAGACGCAAGCGCTAGCGCATGCACTTGCAGGCTCAACCCTAAAAATGGCCGCTGCCAGGTGGAAAAATGGCAATACTACGGAGTAAAATTACCTCAATTACAAAGTTTAAATGCCCCTTGAAATGGTATCTACCCCATATAATCAAAAAAATCATGAAAGCAATGTGCACTAAGACATACACTAGACTCCAACTCCAAAATCATAAAACACAAACCAAGTCAAACTGCCAAATCCTAAAAAATAAAAAATCTGTGGCTATAAAAGGTCTGCAACTCTATAAGATCGAAACTTAACACAACAGCCTTTAATAATGTTCATTTTAGAAACTGCAAATGCGCTGCTCGCTCATTTATGTACCCACTTACCAGCCTGCACATCTGAGCCACTATATAACCAGCACACCAAAACACATGGTTGATGCTCCAGGTGAAGTACTGCAATGCTGTCAGTCAGAGTACAATTAGCCAATGGTTGAAGTGGACGTACTTAACTGCCCCCTTCATGTGACACACTAATGGGGGATGGGAAATGTAATGTGAATGACACAACAACAGGCCAGTGGATTAAGAGGGATGCCTGAAAGCCCCTCTAAGTAAGTAATATCAATATAATTTTACTAAAATTAAATGCTATTGGCTAACACCTGACCTAGAAAACATATGGTGAAGTTGCTGAGCAAGATTGCCTAGCTCAACCACAAAATCACCATATTGCAATGTTCCAGGGCCCTTCAAAATGCATCCACTTGCAAATAACAAAAAAGCACTAGACCAGCAAAACAGGATGAGGCACAGCCTAACCACAACAAACCCGCCCCACCTAATTCATGACATCAAAACAAAACAAAAACAGACCAAATAAAAAAAAAGCACAAGTGACAATCTAAAAAAAAAACAAATCACTGTCTCTGTAAAAGATCTGTCCCACTAAAAGATCAGAACTTGAAATCACACAAAATAAAAGTACTCCGTTTAGAACCCGTGGATGCGATGCAGGCTCATTTAAACACCAGCTCCCAGCCAGAACAGCTGAGTGGCCACACAAGTAGCCGCAACAAAAATGACCACTGCTAGCAGGAGACCGCCAGGAGAGAAAATGGCGTGAATGCTGAGTAAGATTACCTTGCCCCAGCCTGCAAAATCACATTGTTACAAAGTTTAAAAGCCCCTTCAAAATGTATCTGCACACATATAACAAAGAATACATGTCAGCATTACATAATCAATCACCACCTTACCATACCAGGAAAGTCACCCCTCCTAATTTCTAATTTCCAAGCACAACATCAAAAAAAAAAACAGAATCAAAAATCCAACTCAAATACTTTCAAAAACAAAAACAAATCTGTCACTAGAAAATGTCTGTTCCTCTGAAATTTCTGAATTTCAAAGCATGCAATTGAAAAGTATTCAGTTCATTATGCTAATTATGTGTCCATTGATGAGGGAAGCTGTGTCTTATTTGTAAAAGATTCAACCGAAGATCACCCTGCAGACTAGCCATGACTTAACCATGTAGGCAGTGCCTAATTTGTAAATAAAAACGTGCATGTGCCCAAAGCTCTCCTCTGAAACCTGCGGCTGCTGCAATTCAATGTGGGAGCACAGAATACTGAGGCAGGGTAATCTTGAAGCCATTTATGGCCTCTTTAATCCATTTACAGACACTCCCTGCCCCTTCAGCTCACTCATGCATCTTTCTGATTTCTCCCTGTGTTTTGCTCGCAATAAATGTCTGAGGCCTAATTTAGGAGGCTGGCCTGGTTTGTAGTGGGTACCTAAGGTACTTACACCTTTTACCAGGTCCAGTTATCCCTTATTAGTGAAATGTAGACAGTGTCTAGAAGCCAGGCTCTCTAGGGGTAGTGTGGATGAGCAGCCAAGGCCTAACTAGGAGACATGCAAAGCTCATGCAATACCACTGTAGTCACACAGTACTTACACACACAAAAGAAAATACTCAGTGTTACAAAATAAAGGTACTTTATTTTGGTGAAACAAATGGCAAAAATACCATAGAGACTATACTCCCTTAGGAGGTAAGTAATACACAAATTAAATACACTAGTATGCAGAAATAGCTGTAAAAAAGTTGCAAATAGTGAAAATCACAATAGTTAGAAATGGGCCTAGGGGGAACACAAACCATATACTAAGAAAGTGGAATGCGAAAGTTGGTTTCCCACCTAGGCAAGTGTAGTGTGTAGAGGGGTGCTGGGAGTATTGGAAAATACCAGAAGCCACCCCAGAGCCCAGGAAAGCAGGTGTAAATCACAATAACTTTCCTAGAACACACAAGAGCACGAGAAAGAAGATATTGAAAGAACCAGAAAAGAATGCAAGACACCAATGATGGATTCCTGAACCTGACGACCTTTGGAAGAAGGGGACCGAGTCCAAGAAGCACTGAAGAGTCCAGGGAGAACAGGAGCCCCTGCTAACCCGGATGAAGGTGCAAATAAAGAACCACTGGTGAAGAACAACAGTCAGTACTGCACCCAAGAAGACAGATGCGGGTTCCTGGTTGGTGCAGAAAATGTCCCACGCCGGATGGATGATTGCAATCTGCTTTGCTTCGCTGGATTCTGCCAACAAGCGTTTGCACACGCAAAGCTTGCAGTTAGCGGAAAATGGTGCTGACTGGGACCAGGAGGGACCTGGTGGACTTTACCCAGGAGGGGAAGACAGAGGAAGCTGTCAGCAACCCAGAGAGCCCACAGGAACCAGGCAGCGCTCACAGGAGTCACACAGCACGGGGACAAAGAAGGTGCAAAAGGAGGCCCATGCTGCACTATACAATGGGATGCCACACCACCGGAGAACCACGCAAGAAGCTGTGCATCGTAGGAAGGAGTGCTGGGGGCATGAGCTGCACAGTGCACGAAGAAGTTCATGGAAAGATGCGAACAAGCCTTGGCAACTGCAAAACACGTGCTGCACTGGGTACAGTGTTGCGTGGAAAGGCAAGCTCTTACCACCACCAAATTTGGACAGTTGAATGTCAAGACCGTCGGGCCGCTTCAGTCCACCACCCGTGATGCTCGATCCACACACTTCATCAGGAGAGGAGACCCAAGCCACCGGTCATCGCTGTAGATGGGTGCCTGCTGAAGCAGGGAAGTGACTCCTTCGCTTCAAGGGAGATTCCTTTGTTCTTCTGGTGCAGGTTGAAGACTGGCTCCTGTCTGAGGATGCACGACCTGAAAACAGTTACAGTTGCTGGTAGGAGCTGAAGATACAATGTTGCAGAAGTCGTCTTAGCTTCTTTGTTGCAGTTGCAGAGTTCCTGGAGGGTCCAGATGCAGTTTCTTATGTAAGAAGGTGAAGTAAAGGATGCAGAGGATTCCTGCTGGAGTATTGCAATCCGAATCTGAAGAACCAACAAAGAGAGAGACCCTAAATAGCCCTGAAAGGGGTCAGCTACACAGGTAAGCACCTATCAGGGAGGGCTCTGATGTCACCTGTTGGCACTGGCAACTCAGATGCTCCCAGAGTGCCCTGCCAACTTGGAATCCAAGATGGCAAAATCTAGGGACCCTCTGGAGGAGCTCTGACCACCACCCCAGGGTGGTGATGAACAGAAGAGTGGTCTCTCCCCTTTCTTTTCTCCAGTTTCGTACCAGAGCAGGGACTGGGGGTCCCTGAACCGGTGTAGACTGGATTATCAAGGAGAACACCATCTGTGCCCTTCAAAGTATTTCCAGAGGCTCTGGAAGGCTACCCCTCCCATGCCCGCAACACCTATTTCCAAAGGGAGAAGATGTAACACCTCTCTCCCAAAGGCAATCCTTCCTGGGCCTGAACTGCTCAAGTGACAGGAGGGCTGAAACCTGTCTGTGAGGTGGCAGCTGCTGGGGATGCCTGGAAAACCTCAGAAGGCTGTAATGACAATAGTGGGGGTCCTCAAAGGAGCCCCGAGAGTGCATGGAATCATACAACCAATGCTTGCAAAAACCTTGGGGTATGATTCCAACATGTTTGATACCAAACATGCCTATGTCCGGAATTACCATTGCGTAGCTGGACATAGGTAGTGACCTATGTCCAGTATACGCATAAAATGGTGTCGCCACACTCACACATTCTGGGAAAATGGTCTTGGAGGTCACGGGGGCACCTCTGCTACTGCAGGGGCACCCTCACACACAGGTACTCTGCACCCTGCCTTCAGGGCTGGAAGGCCTGCAATAGTGGTGACTTATAAGTGACCTGATGCAGTGTAAATGGCAGTGAAAGGGTGCATGCACCTTTTAACGCTGGCTGCAATGGCGTCCTGCAGAAGCCTTTTCATGGGCTCCCTATGGGTGGCAAAAGAAATGCTGCAGCCCATAGAGATCTCCTGTAACCCTAATGCCCTGGGTACCTAGGTACCATATACTAGGGACTTAGAAGGGGGCACCAGTATGGCAATTTTGGGTGAAATACTGGGTTACCAGTATGCAGTGACAAAATTTAGAGGAGAAAGAGCATAATCTCTGGGGTCCTGGTTAACAGTATCCAAGTGAGCACAGTCAAACACCCTGACATCAGGCAGAAAATGGGGGTAACATTCCAAAAAGAGGGTACTTTTATACACATAAAAATAAGCGCTGACCCTCACAAATAAGTGCCAGTGCCCCGTACCGGAAACCACCAGCTCAAATTAAGCATTGCAGTTAAGCCATCTGCGTGTGGCAGATGTTGTCTGGCACAAGCTGAACTTTTACATACGACATGGTTGTGTAAAAGTTGAAAGGCTTGTGGAGTGATGTGGTGACAACTATGAATTAAATAACTGCTATAACTATGGTGAAATCTAATAAAACCTGTCTTCTAGTGATATATCCAAAGCATAAACATTGTAAAATGAGATTAAGGATCTGGGCCTCTGGGATAGTCCTAGCTAAAATGAGAATTGCTATCTATTGGGTGCCACCCGAACCCCCAGGGACGACTCCCTGGAAGAATGACTTATTAGAGTAGGTTCTAGTGGATGAATAGCACATGAAAATAACATGAAGGGATGAAAAGGTTACAGAGAACCTTGCTGTATAAGCGGAAATATGTTAACGAAGATATCAGATCCTCCAAATAAGAGACCACCTTGGATAGGATGCAGTGCCTGAGGAAATGGTGTTTTAGACCACTGGGAAGGATAACTGGACCTGGTATAAGGTGTCTTCAGTACCCACTACAAACTAGGCCAGCCTCCTACAAAAATGTAACAAAAATAAAGGTCAGAGTGTAGCTGGCATAGGCTCTATTTGAACAGCACTCATCTTTAGGCTGTAAGACAACATTGAGTAATGGTTGAGCAATGCCTGGCCTGAGAAGAGAGCTGTCATGTGATAAGATGTTGATGACATAATCCATTCAATGAATACTTCACTCTCTCTTCTCTTATTTTCTGACCCATTACAATCCAGGAGAAGGTGTGTCACACGCTCTTCTATTCAAGTGTACGGTTTATGCAGGTAACAAATGTAGGTCTTGCCACTCACACCCTGTGCCCAGTCTATGAGGGTACATTTATACATGCAAATTTACTCATGTAAATATACACTTGTACGCAGGTGTAACGCTACAATTTTTGCTGTTTACCCAATAACACAATGTCTAGCCCAGTACTTAACTTTAGAGTAAAAAGAAAGTACTTCAATCACACTGCATAATGTAATACTGCACAGCACCATTAGGCGGATGAGAGATCCACCATGGTTGTGACGCAATACCCCCACCACCAAACTCTAAACCAGGGCCACAGTTGTAATCCTGTTTACATTCTTCAATGAGGTGCTACAACCTTTGGGAACCCTCCTAAAGCTAATGGAGTTTCCCAGCATCTTTTGAGTGACACAGAACAGTGCCCTGATTAGGCACAGTGCAGTTCACTTAAAGTGCCCCATAATGCAGATGTACACAACAGTGCAGCTCACCTTCACCACTTAAAGTTCCTGTAGCAGGTCTCTGCTTCATCAGTCTTTCATTCCGCTCACAGTTTTAGGCACTACAGTTACCTGCTTTTAGTCATTGCAGATCAGGTGGTGGGAGATGGGCATATTCAGTGGCTGTGGTCCCGCAGCAACACTTGATGAATGGGAAATATCGGTGCAGCAGTTCACATGTGATGGAGCCTGGGGCCCTATCTCTATTTCTGGGGTCGGATGAATATTTTATTCTCAGCTCCAAGGGGTAGAGAGAGCCAGTTATTAAATCATTCAATCAATTTCAGTGCAACTAATTTGTTACACATTAATATTCAAAATCAATTTGAATATTCGAAAGAACTTTATTATAGACTCAAAATAAACGTTACATAAATGAGTCTCAAAACCATAGTATAGATAAGTAAAATCACTAATGAAGAATTAAAGCACCGTACAATATTAAACTTAGCATATACAAGACTAAGTGCATGATTATGACCTAGGCGGATGGGATACTCCGTCACAAACGTGACGGGTATCCCACCCGCCCTTTTTTCAAGTTCCATAGGAGATAATGGAACTTGTAATACGCAAGCAGAATATCTGTCACGTTTATGACGGAGTATCCCATCATTGGTCTAACAATTTCTACTTGAGCAACAGCTTCCTGTTGCATGTTGACGGTGATCTAGAGTGTCTAAATCTGCCTCCAGTAGAATTCTTGTTTCACAAAGGTCGCCAGCAGTGGTATGTGTCCTACACAGTTTATTTAGGCTTCAGCAGCTTCCTATCCAATACATAGCACTCCTATAGCTGAGAGGGGAACATCTGTGCGTTGGGATTTGGAACAACATCCCCTATCCGTGAGGACCACCCAAACCCTTCTCCAATATAGGAAAGAGTTGTAGATGTGCCTATTTAAAAAACACTACTTTATAGTGCATTAACTGTCCACAACCCAGCTATATCTCCTATCACTCGTTGACTTTATGCTTGTCTTTGACCATGTATAGTGCTTCGCTGCCTTTTGCACTATACAAATACTACATAAATACATACAGAGAGGTTATGTTTGAAAGCACATGCATCCTTGCCTGCCTTGGCGTGTATTAGCCCATTTGCCCCCACCATTTCCTTCCTTCCCTATGTACAGGTAATGGTGTCCAGTGTCGATCTGTCCAGTGCTTCTCCCCAGGGTCCTATCACCCCTGCTTCTCAACACTACACTTCCTGGAACGAGATATTCAAAATACCATAATTTAGGATAAAATGCCCTAAAAATAGGCGCTTAGTCCTAATATTTTCAGGTCCTGTTCTTGAGTCAATAATGTTGAGGGCCATAGCTGAGCACTGGGGTGGGATTTACAAACAGGAATGGAACTATTATGAATACATTGAGACTACAGTCCATCATGTAATGTTGGATTACCTTTTTCATGCGGAAGACTTCAAATGGACTCAGAATAAAGATTTACTTCCTTCAATCGCCACTGACTATGGAAATTACTTACTAACTTATGGGCTACTCATGACTGCTACATACCATTGACTAGACTGATGTTAGGGATTTTATGGGCTCCTGCAGATCACTATCCTGATAATTTATAAAACTAGTTTGTCAGAGGAACTGCTGACTGATTGCTTTGATAAAGTAAGTATTATCTCTATAAATAAACACATATAAAAACCAAAGGTGGATGGGGACCTGGCAAGTGCTCCGTTTAAATAGTACTCATCTTTAGGCTGTAAGACAACATTGACTAATAGTTGAGCAATGCTTGGCCTGAGAAGAGAACCGTCATGTGATAAGATGTTGATGACACAATCCATTTAATGAATAGTTCACTGTCTGTTCATTTAATTTTTTTGCCCACTTACAATCCAAGAAGAAGGTGTGTTGCGCCCTTCTGTTCAAGTGCACAGCTTGTGCAGAGTGACAAACACAGATCTTGCCACTCACACCGTAGGCCCGATTCACAAGGGTACATTTATATATATATAGATTTACTCAATTGTATATGTATACTTTTTGGTATGCACACTTTTTTGCTATTCCCCATTTCTAGGTGTAGATTTACACCTGAGTGTACAATTACATGCCTGAAACCAGGGGATGGAGACATCTAAGAATTTACAAGTGTGAAGTTATCACTACTAACTTTTCACATACGGGCATATACCTCTGCACCTGGGCAGATATTTCCCTATAGTGAAGCATATGGGAAATAGTAAACTTTATTTAATCTTAAACAAAAATGAAACATTTTCATGTAAAACAAAAATGTATATTAATGTAAAATAATTATTATATGTTCCTCACGTAGTTCAATAATACATATACAATCAATGATTTGTAAAATATTTTTTTAACAAAATTAAAATTAAATCCACTATCAAGAGCATTTTCATATTTACTTAATATTTAGTAAATTTAAGTAAAAATTAAGTTTTCATTAATCTAAAATGATTTTAAGTTTGTTAAAAGCTCCAATATTTATTTTTTAAATGTTCTTATCATTTTGTGACATTATGCAATAAATGCATTTCAATGTCATATAATGTTTTAACACTAAAACAGTAATGCAGTGTTGGACTGCCCATTGCTGCAAACAGATTTAGAATGACTTTCTTCAAGGTCCACTGACCATGGAAATTAGTTTACTAACTGGTGGGCCACTTAACAACAATTGCTTACTTTTGACTAGACTGATGTTCTTGATTTTCGGGGCTTGTGTAGCTCACTAGCCTGATCATTTGTAAAACAATGGGATTGTCAGGGGAACTGCTGACCGACAAACTGTTTTATTTAGTAAGTGATAGCTAAATAATGAACATGTAGAAAAAATAAAGTTGGAAGAGGAGCTGGTGAGTGCTCTGTTTAAACAGAACTCATGTTTTGGCTGTAAGACAACATTAAGGAATGGTTGAGCAATGCCTGACCTGAGAAGAGAACTGTCATGTGATAAGATATTGATGACATAATTCCTTTAATGAATACTTTGCTGTCCCTTCACTTAATTTCTGACCCACTTATGATCCAGGAAGAAGGTGGGTCACACGCCCTTCTTTTCAAGAGTACGGATTGAGCAAGGTGACAAATGCTTGCCACTTACACCGTGGGCCCCATTCAAAAAGGTAAATTTTCACTTGTAGATTTACTTTTGTGTACATGTACTCTTGCACAGAGGTATAAATCTACACTTTTGTCTATTACACTTTTTTGCTAGTCACCATACTAGACTCAGTGTAGATTTACACCCATCTGTAGATTGACATATCCCCACCCTCCTGAAGCCAGGTGCGGTAGACATGTAAGACAGACTTTACAAGTGTAAAGACTAGCATGTAACATGTAGGTGTAGGCCTCTGCCCTGGGACAGAGGTCTCCCTATAATAAAGTGTTGGGGCAAAAGTAAACTTTATTAATTATTTTTTAAAAATAGAAACTATTTTAATGTAAAATAAAAATATAAATTAAGTTAAAATAATTAGCATTAATCTAGAACCCATACAATCAAAGGGTTACTACAGAGCAAAAGGTCATAAATCAGTTGTAAATGTACTCCAACCCAGCATTGCACCACACATAGCCACTCATAGGTACTGCAACACACTCCGATAGAAAATAATGGAAGCAGATACTTAAAATTAAGCGTCATAAGAAATAATGTTTACATTTGCATGTACCTCCTTAAATCCGGCCTAACCTGTCCCTAAACCCATCATACATTTCTTTAAGCAACTCCATTTAGTACTTAATTTTTCCCAATTTCCCAACACTCCACCTGGTCCCGACAACGTTTCTACTAAGTAGTAAACTTACAAGTGTGGAGATCTCCCCATAGAAAATATTGGACAGGCAGAGGTCTCCACTTGTAGGTTTCTTTTTTTTTTTTTTTTTACCAAATTTATTACTTTTTGGATGAAAAGTCATGAAGTGGTACAAGCACAATAGACGTATTAAGCAATTTGCAGTATGCAGGAGTTCCACACAGACACATATTTCCGTCCATTATGATACATTTGTGAAGGGCCGGAGCCCATTATATTCCCATTTAGTCATATTTACACATGGTAGAAACAGTACAGCATTGTCTACTTTTCATACTTTATACAGTCCCCAACCATTTAGACCAAATGTTGTCAAATTTCTGTGGGCAGCCCCTACCCAGGTAGACTGATCGTTCCATTTTGGTGCACCAATCCAGTCCTCGCCTCCACTGTGCCAGGGAGGGAGGAGTGTTCCGAGCCCAGTGTGTAGCGATGTCTCTTTTGGCTATAAGCAGCGCTATCCCCAGGAATATGTTTTGTGCCCGTGTGTCATTGACTCCCTCCATCACTCCCAGAAGAATCATCAATGGGGATGGTTCAAGGGCAAGCTCCAGCACTCCTGAGAGCTCCCCCATGATTCACGACCAGTAGCGTGCAAGGACAGGGCAGGACCAGGCTATGTGAACAAAAATCAGTGGGTCATTGGGCACATCTATTGCATTCCGAGTTAGGTCGCACTCCTGCTCGGTGGAGCGTGGTAGGTGTTATGTATGCATGGTGTAGGTATTAAGCGTAGTCTGCCAGATATGGTGAGAGTACGTGTTGCCATTAAAGCGTCACTCCAGTCATCATCGGCTATAGGTCCAAAACATATCTCCCAGCAAGAGCGCAGAGGCTGAAGAAAAGCAGAAGCATTCAGCACTTCTGTTGCGATATGTGGTATATTCTTGACATCCCCCAGCACCCAGGGACCCCATCATTATTGGACTGAATTCAGGCACAGAGGTGCCCCAGGAATGTGGACCATCAGTGCGTGTCTTGATTGCAAATCTTTGTGAAATTGCATAGCATAGGTTTGTTGGAGTTCCTGAAAGGACATCACATGGTTGCGCTCCCAGATGTCACCGACTACAGCAATGGCAATATTATCCCATCTGGAAAATCCCTCCAGGTTCACCACCTCCTGCAGCATTGTCCCTTGCCGTAACGGTGTGCATTGGGTGATTCGGTTCCGCCATCCTGTGTGCTTCTGGGCAGAGCGCCACCCCTTAAAGACTTGGCTCGTAATCTCAGGAATACTCCTAGGGATGGGTTTCCCATACAACATATCCATCATTCCAGACAACCCGATAATAGAGAGCTCTAAGCTCTAAGCAGGGTCATCCCACCCCCGTTAAGCCATTCGTTAATAATCAGCGTTTGCATAGCCAAGTGGTACAGGTATAGATTTGTTATGACTAAACCGCCTTTGTATGGATCCTGCTGACATACATCCCAAGAGATGCGGCACCTGCCATTGTGCAAAATAAATGCACGGGCAACCGCATCAATCTTCTGGAACCACTGATGAGGGAGCTGAATGGGGACATTCTGGAGGATGTACAGGAAATATAGTAAAACTAGCATTTTGTAGAAGCCTATGCACCCAATTATATTCAGAGGCAGCACTTCCCATTGACTGAGATTGGCTTTCACTCTTTTGACAATGGGTGGGTGATGGTTAAGGACCACATCATGGGCTGCTCTGGAGCAAATTTGATTCCCAGGTAAGTGAAGCTAAGGTGTGTTATCGGAATGTGGGATTGCCAGTCTAGGGTGTATCGGGAGATGGAAAGTGGGATCAAGAGGGATTTCTGATGGTTCACTCGGAGACCAGAGGCCTCTTCACAAACCCGGAGTAAGTACAGGCACCTGGGACCACTCACTGCCGGATGAGATAAATATAAAAGTACACTGTTGGCGTAAAAAGAGATGTGGTCCTCCTCTCCCCCACTTCACTTCCAACCCATGAGGAAGGCATCTTGACGAATCAGATGTGCTAGGGTTTCTATGGCAAGGGCAAAGAGGAGGGGGGACAGCGTACAACCTTGCCGTGTCCCTCTCCCCACTGGGAATGACTCTGATAATACTCCATTAACGAGAACCCAAGCAATTGGCATCTGGTAAAGAAGTTGCACCATACGACTGAAGGTGCCTCCTAGACCCATTTTCTCAAGGACTGAGTCCAGATATCCCCAGCCTACAGAATCAAACGCCTTTTCAAAGTTTATTGATAGCAAAGCCAGGGGTAAGGGGATGATCCGTTGGTGCGCCAAAGAGAAATGCAGCCTCCTTAGGCAGTGCTGAGTCCCCTGGGTGGGTATAAACCCACACTGATCAGGATGAACCAATTGGTGTATGACCGTCTTGAGGCGAGTAGCCAAGATAGTGGCAAATATTTTTATTTTGCCATTTATTAGGGAAATGGGCCGGTAAGCTGTGCATGACCTGGGAGGGGATGGGATTTTGGGAGGACTACAATTGTAGCCTGGCTTAGTTCCTCGGGCAAACAGCCTCTATGGAGCCCCTCAGTGTAGAGGTCATGGAGGCGGGGTAGCAATTTATCTCAAAATTTAGAGTAATACTTGGCAGGGTAGCCGTCAGGACCAGGAGTCTTACCGGGTTTCAGTGCCGAGATAGCCTCTCCGATCTCCTCAAGTGATATGGGCTCATCTAACGCTCGACTGAGCACTGTTGAGAGGCAGAGGAGGGAGATCTCATGTAGAAGTGGAGAATCTCGTTCAATAGTCGGTCTGGGGGCAGACTTACATAGGGTAGCGTAATATTGGGCAAAAGTGGATGCAATATCTCTGGGATTGTTGTGAATTGTCCCAGCTGCGTCTCCTATCTCTGGGACCCCTCCTCCATCCAACGGTCCACAATCCAGTTGGTACAATAGTTTGCTTTCTTATCCCCCAATCATATATGCGTGCCTAGGAAGCATGCCATAACAGCTGCTCCTCCTCAAGGGAGAGGGTCCTGAGTTCCTCCCTCACAAGTTCTAGAGCCCACCCTCGGTCCACCCCACCACCCTGGTTCAGCTCTTGTTCCAGTAGCAGAGCCCGGGCCTCAAGCCCTGTTATGCTTGCTTGTTTCTCTTTTTCTATCTGGCGCAGGAGAGCCTTAGCATGACCCCAGCTAGCCGCCTTACCTGCTGCCCATAGCATTATATTGGATTGGACCCTGCCCGCATTTTCTCTGAAGTAGTGTTCTATTTCAACACTGAGAGCGAGGGAGTAGACTGCATCCTGCCGACACCCGGCATTAAGGCGCCAGAGTGGTCTCTGAGTAGCATCTGGGGAATCAGTAGTTAGGAGCATTGGTGCATGATCAGAAATGCCCCGGGCAAATATCTGTACTTGGGTAAGCAAATGGAGGTCAGAGGCCGGCATGATGAACATGTCTATGCATGCATTTGTGTGATGGGCTGCCAGGGTATGAGTATACTGCCAGAAGTGAGGATGTCAAGTGCCCCAAATGTCACATAAATCCAGACTCCGTAGCCATTTGTTAAGAAGAGCTGACCAACTGTATCTGGTTAGTGAGGGGGGACCTGTGATATCTAGATCTAAGTTGAGGACGGCATTCATGTCACCCCCTACGATGGTAGGGCCTATGGGTATCTGGGCAATTATATCTGTTCGTGTAGTGAGGAATGCTTCCATCGTTGTAGGAGGAGCATATATACTAAGAAGTTTGATGGGCTGCCCCTCTATCGTGCCCTTTAGGGTGGATAAATCTCCTGTGGCGGTCCGGCCATGTTCGGTGTACCACCATCGGGTAACTGCGGTGGAGGCGTATCACGACTCCCTGGCTCCACTGTTATACCCTTCCGATGCTGTAGTGGGTAAGAAATGAGCAATTAGTCCCCATTAGATGCGTTTCTTGAAGGAATAGAACAGAAAGACTTTGAGGTTGTGAGTGTTGCAGGACAACAGTCCTTTTGATTTTATTGAGGAGCCAGTTGACATTCTATGATATTATGGGGGGTGGAGCCATGGGACTGGGGCTTACAGGAGTAGAGCCCAGGAGAACCCTCAGATGAAGGATCCCCGATGCCCAGTGACGGAACCTATGTTGTGGGTATGAGCCTGTGTATGAGTCCTATTTGCGTGTAAGTGTGTGGTACTACATTATAACAATATAATACACAAAAGATAATAGCAATACTTGAGTAATGACAAGTTTAACTATGCATCCCGCAACAGCCCCCCTCCCCACACTTCCCTTCCCAACTGGAGAAGCATCTGTCATCCTTTAATAACTGCTAAATGAACTCAGAAAAAAGCAAAGACTTTATTGTTATGGAGTGGTAGACCCCTCCAGGAGGTAGGATCTTTATGGCTGTTCTGCCCAATGACCCCAGCAGTCACTATCTCGTGGCACCAAAGTCATTCAGATTAACAGTGATTGACTTAGTCTTTCCCCCTCGGGCGGAGGGGTCTGAGCTGGCCAGATCAGACTGCGAGACTTGCCTGCGTGGTGCAGGTACGGGGAGCCGGGGCTGGATGTTCTGGATAGCTGTGGTGTTTTCAGCCCCAGCAGAGGGATTGAATGCGGGAGTCTTTGGACCGGACACCATCTCTTTCGATCGCCCCCAGCCACGAGCCGAGGACCGGCCAGGAGGACCCGTCGCCCTTGTACATGGTCGGAGCAGCTGTTCCTCAGTTGCCCATTCCCATGCTGATTCAGGCGTATCAAAGAAGTGGGCCTTTCCAGCGTGCAATATCTTAAGACGGGCAGGAAAAAGGAGCATGTATTTCAAGTGTAAGGCTTTTAGTTTCTGTTTCACTTGATCATAGGAGCACCTCTTGGTTTGGAGTTTACAGGAATAGTCCAGAAAAATTAGGATCTTCAAGTTTTGGAAGTGCACTCCGTCTAGTCAGCGGGCTTCTGCAAAGATGCAGTCTTGGTCATGAAAGTTAAGGAAAAGGGCTATCAGGGCTTTGGGGGGCAGCACCTGGGGGAGGTCTTGCTATAAGCGCTCTATAAGCGCGCTCCACAGTGAACCATGGGGACAGTTTATTGGAGGGCATCCATGTCTTAAGCCAAGTCTCAAGGAAATCACCAGTTCAGGTGCCCTCGGTTCCTTCCGGAAAGGCAATGAAGTGCAGATTGTTACATCACGATCGATTTTCGCCATCTTCTGACCTGTGCTACAGTTCCGTGGTTGTTGGTGAGTAGGGGATTCCCTCTTGAACTACATCCTCCACTGTGGGAGACACTCTCCTCTGTTTCAGTGATACGTGTTGTTGCATTTTTAAGGTCCTGTCGTAACAAAGTCATGTCGACTCATACTTCCCCAATTTTGTGTTCAACTGCCCTTTGTAAGGACTGGATGGCCTGTAGGATTTTGGCGGTATCTCCTGTGGCAAAGGGCACCTCCACCATGCTCTCTCTGCCCAGTGCCCCGCTTCACCATGTCAAGATCGTATGGTTGTGGGATTGTGCCCGCCTTGAAGTATTTGGCTTAACAGCGGGTTCGATGGGAACTGAGAGTAGAGGAGTCGTTGCCCCAGCCTCCCACTGGTTCTATTGTCTTCCCTGCAGGTCCGAAGTGGGGCAGGGTCAGAGCCCCTTGGGGTTACCCAAGCACCTCTTTATGGCCTCCTTGACCCTCAGCATGTCACAGTGCAACATTGCGGTGCCCTTGGGCGGTAATCTAATACCCCAGGCATGCTTCCTGGCCTCCAGCAGTATAGTGTGTGGGGTTCCTCACCGTCCAGGTGTCAGGCAAGCAGAGAGGCCCGGACACTCCGTCACCCCACCAGGGTCCGCAGCCCTGTGTCTCCCCCAGCGGTGGCCGAGCACACCATCATGAAGGCCCACTATATGCCTAACTCCCCTTGGGTTAAAGAAAAAGGGGGGGGAGATAGAGGAAGGGCCGCAGCCAATTTCTTTTATTTACCAGTGTGCCCCCAACTCGCCTCCTCCAGCCATGTGTTCCGGCCTTCCAGCGTCTCAGCCAATCGTTCGCGCCTCAGTCATTCCAGGTCCCGGACCTGGGCCTCACACCTCGCGGGGCCGCACCCAAGGCAGAGCAGGAGTCAATGTGGCATCCTCAGGGTGGCGGGAAGATCCCCCTCACAACGCCGGTGCACTCCAGGCAGCTGGGCCCTGTGCCTTGAGGCACCGGGGTGGAGCATGACCTGCACCTTGCTGTGCTCCACCGTGACTGCCCCCACTACTCCTCACCTCTGGGGTGGTCTACAGTAGTCTCAGAGGCCCGGAAAAGACGCAGAATTTCCAGCCCTGGGGCCGCCGACAACGAGGGTGAAGAGGCAGCTCGCAAGGCAGCTGTCCAACAGGTCGCGGGCCGGATCAGCATGACTACGTCCTCTCCGTCACCTCCGCAGGACCTCTGACTCCTCCAGACGAGGCAAGGGGGGCTCAGCACCGATGGGTCACTGTTTTTGGTGATAAGCAGGCAGATAAACCAGTATGTTATGCGGCGGATGACGGAGGGGTCCGGCACAGTCGTAGAGTGCGGCCGCCATCTTGACGCCCCAAGCCACGCCCCCCACTCGTAGGTTTCTTAATAGAATTGTCTAATAAGTAGTGCTTCTGTAGTATTACTTTACACACTGCACAATGCATGTGTTCCTTACACTGATACCATTCTTTTGAATTTTTCAAAATTAGAGTAAATCAATCACGTTAAAACAAGCACCCAAACTCAGATGTCAGGACATCAGTTGTACTATTTTGGATGTTTTTGAGTTCTAGAAAAAAGTCAACACAGGCCTAAAAAATAATGGCATTTGGGGCCTCAGAAAGTGTTTTAACACGTTGACCCCAAGATATTTCTCAATTAAATGGCTGCCTGCACCACTTCTTCCATTTCCTTTTCCTATGCTTGAGTCACACAAATTGTCAATATGTTAACGATCCATTAACACTTGGTTGCCTGGCAAGATGCAGTTCAATAAATATTTTGGGCCTGTTTCAGAAACAGCATTTTGCAGTACGTAAGGTAGTAATATGGTAATAGCAGTAGTAGTATTGGTAGTGGCAGTTGTGATAGTAATAGAAGTAGTAGTGGAAGTAGTAATAGCAGTTGTAGTAGTAGTGGTTGTAGTAATAGTAGTAGTGGTAGTTGTAGTGATAGTAGTACTAACAGCAGTACTATTAGTGGTTGTAGTTGTGGTCTTATTATTAGTAGCAGTAGTAGTGGCTGCCATAGTAGTAGTGGTATTATTATTATTAGTAGTAGTAGCAGTAGTAGTAGTAGTAGTGGCTGCCATGGTAGTAGTGTTATTATTATTATTATCATTATTATTATTAGTAGTAGTAGTAGTAGTAGTACTATTAGTAATAGCTGTAGTAGTAGTGGTTCTAGTAATAGTAGTAGTGGCAGTTGTAGTCATAGTAGTACTAGCAGCAGTAGTAGTAGTGGCTGTAGTAGTAGTAGTGGTATTATTACTATTATTATTATAAGTAGTAGTAGTAGTAGTAGTAGTAGTAGATCTTAAATAAATGTCTTGTGACTCAAAACTTTCTTGTGCCCAACTTCTTGTGCTATTTCAACACTGGAATTAATCACAGTGTCACAGGGCAGCCTTTTACTGGGCTCTTTACCATTTGGGTGCCATTTAAATATAATGATCAGAGCCACTCAAATAGGAAAAAGCATAGTTTACATGTTAGTGTTTTTTAAATGCTTTCGGCTATTCGGTTGTATTTTTATTTGAGTAGTGCTTTGCCTCCCCAAATGAGGTCTAAAGTACTGTCTGGATTTTTTTTATTTATATAGCACTTTATGGTCCAGGGTATGGAGGTGCACCAATACTGATTGCTTTCCTTGGCACCTTTGAGGTGCATGACTGAAAGTGTGTTAGTTGTATATTGTCCTATGTGGGAGAATGTTGGTCGTAGTGATTGTGGCATGGTAGCAGTTTAGAAGTATTGCTTGGAGATTCAGCACATAAACGTGGATGTTGCAGAAAATTTCTTAGGTAGACGCAGCTATGCATGTGCTTACTTACAGAGTGTAAATGGAAGTGTCTGACAGATTTATATATATTGCTAAAGCACTGAGGGGTATAGCGGTGCTTTACAAACAAGATGAAGAATGATGCTAGGTCTTAAATCGAAGAACAGTAAAACTGAGAGAAAACACAGTAGTGAAAGCAAAAAGTTAGAGGCAAGGATTTCAAAGGTGGTAAATGGGTTGGAGAGAACGAAACTAATAGAGAGTAGCAAACAATGAGAAGGAGAGGGAGGATGGCTGCAAGGGTGAGATAGAGAGGTTTGGAGGAGAGGGGTTGATGCAATATCTGGAACCCTCATGTACGCGCATGGTGGAGAGCTACGGTCCAGGTGGAAGCAGGGAGGAAAGTGATGGGAAGAGAGAGTAGAAACAAGTGGAGATGCAAGAAGCTGATCATGTGACCATGTTTAATCAAAAGATATTAGCCCGTGTGTGTCAGATCCAGGCTGAAAATCTGCATCTTTAGATGCTGTTGGAATGACATCAGGATTGGTTCAGTCCTGAGTTATGAGGGATCCAGAAAAGAATAGCAGCTTCTTAAAAAGATTGATTTTGTTCCTGGGTGGTTCCGAAGCGTGGGATTTCCAGCGAAGAATTGTTTTGCATTTAACCCTTTCATTCCACTTAAAGTGTGAACTTCTTTCTAGGCTAGACATTTCTATTTAAATTTTATCCGAGCCTCAGTGGAGCACCAGTGGAGCTTGTTTAAGATTGGATTGTTATGATCACATTTCCTTGAGGATAAGTCTAGCTGTGGCATGGAGTATGGTTTTGAGTGGCAGAAGAGAAGATCGGAAGACACCTGCAAGGAGACTATTACCAAAGTCCAGACATGACAGGATCAATGCATGGCCTGCTGTTTTTATAAAACGAGAGGTTAAAATGCTTGATTTTCTTCAAGGCTCTGAGTTCAAAGCTCGCTATTTTGTGATTTTGGTTAAATGTGAGATACATAAGGAGTCAGGCGTGATCCTGAGTGATGTCTTGGTGAGTGAAAGAAATGTGAGGAAGTTTGCAAGATTTTGTGTTGCGTTGAAACTTTGTATTTGGAGAGAGTAAGGCCCTCATTACAACCCTGGTGGTCGGTGTTAAAGCGGCGGTAAGACCGCCAACATGCTGGCGGTAAAAAAAAATGTGATTTGGACCCTGGCGGTAACTGCTATCCAAAACTGTCACTGGGCTGGAGACTTCGGTCTCCAGCCCGGCGGCCACCACAATCCCACCCTCAGGATTACGACCCGGCCTACGCCATGGTTTTCGTGACAAACATACCGCCACGAAAACCATGGCGGTAGGCACTATCAGTGCCAGGGAACTCCAAGCTCCTGAAGTGGATTTTGAGGTGAAATATCCACACTTGTTCACTTATCCTGGCATGGAACAGGATGTAATTTTCCCTTTCCAGGGTGTTGACAATCTTCCAGAAATCTTTAGTATTTTTTCGACCTGCATGCGTGGATCAGTTTTGCCCAGTGGGCATTGAATGCCTTACGCTTAGCGATCCAGGTGCATTTTTTTATACTCCTTCCTAACTTACCTACATTTTTCTATCAATTTGGATGTTTGCCGGATATTTCTTGAGAAGTTTGTGATGAGGATTCCTTTCTGATTTCAGGGAGTGTGACTTCGATGGGACCTAACTCCTTTGGTTGGTGGTATTAACTACAGTGTTCTCCTTGTTACAAGTGGTGCTCGGATAATGGTTGGGCAGGTTGAACGAGAAGTTACTGGTCTGTTCTGGGAAAACTACACATTGCTCTCTTACCTCCTGTGAGAGATGACCATTCCATTACAATTTATTCGCATTTCTGGAGGTTACGGAGGATAACAGAGTGTGCCGTATGAAGGAGTGTAAATTAAATTTAGTATGTAACATGGTTACTTATGGGCCATTGTAGTTTTTGGGTAACATATCTATTTTGAAGGAATTGAGTACCTTGGCCAGCCTTTGTGATGCCAAAGTGAAGTCAACTGTGGAACATGCGTTAACAATAAAACAAGTGAAAGCCGTGAATGTGAATGTAAATGTAACAGCTTTAATCTTTTTAAGACTGTTTTCAAGGCATGATTTGGAGATGTGCAATGCTATTGGATTTAGCAGACTTTGCCGGCATACTTTAGTCCGACACTACAGAACAATATCATCAGCCTAAAGAATGCATGCTAATGAGATCCCACCTAATTTCTGTTCAAGGCATTGCCAGTGTCCAGTTAGGAGGGAAGTTCGGAAATACAGATATTAAAAAGAGTGGGGGGGGCAACATTCAGTGTAACTGAACCCTGACATAAGGGCAGCTGCCCAGAATGCCAGATACGACTTACAAGTGCTTGTGGAAGCCAGTTGGGGCCAGTGACGCCTTCAGTTTTCCTTCTCTTGATGATGCTTTCAAGCCTCTTTTCAGAAAACCAGGGAGTTTCTTTGTCAGTTTGCAAAGCACTTGACAAGACAGAGGTGTTGGAGCTTGGTTTGATGGACGCTTGAACCCCAAAATCCTGAAGTGGGCTTTGAGGTGATATCCACACTTGTTCACTTATGCTGGCATGGAACAGGTTGTGATTTTCCCTTTCCAGGATGTTGACAATCTTCCAGAAATCTTTGGATTTTTTTTCCCTGCAAGCGTGGATCAATTTTGCCCAGTGGGCGTGATAGGCCTTAGGCTTAGCGATCCAGGTGCATTTTTTTATACTCCTTCCTAACTTACCTAAATTTTTCTATTAATTGGAGATTTGCCTGATGTTTCTTGAGAACTTTGTGATGAGGATTCCTTTCTGGTTTCAGGGAGTGTGACTCCGATGGGACCTTTCACCTTTGGTTGGTGGTATTAACTACAGTGTTCCCCTTGTTACAAGTGGTGCTTGGATAATGGTTGAGCAGGTTTTCAAGAAAGTGATCCCAAGCCAGCTGGGGGTTTTTGGCCTGTTCTAGGAAAATTACAAATTGCTCTCTTAACTCCTATGAGAGATGACAATTCCATTACAATTTCTTCACATTTTTTGAGGCTACTGAGGATAGCAGAGTGTGCCTTATGAAGAGGTGTAAATTTATTTTGGTATGTAACACGGTTACTTATGGGCAGTGGTCGCTTTTGGGTAAAATATCTATTTTGAAGGAACCGAGTACCTTGGCCAATCCTCATGATGCCAAGGTGAAGTAAATTGTGGAAACCACGTTGGCAATAAAAGGAGTGAAAGCCATGTGCGGTCTGCCACAAACCTGTTATTTAAGGGGCACAGCCCAATAGACATGAGCGCTGTCAAAATCTCCCCTCCGATGTTGTTCGATTTAACCTTCTTTAAAAACCACCTGACTGTATCTGCTTTGTCAGGTCTGCCAAGTTAGGTCTTGTGAGTCAAATTGGTCAGTTTGGTTGATGCAGATAAAATATCTGTGTTGAAATCAACCGGAGAATGAATGAGTTATAGGTAGGGTAGAATTACGTTTAGTCAGCCAAGTTTGTAATTGTCTGCCAGCTTCTCTCTATTAGAAAACTGACGGGTTAATGTAGATTTTCAGTGTGATGAGTGGGTTCTTAATTAAAACAGACCAGTTTTCCAACAAAACCCCCAATGTCTAAGGAGAATTCAAATTTAGATTAGATGCCTTAGTCTTACAATCGATGGCTAGGTATGTGGATAGGACTCTCCATGGCTACCTTTTAGCCTTGGGTTTGCCAGCAGGTTTATATGACTCACAAAAGCCCATTTATGAGACAGGATAGGCCAGTCACATTCCACAGGCAGACTTGTAGGAGTTTGGAGTTGGAGGACACACCTGAGGTGACATCTTCTGGGGCCTTAACTTCATGTACCTGGAAGGCAGCAAGGGCGGCCAGGAGCCAGCTCCAGCTTGTTCGAAGCAGGAATAGTGTTCTTGCTCTTAATTCACAGGATAACTCTTGTTGGACCTTCTAATCAATTTGCCAATGAGATTCTTCAATATGGCCACCGAAAGGTTTATGCTTTCTGGAGAAGTGTGGTTCGCTCAAAAATCCAGATGGTGTATCACTGGGTACCAATAGATGTTGATATAGTCAAGAGTGTTGAGCTCTGTACTAAGACTGGAAAGGCAGGATAAGTTCAGAATTGAGAGTTTCTGGAATTATTGATATTGTCAACCTATTGAAACTACTAATGGATCCACCATTGGTCTAATAAGTTCTACTTGAGCAACAACTTTCTGTGCATGTTGACGGTAATCTAGAGTGTCTAAAAACAGAAATTTGTCTCCAGTAGAATTCTGGTTGCACTAAGGTCACCAACACTGGTATGTATCTAACAGGGTTTATTTAGGTTTCAGCAGCTTCCTGTCCAATACATTTCTCTTCTACAGCGGAGAGAGGAACATCTACACACTGGGATTTGGAACAACATCCCCTGTTCATGAGGAACACCCAAACGCTTCTCCAATGTAGGAAAGAGTTAAAGATATAACTCTTTAAAAAACGCTACTTCTTAGTGCATTAACTGTCCACAACCCAGCTATGTCTCCTTGACATATGCTTGTCTTTGACCATGCACAGTGCTTCGCTGCCTTTTGCACTATATAAATACTACATAAATACGTACAGAGAGGTTATGTTCGCACGCATGTGTATACTTGCATTTCCTGGCTTCTAATAGCCCATTTGCCCCCACCATTTCCTTCCTTCCCTAAGTACAGGTAATGGTGTCCGGTATCGATCTGTCCAGTTCTTCCCCACAGGGTCCTATCACCCCTGCCTCTGATTCTCCACACTACATATCCTGGAACAAGATATTCAAAATACCATAATTTAGGATAAGATGCATAAAAAAAGGCATTTTGTCCACATATTTTCAGGTCCTGTTCTTGAGTAAATAATGTTGAGGGCCTTAGCTGGGCATTGGGGTGGGATTTACAAACAGGAAGGGAACTATTGTGAATACATTGAGACTACAGTCCATCATGTAATGTTGGATTACCTGTTTCATGCTGAAGACTTCAAATGGATTCAGAATAAAGATTTACTTCCTTCAATCGCCACTGACTATGGAAATAACTTGCTAACTTATGGGCTACTTATGACGGTTACCTACCAGTGGCTAGACTGATGTTAGGAATTTTAGGGGCTCCTGCAGATCACTATCCTGATAATTTGTACAGCTAGTTTGTCATGGGAACTGCTGACTGATTGCTTTGATAAAGTAAGTAATTCCTATATAAATCAACATATATAAAAAAAAAAGTTCGAAGGGGACCTGGCAAGTGCTCTGTTTACACAGTACACATCTTTAGGCTGTAAGACAACATTGAGTAATGATTGAGCAATGCTTGGCCTGAGAAGAGAACAGTCATATGATAAGATGTTGATGACACAATCCATTTAATGAATAGTTAGCTGTCTGTTCATTTGATCTCTTGCCCACTTACAAATCAGGAAAAAGGTGTGTCGCGCCCTTCTGTTCAAGTGCACGGATTGTGCAGAGTGACACACACAGATCTTGCCACTCACACCGTAGGCCCGATTAACAAAGGTAGATTTTATATATATATATATATATATATATATATATATATATATATATATATATATATATATATATATATTTATTTACTTGATTGTAAATGTAAAATTTTTGGTATGCACACTTTTTTGCTATTCACCATTTCTAGGTGTAGATTTACACCTAAGTGTAGACTTACATATCTCTACTCCACTGAAAGCAGGGGGTGGAGACATCTCAAACAGAAAGTGTGAAGTAACCACTACTAACTTTTCACATACAGGCATATACCTCTGCACCCGGGCAGAGATTTCCCTATAGTAAAGCATATGGGAAAATAGTAAACTTTATTCATTCTTAAACACAAATGAAACATTTTCATGTAAAATAAAAATGTATATTGATGTAAAATAATTATTTTGTGTTCCTTGAATAGTTCAATAATACATATGCAATCAATGATTTGTTAAATATGTTTTAACAAAATTAAAATTAAATCGACCATCAATAGCATTTTCATATTTTGTTAATATTTAGTAAATTTAAGTAAAAATTAAGCTTTTAATGAATTTACAATTATTTTAAGTTTGTTAAAAGATCAAATATTTATTTTTTAAATGTTATTTATCATTTTGTAAAATTATGCAATAACTACATTTCAATGTAATATAATGTTTTAACACTAAAACAGTCGTGCAGTGTTGGTCTGCCCATTGCTGCATGCCAAAGGCTGCAAACAGATTTAGGATTGAACATTAACTTTCTTCAAGGGCCACTGACCATGGAAACGAGTTTACTAACTGGTGGGCCACTTAACAATTGCTTACTTGTGACTAGACTGATGTTCTTGATTTTAGGGGCGTGTGTAGGCCACTAGCCAGATAATTTGTAAAACAGTGGGATTGTCAGGGGGACTGCTGACGACAAACTGTTTAATATAGTAAGTGATAACTAAATAAATGAACATGTAGAAAAAATAAAGCTGGAAGAGGAGTTGGTGAGTGCTCTGTTTAAACAGCACTCATGTTTTGGCTGTAAGACAACATTGAGGAATGGTTGAGCAATGCCTGACCTGAGAAGAGAACTGTCATGTGATAAGATGTTGATGACATAATTAATTTAATGAATACTTTGCTGTCCCTTCACTTAATTTCAGACCACTCACAAGCCAGGAAGAAGGTGTGTCACACGCCCTTGTTTTCAAGAGTGCGGATTGTGTAAGGTGAAAAATGCAGGTCTTGCCACTTACACCAGGGGCCCCATTCAAAAAGGTAAATTTGCACTTGTGGATTTACTTTTGTGTACAAGTACTCTTGCACAGATGTATAAATCTACACATTTGTCTGTTACACCTTTTTGCTAGTCATCATTTTAGACTCAGTGTAGATTTACACCCATCTTTAGATTGACATGTCTCCACCCTCCTGAAACCAGGTGCGGGAAACACGTAAGGCAGACATCACAAGTGTAAAGACTAGCATTTAACATGTAGGCGTACACCACTGCTCTGGGACAGAGGTCTCTCTATAATAAAGTGTAGGGGAAAAAAAAACAATTTTTAATAAAAACTGGTTTAATGTAAAATAAAAATGTAAACTAAGTTAAAATAGACACATACAATGAAATGTTACAACACATTAGCTAATGTAATAATTAATATATATTCAATTTATTTGTAAACATTATTTAGAAAAAATCCCACCCTAAGTAGCATTTTTATATTTATTTAATATTTATCAATTATGAGTAAAATGAAGTTTTAAATTAATTTCAATTAATTGTAGATGTTTAATAAAAGTTAAAAAATGTATTTGTTTAAAATACGATAATTATTGGTTTGTAAATTATTAATTATAATTATTTACACACACACATATGTATGACTTACACCCACAAAGGAGTAAGCCTATGGCTATTCACAAACTGCCCTTCTAAAGTTACTACAGGCCAAAAGCTCATAAATCAGTTGTAAATGTACTCCAACCCAGCATTGGAGTACATATTGCACCACACATAGCCACTCATAGGTACTGCACCACACTCTGATAGAAAATAATGGAAGCAGATACTTAAAATTACACATCATAAGAAATAATGTTTGCATTTGCATGTGCCTTTCTAAACCCATCCTTATTTGTCCCTAAACCCATTGTACTTTTCTTTAAGCAACTCCATTTAGTAGTTAGCTTTTACCATTTTCCCAACACTCCACCTGCTCCCTCCCACATTTGTACTAGGTAGTAAACTTACAAGCGTGGAGATCTCACCATAGAAAATATTGAAGAGGCGGAGGTCTCCGCCTATAGGTTTCTTAATAGCACTTTGGAGTAATTAGTACTTCTGTAGGATTATTTTACACACTACAAAATGCATGTGGTCCTTCCACTGAAACCATTCTTGTGATTTTTTCAA
This sequence comes from Pleurodeles waltl, assembly GCF_031143425.1. NCBI lineage: Eukaryota > Metazoa > Chordata > Amphibia > Caudata > Salamandridae > Pleurodeles > Pleurodeles waltl. The sequence continues at coordinate 38,687,341 of NC_090445.1, forward strand.
AATTAGTGTAAATAAATCAGGTTAAAATAAGCACCCAAACTCAAATGTCAGGATATCAGTTGAACTCTTTGGGATGTTTTTGAGTTCTAGAAAAAGGTTAACGCAGGCCTAAAAAATAATGACATTTGGGGCCTCAGAAAGTGTTTTAACATGTTGACCCCCAGATACTTCTCCATTAAATGGCTGCCTGAACCACTTCTCCCATTTCCTTTTCCCATGCTTGAGTCACACAAATAGTCAATATGTTAAAGATCCATTAACACTTGGTTGACTGGCAAGCTGCAGTTCAATAAATAATTTGGGTCTGATTCAGAAACTGCATTTTGTAGTATGTAAGGTAGTAATATGGTAATAGCAGTAGTAGTATTTGTAGTGGCAGTTGTGGTAGTAGTAGTAGTGGTGGTTGTAGTAGTAGTAGTGGTAGTTGTAGTGATAGTAGTACTAGGAGCAGTAGTAGTGGTGGTTGTAGTAGTAGTAGTGGTAGTAGTGGTAATATTATTTTTATTATTATTAGTAGTAGTAGTAGTAGTACTATTAGTAATAGCTGTAGTAGTAGTGGTTCTAGTAATAGTAGTAGTGGCAATTGTAATGATAGTAGTACTAGCAGTAGTAGTGGTTGTAGTAGTAGTAGTGGCATTATTATTATTATTATTAGTAGTAGTAGTAGTAGTAGTAGTAGATTTTAAATAAATGGCTTGTGACTCAAAACTTTCCTGTGCCCAACATCTTGTGCTATTTCAACACTGGAATTAATCATATTGTCACAGAGCAGCCTGTTGCTGGGCACTTTGCCATTTGGGTGCATTTAATGGTAATGATCAGAGCCACTCAAATAGGAAAAAGCATAGTTAACTTGTTAGTGTTTTTCAATGGTTTAGGCTATTCGGTTGTATTATTATTTGGGTAGTGTTTCGCTTCCTCATATGAGGTCTAAAGTACTGTCTGGATTTTTTTTATTTATATAGCACGTTATAGTCCAGGCCAGGGCATGGAAGTGCTCCTTTACTGATTGGTTTCCTTGACGCCTTTGAGGCGCATGACTGAAAGAGCGTTAGTTGTATATTGTCCTATGTAGCAGAAAGTTGGTCGTAGTGATTGTGGCATGGTAGCAGTTTAGAAGTAGTTCTTGGAGGTTCAGCACAAAAACGTGGGTGTTCCTGAAATTGTATGAGATAGACGCAGCTATGCACGTGCTTACTTACAGAGTGTACATGGATTTATTTACCAGATTTATATAGTGCTAAAGCACTGAGGGGTATAGCGATGTTTTACAAACAAGATGAACAATGATTTTAGGTCTTAAATTGAGGAACAGTAAGACTGAGAGAAAACACAGTAGATGGTTGTTTGGGAAACCAAGAGGTTAGAGACAAAGATTTCAAATTATGAAAATGGGTTAGAGAGAAGGATACTAATAGAGAGTAGCAAACAATGAAAAGGAGAGGGGGGATATCTGGAAGGGTGCGATAGAGAGGGCTGGAGGAGAAGGGTTGATACAATACATCAAACACTCACGTATGAGCATGGGGCAGAGCTAAGGTCCAGGTGAAAGCAGGGAGGAAGGTGGTAGGGAGAGAGAGTAGAAACAAGGGGAGAGGGAAGCGACTGATCATGTGATCATGTTTATTCAAAAGATATTAGCCAGTTTGTGTCAGATCCAGTCTGAAAATGTGCATCTTTAGATGCTGTTGGAATGACATCAGGATTGCTTCAGTCCTAAGGTCGGAGGGATTCATAAATGTAACATCTTCTTAAAAAGATTGATGCTGTTCCTGGGTGGTTCTGAAGCTTGGGATTTCCAGTGGAAGATTGTTTTGCTTCTAAACCCTTTAATTCCACTTAATGTGTGAACTGCTTTCTAGGCTAGACATTTCTATTTACATTTTATCCGAGCCTCAGTGGAGAGCCAGAGTAAGCTGTTGAGGATTGGAGTGTTATGATCATATTTCTTCGAGGATAAGTCTAGCTGTGGTATGAAGGATAGTTTTGAGTGGCAGCAGAGAAGATTGGCAGACACTGCAAGGAGACTATTACCAAAGTCCAGACATGATAGGATTAATGCATGACATTACAAATGAGGGACGGGGAGAATTGATGGTCCAGTGTATCGCCTCCCTATAATGATTAATGTATGGCCTGCTGTTTTTATAAAATGAGAGGTGAAAAATGCTTGATTTTCTTCAAGGCTCTAAGTTCAAAGCTCGCTATTTTCGTGATTTTGGTTAAATGTGAGATATATAAGGAGGAGTCAGGCGTGATCCTGAGTGACGTCAGTGACGATGAGTGATGACGAGTGAAAGAAATGTAGGGAAGTTTGCAAGATTTTGTGTTGCGCTGAAGTTCTATTTGTATTTGGAGAGAGCAGGTGTTTTTAGGTATTGAAAGTTAGGAGGTTCTTGGTCATCCATGTTGTGATGTTTACAATTACAGAGAATGTTGATGCCGAGCAGTGATGAAATTGCAAGGTAGATTTGAATGTCATTTGCATATTGATGTGTTGAGACACCCACTCCTGCACACTTTACGCTAATTGTCCCATGCAGAAACTGAAAAGAGTAGGGGCTAAATAAAGACCTGGTGGCCCCACAAGTAATGGGAACCGACTCTAGGATATTGCTGTCAGTCATAGCACTTTGGGACTTGTTCAATGAGAATGAGGCAAACCACTTTAGTTCTGTTCCCTTAATCATGAGGCCTTGTTCAAGTAGGGATAGCAATCAGTTAGAGTCACTTACGTTGAACGATTCTGTAAGATTGAGTAGGCTGCCGTTCTGCAGTCGCCCCCATTCAGCACCCTATGAATATCATCCAGAACATTTAATGAGGCAGTTTCTAGCACATGCTGAATTTATATTGGCGAGCCATAAGGAGGTTTCCATGACTGTGGTAGTCTCTTAGCTGTACAGGGACATTTGTTCCACAGTATTACCTAACCAGGGAAGGTTAGAGATTGTGTGGTAGTTTAGCAGCAACTGCCAGTCAAGGTTAGATTTTATTCAGAAGGGATGTTTTGACCACATTTTAGAGAGGGAGGAAAAGCTCAGTGGCAGAGAGATATGTTGATGAAATTACTTTTATGATGGTACCTGGTGCAGTATTTTAGCAAGCACTTGGTTTTAGACTTTTGGGTTGACTAGTTTGAAGAGATTCTAAGAATTTGACATTTGCTCCTGGAAACATAATAGGCAGGGATAGAGAGAATTGTGTTGTTAGAGTAGTCCAGAAATTCTTTACACTTGTTGAATGTGTGGTTATAGGTAGCTTTGGTAGCTCCGGAGATGATGGTGTGGATGAACTGAAACAGTGTTCTGGCCGGGTTTGTGGACTGAAGTAATTGGGATTATTGAAAGTCTGTTTTGGCTACTGAATAGCTGTTTGTAGCTTCGCCTCAGTACTTTGAATTTTGTGCTAAGTATAGGGGATTTTTAGAGTCTCTGTTTTCTCATGGCTGAAAGATTAAGCAAATGGCTAAGAGAGTTAGATGTAGTTGCATCAGCTTCAATGGAGAAACTCTGTTGGCTGCTTGGGAGATGAGTCTGTTTGATGAATCAAGCACACAACTAATGTTGTTATTTTTTAGGTGAGTGTGCATTTTGGGGGTGACAAGAACACTTGTTGTGAAGTTCCTGAAGATTGCTTCCATGCTTTCTTTTTTATAGTTAATAGTTAGAGGTACTTAATGAAGGGATGAGGGAAAATGAGCAGGAAAGATATGGGGTAATCACACCATCAGTCGATCTTTATCATATCACTGGAATGGATCATAGCGATGTCACGAAATATACTCAGGCCCATCTTCCTCTTGCAACAGCCACCTGAAACAAGATGTTGAAACATGTGCTTTCCCTGTTTGGGATCAAATGTTAGCATGCACAACTCTATGATAAAGACCACCTGGGAGGTGGTCGCTGGTAGTGGATTTGTTGGCAGACTCTTGACAACATGGGCTGTCATCATCAGACAGTAGTCAAAGGTGGCCAGCATTTGTAAAGACTAATCAAAGATGGCTGTTGTTTGCACAGACTAATCAAAGATGGCCATCGTTTGTAAAGACTAGTCAAAGACGGCTACCATTTGCACAAATAAGTTAAGGATGGCTGTCATCCACTAAGTCTAGTCAAAGGTGATCACCACCCCTAGAGTTCTTGAATTGTCTGTTCATTCTCACGAGTCAACACCAACTCTCTGTAGTTGCTCCCACTAGCTCACCCCTGTTATTGATAAAGCTCCAAAGATGTGAGAGTTAGAACTAAGTTGTTTTAGGAAGAGTCTTGATCGGAAGCAGTTGCCTTCTTGTTGAAGGATTGTGAACCAGATCCCGTAAGAAGGTAGGACTTAATTGTTTCATTCTTGTGCAACAATCCAGTGTTCCTGCATAAAAGGTCAAAGGCCTTGGACTTTGGTATCACTTTAATGGGTGATATAGTGACACTAACTCACAGATATACCCCACAAAGATATAGGATACTAAAACTGAATACAGTTTGAATTGTTTATGCCTTGATGTGAATTAACCCCGTTGGAATGAACACAGTTTTAGTGTTGATCAAAACCACTGGAATTACCTGGGCCTTGGTGTGACATAACATATCACGAACATGATTCAGATGTTGTAGGCTATCTTCAAGTCTTAAGAATGAATTAACACCAAAGAAAATGAACTCTGAATAGGAATAGACTTAGAGGATGGTTAAGGCACCTTTGCACAACTATTAAACAACTGAAAGCAAAATAGGCATTATTTCTGAAGATAAGCACGAATTCCTTGGATGTAATTGAGGATTTTATTTTCTAAAGACGGTTTGTGAATGTCCAGCACTGTATTGTCAGAATTTCCTAGGACACAAATAGTCATTGTGTTCTTTCCCTTTATTACAAGTTTCCTTCCCTGTAGTACCCTCCCTAATCTCCCTTCCCGTCGTCTGGCCACTCTGATACTCTGTAGAGTTTCTAATTTGTGCTGCCGGAAGGTGGGCTTCTGGGAGGTATTATTTCAGAGGATCCTTTGCCCTGACAAGCGGGTTTGTAAGTGCTGAGAATTTGGGAGAAAGAGTAACCGAAAGAGAATTATTAAGGAGTGGGAAGGTGGAAGGTATCTTGTCTTGTGAGTATGTATGATGGAAACTTTTTGGATCCTGAAAGACTGTAGAATGATGATGTAAGTTTTAGATTGTGGTGAAGTGAGTGCAGGTTTAGAATGTTGGGTTTGCACTCACACACTGAAGAAAAAAACATGTAATACATAACTCTGTATGTGGTGTATTCATTGGCAGGTACCCAGTTTGGGGAGGACACTACAACTGGCGGCAAGATAGGGGATAAGTAACCCAGTGATCAAAAGGGGTGCTCTCTCAGAGAGTTTGCTGTGGTCCAGACAAACTGCTTGCCTGTGCCACATTTGCCTTCATCAAAGTGCTGAATCAGCAGTTGACGTATGTGAAATCGAAGAGCAACTCCAGACCTTGTGAAGCATTTGAAGAATTTGAAGATAAAGAAAGCTTTACTAAGAAGTCTACGGATCATTGGTTATACAGTATAAGGAGCGCTACTGATGAAGGCAGATACAACATTGTTTTAAAAGGGCAGCAATTAGTAATGGCAGACTACATGATAACGCTGTGATCAGGAGTTATATGCATCTGCGGGATATGCATCAAGCAAATAAGGTAACCGAAAGAGAACGACACCCAGATCGCACATTGCTGACATGATAACACAACTGAAAGGTGCAAAAGTTTTCTCTCACCTTTATTTAAATAAAGGATCTCCCCTGTTGGAACGCAAGGTGAATTGCAGGTACACTGCAACCTTTTCTACACACAGGCCCTCATTATGACAATGGTGGTAAAAACCGCCTACCGCCGACTGCCACCGCGGATACCATCCGTCCGCCATATTATGACCACAGCCAGAAGAAGGGCGGAAATCTGCCCGTGGACATTCTGGCGGATGGTGGTAAGGTGGCGCTGCTAGCACCAGCAGTGCCATGCCAGTAGACCACCGCCAGCCGTATCATAGCGGTAGGCAGGGTCAAAATGCCGGTGGCGGTACAATAGTGGCCGCTGGGCTGGAGATTGTTATCTCCGGCCCAGCTGCTGCTACCGCCATGGCGGTAGGAATGGTAAATTGGTGGGTTGGCTACAGCCAACCCACCAATGTCATAATGTGGTGGTATGTACCGCCAGCCTGTTGGCGGTACTACTGCCACATTATCACCTACAGTAGGGGGCATAATGACCCTCATATTGTTCTGTTTCGATACAAAAGACTAAGGCACATATTTAAGAAAAAGTGGCACATCAGAGCTGATGCTCCACTTTTTCTGGGGCCCCCTACCGGCACCTAACAACATCATGGTCGCTCTGTATTTATAAGACGGTGCACTGTGTTGGTCGTTAACACAATATCGTCAAAGTTCTTGACGCTATTGTGGCGCTTTGCCGCATTAGCGTAAAAAATGTTGACGCTAGTGTAGCAAAGTGCAAGGAGGCCCATAGGTTTCTATGGGGGCGTCATTTTAATGCGTGCTCTAAGCAGGAATTAAAAATTACGCAAAATGGCGCAGTGAAATCTGTTAAATTGCCTCCCCTCATACATTATGCCTGGTGCAGGCATAATGTGGTGCAGGGGTTTACAAAGTGGCGCAATGCATGCATCGTGCCACTTTGTAAATATGGCGGGTGGAAAAAGTCACTAGCGTCCCTTAGGGTAAACAAAATGACACTATGGGGGCGCTAAGGTGGCACTAGGGGCTCTTAAATATGCCTCTAGGTTTCGGTGTATCATTAGCTGCTGCGATTTTTCAAGATGTCGTTAGACGTATCATACAACCAGTTGTAAATGCTTTCAGCTATAGCAATGACATATTGTTTTTCAGAGCTACACAGAAAGAACATGATAAAGCATTAATGCAAGTGTGCTGTTTACTTGTTGATGCAGGTTTAATGCTAGATGCGGAGAAATGTGAATTCAACAAGTCAAAGCTAAAGTTCTTTGGCTGTATCTTTTCGGATGGGGGCATAAGACCTGATCCACCTAAGGTACAAGCATTGTCAACTGCCAGTTCTTCACAAGATGCTTCCATTCCTTGGCATGGCCAATTACTGTTCCAGAAGTATATGAGACTTTGCCACTGTGAGTGCTCTATTGAGAGAGCTGACAAAAAGAATGTTACATTTTGCTGGTCACATGAATGTGAGCAAAGTTTTAAGAGAATTAAACAAGCTATTGAAAACACTACTGAAATGTCATATTGTGAGCCAAAGCTAAATACTTAAGTTGTTGTTGATGCTACCCCAGTCGGGTTAGGTGCTCTCGTTGCACAACACAACGGGCAGCCAAATGCTCGAAGACTTATTGTGGCCTAATTACTGGTTTTGTGATCTCAATGTATTGTTTGTTTGGATAGTCTACAAGTGACAGTATTACGGTTCTTGAGGATTGGACCATTTGAGGGTAGCCTAGGCAGGGCAAAATTTGTTGCAATGTTCTTAATGATCTTGAAGGTGTTGATCTGTCTTTTAGGGAGAGTTTCGAGTCCATGACTACCCCTAGTTTCATGTTGCTTCTGTTGATGTAGTAGGAGGAGATACAATTGCAGTTGGATTTTGCTGCCATTGTGTCATATTTCTTTGCATTCCAGATCAGACTCTCCAACCAGTAGCTTGTGAGCTACTGGTAGCTATCCCGCTACCTGTGAGTAGCTCTCCTGTGTGCAGCCCAGTGTACCAAATTAGAAACTGTTGCTCGGCTGAATTAATGTGTGTATACCAAAATTGAAAGGTGTGTATTTGAGGTTAAAATGGGTGTATTTTCAGAACCCATAATTTCATAAATATATTTAAAGCTAATATTTGAATGATAAATCATGCAGCCTTGGGAGACTCATTGCTAACATTATTCTCTTTGTGCCTGGGGACATTGCAGCTATGGCTGTTATGTATTACCCTTGTCGAGGTATTCCAAACTGACTCTGCTTTTTTACATTACAGCTAGCAATCCTGGACTAATCTTGCATAGCATGGCACTAATGTTCTCTTTTCTTAATTGTACAATACTAATCATTTTGGTAGGTCAGAATGATTTTCATGGAGCAAAAGTAGCTCTCATTAGTGAAAAGGTTGGAGACCCCTGTTCCAGAAGCTAAGATCTCAGTTATAGAGGGATTACATTTCAAGTAATTTTGAAGTAAGCAGTAATTTAAATTTTTTGGCTTTTTGAAAGTCCTAACGCATCAAAGTCTAATGGATTTTTTAGCTTATGGATGTGTCTTACACATAATGCAACTGCCAGGATTGATGGGAAGAAAGAGATGAGACTCAGGCATGCATGCTTCAAGCCCTCATTCAAGTTTGGAAGAGGTCAGGATTGGCATATATGGAGAATTAAATATACTGGAAATTAGATTACTGGACACTTCTGCGTTGTGGGCGGGGCTTCTGGTCAACACTGACTATGTGATGCCAGTACAGACACACGGTCAGTGCCTTGCAATGTCTCCCAGTTTTGGCTCCTTCGCTACAATGCAGTTCCTACCTCCCACCTATGTTCTGAATTTTTGGTTAGCTTGTTTCATTCTTCTTGTCTATACTGCTCTGCTAAAAGAGCTACCACTCACCATCCTGGTAGTCCCAACATTCCTGAGTTACAGCTTTCAGTAACTACATTGCATACCTGTTTGCTTCTCCAGTGATACGCCTTCCTCAATCTCAGCAGTCCCCTATCTATTTTTCCAAGGGGTCCTAAAGTACTTATTAATAGTGAGCAAATGGGTTCGAACAGGGGGAAGATTGGGAGCGTTGTCTAAACTGCTCATGGTGATTGGATCTTACCCTTAAATCCTGACAGTACCAAGAGGGTTTACAAGGGTTTGTAAGCTCAGGACGTGGGCTAAGTATATGTTGAATAAGAGAGGAATGATTGCTGTGTTCTGGCGGGCTTACTACAAAAATGGTTGTGATAGGTAGACACACAGTTTGTGCTCCATCTGAAAGGTGGGATTCATTGCATTTTAGAGCCAAAACATATTCTTGTATCAGGGGTGTGGGTGGAATTCCTATTACCCGATGCCCATGATATACTGTTTGGAGCAGCGGTGGTGGCCGCAATTGGCATGGGGAGAGCAGGCTGGGGACAATAAAGAATAATAATAAAAAATCTATAATACTAAGGGCCTGATTACATATTTGGCGGGGGGGTTAATCTGTCCCAAATGTGACAGATATCCTGCCCACCGTATTACAAGTTCTATAGAATATAATGGACTTGTAATATGGCGGGCGAGATATCCGTCACATTTGGGACAGATGAACCCCCTCCGCCAAATATGTAATCAGGCCCTTAGTATTAAAATCAATGGCTACGCATGTGGATAGGACTCTCCATGGACGACCTTTAGCCTCGGGTTTGCCAGCAGGGTTATAGGACTTAGAAACCCATTTATTAGACAGGAACTAATGGCCATATTTTTTGCAGAAGGGTGATTTTGAAATGCTTCCAGTACTTTATAATTTGCTCATCATTGATTTTTGTCTTTGGGCCAGCCAAGCTCCACGAGCAGACTTGTAGGAGTTTGGAGTTGGAGGACACACCTGAGGTGACACCTTTTTGGGTCTTAACTTTATTTACCTGGAAGACCAGCAAATGTGGCTGGGAGCCAGTTCTCACTTGCTCGCAACTGGGATGGTGTTCCTGCTCTTTATCGGCAGGATTACTCTTGTTGGACCTTGATTGATTTGCAAATGAGATTCTTCACTATAGCCACCAAAAGGTTTATCCTTTCTGGAGAAGTATACTTAACTTGAATAGATGTCGATATAGTCAAGAGTGCTGAGCTCTGTACTAAGCCTGGAAAGGCGGGATAAGTTCTGAATTGAGAGTTTTTGGACTTATCCAAATGTTCCCCTATTGAGATTACTAATGGATCCACCATCAGTCTAATCATTTTTACTTCAGCAACAGATTCCTGTTGCATGTTGGCTGTAATCTAGAGGGTCTGAAAACAGAAATATGCCTTCAGTATAATTCTCGTTGCACTAAGGTCACCAACGCTGGTATGTATCTAACACAGTTTATTTAGGTTTCAGCACCTTCCTGTCCAATATATTGCTCTTCTAAAGCTGAGAGAGGAACATATACTCACTGGGATTTAGAACAACATCCCCTATCCATGAGGACCACCCAAACGCTTCTCCAATGAAGGAAAGAGTTAAAGACGCACTTCTTTAAAAAAACACTACTTCATAGTGCATTAACTGTCCACAACCCAGCTATGTCTCCTATCACTCTTTGACTTTATGCTTGTCTTTGAACATGTATAGAGCTTTGCTGCCTTTTGGCTATGTTTGCACTATGGAAATACTACATATACATACATAGAGGTTATGTTAACACACATGTGTATCCTTGCCTGTCCTGGCGTGTAATGGCCCATTTGCCCCCATCATTTCCTACCTTCCCTACGTACAGGTAATGGTGTCCAGTGTCCATCTGTCCACTGCTTCTCCCCAGGGTCCTAGCATCCCTGTCTATGCTTCTCAACACTTCATATCCTGGTAATTGATATTCAAAACATACATAGGGATAATATGGCATAAAAAGATAGGCACTTTGTCCACATATTTTCGGGTCCTCTGCTTGGAGTAAATAATGTTGAGGGCCATAGCTGGGCATTGGGGTAGGATGTATGCACAAGAAGGGAACTATTGACAGTACATTGAGACTACAGTCGATCATGTAGTGTTGAACTACCCTTTGCATGTCAAAGGCTGCAAATGGATTTAGAATAAATATTTACTTCCTTCAATTGCCGCTGACTATGGAAATGGGTTTGCTAACTTATGGGCCACTTATGAACATTGCTTACTTGTGACTGGACCTATGTTTGAGATTTTAGTGGCCTCTGCAGGTCAGTATCCTGATCATTTGTGTGACAACTAGATTGTCAGGTGAACTGCTGACTATTTGTTTTACATAGTAAGCAATAACAAAATAAATAAACATATAAGAAAAATAAAGGTGCGAGGGTAGCTGGCCAGGGTTCTGTTTAAACAGTACTTATATTTAGGCTGTAAGACAACATTGAGTAATGGTTGAGTAATGCCTGGCCTAAGAAGAGAACTATCATGTGATAAGATGTTGATGACATAATCCATTCAATGAATGCTTCGTTCTCTCTTCTCTTATTTTGTGACCCAATTACAATCCAGGAAGAAGGTGTGTCACGCACCCTTCTGTTCAAGTGTACGGTTTGTGCAAGGTGACAAATGTAGGTCTTACCACTCACACCCTGTACCCAATTAATGAAGGTACATTTATACATGCAAATTTACTTGTGCTTATGTACACTTGCACATAGGTGTAACTCTACAATGTTTGCTGTGTACCCAATAACACAACTTCTAGCTCAGTACTTGACTTTAGAGAAAAAGCAAAGTACTTCAACCACACTGCATAACGTAATACTGCACAGCACCATTGAGATAGTCAGACACATAGACCCTGATTTAGAGTTTGGCGGAGGGATTGCTCCACCATAACTGTGGCGGATATCTTATCTGCCGAAATATAAATCCCATAGGATATAATGGGATTTATATTTCGGCAGATGAGATATCCATCACTGTTATGACGCACTAACCCCACCACCAAACTCTAAATAAGGCCCATAGTTGTGATCCTGTTCAATTTTCAATGAGGTGCTACAACCTTCTGAAACCCTTTTGAAGCCAATGGAGTTTCCAAGCATCTTTTGAGTAACATGGAACAGGGCCCTGACTAGGCACAGTGCAGTTCACTCAAAGTACCCCAGAATGGAGATTCACACAACAGTGCAGTTTACCTTCAACACTTCACGTTCTTGTAGCAGGTCTCTGCTTCATCAGTCTTTCATTCCATACACAGGTGTAGGCACTGCAGTTACCTGCTTTTGGTCATTGCAGGTCAGGTGGTGGGAGATGGGCGTATTCAGTGGCTGCGGTCCCACAGCAACACTTAATGGACGGGAAAGATCAATGCAACAGCTTACATGTGATGGAGCCTGGGGTCCTATCTCTATTTCTGGGGTCCGATTAATCTTTTCTTGTCAGTTCCGAGGGGTAAAGAGAGACAGGTATTAAATCATTCAATCAATTTCAGTGCACCTTATTAGTCACACATTAATATTCAGAATTAATTTGAATATTCAAAAGAACTTTATTGCAGACTCAAAGTCAATGTTACATAAATGAGTTTCAAAACTACAGTATAGATATATAAAATCACTAATGGAGAATTAAAGCGCTGTACAATATTAAACTTAGCATATACAAGCTCAAGGGTCTGATTATGACCTAGGCGGATGAGATACTCCGTCACAAGCATGACGGGTATTCTGCCCGCCGTTTTACAAGTTCCATAGGATATAATGGAACTTGTAATGTGGCGAGCAGAATATCCGTCACATTTATGATGGAGTATTCCATCTGCCAAGGTCGTAATCAGGCCCTATCGCCCTAATCACAATCATTGGACCTTCAAAGCCACGGAGGGAGGGCGCTGTCAAGCTGGCAGCCTCACCCATTGTATTACGATAGTTCCATCACGCTGACCAGCGGAAACTTTGTAATTACGAAGTTTCAGTTAGTCAGCCCATGGAAACTGTGCGCCCGCATTGGCCTCGGCTCCCTTAGGGATCCGAGGTCAATGCCGTGGCACACAGCACCTTCAGAATGCACACTGTCTGCTGCAGAGGTGTCTGGGGCTGGTACTTTATCTGGCAGGGCCTCTCTCTCAGTTGCTGGCGCTGTTGTTGATGGGCCTGATGTTGATGAGCCACAGGAAGGGGAAGACTGGCTTTGAGTGCTGTGTGAATGTCCCTCAGCACCCCTGTTAGGGAGGCCATGTTGTTATCGTGATTGCTATAGATTGATGTCCCTTTGTAGCTGCTTGATTTTCCGGAGTTTGATCAAGATCTGGCCAATTATGCCTTGGGACTCCTAATACACCCCACAAGACATGCCTGATGGTGCCCTGGCCAAGACCAGCCCCAGTGACCTCAACATAAGGGCACACAGCATCCCCCTCCATGCACCCTACCCCCATTAGCCTGTCCCCTGGCCACAGGGTGCCCTCTTCAACTGGGTCATGGAACCACATTGGCAGAAGTATTGTGTTCCAACTCAGGTTCCAGGACTGGGTGGTACAAGATGGTAGATACTGTACTGGGAACACAGGTTGGGAGCAAATGGTTGCCTGTGATGTAGAGGCAACTGTACTGGGAGGTGTTGATGTGGGCACAGTGCAACTCACTGTTGTCTGACCAGGTTGCCCAGATGGGCCAGAACTGTCCTCTTCTTCTCTCAGGGCTTCATCCAAGTGGGTAGTGGCAGTCTCTTCTGTGGCCTTTTCTGTGGCCTCTGTGTGCCCAATGGCTGGTCAACCTGTTGATATGAAACATAAAGTGTAACTGGTTGTATAGTGACAACTACCTCCAAGAGTAAAGTGTTATAGTAAGCAGAGACCTAGTACAACATTGAGTTGCAGTTTACCTTATTATGCCCAGTAAGCCTGGTAATCGTAGTATTGACATGATCTTTGTGAAGCATGCCAATTCCACTTCAGTCAAACAGCTGCCCATTAGGAGGCCTAGTTGATTGTGATGCAGGCAGACCCAGGAGCTTGTGGTATATGTGACTGGAGTCATCATGTGGTCAGTGCAGTGTGAAGGTGTCTGCAGCCAATACCATTCTGGTGATGCACCTTGAGACCTTAGGGATCATTGTTTTGCACGCTGGGTAAGGTGTCCTTACTGTCTTCAATAGTTTAATCTTGGGCTAGCAAGTCATGATGGAGCTAGGTAGCCAAACATATCTCTGAGTTGAGCATGATCTGTATCTTGGTCACTCCCAGGTGAGTGAACTTCAATTGAAAGTTAGCAAGCAAGGGTATTTGGACAAGTGACCACTAGTCTGGTGTTAGAAGTTAGAGGAACAGTGTCTCTCAGGAGTTGCAGTAATGCCACTCTCTCTACTACCAACACTTGGAAATTGTTGTCCTTCCAGGTGAGTAAACTTCATGTGTGAGATGACAAACAGGGGTATATGGGCAGGTGGACCCTGTGCTGGTATTTGGAGTTACAGAAACAGTGTCTCTTGACCTTAACAGTCATGTCACTCCCTCTACTACACACACTTGACAAATGTTGTCGTACCAGGTGAGCACACGTCATTTGAGAGTTCACTAATAGATGGATTCGGGGAAGTGAACACTGGGCTTGCGTTTGGAGTTAGAAAAACAGGGCCTATTGGGCTTTGCAGTCTGGTCACTCCCTTGTAGCCGTGGGTATAGCGATAGGGAGTAAAACGACACTCAGGTGAAAGGGTGAATATACGTGATTTTCTTGTATTTCATCAGTATCTTTATAACAGTCCCTATCTGTGTGTTTTAAGCTGGGTGATCTCCTCTGTTTCTTCTCCCTCAGGTTTCCCAGCAGATGTAGATGGAATTCCCGGTGTTGGTATTGTCAGGAGGACCGGAAAAAGAGGAACTAAAGGCATTAGTGTCTCTGTAAGTGAGTTTGTAATTTAGAAACATGCAGGGAGGGTGTGGGTGTAGAGAGAGAGAGAGCGAGAGAGAGAGAGGGAGAGAATGTGAGTAAATGTGGTAGAAATATCTTCTCCCAAGAGAAGAAAAAGAAAAAGAAGCAGGATTTAATGGTGAGGGATATAGGACCCCGTCCCTACACCTCTGTGGACACTGTCTCCATTGCAGTCACTTAAACCACTCTTTCCCCGTGTTCAGTGGTTGGTGCTCCTTTTAGTTCTGGGTTTTCCCCTTTTAAACACCCTTCCCTTTCCCTCGTCCTCCCTCTACCCCTCTTCCCCCACACCCCCCCCGCCCAACCACAGATAGTATTTTATTCCTTAAGCAGGACCATACCTGCTTTGTGGTGGAGTTCGAGCCTCTTGGGACTTTCCTGTCCCGCCATTGGAGTCTCTTGTGTGCTTCCTGGTTCTGTTCTCCCAAGGTGAGGACCGCTGTTTCTCCCGTCTCCTTCGCTGCCCGCAATCTCCGTTCTTTCCTTCTTGTTGTCTTTCTCCTTGGCATCCTTCTCCTTTCTTGTGCGCACTGCCCACAGTCCTTCTTCAGTTTTTACACTCTCGGGAACCCAGATATCCGGGTTCCCGGCTCCGATGACTTCTTCCTCTTCCTCCCGGCCTTCTACTTCCCCTTCTTTCCCTGGTAAGTCGATGGGAACCCGGATGTCCGGATTCCCGTTTTTAAGGGCATTGCCCTCTTCGGGAGCCGTCGTGTGCCATTCTGATTCAGGATCGGCACGAAATGGAGCTGAGGAGTCCATCTCCCGGCTACATCCCTCTACTTCCTAACACTAGACAAATGTTATCCTCACAGGTGAACAAACTTAATTTGTGAGTTGACAAACAGGTGTATTTGGGCAAGTGAACCCCCTCCTGGTGTTGATCGATTGATTGATTGCGGAGTTTTTTTAATACTGCAAAAGAAGAAGCAGGCATCTCATACAACCCCTGAGCAAGCTGTGTTCAAGATAGTCTCTAAAGGGGTACTTCCAGGCAAGATTTGGTACTTTATTAATGAGCAGATAATTAATGGCTGTGTGGCCGACGTTCCTACATTTAAAGCAAAATTCCAGGAGAACTCCTTGGCAAGTGTTGGTTTACTAAGCCAAGTTCAAGTATTATCTGAGCAGGGAAGCGTTAACTGCAGACAAAAAAAGCTTTCTGTAAACCAAGGGGGGTAGTGACTCTTATGTCATAACTACTCTGCCACACAGCAGCTTACACCCATATGAGATCGGTGGCAAGATTTTAGCAGTCAACACATGCAGCAGCGGGAGCGTTGATCAACCCCAAAGTCTTTTCTGTAGAGTAAAGAAAGCAGACAAGAATGAGAACACCTTAGATTTTATTGAAGCTTTATGGGTGATTAAAGAGCACCCGGAGTCAACAATTACCCCAAGGTACATGTATTCTGTAACCTGTACAAGCTTAGAGCTGTTTACCAGCTTTTGACTTGGTTCTGGTGAATGTAACAGCTTTAATCTTTTTAAGACTGTTTTCAAGGCATGATTTGGAGATGTGCAATGCTATAGGATTTAGCAGACTTTGCCGGCATACTTTAGTCCGACACTACAGAACAATATCATCAGCCTAAAGAATGCATGCTAATGAGATCCCACCTAATTTCTGTTCAAGGCATTGCCAGTGTCCAGTTAGGAGGGAAGTTCGGAAATACAGATATTAAAAAGAGTGGGGGGGGGGGGGGGCAACATTCAGTGTAACTGAACCCTGACATAAGGGCAGCTGCCCAGAATGCCAGATACGACTTACAAGTGCTTGTGGAAGCCAGTTGGGGCCAGTGACGCCTTCAGTTTTCCTTCTCTTGATGATGCTTTCAAGCCTCTTTTCAGAAAACCAGGGAGTTTCTTTGTCAGTTTGCAAAGCACTTGACAAGACAGAGGTGTTGGAGCTTGGTTTGATGGACGCTTGAACCCCAAAATCCTGAAGTGGGCTTTGAGGTGATATATCCACACTTGTTCACTTATGCTGGCATGGAACAGGTTGTGATTTTCCCTTTCCAGGATGTTGACAATCTTCCAGAAATCTTTGGATTTTTTTTCCCTGCAAGCGTGGATCAATTTTGCCCAGTGGGCGTGATAGGCCTTAGGCTTAGCGATCCAGGTGCATTTTTTTATACTCCTTCCTAACTTACCTAAATTTTTCTATTAATTGGAGATTTGCCTGATGTTTCTTGAGAACTTTGTGATGAGGATTCCTTTCTGGTTTCAGGGAGTGTGACTCCGATGGGACCTTTCACCTTTGGTTGGTGGTATTAACTACAGTGTTCCCCTTGTTACAAGTGGTGCTTGGATAATGGTTGAGCAGGTTTTCAAGAAAGTGATCCCAAGCCAGCTGGGGGTTTTTGGCCTGTTCTAGGAAAATTACAAATTGCTCTCTTAACTCCTATGAGAGATGACAATTCCATTACAATTTCTTCACATTTTTTGAGGCTACTGAGGATAGCAGAGTGTGCCTTATGAAGAGGTGTAAATTTATTTTGGTATGTAACACGGTTACTTATGGGCAGTGGTCGCTTTTGGGTAAAATATCTATTTTGAAGGAACCGAGTACCTTGGCCAATCCTCATGATGCCAAGGTGAAGTAAATTGTGGAAACCACGTTGGCAATAAAAGGAGTGAAAGCCATGTGCGGTCTGCCACAAACCTGTTATTTAAGGGGCACAGCCCAATAGACATGCGCGCTGTCAAAATCTCCCCTCCGATGTTGTTCGATTTAACCTTCTTTAAAAACCACCTGACTGTATCTGCTTTGTCAGGTCTGCCAAGTTAGGTCTTGTGAGTCAAATTGGTCAGTTTGGTTGATGCAGATAAAATATCTGTGTTGAAATCAACCGGAGAATGAATGAGTTATAGGTAGGGTAGAATTACGTTTAGTCAGCCAAGTTTGTAATTGTCTGCCAGCTTCTCTCTATTAGAAAACTGACGGGTTAATGTAGATTTTCAGTGTGATGAGTGGGTTCTTAATTAAAACAGACCAGTTTTCCAACAAAACCCCCAATGTCTAAGGAGAATTCAAATTTAGATTAGATGCCTTAGTCTTACAATCGATGGCTAGGTATGTGGATAGGACTCTCCATGGCTACCTTTTAGCCTTGGGTTTGCCAGCAGGTTTATATGACTCACAAAAGCCCATTTATGAGACAGGATAGGCCAGTCACATTCCACAGGCAGACTTGTAGGAGTTTGGAGTTGGAGGACACACCTGAGGTGACATCTTCTGGGGCCTTAACTTCATGTACCTGGAAGGCAGCAAGGGCGGCCAGGAGCCAGCTCCAGCTTGTTCGAAGCAGGAATGGTGTTCTTGCTCTTAATTCACAGGATAACTCTTGTTGGACCTTCTAATCAATTTGCCAATGAGATTCTTCAATATGGCCACCGAAAGGTTTATGCTTTCTGGAGAAGTGTGGTTCGCTCAAAAATCCAGAAGGTGTATCACTGGGTACCAATAGATGTTGATATAGTCAAGAGTGTTGAGCTCTGTACTAAGACTGGAAAGGCAGGATAAGTTCAGAATTGAGAGTTTCTGGAATTATTGATATTGTCAACCTATTGAAACTACTAATGGATCCACCATTGGTCTAATAAGTTCTACTTGAGCAACAACTTTCTGTGCATGTTGACGGTAATCTAGAGTGTCTAAAAACATAAATTTGTCTCCAGTAGAATTCTGGTTGCACTAAGGTCACCAACACTGGTATGTATCTAACAGAGTTTATTTAGGTTTCAGCAGCTTCCTGTCCAATACATTTCTCTTCTACAGCGGAGAGAGGAACATCTACACACTGGGATTTGGAACAACATCCCCTGTTCATGAGGAACACCCAAACGCTTCTCCAATGTAGGAAAGAGTTAAAGATATAACTCTTTAAAAAACGCTACTTCTTAGTGCATTAACTGTCCACAACCCAGCTATGTCTCCTTGACATATGCTTGTCTTTGACCATGCACAGTGCTTCGCTGCCTTTTGCACTATATAAATACTACATAAATACGTACAGAGAGGTTATGTTCGCACGCATGTGTATACTTGCATTTCCTGGCTTCTAATAGCCCATTTGCCCCCACCATTTCATTCCTTCCCTAAGTACAGGTAATGGTGTCCGGTATCGATCTGTCCAGTTCTTCCCCACAGGGTCCTACCACCCCTGCCTCTGATTCTCCACACTACATATCCTGGAACAAGATATTCAAAATACCATAATTTAGGATAAGATGCATAAAAAAAGGCATTTTGTCCACATATTTTCAGGTCCTGTTCTTGAGTAAATAATGTTGAGGGCCTTAGCTGGGCATTGGGGTGGGATTTACAAACAGGAAGGGAACTATTGTGAATACATTGAGACTACAGTCCATCATGTAATGTTGGATTACCTGTTTCATGCTGAAGACTTCAAATGGATTCAGAATAAAGATTTACTTCCTTCAATCGCCACTGACTATGGAAATAACTTGCTAACTTATGGGCTACTTATGACGGTTACCTACCAGTGGCTAGACTGATGTTAGGAATTTTAGGGGCTCCTGCAGATCACTATCCTGATAAGTTGTACAGCTAGTTTGTCATGGGAACTGCTGACTGATTGCTTTGATAAAGTAAGTAATTCCTATATAAATCAACATATATAAAAAAAAAAGTTCGAAGGGGACCTGGCAAGTGCTCTGTTTACACAGTACTCATCTTTAGGCTGTAAGACAACATTGAGTAATGATTGAGCAATGCTTGGCCTGAGAAGAGAACAGTCATATGATAAGATGTTGATGACACAATCCATTTAATGAATAGTTAGCTGTCTGTTCATTTGATCTCTTGCCCACTTACAAATCAGGAAAAAGGTGTGTTGCGCCCTTCTGTTCAAGTGCACGGATTGTGCAGAGTGACACACACAGATCTTGCCACTCACACCGTAGGCCCGATTAACAAAGGTAGATTTATATATATATATATATATATATATATATATATATATATATTTATTTACTTGATTGTAAATGTAAAATTTTTGGTATGCACACTTTTTTGCTATTCACCATTTCTAGGTGTAGATTTACACCTAAGTGTAGACTTACATATCTCTACTCCACTGAAAGCAGGGGGTGGAGACATCTCAAACAGAAAGTGTGAAGTAACCACTACTAACTTTTCACATACAGGCATATACCTCTGCACCCGGGCAGAGATTTCCCTATAGTAAAGCATATGGGAAAATAGTAAACTTTATTCATTCTTAAACACAAATGAAACATTTTCATGTAAAATAAAAATGTATATTGATGTAAAATAATTATTTTATGTTCCTTGAATAGTTCAATAATACATATGCAATCAATGATTTGTTAAATATGTTTTAACAAAATTAAAATTAAATCGACCATCAATAGCATTTTCATATTTTGTTAATATTTAGTAAATTTAAGTAAAAATTAAGCTTTTAATGAATTTACAATTATTTTAAGTTTGTTAAAAGATCAAATATTTATTTTTTAAATGTTATTTATCATTTTGTAAAATTATGCAATAACTACATTTCAATGTAATATAATGTTTTAACACTAAAACAGTCGTGCAGTGTTGGTCTGCCCATTGCTGCATGCCAAAGGCTGCAAACAGATTTAGGATTGAACATTAACTTTCTTCAAGGGCCACTGACCATGGAAACGAGTTTACTAACTGGTGGGCCACTTAACAATTGCTTACTTGTGACTAGACTGATGTTCTTGATTTTAGGGGCGTGTGTAGGCCACTAGCCAGATAATTTGTAAAACAATGGGATTGTCAGGGGGACTGCTGACGACAAACTGTTTAATATAGTAAGTGATAACTAAATAAATGAACATGTAGAAAAAATAAAGCTGGAAGAGGAGTTGGTGAGTGCTCTGTTTAAACAGCACTCATGTTTTGGCTGTAAGACAACATTGAGGAATGGTTGAGCAATGCCTGACCTGAGAAGAGAACTGTCATGTGATAAGATGTTGATGACATAATTAATTTAATGAATACTTTGCTGTCCCTTCACTTAATTTCAGACCACTCACAAGCCAGGAAGAAGGTGTGTCACACGCCCTTGTTTTCAAGAGTGCGGATTGTGTAAGGTGAAAAATGCAGGTCTTGCCACTTACACCAGGGGCCCCATTCAAAAAGGTAAATTTGCACTTGTGGATTTACTTTTGTGTACAAGTACTCTTGCACAGATGTATAAATCTACACATTTGTCTGTTACACCTTTTTGCTAGTCATCATTTTAGACTCAGTGTAGATTTACACCCATCTTTAGATTGACATGTCTCCACCCTCCTGAAACCAGGTGCGGGAAACACGTAAGGCAGACATCACAAGTGTAAAGACTAGCATTTAACATGTAGGCGTACACCACTGCTCTGGGACAGAGGTCTCTCTATAATAAAGTGTAGGGGAAAAAGTAAACTTTATAAAAAAAAACAATTTTTAATAAAAACTGGTTTAATGTAAAATAAAAATGTAAACTAAGTTAAAATAGACACATACAATGAAATGTTACAACACATTAGCTAATGTAATAATTAATATATATTCAATTTATTTGTAAACATTATTTAGAAAAAATCCCACCCTAAGTAGCATTTTTATATTTATTTAATATTTATCAATTATGAGTAAAATGAAGTTTTAAATTAATTTCAATTAATTGTAGATGTTTAATAAAAGTTAAAAAATTTATTTGTTTAAAATACGATAATTATTGGTTTGTAAATTATTAATTATAATTATTTACACACACACATATGTATGACTTACACCCACAAAGGAGTAAGCCTATGGCTATTCACAAACTGCCCTTCTAAAGTTACTACAAGCCAAAAGCTCATAAATCAGTTGTAAATGTACTCCAACCCAGCATTGGAGTACATATTGCACCACACATAGCCACTCATAGGTACTGCACCACACTCTGATAGAAAATAATGGAAGCAGATACTTAAAATTACACATCATAAGAAATAATGTTTGCATTTGCATGTGCCTTTCTAAACCCATCCTTATTTGTCCCTAAACCCATTGTACTTTTCTTTAAGCAACTCCATTTAGTAGTTAGCTTTTACCATTTTCCCAACACTCCACCTGCTCCCTCCCACATTTGTACTAGGTAGTAAACTTACAAGCGTGGAGATCTCACCATAGAAAATATTGAAGAGGCGGAGGTCTCCGCCTATAGGTTTCTTAATAGCACTTTGGAGTAATTAGTACTTCTGTAGGATTATTTTACACACTCCAAAATGCATGTGGTCCTTCCACTGAAACCATTCTTGTGATTTTTTCAAAATTAGTGTAAATAAATCAGGTTAAAATAAGCACCCAAACTCAAATGTCAGGATATCAGTTGAACTCTTTGGGATGTTTTTGAGTTCTAGAAAAAGGTTAACGCAGGCCTAAAAAATAATGACATTTGGGGCCTCAGAAAGTGTTTTAACATGTTGACCCCCAGATTCTTCTCCATTAAATGGCTGCCTGAACCACTTCTCCCATTTCCTTTTCCCATGCTTGAGTCACACAAATAGTCAATATGTTAAAGATCCATTAACACTTGGTTGACTGGCAAGCTGCAGTTCAATAAATAATTTGGGTCTGATTCAGAAACTGCATTTTGTAGTATGTAAGGTAGTAATATGGTAATAGCAGTAGTAGTATTTGTAGTGGCAGTTGTGGTAGTAGTAGTAGTGGTGGTTGTAGTATTAGTAGTAGTGGTAGTTGTAGTGATAGTAGTACTAGGAGCAGTAGTAGTGGTGGTTGTAGTAGTAGTAGTGGTAGTAGTGGTAATATTATTTTTATTATTATTATTAGTAGTAGTAGTAGTACTATTAGTAATAGCTGTAGTAGTAGTGGTTCTAGTAATAGTAGTAGTGGCAATTGTAGTGATAGTAGTACTAGCAGTAGTAGTGGTTGTAGTAGTAGTGGTATTATTATTATTATTATTATTAGTAGTAGTAGTAGTAGTAGATTTTAAATAAATGGCTTGTGACTCAAAACTTTCCTGTGCCCAACGTCTTGTGCTATTTCAACACTGGAATTAATCATATTGTCACAGAGCAGCCTGTTGCTGGGCACTTTGCCATTTGGGTGCATTTAATGGTAATGATCAGAGCCACTCAAATAGGAAAAAGCATAGTTAACTTGTTAGTGTTTTTCAATGGTTTAGGCTATTCGGTTGTATTGTTATTTGGGTAGTGTTTCCCTTCCTCATATGAGGTCTAAAGTACTGTCTGGATTTTTTTTATTTATATAGCACGTTATAGTCCAGGCCAGGGCATGGAAGTGCTCCTTTACTGATTGGTTTCCTTGACGCCTTTGAGGCGCATGACTGAAAGAGCGTTAGTTGTATATTGTCCTATGTAGCAGAAAGTTGGTCGTAGTGATTGTGGCATGGTAGCAGTTTAGAAGTAGTTCTTGGAGGTTCAGCACAAAAACGTGGGTGTTCCTGAAATTGTATGAGATAGACGCAGCTATGCACGTGCTTACTTACAAAGTGTACATGGATTTATTTACCAGATTTATATAGTGCTAAAGCACTGAGGGGTATAGCGATGTTTTACAAACAAGATGAACAATGATTTTAGGTCTTAAATTGAAGAACAGTAAGACTGAGAGAAAACACAGTAGATGGTTGTTTGGGAAACCAAGAGGTTAGAGACAAAGATTTCAAATTATGAAAATGGGTTAGAGAGAAGGATACTAATAGAGAGTAGCAAACAATGAAAAGGAGAGGGGGGATATCTGGAAGGGTGCGATAGAGAGGGCTGGAGGAGAAGGGTTGATACAATACATCAAACACTCACGTATGAGCATGGGGGAGAGCTAAGGTCCAGGTGAAAGCAGGGAGGAAGGTGGTAGGGAGAGAGAGTAGAAACAAGGGGAGAGGGAAGCGACTGATCATGTGATCATGTTTATTCAAAAGATATTAGCCAGTTTGTGTCAGATCCAGTCTGAAAATGTGCATCTTTAGATGCTGTTGGAATGACATCAGGATTGCTTCAGTCCTAAGGTCGGAGGGATTCATAAATGTAACATCTTCTTAAAAAGATTGATGCTGTTCCTGGGTGGTTCTGAAGCTTGGGATTTCCAGTGGAAGATTGTTTTGCTTCTAAACCCTTTAATTCCACTTAATGTGTGAACTGCTTTCTAGGCTAGACATTTCTATTTACATTTTATCCGAGCCTCAGTGGAGAGCCAGAGTAAGCTGTTGAGGATTGGAGTGTTATGATCATATTTCTTCGAGGATAAGTCTAGCTGTGGTATGAAGGATAGTTTTGAGTGGCAGCAGAGAAGATTGGCAGACACTGCAAGGAGACTATTACCAAAGTCCAGACATGATAGGATTAATGCATGACATTACAAATGAGGGACGGGGAGAATTGATGGTCCAGTGTATCGCCTCCCTATAATGATTAATGTATGGCCTGCTGTTTTTATAAAATGAGAGGTGAAAAATGCTTGATTTTCTTCAAGGCTCTAAGTTCAAAGCTCGCTATTTTCGTGATTTTGGTTAAATGTGAGATATATAAGGAGGAGTCAGGCGTGATCCTGAGTGACGTCAGTGACGATGAGTGATGACGAGTGAAAGAAATGTAGGGAAGTTTGCAAGATTTTGTGTTGCGCTGAAGTTCTATTTGTATTTGGAGAGAGCAGGTGTTTTTAGGTATTGAAAGTTAGGAGGTTCTTGGTCATCCATGTTGTGATGTTTACAATTACAGAGAATGTTGATGCCAAGCAGTGATGAAATTGCAAGGTAGATTTGAATGTCATTTGCATATTGATGTGTTGAGACACCCACTCCTGCACACTTTACGCTAATTGTCCCATGCAGAAACTGAAAAGAGTAGGGGCTAAATAAAGACCTGGTGGCCCCACAAGTAATGGGAACCGACTCTAGGATATTGCTGTCAGTCATAGCACTTTGGGACTTGTTCAATGAGAATGAGGCAAACCACTTTAGTTCTGTTCCCTTAATCATGAGGCCTTGTTCAAGTAGGGATAGCAATCAGTTAGAGTCACTTACGTTGAACGATTCTGTAAGATTGAGTAGGCTGCCGTTCTGCAGTCGCCCCCATTCAGCACCCTATGAATATCATCCAGAACATTTAATGAGGCAGTTTCTAGCACATGCTGAATTTATATTGGCGAGCCATAAGGAGGTTTCCATGACTGTGGTAGTCTCTTAGCTGTACAGGGACATTTGTTCCACAGTATTACCTAACCAGGGAAGGTTAGAGATTGTGTGGTAGTTTAGCAGCAACTGCCAGTCAAGGTTAGATTTTATTCAGAAGGGATGTTTTGACCACATTTTAGAGAGGGAGGAAAAGCTCAGTGGCAGAGAGATATGTTGATGAAATTACTTTTATGATGGTACCTGGTGCAGTATTTTAGCAAGCACTTGGTTTTAGACTTTTGGGTTGACTAGTTTGAAGAGATTCTAAGAATTTGACATTTGCTCCTGGAAACATAATAGGCAGGGATAGAGAGAATTGTGTTGTTAGAGTAGTCCAGAAATTCTTTACACTTGTTGAATGTGTGGTTATAGGTAGCTTTGGTAGCTCCGGAGATGATGGTGTGGATGAACTGAAACAGTGTTCTGGCCGGGTTTGTGGACTGAAGTAATTGGGATTATTGAAAGTCTGTTTTGGCTACTGAATAGCTGTTTGTAGCTTCGCCTCAGTACTTTGAATTTTGTGCTAAGTATAGGGGATTTTTAGAGTCTCTGTTTTCTCATGGCTGAAAGATTAAGAAAATGGCTAAGAGAGTTAGATGTAGTTGCATCAGCTTCAATGGAGAAACTCTGTTGGCTGCTTGGGAGATGAGTCTGTTTGATGAATCAAGCACACAACTAATGTTGTTATTTTTTAGGTGAGTGTGCATTTTGGGGGTGACAAGAACACTTGTTGTGAAGTTCCTGAAGATTGCTTCCATGCTTTCTTTTTTATAGTTAATAGTTAGAGGTACTTAATGAAGGGATGAGGGAAAATGAGCAGGAAAGATATGGGGTAATCACACCATCAGTCGATCTTTATCATATCACTGGAATGGATCATAGCGATGTCACGAAATATACTCAGGCCCATCTTCCTCTTGCAACAGCCACCTGAAACAAGATGTTGAAACATGTGCTTTCCCTGTTTGGGATCAAATGTTAGCATGCACAACTCTATGATAAAGACCACCTGGGAGGTGGTCGCTGGTAGTGGATTTGTTGGCAGACTCTTGACAACATGGGCTGTCATCATCAGACAGTAGTCAAAGGTGGCCATCATTTGTAAAGACTAATCAAAGATGGCTGTTGTTTGCACAGACTACTCAAAGATGGCCATCGTTTGTAAAGACTAGTCAAAGACGGCTACCATTTGCACAAATAAGTTAAGGATGGCTGTCATCCACTAAGTCTAGTCAAAGGTGATCACCACCCCTAGAGTTCTTGCATTGTCTGTTCATTCTCACGAGTCAACACCAACTCTCTGTAGTTGCTCCCACTAGCTCACCCCTGTTATTGATAAAGCTCCAAAGACGTGAGAGTTAGAACTAAATTGTTTTAGGAAGAGTCTTGATCGGAAGCAGTTGCCTTCTTGTTGAAGGATTGTGAACCAGATCCCGTAAGAAGGTAGGACTTAATTGTTTCATTCTTGTGCAACAATCCAGTGTTCCTGCATAAAAGGTCAAAGGCCTTGGACTTTGGTATCACTTTAATGGGTGATATAGTGACACTAACTCACAGATATACCCCACAAAGATATAGGATACTAAAACTGAATACAGTTTGAATTGTTTATGCCTTGATGTGAATTAACCCCGTTGGAATGAACACAGTTTTAGTGTTGATCAAAACCACTGGAATTACCTGGGCCTTGGTGTGACATAACATATCACGAACATGATTCAGATGTTGTAGGCTATCTTCAAATCTTAAGAATGAATTAACACCAAAGAAAATGAACTCTGAATAGGAATAGACTTAGAGGATGGTTAAGGCACCTTTGCACAACTATTAAACAACTGAAAGCAAAATAGACATTATTTCTGAAGATAAGCACGAATTCCTTGGATGTAATTGAGGATTTTATTTTCTAAAGACGGTTTGTGAATGTCCAGCACTGTATTGTCAGAATTTCCTAGGACACAAATAGTCATTGTGTTCTTTCCCTTTATTACAAGTTTCCTTCCCTGTAGTACCCTCCCTAATCTCCCTTCCCGTCGTCTGGCAACTCTGATACTCTGTAGAGTTTCTAATTTGTGCTGCCGGAAGGTGGGCTTCTGGGAGGTATTATTTCAGAGGATCCTTTGCCCTGACAAGCGGGTTTGTAAGTGCTGAGAATTTGGGAGAAAGAGTAACAGAAAGAGAATTATTAAGGAGTGGGAAGGTGGAAGGTATCTTGTCTTGTGAGTATGTATGATGGAAACTTTTTGGATCCTGAAAGACTGTAGAATGATGATGTAAGTTTTAGATTGTGGTGAAGTGAGTGCAGGTTTAGAATGTTGGGTTTGCACTCACACACTGAAGAAAAAAACATGTAATACATAACTCCGTATGTGGTGTATTCATTGGCAGGTACCCAGTTTGGGGAGGACACTACAACTGGCGGCAAGATAGGGGATAAGTAACCCAGTGATCAAAAGGGGTGCTCTCTCAGAGAGTTTGCTGTG
This sequence comes from Pleurodeles waltl, assembly GCF_031143425.1. Classification (NCBI taxonomy): domain Eukaryota; kingdom Metazoa; phylum Chordata; class Amphibia; order Caudata; family Salamandridae; genus Pleurodeles; species Pleurodeles waltl. Next base: position 38,714,598 of record NC_090445.1, read on the forward strand.
GTCCAGACAAACTGCTTGCCTGTGCCACATTTGCCTTCATCAAAGTGCTGAATCAGCAGTTGACGTATGTGAAATCGAAGAGCAACTCCAGACCTTGTGAAGCATTTGAAGAATTTGAAGATAAAGAAAGCTTTACTAAGAAGTCTACGGATCATTGGTTATACAGTATAAGGAGCGCTACTGATGAAGGCAGATACAACATTGTTTTAAAAGGGCAGCAATTAGTAATGGCAGACTACATGATAACGCTGTGATCAGGAGTTATATGCATCTGCGGGATATGCATCAAGCAAATAAGGTAACCGAAAGAGAACGACACCCAGATCGCACATTGCTGACATGATAACACAACTGAAAGGTGCAAAAGTTTTCTCTCACCTTTATTTAAATAAAGGATCTCCCCTGTTGGAACGCAAGGTGAATTGCAGGTACACTGCAACCTTTTCTACACACAGGCCCTCATTATGACAATGGTGGTAAAAACCGCCTACCGCCGACTCCCACCGCGGATACCATCCGTCCGCCATATTATGACCACAGCCAGAAGAAGGGCGGAAATCTGCCCGTGGACATTCTGGCGGATGGTGGTAAGGTGGCGCTGCTAGCACCAGCAGTGCCATGCCAGTAGACCACCGCCAGCCGTATCATGGCGGTAGGCAGGGTCAAAATGCCGGTGGCGGTACAATAGTGGCCGCTGGGCTGGAGATTGTTATCTCCGGCCCAGCTGCTGCTACCGCCATGGCGGTAGGAATGGTAAATTGGTGGGTTGGCTGCAGCCAACCCACCAATGTCATAATGTGGTGGTATGTACCGCCAGCCGGTTGGCGGTACTACTGCCACATTATCACCTACAGTAGGGGGCATAATGACCCTCATATTGTTCTGTTTCGATACAAAAGACTAAGGCACATATTTAAGAAAAAGTGGCACATCAGAGCTGATGCTCCACTTTTTCTGGGGCCCCCTACCGGCACCTAACAACATCATGGTCGCTCTGTATTTATAAGACGGTGCACTGTGTTGGTCGTTAACACAATATCGTCAAAGTTCTTGACGCTATTGTGGCGCTTTGCCGCATTAGCGTCAAAAATGTTGACGCTAGTGTAGCAAAGTGCAAGGAGGCCCATAGGTTTCTATGGGGGCGTCATTTTAATGCGTGCTCTAAGCAGGAATTAAAAATTACGCAAAATGGCGCAGTGAAATCTGTTAAATTGCCTCCCCTCATACATTATGCCTGGTGCAGGCATAATGTGGTGCAGGGGTTTACAAAGTGGCGCAATGCATGCATCGTGCCACTTTGTAAATATGGCGGGTGGAAAAAGTCACTAGCGTCCCTTAGGGTAAACAAAATGACACTATGGGGGCGCTAAGGTGGCACTAGGGGCTCTTAAATATGCCTCTAGGTTTCGGTGTATCATTAGCTGCTGCGATTTTTCAAGATGTCGTTAGACGTATCATACAACCAGTTGTAAATGCTTTCAGCTATAGCAATGACATATTGTTTTTCAGAGCTACACAGAAAGAACATGATAAAGCATTAATGCAAGTGTGCTGTTTACTTGTTGATGCAGGTTTAATGCTAGATGCGGAGAAATGTGAATTCAACAAGTCAAAGCTAAAGTTCTTTGGCTGTATCTTTTCGGATGGGGGCATAAGACCTGATCCACCTAAGGTACAAGCATTGTCAACTGCCAGTTCTCCACAAGATGCTTCCATTCCTTGGCATGGCCAATTACTGTTCCAGAAGTATATGAGACTTTGCCACTGTGAGTGCTCTATTGAGAGAGCTGACAAAAAGAATGTTACATTTTGCTGGTCACATGAATGTGAGCAAAGTTTTAAGAGAATTAAACAAGCTATTGAAAACACTACTGAAATGTCATATTGTGAGCCAAAGCTAAATACTTAAGTTGTTGTTGATGCTACCCCAGTCGGGTTAGGTGCTCTCGTTGCACAACACAACGGGCAGCCAAATGCTCGAAGACTTATTGTGGCCTAATTACTGGTTTTGTGATCTCAATGTATTGTTTGTTTGGATAGTCTACAAGTGACAGTATTACGGTTCTTGAGGATTGGACCATTTGAGGGTAGCCTAGGCAGGGCAAAATTTGTTGCAATGTTCTTAATGATCTTGAAGGTGTTGATCTGTCTTTTAGGGAGAGTTTCGAGTCCATGACTACCCCTAGTTTCATGTTGCTTCTGTTGATGTAGTAGGAGGAGATACAATTGCAGTTGGATTTTGCTGCCATTGTGTCATATTTCTTTGCATTCCAGATCAGACTCTCCAACCAGTAGCTTGTGAGCTACTGGTAGCTATCCCGCTACCTGTGAGTAGCTCTCCTGTGTGCAGCCCAGTGTACCAAATTAGAAACTGTTGCTCGGCTGAATTAATGTGTGTATACCAAAATTGAAAGGTGTGTATTTGAGGTTAAAATGGGTGTATTTTCAGAACCCATAATTTCACAAATATATTTAAAGCTAATATTTGAATGATAAATCATGCAGCCTTGGGAGACTCATTGCTAACATTATTCTCTTTGTGCCTGGGGACATTGCAGCTATGGCTGTTATGTATTACCCTTGTCGAGGTATTCCAAACTGACTCTGCTTTTTTACATTACAGCTAGCAATCCTGGACTAATCTTGCATAGCATGGCACTAATGTTCTCTTTTCTTAATTGTACAATACTAATCATTTTGGTAGGTCAGAATGATTTTCATGGAGCAAAAGTAGCTCTCATTAGTGAAAAGGTTGGAGACCCCTGTTCCAGAAGCTAAGATCTCAGTTATAGAGGGATTACATTTCAAGTAATTTTGAAGTAAGCAGTAATTTAAATTTTTTGGCTTTTTGAAAGTCCTAACGCATCAAAGTCTAATGGATTTTTTAGCTTATGGATGTGTCTTACACATAATGCAACTGCCAGGATTGATGGGAAGAAAGAGATGAGACTCAGGCATGCATGCTTCAAGCCCTCATTCAAGTTTGGAAGAGGTCAGGATTGGCATATATGGAGAATTAAATATACTGGAAATTAGATTACTGGACACTTCTGCGTTGTGGGCGGGGCTTCTGGTCAACACTGACTATGTGATGCCAGTACAGACACACGGTCAGTGCCTTGCAATGTCTCCCAGTTTTGGCTCCTTCGCTACAATGCAGTTCCTACCTCCCACCTATGTTCTGAATTTTTGGTTAGCTTGTTTCATTCTTCTTGTCTATACTGCTCTGCTAAAAGAGCTACCACTCACCATCCTGGTAGTCCCAACATTCCTGAGTTACAGCTTTCAGTAACTACATTGCATACCTGTTTGCTTCTCCAGTGATACGCCTTCCTCAATCTCAGCAGTCCCCTATCTATTTTTCCAAGGGGTCCTAAAGTACTTATTAATAGTGAGCAAATGGGTTCGAACAGGGGGAAGATTGGGAGCGTTGTCTAAACTGCTCATGGTGATTGGATCTTACCCTTAAATCCTGACAGTACCAAGAGGGTTTACAAGGGTTTGTAAGCTCAGGACGTGGGCTAAGTATATGTTGAATAAGAGAGGAATGATTGCTGTGTTCTGGCGGGCTTACTACAAAAATGGTTGTGATAGGTAGACACACAGTTTGTGCTCCATCTGAAAGGTGGGATTCATTGCATTTTAGAGCCAAAACATATTCTTGTATCAGGGGTGTGGGTGGAATTCCTATTACCCGATGCCCATGATATACTGTTTGGAGCAGCGGTGGTGGCCGCAATTGGCATGGGGAGAGCAGGCTGGGGACAATAAAGAATAATAATAAAAAATCTATAATAGTATATATAAAAACATACTTTCCAGATGCCACCAGTCGCCTCGCGCTCCTCTTCTGATGGTGTCCAGCGGCCCCTGGGGCACCAGGACAGACACTGCATAGGACACAGCTGGGTTGGAGAAACCTAAGTGGGCATGTCAGTTTGGCCGGCCGTCTTAGGCCAGCCAAATTGACATGCGCACTTAGTACACTGACTCCACTCCCCCTCCTCCCATGGCCCAGCCCTGCCCCTCCCCCCACACACTGGCTCAGCTGTGCCAGAAGCTGAAAAATAAAACAAAATATAATTTCATTTTTCAGCTTCTGGCTCTTAGAAAGTGGGTGATGCTCCTTTGCCATTGCCAATGAGCCGCCCCTGGTTTGCAGTCACATTTGGTTTTTACTTTGGACAAGTAGACCCAGCCCCTTCACGCAGAAACCCTTCGGCTGCTGTTTTACAGTATGAATCTGTGAAAGGATTGCCTGTCACTAATGCAAGACAAGTACCAATAAAGCAAGATGTTTATTTATGTGTGTAAGTGGTTCAAATTTGCATATATGATTCATTATTGCAAAGCCATTACTATTAGGGACGGCACTTTCAGGAAATGGAGTGAGCGTACATTACTGGCAATGGTTCCACCATAAAAAGATCTACATTTGTTTGCAAAACTTAACAGTTTGAGGCTATTTCTAATGCTCACAACATTCTTCCTTACTATGGTCACAAGCATGAAAGCCAGATTGGTGAATGTTTCCTTTAAAAAATGTACACTTAAAAAATTGGAACTGGAAAAAGGTGTTTTGCTAAACTGTTGCATAACTTGTCTAGTAAAATCTGTTTGATGCATGCCAATATTTTGACAAAATGGGGGAGAATCTGTGTAAAACCATAAAGGGCAATATAAAAATATGTTTAGGCTCCAGTTCCAAAAGAAAGGCATAAACATTTGCACACAGATATATGGCCTTCAACTGGTACAGATTTACGACTTTCAGGAATTTGCCAGGGCTGTAGGCAGCAAAAGCTGCTGTTTCAGTCCTTGTTTGTGCACAAACAATGACAAAAAGAAAAAGACGAGGACTTACCTGGGTCTTCCTGGGGCTCCTCCTCTCCTCGTCGTACAACAACGACGAGTCTTCTGGCTGCCTCCTGTGCTCCGGTGCGCGCTGCAGCCCGATAATGGGCTGCACAGCACATGGCCAGATTGGGCTTGTGCTGGGCAGCCCATACTGGGCTGCAGCGTGCACCTGTTGAGCTCTGCTCCGCTGGCAGGGCTAACGGAGTTTTTGGGATAACTCAGTGCTCCAAGTGGAATGTGGAGTTCCAAAAACTCTGTTAGCTTTTTGGGATAACTCAGCCCTCCAATTGGAGAGCGGAGTTCCAAAAACTCTGTTAGCTCTGCCAGCGGAGCAGTGCTCCCCACACACCCCTAATTTTTAACAGGGTAGATCATTCATTCATTCATTACTTTATTCGGTACAAAGAGACCATAAAAGACATCAAATAAATAAAACATACAGATTTCTCAGTCATGAAAATTACTAAAAAACATTAATAATACATTTTCGGAATACCATGAGCAGCATATATAAAATTTAACACAGCCTGGATTACGTCCATATTTCCCAGATTATGTAAATGGGAGTAAGCAAGCTGGCTAGTTCTAATACTGTTAGTCAAAAATAGCAGCTGTAAAAACTTTTTCCTCGGAGCAGCATATAAAGTGTAAAAAAGCATAAAATGTAATGTACTCTGAGATGTCTTTCCATCACAACGATAGGGAGGGAGGTTCTTGAACCAGGTTCCACATACTGGAAATGCTACCAGGTAGTGTAGGATATTTAAGCATAGTCTCGTAAGTAAAAACCTTTGTCGCTCGTGATTGATAATAGTCAGATACAACTTTGGTTGAAGTTGTTGTGTCTCATGCCTCGTCCATAATCTCGTTGCACCAGAGGCTGACTCCATAGCCTGGTTTTGTAGCCAGAATATATCTTTAACCTTCTTAATATCCTGTCTTGTTAGAGTATGTGGTTTAAGAAAAAATTCTCCTAATCCTAATGATAGGAGAGAGAGATAAACATATCTAAGCCAGGGTATATCCAGAGATCGTGACAAAAGGAGACAGTCCTGTATCACCTTTCTGCATAAAAACGCTTCTGGCTTAGTCCAACTTTTTACCCACAATATTACAGGTTGGAGTTTTATATAGCTAGATATGTATCTCAGGCCTACTTCTTTATGACAGAACATTACTGATGTAGATTGGGGAATTGCTAATAGCCTTCTTAAAAATGTATTTTCTATAGTCTGAAGTCCTGTGCATTCTGCATGTCCCCAAACCCCAGCTCCAAATGTCGCAATAGAGAGACACTTGGAGGAACAAACAGTCATCATTTCCTTAACAGGTTTATGTCGGAGTCTTTTCGCAAACCTAAGAACTGCTTCAATGGCTTTTTGGAATTGAATTGAGCGTATATTAACTAAAAATTTACAATTCAAATTTATATCAATGCGGACCCCCAGATACGTAAAATGTGGGACCTTGAGTATCTCTTGCCCATCTAAAACAATTGTTTTTGTTTTTGCTAATTTGGGACCGGTCTTCATCACAAATGACGTGGTTCTGTTTATTTTAAGACCGAGGTTCCCCATAAAAGTGTTAAAAGCATTTAATAAAATCTGGAGGCCATTTGCTGTCCTTGAGATGAGTACTGCATCGTCCGCATATAAGACTACAGGGATTGGAGAATTATTGATGACTGGGGAATCCTTCCCTGATTCACAAAGAAATTTCTCTAACCCGTTTATATACAGGAGAAAGAGAAAAGAGGCAAGAACACAACCCTGTCTAACCCCCTTTAGTGAGGGAAATTTCTCTGTCATACCTCCCTCCCGTGAGTAACGGACCCGAGCCTCTGTACAGGCGTGAAGTTTACTAAGTAGGATGACTATATCTTTATCCACGCCCTTATCCAGCATTACCATCCACAATTTCTCCCTGTTAACTGTATCAAAGGCACAGGACAGATCCATGAATGCTAGATGTATACAGCCTCTTTTGTCTTTGGTATATTTCTGGACTATAAGGGTCAAGTTAAGAGTTTGTTCTACTGTGCCCACACCCGGCCGAAAGCCAAATTGTATTTCTGAGAGGTAGTGAGATTCAGTCGCCCATTCTTCTAGCTTACTTAGGATCACTCGGCCTAAAATTTTGACTGAACTATCCAATAAAGAGATTGGGCGATAACACAAAGGGTCTGCCCTATCTCCCTTCTTAAAAATCGGGACGATGATCGCCTCTTTCCAGGAATCTACTAAAGGGCCTTCCACAGCCGACCTTAGGACATTGGTAAGTAATGGTCCCCAGAAATCTGGAAGTGCTTTATATAGATCGGCAGGAATTCTGTCTGGGCCAGGGGCTTTCTCAGAGGGACAGTCTTGAATGGCTTGTTTGACATCGTCCACGCTTATAATATTACTAAAGGCCAGACTTAGCTGATCATTTCCTGCAAGCTTCAGACAGTTTAATGTTTCTAATTGAACGTTTGTCTCTGTGGCGAAAGTTTTTTTTAAATGATCCACCCGGATCTTGGCTGGAATGACAGTATCCATGGACGTCTCATGTTTGTCATTCAACAATGAAGAGTTAACCACACGCCAAAATGCAGTTGTATCTTTCATTTTACTTGCTTCCATCAATTCCTCCCACCGGCAGGGTAGATCAATTTCTGAAGCATTGTGGTCCTTGAACAAGTAGATATTAAAAAAATTCCACGCTACTGTGTATCATGTAGCCTTTTAAGTAGAAGCTTTGAGTCCAGTGTCTCAAAGGCTGTCCAGTATGGGGAGTGTGGCAAATCAGGTAGTCTACTATGCTATAGAGGTCACTCAAGATTTCAATTAATGATGATTCAGTGTGTCTATCCATTTGGAAGTCATTTGGTTGAAAATTATTTTTGTCTATGAAGTCTCATATTTTAATGAATGCTGCTTTTTATGTCAAAGCCTACCAGACAGCACAGCTGCCTGGTTTGCTGACGACTTCTTGGGGACATTATGAAACCTTCACTGGGAGTACATTCCACCCATTGCTTACTGCTGGCTTTATGTTTTGTAACTCACATTTTCTTTCTTTCTATTTGCTGGCTTTATTTGTTGTAGGCTGTCCAGCTTGAGTTTGTCCCTCCTCTGGAGCATAGCCTATTTACTGTATTCCCCCACAGTGCTCATTGTCTGCAAAACAGGCCTTTAAATATTAAATATTGTTCTTATCTTGTCTCATTTGCTGTGCATTCAATGATAGAGGGCAAATGTGAGGTCTGAAGGAGTATGGGGTTTTTCTGACTTCAAAGTGAAAGGATTTATTTGACAATGCTTTTTTTTAGCACAGAACAAACTTTTAATGGCTGTAAATGAACTGTGCAGATATTTCAGAATATATTAGAATTTGGAAAGCGCAAATGAAGCACATTTTTTGTAAGTTCAAAGTCTGGTGGAAACAAATATTTAATAAGATCAAAACTAACCAATACAGTATGTGATAACATTTCAATACATTATCACTTATGCACTATATTCTTTTATCAGTAAAACTGTGTGTCTATGCAAATGTGATGGTTATTTCAATTCAAAGGGCCAGATGTATCAAAGTACTGTTTTGCATTTCTTAAGTAGCAAATTTTAAGAAATCACTATTTAAGAAATGCAAAATAGTGTGTAAGAAAATAGTGATTCTCAGCCGCAATCGCTATTAGGGAATCGATATTAAGAAATGCAGCTCTATTCTTTCCTATGGGCCTTCAGCCAAAAGCTGCAAATGTTTTTGCATTTCCTAATTTGCAAATCCTTATTAGGGAATCGCTAATTAGGAAATGCAAAACCAAAGGTGTCAAGGGCCTTAGGCCCCCTTTAAGGCACCCCAAAATGTAATCGTCCACATGTGAAGTACACATGGCACTTTTAAAAATGCATTTTAAATGGATTTTTTAAAATTGCACATGGTTACCACCAACTTGGAGTTGATGGTAATTGCATTTCGTAAATGCCCTGTTCGCATTTAGGAAATGCTTGATACATTGGCATAGGGAATCACAAATAAGAATTCCTTATTTGCAATTTCCTATTTAGGGAATCGCCATTTGCAAATCGCAAAATTGAGTCGCAATTTTAGGGAATCGCTTTTTTAGTGATTCCTTAAAATTGCACTGTGAATGCCTTGTATAAATTGTGTATGGCTATTTTGCATTCGCAAACGGTGGAATTTTGTGATTCGCACCGTTTGCGAATGCAAAATAGTTAGATACATCGGGCCCAAAATGCATTGTCTATATTGGCAGCGCGCTACCACACCATGGATACTCCACACTACACCACTCCACTTTACACCACTCTACGACATGCCTATCCATTCTACAACACTCCACTTCATGACATTCCACTCCACGCAACTCCATTATATGCAACTCCACTCTACGACACACCACTCCACTCTACGACATGACACTCCACTCTATGTCACTCCACTCTAATACACTCTATGACACACAACTCTGCAACACTCCACTCCACTGTACCTTACAACATGGCACTCCACCATACTTTACAACACACCACTCCAATGTACTCTACAACAAGTAACTCCACCCTACACCACTCTTATTTATCCCACTCCACTCAACTCTATACCACTCAACTCCACTTTATGCCACTCTACTTTAGAATGCGCGCCCCAGTCCAGTCGACATCCCTTCACTACACAGCACAACAAACCACTTGACTCTACTCCCTCCACTCTATGCCACACCACTCTACAACATGACACTCTATGACACTCCACTCAACGACACACCACTCTATGACACGCACACTCTATGCCACAAAACTCTATTACCCTCCACTCTAAGACATTCTACTCATGCCACTCCTCTCTATGACACTTTACTCCACTCTAAGCTACACTACTCTACTCCAGGACACTCTACTCTACACCACTCCACTCTATGCCACTCCATTCTATGCCGCTCTACAACACTCTACTCCATCTATGCCACTAAACAGTACTTTACTCCACTCTACTCTGACACACTGCTCCACTCTACTCCACTACACCACTCTACACAACCCCACTCTACACCACTCTACTTCACTGTATGTAACCGTACTCTACGCCACTCCACTCTACAACACTATACTCTACTCAATGCCCCTCCACTCTATGTCACTCTGTGACTTGCCAATCCATTCTATGTCACTCCACTCCACTCTACGACACTCATCTCCACTTCACACCACTTCATTCTACGCCACTCCACTCTAAGCTACTCCAGTCTATGACACGTCATTCTCCTCTATGACGGGACACTCTATGACATGCCACTCCACTCTATGACACTCTACGACACACTACTCCTCTTTACTATATGACACTCCACTCCACTACACTCTGTTACATGCCACTCCACTCTATGCCTCTTCACTCTGTGCCACTCCACACCATTCTATGACATGCCACTGTACACTACAATGCACCCTTCCACTCTATGCCCCTCCACTCTGAAATGCCCCTCCACTCTATGATAACACACTATGGGGGTCATTCCAACTTCGGCGGGCGGCGGAGGCTGCCCGCCAAAGTTCTCCCGCCAGAAGACCGTACCGCGGTCAAATGACCGCGGCGGTCATTCTGACTTTCCCGCTGGGCGGGCGGGCGACCGCCAAAAGGCCGCCCGCCCAGCGGGAAAGACCCAGCAACGATGAAGCCGGCTCCGAATGGAGCCGGCGGAGTTGCTGGTGTGCGACGGGTGCAGTGGCACCCGTCGCGATTTTCAGTGTCTACTAGGCAGACACTGAAAATCTTAATGGGCCCTGTTAAGGGGCCCCTGCAGTGCCCATGCCAGTGGCCCCACGACACCCGTTCCCGCCAGCCTCTTCCTGGCGGTGTAAACCGCCAGGAACAGGCTAGCGGGAAGGGGGTCGGAATCCCCATGGCGGCGCTGCTTGCAGCGCCGCCGTGGAGGATTCCCTGGGGCAGGGGAAAACCGGCGGGAAACTGCCGGTTTCCCTTTTCTGACTGCGGCTTTACCGCCGCGGTCAGAATTGCCCCTGAAGCACCGCCAGCCTGTTGGCGGTGCTTCCTCCGTCCCCGGCCCTGGCGGTCCATGACCGCCAGGGTTGGAATGAGGCCCTATATGACATTCCATTCTACGACACTCTACTCCACACCACTCTATGATAATTTACTCACCTCTACACTACGTCACTCCACTCTATGACATTTTACTTCACTCTATGACAATCCACTCTACTCCACTCCACTCCATTATATACCACTCCACTCTGACACTTTATTCCACTCTAAGACACTCTATGCCCCTCCACTCTTTGACACTCTACTCCACTCTACAACATTCCATCCTACAATACTCTACTCCACTCTATAACACTCTATGACACTCTACACATCTCCCTCTATGCCACTTTACTCAACTTTACTCTCTGATACTTTACTCTACTACATCACTGCACTCTGCACTACTCTATGCCACTCCACTCTACAACAATCTACTCCACTCATTGCCACTCCACTATATAACACTCTCCTTCACTCTAAGACACTCCACTCTATGACACTTCACTCCTCTCTGTAGAACTCCACTCTATGGCACTGTATTCCACTCTATGCCATTCCACTTTATAACAGTCTACTCCACTGTATGCCACTCTACTCCACACCACTTTACTCAGCTCTACGCAACTTCCTCTATGCCACTTTCCTCCACTCTATGGCACTCCACTCTACTCCACTCTACAAAGCACTACTCCACTCTAAGGCACTCCCCTCTATGGCACTCCACTCTATGCCATTCTATTCCACTCTATGATAGTCTACTCCACTCTACGCCACTCTACTCTACAACACTCTACTCGGCTCTTTGCAACTTCCGGTATTCCACTTTACTTCACTCTATGCCACTCCACTCTACTCCACTCCACTCTATAACATACTACTCCGCTCTATGCCACTCTAATCTGTGACACTCTATGGCACTCCTTGACACTCTATGCCTCTCCACTCTACTCAACTCTACAACACTCTACTCTCTCCACAACACTTTATGCCACTCTATTCTATGGCACTCTACTCCACTCTGTGCCACCCTACTCTATGACAATCTCCTCCACTCTATGCCACAACACTCTACTCCATTGTACCAACTCCCTGTAAACCACTTACTCCAGTTTACTCAACTCCACGCATCCCACTCTACTGTACAACACTCTACTCCACTCTACAACACTCCACTTTACAACACTCAAATCCACTCCATGCCACTTCTTACAACACTAAGGGGGTCATTATGACCCTGGCGGAAGGCGGAGAACCGGCGGTAAGACTGCCAACAGGCTGGCGGTCTTACTTTGTGGAATTATGACCATGGCGGTTACCGCCATGGTCATCCACCGGTTCTCCGTTCCACCCGCCAGGGCAGAGACGACCGCCGGGCTGGAAACCTAGGTCTCCAGTCCGGCGGCCGTCACTATACCACCGGCGGTATTTGGACCCGGCTTACCACTGTGGATTTCCAGCGGTTTGAACTGCCATGAAATCCATGGCGGTAAGCACTATCAGTGCCAGGGAATTCCTTCCCTGGCACTGATAGGGGTCTTCCCCACCCCCCCCACCCCAACTCCCTAACCCCCCACCACCCCTGCCACCCCCAGAGGTGGCAGGGCCCCCCCTCACCCCGACCCCCAACATCACTTCACCCATACCCACACTAGACGCACGCAGGCACCAACTACATACTTACACGCACACACGCCGACATACATGCCTACATCCACACACACAGTCATACACGCACACCCACATTCAAACATACACGCACACATCCATACAGACATACCCACAGACATACACGCACTCACACACCCCCTCTACATACACACACGCACACCCCCATGCACCCACACAACACACAACACCCCCCCACCCCTCTCCCCTCACGGACGATCGACTTACCTGGTACGACGATCCTCTGGGATGGGATGGGAGCCATGGGGGCAGCTCCGCCGACACCACACCGCCAACAGAACACCGCCACGGCGAATCACAGGACGTGATTCACTGGGCTGTGTTCTGTTGGCGTGGCGGTGGAGGTGGAGCAACCTCCACTTCCCCGCCTCCCGCCAGTATGGCTGTTGGCGGCTCTCCGTCCGTAAAAGGAGAGCTGCCAACGGTCATAATAGGCCGAGCGGCAAACTGCCATCACTGGCGGTCTTCCGCACAGCGGTCCCTCGGCGGTCTTTAAAAAAGACCACCGAGGTCAAAATGACCCACTATGTCACTTCACTTTACAAGACACCACTCCACTGTACAACACTTAACTCCATTCTATGCCCTTACACTCTACTCAACTCTACTACCTCCATGGCACTCCACCACACTCTACGCTACTTTACACCACTCCATGAAACTCTACTCCACTCTGCTCAACTCTACTCCACTGTACACTTCTCCACTACACTCTATGCCTCTCCATGACACTCTATGCCACTACATTCTGACACTCTACTCCACTCCACTCCCTGACACTCCAGTTTACAATAATCTACTCCACTCTTCACCACTCCAGTCCACTACACTCCATGACACTCTATGCCAATCCATTCTACGACACTCTTCTCCACTCTGTGTCACTCCAGTCTATGACACTATACCCCACCCTACATCCCTCCACTCAATGCTACTCCCTGCACAAAACACTATGCCATTCTATGGCACTCTACTCAATTCTACACCACTACACTCTATGCCACTCCACAACACTGTATTCTACTCTTCTCCACTCCACTCTACGTACTGCTCTCTACTCCACTCTACAACACTCTATGCCAGTGGTTCCCAACATTTTGACTCCTGAGGACCCCCACTGAATTATTACTAGAACCTGGGGACTCCCAAGCAATTTGTACAATTTAAATTTCAAACATTAAAACAGTCATTCACAAAAAATACACAAACAAGAACACACCAAACAAATACTCAAACAACTAAAGATATTGTTATTTTATATCAAAAAAATATGCAAAAATCAAAAAATTATAACAGGAAGGTTAGTGCTGCATCTTGACGACTAACTTTTCAATGGTTTTATTTAGGAAAGCTGAATCCTCAGGTCAGATTCTACATTTCCCAAATGATTTTTGTTTTCTATTTTTTAGGTATAGAAGGATCTGGGAACGCTTTTTCCCATAAATATGTGGTGGGGAAAGGAATTAAAACCATAAGGGCCTTTCATCTCTAGCCTCGCTGTCACATGCAATTCATTTGTTTTATAGCACCTGCCTTATCAGCGTAGTGTGTCGGAGCACTTTACAGGGGACTACAAGGTGTAGGATTCACATGTCATCCACACTGATAGGCATTTGCTAAAAGTGCTTGGTCTGGAGAAGCACAAACTGAGGATTCAGAACATAACACAGTGGTTAGCGTTGACTTTAGTAATAAGAATGTATTTCTACGCAAGCAAACCTTATTTTAGCAGCATAAGGGTAATGAAAGACTGTGGAAAAAACATAACTTTCTAATTTGTGCCCTGCGGTATGCATGCAGCTCTTTGATGGCAGCTTATAGCTCACTGTGCTAGATTACGATTGTAATTTATGAACTGCACAGTTACAAAAGAATCTCTGTGACGAAAACAGTAACCCAATGTGCTATGCACATAAAATACTGTTCTTTGCATGATACATGTTCTTTGCAGCAAGTATATTAACCATCTGGGCTACCTTAGATGAATCAAAACTGCCACTAGACAAAGCTTCCTTCTCTCTCCAGCAGGAACATTAATCACCAGAGTTATCTTGACGCTTTTATTTTTGCCTGAACAATGCTGGATGTACAAAGAACTTTGCAGTGCTTTTAAAACTGCTGCACAAAGGAAGTAATAAATATAAAAATGCACACTTTTCTTTCAGAGGACCCAGCTGGATAAGTGCCTTCCTGCTGGCCCAGGACTGTGGACCCCCCTAGGAATGTGTCTTGGACTCCTAAGGGGCCACAGACCACAGGTTGGGAATCCTTGCTCTATGCCACTCCACAACACTTTACGACACTCCATGATACTGCATGACAATCCACTCTACCCCACTCCACTTTGTGACTCTCCACTCTATGACACTCCACTCTACAACATTCTCCTCCTTGCAACTCTCCTCTACGTCACTAACCTTTACCCATGCTGAACAGCAGCCACGCTCATGTACAACATGGCTTAAACATATTGGCAAAGCCAATAGCTCTTGCATAGGTGAGACCTATTGACTTTGCCAATGCTTGTTCAATTATTTTTCCTAAACGTGCATACTGAACATTGGTGTGTAATTTGCAGGGTCTGAGGGCTAAGTCCTTGCTCCTTTAGGATTGGTTTGAGAAGTTTTATGTTGCATGAGGAACTGTCAACAGAATAGGGATTCACAATTACTGATCTAGCCTGCATGGAAGCAGAGGAAGATCTGAGGATGTTACTAGACCTGCATGTAAGGCAATGTCTGGGGGTGACCAGCATCGCTAGCAGGCGTCCTAAGTTGCTTTGTTTCCTTTGCAGATAGTAGGTTAAAGGAGCATAGTTTTGAGTGTTTGTTATTGTGATTGTAAAATGGTGCAATTGACAGAGACAAGTGGTAACTGTGTATATTTGTTTGAAAATGTGACTCAAGGTCATTGATTTTTTTTAATAAAGATTTCTGCAATTGAGTTGCTTTGTACTTATGTGCATTTGGTGCATTCAAGTGTGCATTCTGGTTTTACGAACCCCAGCATGATTTCACATAGTTCTATAGTTGTGCTGGTAGCCCAGTAAGGCAATTTTTTTGCTTTTTAATGGCCATCTTATACAGGCTGCAATGTCTGTGTACAATATTTTTATTGTTTTGGTCATGTGGTTCCTTCACACAGCCATTGTAGTCTTCTAAGTTCTTCTGTCATTTTACATTTGAGTTGAGACAGCCGACATAATGTTGTGGTTGTGCATGTTTTGAGGCTAGTATGGGTGCACCTTTGTCAAAAACCCCTGGAAGCCAGCAACAGACGTCAATAGATTGCATCCAGGCCAGTATTTGTTCTGAAATAGGTCTTTGTTAAAGGGCTTCCATGGTCTGTATTAGAAGATGTTGCTTAGTGTTATGTATTTTTCAGTCATGTGGTTGGTAGGCTTATGATAAAGAAAATATCATGGTGATCAATAGCGGTAATGTGCTGTGGTTCTTTAATTGAGATAAGGTCCTTTGAGGCAAACCTGTCATTGAGGATATGTCCAGCACCACAAGCAGCTGGTAGTGATGCAGTGCTTTCAGATTTGGTGAAGTTCTGGGTTGTCAAACCAGATGTTATGGTCTCCTACGATACATTGAGTAGGATTGTTGATTGTAATTTCAGGTACAGGCTCTAGGAGGGTGTCCACAAAGGCCACTGACTCATCACAATGGTCACAAGATGAGAGGAAATGATGTGGTTAAGGTCAGGAGTTGAGAATAGTGGATGATTATGAATCATATTTCTGGTGTTGAATGATCTTTAATGATGATGGATGTTAGGGACAATTTATGGACTTTGTCCAGTCCTGTACCAACGCTGTTGTTTGGTCAGTTTGTGTATAGAGTTAGGAATCACATGGGACTGGTATCATGTACAGTTGCCAACGCATCAGCACCCAGGCAAGCTTTGGGCATGCTGTTATTTTTTCTTGGCATGGAGGCTGGGGCAACTGGGAGTAAATTTCCCTGATCCGGAGTATTAGGTATTTTGCCCACCCAAGGATTAGGTGACCTCTCTGGTTATTCGGTTGTCTGATTTGAAGGTGATTCCAATGGGCAATTACACACAGTATGTCCGGTGTTGATTCTAATGGCTGCTCGAAATTGTCCTCAGTAGTTTTCTCAGGAGGTCCTTCTATTGTTGGCAGTTCATTTTTTCAGAAAATGTCTTAAGGGAGAGAGGTTTTGAAAATTTTTCCCTTATCTCTCAAGTATTAGATAATCCGAGGAATGTACATCGATCCTGGGTTCCCTCTGGTAGTGTGTTGGGTTCAGCTGATCCAGTTTATCCAGAATAGGAAGTAGAGATTTGATTGAGTGAGGCCAAAGAGAAAGCTAAGAAGTGAGATTGTTTGGGTGGTTGATATTAGTTGGGACAGTAGGAGAAATGTGATGGAGTCCGACTTTAGTGTGAGTTGGGTGAGAAGGCATATGAGAAGTTGTGAGGATGAGAGTGGGGGAGTTTAAGCTCTTTAAATGTGCAACAGAGGAAGGTAGGCTAGATTTAATGTCAATCCCATCTCTAACCCCTACCAAATACCAATGCTCTGGAGCAACCAACCTGTAGCCTCTTACTAGCAAAGTTTTCATGCAATTTCTAAAGGTAGGCTAGTCTACCATCCTTCTCACTTCACTGTCTGTTTCTGGTTCTCTACCATTCAGGAACAGGAATATAGGCAATATGCTTCCAGTATCTGGGGAAGCTGCCCTTATCCCCATTCTCCATCTTCTTCTTTGCAATGCCAGAGTTACCCAAAATACCTCACACTTGCTTCAGGACTCAGGCTCACTCACACTTACACTCCATATTCTCCCAGAATGCAAGTGCACGATTCTTGGGCTACACATAACATGTACACCTTATAGAAGAGGGGCCTATAGGCTGTGCTCTAAGGGCCTGATTTAGATCTTGGTGGTATGACTGCAAATCCGCCATGGCTGCGGACCCGAAAAGACCTTCAATTCAACGGTGTTCTGCCCGTCGTATTTAGATGTACTGCAGCTCACCCACAGACCGCCACGATGGAATGCTTTTCTAGCCATCAGGCTGGCGGGTTCCCGCCAACTCTGTTTAGATGTTACATTCCTGGAGGCAGTAGAATGGCAGCAGATTGCTGACGGGGGAGTCTGTTCTGGACCCAATGTACATCATATAATGGTAGTGGCTATGGAATAGAGGCAAGTCATGCACACACACTGTACCTTAGCCATATGTGTCCCCCTGCACAACACACTGCACAACACACCACATACACACTATAATCGGTTGCCATTCCAACACCGCACAACACGTACATGCTGAAGACACACATTTCCATAAATCCATGACACAACACACACACATTATTGACACGGTTCCCACACACAACACAACCACAACAACCGACACAACTACACACTCATCTACACAAACACACTCACCCACAAGCACAACTACACACATCACGATAACAAACAACACTCACCTGAATGTTGCACACTGCAACACAACACACAACCAAACATACACAACAGACATCAGAGACACATGCAAGTGACACATATACAGACACAACCACATCACCCACTCCAGCTCCCTCTGCCTCAACCAGCCACGCCACTCGAATCGCACACCCACATAGATGTACTGACTCACATACACAACTGGAAGCACAACATCACAGGTACAGGTCCCCTTGCAATTTGCACACATGGACATGGTAAATGTAATGTCACTGTGGTGCCAGCATTCATTTGGCAATGAATACTGACACCAAAATGACAGTTGTGTATGTGTGTGATATGTGACATGTACCAGTGTGTCCCCATCCATGTCCCACACAAATGTGTTCCCAACATATGGATGTCACAGTAATTTAAAAAAATGGCTGTGATGTGTATATGACTACAGTGGTCCCAAACTCATGTGCGGTGACCACGCAACGTACACAGCAAATGCGGGTCACCTACCTTTAAGTCAGGCGATGGGGCGGGTCATGTTTACTCCATGGTCCAGTGGTAACAGTGAAAGGATGTCTTGTCCAGTCGTGTCCAGTTGAAAACGGAAGTGCAATGGGAAAAAAAGATAGGTTGAACCACATTTCTCTTCCGATCAGCCAACACAGGCGCTAAGGCACATCCAGATCTGCTCGGCGGTACAGGTGGCTGGAGTCCTGCTGTTGAGGTTGCTGAAGATGCTTGTCACAGTCAGCGCGACTCAGGCTGTCTCTTGCCTACGGTCAGCCAGCCTCTAAATCCGGCGGGCGGGCCACCAACGCGGCAGACAGGTTTTCTGACGGCGGGGGGACCTTTACTGCCAAGATGTAAATCAGGCCATTAGTCTCTAAGTACACAGATAAAAAGGTCTGGTCACACTACCAACCTCAAGCAAGCAGTTTACTGCCACTAAAGCTTTATGGCCCATATTTATACTTTTTAGCACCGCATTTGCGCCGCTTTTTGACGCAAAAACGGCACAAATTTACAAAATACAATTGTATTTTGCAAGTTTGCGCCGCTTTTGCGTCAAAAAATTACGCAAATGCGGCACTAAAAAAGTATAAATATGGGCCTATGTGCTGTACTGCCGGACGGGCCAGAGGTTCTCTGTACACGAGGGCACACTTGGTGACTACTCCAGGTCACAGGACAGGCCCAGGACCTCTCATAGCCAGGGAGAAGCCTCAACCTTCGGGCACACGCTTAGGTTACTGTAATACTAGAGCCAAAATAAAAGTCAGCATACCAGATACACAGTAGTCATCCACTGGAAGATACCCGTGTACAATGCAGGTGATTCGCCCGTCGCAACAGTTATAGGAGGCTGGACTGGCTTGTAGTGAGTACCAAGGGGTACTTACACCTTGCACCAGGCCCAGGTATCCCTTATTAGTGTATAGGGTGTCTAGCAGCTTAGGCTGATAGATAATGGTAGCTTAGCAGAGCAGCCTAGGCTGAACTAGGAGACGAGTGAAGCTCCTACAGTACCACTAGTGTCACTTGCACAATATCATAAGAAAACACAATACACAGATATTCTAAAAATAAAGGTACTTTATTTTTATGACAATATGCCAAAATATCTCAGTGAGTACCCTCAGTATGAGGATAGCAAATATACACAAGATATATATACACAATACCAACAATATGCAGTATAGTCTTAGAAAACAGTGCAAACAATGTATAGTTACAATAGGATGCAATGGGGACACATAGGGATAGAGGCAACACAAACCATTTACTCCAAAAGTGGAATGCTTACCACGAATGGACCCCAAACCTATGTGACCTTGTAGAGGGTCGCTGGGACTATTAGAAAATAGTAAGGGTTAGAAAAATAGCCCACCCCAAGACCCTGAAAAGTGAGTGCAAAGTGCACTAAAGTTCCCCAAAGAGCACAGAAGTCGTGATAGGGGAATTCTGCAGGAAAGACACAAACCAGCAATGCAACAACGATGGATTTCCAGTCGAGGGTACCTGTGGAACAAGGGGACCAAGTCCAAAAGTCACAAGCAAGTCGGAGATGGGCAGATGCCCAGGAAATGCCAGCTGTGGGTGCAAAGAAGCTGCTACTGGACAGTAGAAGCTGAGGATTCTGCAGGAACGACAAGGGCTAGAGACTTTCCCTTTGGAGGATGGATCCCCCACGCCGTGGAGAGTTGTGCAGAAGTGTTTTCCTGCCAAAAGACCGCCATCAAGCCTTGCTAGCTGCAAATCATGCGGTTAGGGTTTTTGGATGCTGCTGTGGCCCAGGAGGGACCAGGATGTCGCCAATTGCGTCTGGGGTCAGAGGGGCCATTGAGCAAGACAAGGAGCCCTCTCAGAAGCAGGCAGCACCCGCAGAAGTGCCGGAACAGGCACTATGAAGAGGAGTGAAACGGTGCTCACCCAAAGTTGCACAAAGGAGTCCCACTCCGCCGGAGGACAACTTAGAAAGTCGTGCAATGCAGGTTAGAGTGCCGTGGACCCAGGCTTGGCTGTGCACAAAGGATTTCCGCCGGAAGTGCACAGAGGCCGGAGTAGCTGCAAAAGACGCGGTTCCCAGCAATGCAGTCTGGCGTGGGGAGGCAAGGACTTACCTCCACCAAACTTGGACTGAAGAGTCACTGGACTGTGGGAGTCACTTGGACAGAGTTGCTGGATTCAAGGGACCTCGCTCATTGTGCTGAGAGGAGACCCAGTGGACCGGTGATGCAGTTCTTTGGTGCCTGCAGTAGCAGGGGGAAGATTCCGTCGACCCATGGGAGATTTCTTCGGAGCTTCTAGTGCAGAGAGGAGGCAGACTACCCCCACAGCATGCACCACCAGGAAAACAGTCGAGAAGGCGGCAGGATCAGCGTTACAGAGTTGCAGTATTCATCTTTGCTACTTTGTTGCAGTTTTGCAGGCTTCCAGCGCAATCAGCAGTCGATTCCTTGGCAGAAGGTGAAGAGAGAGATGCAGAGGAACTCTGATGAGCTCTTGCATTCCTTATCTAAGGAATTCCCCAAAGCAGAGACCCTAAATAGCCAGAAAAGAGGGTTTGGCTACTTAGGAGAGAGGATAGGCTAGCAACACCTGAAGGAGCCTATCCGAAGGAGTCTCTGACGTCACCTGCTGGCACTGGCCACTCAGAGCAGTCCAGTGTGCCAGCAGCACCTCTGTTTCCAAGATGGCAGAGGTCTGGAGCACACTAGAGGAGCTCTGGGCACCTCCCAGGGGAGGTGCAGGTCAGGGGAGTGGTCACTCCCCTTTCCTTTGTCCAGTTTCACGCCAGAGCAGGGCTGAGGGGTCCCTGAACCGGTGTAGACTGGCTTATGCAGAAATGGGCACCATCTGTGCCCATGAAAGCATTTCCAGAGGCTGGGGGAGGCTACTCCTCCCCTGCCTTAACACCTTTTTCCAAAGGGAGAGGGTGTAACACCCTCTCTCTGAGGAAGTCCTTTGTTCTGCCATCCTGGGCCAAGCCTGGCTGGACCCCAGGAGGGCAGAAACCTGTCTGAGAGGTTGGCAGCAGCAGCAGCTGCAGTGAAACCCCTGAAAAGGCAGTTTGACAGTACCCGGGTCTGAGCTACAGACCCGTGGGATCATGGGATTGTACCAACAATGCCAGGATGGCATAGAGGGGGCAATTCTATGATCTTAGACATGTTACATGGCCATATTCGGAGTTACCATTGTGAAGCCACACATAGGTATTGACCTATGTGTAGTGCACGCGTGTAATGGTGTCCCCGCACTCACAAAGTCCGGGTAATTTGCCCTGAACAATGTGGGAGCACCTTGGCTAGTGCCAGGGTGCCCACACACTAAGTAACTTTGCACCTAACCTTTACTAAGTAAAGGTTAGACATATAGGTGACTTATAAGTTACTTAAGTGCAGTGAAAATGGCTGTGAAATAATGTGTGCATTATTTCACTCAGGCTGCAGTGGCAGGCCTGTGTAAGAATTGTCAGAGCTCCCTATGGGTGGCAAAAGAAATGCTGCAGCCCATAGGGATCTCCTGGAACCCCAATACCCTGGGTACCTCAGTACCATATACTAGGGGATTATAAGGGTGTTCCAGTATGCCAATGTGAATTGGTAAAATTGGTCACTAGCCTGTTATCATGGTGATCAATAGCGGTAATGTGCTGTGGTTCTTTAATTGAGATAAGGTCCTTTGAGGCAAACCTGTCATTGAGGATATGTCCAGCACCACAAGCAGCTGGTAGTGATGCAGTGCTTTCAGATTTGGTGAAGTTCTGGGTTGTCAAACCAGATGTTATGGTCTCCTACGATACATTGAGTAGGATTGTTGATTGTAATTTCAGGTACAGGCTCTAGGAGGGTGTCCACAAAGGCCACTGACTCATCACAATGGTCACAAGATGAGAGGAAATGATGTGGTTAAGGTCAGGAGTTGAGAATAGTGGATGATTATGAATCATATTTCTGGTGTTGAATGATCTTTAATGATGATGGATGTTAGGGACAATTTATGGACTTTGTCCAGTCCTGTACCAACGCTGTTGTTTGGTCAGTTTGTGTATAGAGTTAGGAATCACATGGGACTGGTATCATGTACAGTTGCCAACGCATCAGCACCCAGGCAAGCTTTGGGCATGCTGTTATTTTTTCTTGGCATGGAGGCTGGGGCAACTGGGAGTAAATTTCCCTGATCCGGAGTATTAGGTATTTTGCCCACCCAAGGATTAGGTGACCTCTCTGGTTATTCGGTTGTCTGATTTGAAGGTGATTCCAATGGGCAATTACACACAGTATGTCCGGTGTTGATTCTAATGGCTGCTCGAAATTGTCCTCAGTAGTTTTCTCAGGAGGTCCTTCTATTGTTGGCAGTTCATTTTTTCAGAAAATGTCTTAAGGGAGAGAGGTTTTGAAAAATTTTCCCTTATCTCTCAAGTATTAGATAATCCGAGGAATGTACATCGATCCTGGGTTCCCTCTGGTAGTGTGTTGGGTTCAGCTGATCCAGTTTATCCAGAATAGGAAGTAGAGATTTGATTGAGTGAGGCCAAAGAGAAAGCTAAGAAGTGAGATTGTTTGGGTGGTTGATATTAGTTGGGACAGTAGGAGAAATGTGATGGAGTCCGACTTTAGTGTGAGTTGGGTGAGAAGGCATATGAGAAGTTGTGAGGATGAGAGTGGGGGAGTTTAAGCTCTTTAAATGTGCAACAGAGGAAGGTAGGCTAGATTTAATGTCAATCCCATCTCTAACCCCTACCAAATACCAATGCTCTGGAGCAACCAACCTGTAGCCTCTTACTAGCAAAGTTTTCATGCAATTTCTAAAGGTAGGCTAGTCTACCATCCTTCTCACTTCACTGTCTGTTTCTGGTTCTCTACCATTCAGGAACAGGAATATAGGCAATATGCTTCCAGTATCTGGGGAAGCTGCCCTTATCCCCATTCTCCATCTTCTTCTTTGCAATGCCAGAGTTACCCAAAATACCTCACACTTGCTTCAGGACTCAGGCTCACTCACACTTACACTCCATATTCTCCCAGAATGCAAGTGCACGATTCTTGGGCTACACATAACATGTACACCTTATAGAAGAGGGGCCTATAGGCTGTGCTCTAAGGGCCTGATTTAGATCTTGGTGGTATGACTGCAAATCCGCCATGGCTGCGGACCCGAAAAGACCTTCAATTCAACGGTGTTCTGCCCGTCGTATTTAGATGTACTGCAGCTCACCCACAGACCGCCACGATGGAATGCTTTTCTAGCCATCAGGCTGGCGGGTTCCCGCCAACTCTGTTTAGATGTTACATTCCTGGAGGCAGTAGAATGGCAGCAGATTGCTGACGGGGGAGTCTGTTCTGGACCCAATGTACATCATATAATGGTAGTGGCTATGGAATAGAGGCAAGTCATGCACACACACTGTACCTTAGCCATATGTGTCCCCCTGCACAACACACTGCACAACACACCACATACACACTATAATCGGTTGCCATTCCAACACCGCACAACACGTACATGCTGAAGACACACATTTCCATAAATCCATGACACAACACACACACATTATTGACACGGTTCCCACACACAACACAACCACAACAACCGACACAACTACACACTCATCTACACAAACACACTCACCCACAAGCACAACTACACACATCACGATAACAAACAACACTCACCTGAATGTTGCTCACTGCAACACAACACACAACCAAACATACACAACAGACATCAGAGACACATGCAAGTGACACATATACAGACACAACCACATCACCCACTCCAGCTCCCTCTGCCTCAACCAGCCACGCCACTCGAATCGCACACCCACATAGATGTACTGACTCACATACACAACTGGAAGCACAACATCACAGGTACAGGTCCCCTTGCAATTTGCACACATGGACATGGTAAATGTAATGTCACTGTGGTGCCAGCATTCATTTGGCAATGAATACTGACACCAAAATGACAGTTGTGTATGTGTGTGATATGTGACATGTACCAGTGTGTCCCCATCCATGTCCCACACAAATGTGTTCCCAACATATGGATGTCACAGTAATTTAAAAAAATGGCTGTGATGTGTATATGACTACAGTGGTCCCAAACTCATGTGCGGTGACCACGCAACGTACACAGCAAATGCGGGTCACCTACCTTTAAGTCAGGCGATGGGGCGGGTCATGTTTACTCCATGGTCCAGTGGTAACAGTGAAAGGATGTCTTGTCCAGTCGTGTCCAGTTGAAAACGGAAGTGCAATGGGAAAAAAAGATAGGTTGAACCACATTTCTCTTCCGATCAGCCAACACAGGCGCTAAGGCACATCCAGATCTGCTCGGCGGTACAGGTGGCTGGAGTCCTGCTGTTGAGGTTGCTGAAGATGCTTGTCACAGTCAGCGCGACTCAGGCTGTCTCTTGCCTACGGTCAGCCAGCCTCTAAATCCGGCAGGCGGGCCACCAACGCGGCAGACAGGTTTTCTGACGGCGGGGGGACCTTTACTGCCAAGATGTAAATCAGGCCATTAGTCTCTAAGTACACAGATAAAAAGGTCTCGTCACACTACCAACCTCAAGCAAGCAGTTTACTGCTACTAAAGCTTTATGGCCCATATTTATACTTTTTAGCACCGCATTTGCGCCGCTTTTTGACGCAAAAACGGCACAAATTTACAAAATACAATTGTATTTTGCAAGTTTGCGCCGCTTTTGCGTCAAAAAATTACGCAAATGCGGCACTAAAAAAGTATAAATATGGGCCTATGTGCTGTACTGCCAGACGGGCCAGAGGTTCTCTGTACACGAGGGCACACTTGGTGACTACTCCAGGTCACAGGACAGGCCCAGGACCTCTCATAGCCAGGGAGAAGCCTCAACCTTCGGGCACACGCTTAGGTTACTGTAATACTAGAGCCAAAATAAAAGTCAGCATACCAGATACACAGTAGTCATCCACTGGAAGATACCCGTGTACCATGCAGATGATTCGCCCGTCGCAACAGTTATAGGAGGCTGGACTGGCTTGTAGTGAGTACCAAGGGGTACTTACACCTTGCACCAGGCCCAGGTATCCCTTATTAGTGTATAGGGTGTCTAGCAGCTTAGGCTGATAGATAATGGTAGCTTAGCAGAGCAGCCTAGGCTGAACTAGGAGACGAGTGAAGCTCCTACAGTACCACTAGTGTCACTTGCACAATATCATAAGAAAACACAATACACAGATATACTAAAAATAAAGGTACTTTATTTTTATGACAATATGCCAAAATATCTCAGTGAGTACCCTCAGTATGAGGATAGCAAATATACACAAGATATATATACACAATACCAACAATATGCAGTATAGTCTTAGAAAACAGTGCAAACAATGTATAGTTACAATAGGATGCAATGGGGACACATAGGGATAGAGGCAACACAAACCATTTACTCCAAAAGTGGAATGCTTACCACGAATGGACCCCAAACCTATGTGACCTTGTAGAGGGTCGCTGGGACTATTAGAAAATAGTAAGGGTTAGAAAAATAGCCCACCCCAAGACCCTGAAAAGTGAGTGCAAAGTGCACTAAAGTTCCCCAAAGAGCACAGAAGTCGTGATAGGGGAATTCTGCAGGAAAGACACAAACCAGCAATGCAACAACGATGGATTTCCAGTCGAGGGTACCTGTGGAACAAGGGGACCAAGTCCAAAAGTCACAAGCAAGTCGGAGATGGGCAGATGCCCAGGAAATGCCAGCTGTGGGTGCAAAGAAGCTGCTACTGGACAGTAGAAGCTGAGGATTCTGCAGGAACGACAAGGGCTAGAGACTTTCCCTTTGGAGGATGGATCCCCCACGCCGTGGAGAGTTGTGCAGAAGTGTTTTCCTGCCAAAAGACCGCCATCAAGCCTTGCTAGCTGCAAATCATGCGGTTAGGGTTTTTGGATGCTGCTGTGGCCCAGGAGGGACCAGGATGTCGCCAATTGCGTCTGGGGACAGAGGGGCCATTGAGCAAGACAAGGAGCCCTCTCAGAAGCAGGCAGCACCCGCAGAAGTGCCGGAACAGGCACTATGAAGAGGAGTGAAACGGTGCTCACCCAAAGTTGCACAAAGGAGTCCCACGCCGCCGGAGGACAACTTAGAAAGTCGTGCAATGCAGGTTAGAGTGCCTTGGACCCAGGCTTGGCTGTGCACAAAGGATTTCCGCCGGAAGTGCACAGAGGCCGGAGTAGCTGCAAAAGACGCGGTTCCCAGCAATGCAGTCTGGCGTGGGGAGGCAAGGACTTACCTCCACCAAACTTGGACTGAAGAGTCACTGGACTGTGGGAGTCACTTGGACAGAGTTGCTGGATTCAAGGGACCTCGCTCATTGTGCTGAGAGGAGACCCAGTGGACCGGTGATGCAGTTCTTTGGTGCCTGCAGTAGCAGGGGGAAGATTCCGTCGACCCATGGGAGATTTCTTCGGAGCTTCTAGTGCAGAGAGGAGGCAGACTACCCCCACAGCATGCACCACCAGGAAAACAGTCGAGAAGGCGGCAGGATCAGCGTTACAGAGTTGCAGTATTCATCTTTGCTACTTTGTTGCAGTTTTGCAGGCTTCCAGCGCAATCAGCAGTCGATTCCTTGGCAGAAGGTGAAGAGAGAGATGCAGAGGAACTCTGATGAGCTCTTGCATTCCTTATCTAAGGAATTCCCCAAAGCAGAGACCCTAAATAGCCAGAAAAGAGGGTTTGGCTACTTAGGAGAGAGGATAGGCTAGCAACACCTGAAGGAGCCTATCCAAAGGAGTCTCTGACGTCACCTGCTGGCACTGGCCACTCAGAGCAGTCCAGTGTGCCAGCAGCACCTCTGTTTCCAAGATGGCAGAGGTCTGGAGCACACTAGAGGAGCTCTGGGCACCTCCCAGGGGAGGTGCAGGTCAGGGGAGTGGTCACTCCCCTTTCCTTTGTCCAGTTTCACGCCAGAGCAGGGCTGAGGGGTCCCTGAACCGGTGTAGACTGGCTTATGCAGAAATGGGCACCATCTGTGCCCATGAAAGCATTTCCAGAGGCTGGGGGAGGCTACTCCTCCCCTGCCTTAACACCTTTTTCCAAAGGGAGAGGGTGTAACACCCTCTCTCTGAGGAAGTCCTTTGTTCTGCCATCCTGGGCCAAGCCTGGCTGGACCCCAGGAGGGCAGAAACCTGTCTGAGAGGTTGGCAGCAGCAGCAGCTGCAGTGAAACCCCTGAAAAGGCAGTTTGACAGTACCCGGGTCTGAGCTACAGACCCGTGGGATCATGGGATTGTACCAACAATGCCAGGATGGCATAGAGGGGGCAATTCTATGATCTTAGACATGTTACATGGCCATATTCGGAGTTACCATTGTGAAGCCACACATAGGTATTGACCTATGTGTAGTGCACGCGTGTAATGGTGTCCCCGCACTCACAAAGTCCGGGTAATTTGCCCTGAACAATGTGGGAGCACCTTGGCTAGTGCCAGGGTGCCCACACACTAAGTAACTTTGCACCTAACCTTTACTAAGTAAAGGTTAGACATATAGGTGACTTATAAGTTACTTAAGTGCAGTGAAAATGGCTGTGAAATAATGTGTGCATTATTTCACTCAGGCTGCAGTGGCAGGCCTGTGTAAGAATTGTCAGAGCTCCCTATGGGTGGCAAAAGAAATGCTGCAGCCCATAGGGATCTCCTGGAACCCCAATACCCTGGGTACCTCAGTACCATATACTAGGGGATTATAAGGGTGTTCCAGTATGCCAATGTGAATTGGTAAAATTGGTCACTAGCCTGTTAGTGACAATTTGGAAAGAAATGAGAGAGCATAACTACTGAGGTTCTGGATAGCAGAGCCTCAGTGAGACAGTTAGTCATAACACAGGTAACACTTTCAGGCACACTTATGAGCACTGGGGCCCTGGCTGGCAGGGTCCCAGTGACACATACAACTAAAACAACATATATACAGTGAAAAATGGGGGTAACATGCCAGGTAAGATGATACTTTCCTACAACAGTTCTCACGGGTTACTTTCTTCATTGTGTGTCATCCATTTTTGAAGAGCTTTTGTGTAAGGTGAGGCAGGAAAATTAGTTATGGGTTGGTTTGTTTGATAGATTATGGGTAATAAGTTAACTTTATAAGTTAACTGAATAGTTAATTTATAAAGAGTGCGGCTAGAGAGGGGTAAGTACTGGTTGAACGTGAAGGGTACCTCACTCGACAAGTAATTTGCTTCAGTGGGACCTAGTAAGCAGGAAACCTTAGGGATTCTACAATAAAAACAGCACACATTACAGAAAACAGATCAGACTGCTGCAACTGCAAAGTGCGTCTGTATTGGAGATTACAGTCCAGTGGAGATTGCAGAAGGGACAGCAGAACACTGTACTGACTGTACCGTTTATTGTAGCCTGAACGTCATTAATGTACAGATATGTGCGCAGGAGACGACAAACACACTTGCAATGTATGTATCAGCGTTTTAACAGCGCCAAAATAGCTGGAGGTTAGCGGGTTGCTGTACCTTGTATGGGGTGCTTTGTGTCGATTAAGATCTTAGATGCGAAGTGGGAATTTCAGAATTATTTTGCATTTACCATGTTTATTTGAGGTACATGGAAATGAAGTGGTTTGCGCAGTGTCAATGTTAAGTCAAGTGCCGAGCCCGGGATTCGAACCTAGGTCCGTAGGTTCTAAACGTGACGACTGGAGCCGCTTGGCCGAATGACTCAAGCTTGTTATTTTTGTATTAGAGAATAAATTAATCGACCGGCGTACATAACGTATGCAACGTTTTAAAATCTCCGTAAATCCGTTCGCAGTGTTATTTCATACCAAAACGTTGAAAAGTGGACAGCGAAAAGAGGGAATTGTCAACAATACAATTTCTATGAAAAAACAATAACAGGAAGTGCTAAAGGGTATTATTCCTGCGCCCTGGGGGCCTTCTGTTACCACCCTCTGGGTACCGAGACATTCCTGGCACTGACACCTTTCATTCCGGTTCGGATGCACCCCCTCACTATTTCAGTTTTTTCACAGATCGGTGTATACTGCAACAGTTTTTCACAGGTCGCTGTATACTGCAACAGTTTTCACAGGTCGCTGTATGCTGCAACTGTTTTTTACAGATCGGTGTAGTTTTTCACAGATCGGTGTATACTGCAACCGTTTTTCACAGATCGGTGTAGTTTTTCACAGATCGGTGTATACTGCAACATTTTTTTACAGATCGGTGTAGTTTTTCACAGATCGGTGTATACTGCAACATTTTTTTACAGATCGGTGTACACTGCAACTTGCTTCTGTCAGGATTACAGATTCATCACTTCCGGATCTGCCCAGAAATCCTCAAATAATTTGCATTTAAACTCCATCTCCTATCCATGTGCAATGGGAACACCATGATGGTATACCGAGTGTGATTCATAGTGCCACAAAGCCAGCAGGGTAGCGCTTTCTTCCGGTGTACTCCACAGGTGAGTGCTGCGCATGTACCACACTCGTGAGTGGGCTGGGAGACAACATTGAGTAAGTTTGGACTGAGATGAGACTCGGGTGAGGTAAGACGCCGGTGACATAACTCTGTGAATGAATGCATTGTTTACGGATCACTGCACCTCTGACCCACTTACGGTCCAGGAACTAGGTGAGTCCTCCGCCCTCCTGTTTATGTGCAGGCTGCGGGCAGTGTGGCAAAGGCTCATGATGTCACTTGCACAATGTGAAGAAAGGTGGCCCACCTGTTCTCACCTGTCAGGTGATTATTGATTCTTCCACAAATAATAGCTTTTTTTCTCTCCAAATTCAGTAAATCTTTGAGGAATAAGTGAACCGACCAGCAGCTAAAATGATTTCCACAACTCACATGTCAAGCTGCAGGAATTATACCTACAACAGAGTCCAAATCCAGCCGGAACAGACATTGTTCTAGCGCTTTATAAAGCAGGCCCAAAGGAGCTTCTTCAACATCCTCTAAAGGAAAAGATTTAAAATGGCAACCTTAAAAACACACTTCTGTAGATTGTGCTGGGACAATAGATTCGACAATACTAATTTCCCAGAGAAACTGGGAACTTCCGGGCAGAGACATCTATAAATAGTCTAAAGTAGGTAATTACTCGAAGGTTCTTTGTGGGTGGGATTATACACACATGTATGTATCCCAGGGTCAGGTGATGGAGGGGCTGTGGAGGTGTGGCTGACATCATACACATCTGGTGGGACTGCCCCAGGGTGAAATATTTTGGGGGAACGTGTCAGGCATCTTGCAGAAGGTACTTGGTGATGGTGCATGGTCTTAAGGCCCAGAGATGGAGGGATCTCCTCTGATCAGATGGGTCCCTAGCCTGGAATTGTCTGAACTCTCATACTTGAGGAGGGTGATCTTAGCAGTTGTGTTGGTACTGTTAGTGGCAGCGCTGGAAGGGCAAATGGGTGGTGCAAGTGGCAGTGGCCGCCTTACAAGTGCCCGGACACTTTTTTTTTTTTTTACAAATTGAGCCCTGCATCTTCCTGCTGGATATGTAGGAACACACATCTACAGGCATCCTTTCTAAGTAAATCATCAAGATTGTCAAGCCAGATGCCTGGTCTTCTCCTACCCCGACCCTTCTTTACTCCATCTTACAACTTCTCCAGATAAAAACACTCCAATAAAAATTAGTGGGATGAACACGTGAGCTCTCATAGCCGAGAAGAACATTATGCTTACAACATAGTAGTGCAGAAGGACGCTCCCTTCCCTGATTGAGCAAGTGAAGAACCTGAAGTGGTCTGATTTGATGACAAATTCACCTTTGACTACCAGATCAAAAAGCCCTGGTCCTCATGCGTCTTAATCTCACCAATTCTCAAGAAAGTTATTTCATTCCTTCTGCCACCCCAGCATCCCCAGGTAGCTGGTGCTCTCATTCTGCCCTGTCTAAGTTACGGTAATGCTATCTAGCCGGGTCTACTAGAGTCACGGATCTGAATCGTAAGGTCACCCAAAACATGGCTGTGAGGCCGGCCTGTGGCCTTCGTGAAGTCGGTCACGACTCAGCCACATACCTTGCCCTTCGCTGGTGCCAGATTGAGGATGTGGATTAATTTACAGCTTGCCCCATGCACAAAGTCCTCATCATATGGGCCAGGAGCTGCTTGTGGATCAGATTTCCGGATATATATTGCCCAAACCTCTCTTCTCTAATTGCACATCTCTCCTCAGACTCACTTGCAATAACAAAAACATAGGGAGAGATCCCTCAGGATCCTAGAACCTGCTTTGGACATTGACCAGACTCCAACTTAAGGACAGGCTCAAAATCATCTCTCTGTAGAAACCCTTATGTTTCTCTTCTTGTCTTACCTATGTTCGAAGTTTAGTATTAAAGTTCTCCGTGTGCCATGACGGCTCTGAGTGACTGTGCACTTTATAAAAATATAAATAAACTACTCCGCACACAGAAAGAGCCAGCAAGCTCTTTGTTTTTAATAAAAGTGAATCTGATTTACAGATGCCTTTGAGTTAGGCCTTGTGCTATACAAATACTAGTTGCATACATCCAATCACTGCATCGTTGTCTTCAACCCTACGTTGCACTCCATTGTCTATCGACTAGGTTCACACCATTCAAGTCCCACGTACATGAGCACTTTCTGTCCAATCACTTTGCCTTTGCTCTTGTGCTGAGCTCCTCTGTCCCTCAACTAATTTTAGGCCATCAAATTACCACCAATCTCAAAGCTCTTGCTTGTTGACCTTATGTGATCAACAAAAAGAGCTTTCTGAGTGCTACTGAGAGAGCGGCCTGGGGCTCCACCGGCATGTTGGTTCCCTGGGCCAAATCTGTGCACTTCACTAAAAAGACTACTGGTGTTGAACTTCTTGACTTGTGGAAAACACTTGGAGATAGATAGTGCACAATTTCTTTCTGCCTGAAATCCACCTTAATATATAGGCCATTCTTCCTAAAAATAATGGACTACTGGTACATGAATGAGGAGGATGGGAGATAGCTGCTGATGCCATGTAAAGCTGCCTTTGGCTAAGAGTAGAAGATTGCATTAGATATGGAAGTTCTGATTCAATCAGCTCCAGGTTATCTGATAACTATATTACATTGTCCACAGAAGGTCAGAAGACTGAAATCCTCGGATAGGAGCTTGCTCCATCCTTCAACTTATTACTTGGTCTGTGAAAGGGTGCAGAAGATTCTTCAGACATCAGTAGAATAATAATAATCATCATCATCATAATCTGCTTTTATATAGTGCTTCATTCTACACTTCTTCATATTCTACCTGCTGTAAATACCAGGTGTTACTTTAACTCAATTTAATAATACTTTCATCCAGTTTAGTAGTACTCAATTTAGTGGCTCATAGTCAGAAAAGTGAGTGATGGAACACTTGGATTAGTCTCACGTCTGAAACAAGAACCAGCCATATAAAAGTCACCCTTAGTCCTGTTCCGATGGGGACAGTTCAGCCTGAACCACCTGGTCAGGTCCACTCTGAACTGGAATACAAGCAACCCCAGACTAGTTTAGGCCTAGTCATTGCCACATTCAAGATGGCCCTCAGGATCTTTACACCTAGATCTAGACATGGCCCAGACACTGGCATGGCAGCCTCTGTTTCACAGAACCAGGATACCCTCCCGGGAGAATCTTGCGCTCTACAAATACCCATAACATTCGGGTCCACCATTTAGAACCCTCTGTGCGTCAAAGACAAAGATAGGGCTCGAAATTGGTCAGGCCGTTCAGAACTTCGCCGCCTGGATCACTGACAGCGCCAAAACAGTCCCCCACCAAAACCAACAAAATACGAGACCTCCAAATATGCCAGACACCCCAGAACTCAGGACCACCAAATGCAACTGCCACCAACTGGAGAAACAATGGTATACCACCAAGAACCCTGCCGACAGAGCAGCTCACAAAACAGCCCACAACAACTATCACCAGCACATCAAAGATGCCTAGAAAGCAGCCATTACCACTCGTATTGACTCCGTGGCCAACCACAGAAAGGAACTCTTCAAAACAGTCAAAGAATTCTCCAATCCTGCTGCCATACAGAATACCACCCACCCCTCCCAAGACCTCTGCAACACCCTCTCAGACTACTTACACAGCAAGATCATCAAATTCTACAGCAATTACAATCTCTAACCCGCTACCCTCAACCCCAACGACCTCAACTAATGAGCGAACATCAGATAAACTATTACCACCTGGTCTCCGCCCACCGCCGTGGCCATCTCAGCCATCATGTCTTCCATCCTCTCAGGGGTGCCCACCGACCCCTGCCCCTACCACCTCTACAACCTCACAATGAACCCAATCAGCACGCAACTCATCAGCATTATTAAGACCTCCAACTCCTCAGTAACCTTCCCTCACAGATGAAAACATGTTGACGTAAGACCCCTTCTAAAGAAAACCTTCACCGACCCCAGTGATCCCAAAAACTATTGTCTGATCTCCCTGCTCTCCTACTCAGCCAAAGTACTCGAGAAAGCCATCAACCAGCAGGTCACTAAATTCCTGGAAAAAAACACACCTACTGGATGCCTCACAATCGGGATTCTGTGCAAACCACAGCACTGAGGCCATACTGATCGCTGCCATAGATGACATCAGAGCACTCCTCGACCATAGAGATTCTGCTGCCCTGATCCTCCTCGACCTCTCCATGGCGTTCAACACCGTTACCCATAACCATTCCTGACCCTTGCCAAGCCCTTCCATTCTACCATCAAAGCGTTTGTCTAATCTGTACTGAGGATATCATTGTTCTGCTTCCTTGTCCAGACATAGCATTGGAGCATCTACAAGCTCTCATAGGTGAAACCTGATAACCAATGAAGAACAAGTGATCACCTCTCACTCACTCTGATCCTTCTTTGTGCCTCGTAGCACTCTGGGTCAAGTGCTGATACTGCTTCATAATGGGGATGGCATTGAATCGAGAGAGGTAGACTCCCTTCTTCTCAAGGAGTCGCTACATCCAAATGATCTCTGCTGCACCTCACCAGAATGGAGCTTGAGAAGGCCCACAATGTGCATGTAGTTGTTTTCTGAGGAGGGATGCTCTGCGTAAATTGCACCAGTGAACTCTAGGGATAGGCCATCGCCAGACAAATTAAAAAAATAGAAGTAATACATGATGTCCAGCACATTGGCAAGAAATAACAAGGCTTTACCTGGTGGACTTGTGACCACTGTTCCCTCTGGTGTGCAGCTTCATGCTTCACGCAGCACTAAGAGACATTTAGGGCCTGCACACATTCTGAAAGTCTGAAAAAGAATGATGACATCTTTACTGGCAGCATCCTCTCTTTAGGAAGACTCTCTTGTCCTAAATACATCACTAATGCTGAGATAAAGCTAGGGAAGAAAAACAGCCAAACTTGTAAAAGCTGGGCAGAACAAAAAAGTGTTCTTTGTTTTTATAATGACTTTTTCCAAGTTACCTAGGACAGTGATATTTGTCTTGAAACAGAAAGCATTTACTCCATTCGAAACAAGAAGATCCCTTGCTGAGCCTATTCTGAAATATGTAATATGGATCTTTTTGTGTAATGCAGTTTATTTGTACCGAGGAGCCTCGTTCACACTTTATTTACATTTTGGGGCATATTTAAGAGCCCCTAGCACCATTTAAATGCCACATTAACGTCATTTTTTTACGCTAATGTGGCGTTAGAAGGCCAAAAATGGCACACCATATTTACAAAGTGGCGATATGTGTGCATTGCTCCACTTTGTAACCCTTTGCGCTACATTATGCTTGCGCCAGGTATAATGTATGCAAAGGGGGTGTTCCCCCCGTTAAGGGGGGGCCAAAAAATTGATGCAAGGAAATCTAAGAGATTTAATTGCACCATTTTGTTTGGTACTTTTAACGCCTGCTATGAGGTGGCGTTATAAGGAGTCTTCCCTTGGTTACAATGGCCCTCTGGCTGCTTTGCAGGATTAGCCTCAGAATTGCTGCTGCTAATCCGACAAAGCGCTTCAATAATTCTGACGCTAGCCCCCTAATTACCACCATGATGTGCCATATATTAAATACGGCGCACACATGGTGGTGTTAGGGAGATGCTAAGGGGCGCTAGAAAACTGGCGCTGCACTCTGTGCACTGCCATTTTTCTTAAATATACCCCTTTCTCTTTTAAGTGAAAGCCATTTAAGCACTTTGAATGCTTCATGAAGAGAAATAGATGCAGTCGGTGGGAAAAGAGAAGTGTTCAGAATGAGGACAGGTGGACTGTGATGTATATGCATGTTAAAGTTTGACAGATTAACAATGCAGTATGAATAAAAGGGCACTTTTGTTTCCATGGGTTCTTTGCATGACTATGACTAATAAATCTCACAACAGCAAGAGGTTAACAATGATAAATATGTATTTGTAAAGCACACTGTGATAACATGTTTCTTGGTGCTATTATGCGATGTGCTGCTTTGCAAGTGGAAGTACACATTTTTAAGTTTTATCTTACAGTGCAAAAGGATGAAGTGGAGAATACTTAACCTGGCATCCATTGCCCTTTGTGTGTTTCATGTAATGCTCCAAGTGGCATGAGTATGTCAAGATGGGTGCCCTTGCTCGCTGTGCCACAGGATCCAAGCCATACCACACTGATGAGGCTTAAGACTGAACTGATCTGGTGTTGCCTCTACTCCCTTCTGGTGGGGGTCCTTCCCTGACCGGTCAGGATGGACTGTTCCTGTGCCCTATGAGGAACACCATGGGCCAGCACTGACTTACTTAAGACAGATCTCTTTCTAGAGTAAAACAGTGGGGGAAGAAAATGGGTCTGAATGCAACTCAGAGTGATTGCCGGGGGCTAGGCCACCTGCAAGCATTCCTCCCAGTGCTTAATTTGTGCTTGTTGTTTCCGGTGCTGAGCACCGGCACTTATTTTTTAGGGCCGGGGCTTATTCTTCTGCCTCAAGCATTTGCTGCGAGCAAAAGACACCTATGGGAAAGACGGAGGAAGGGAAAAACGAAAAATCGTAGTAAAGTGAGTAAGTAGAAAGCTGCAAGAGTGAGCTGAAGGGGCAGGGAGTGGCTTTATTTGGATTGAAGAGGCCCGAGATGGCTTCAGGATTACGCCGCCTCAGTATTAAGTGTTCACACATTTAATTGCAGCAGCCCCGTATTTAAGGGGAGGGCTTTGCGCACCCGCACCTTTTTCTTTACAAATTAAGCCCTGATTCCTCCCATCACCTTTTGTGTGTCTGTGTACAATCCAGAACATTGGAGTGAAGGAGCGTGCTCTAAAATGCAGTTTTCTGAAGAGGGGTACATGCACCAAAGCAATTTTGGTTTGTCGAAGACTGCAACCCAAACATACAGACAACCTTAAATTGTATCGTCTTTCCCTGTTTTAGTGAGTGAATCTGGGTCAGGTGCACCGGGGAACCATGGTCACACGGAGGTGTTCTACAAAAAAACTGAACTACTGTACATGGGTGATCTGAAGTTTACCCAACTGATCATTTAGGGGTCTTTTTATTTTTCAGGTTTTGGAAGTAAACCATTTCACATTTGAAGTGATCCTTTGCATTGATATGTATATACATAGAAACAATATAGATGGATTGAAGGGTAGGC
Source organism: Pleurodeles waltl (assembly GCF_031143425.1). Lineage (NCBI taxonomy): Eukaryota > Metazoa > Chordata > Amphibia > Caudata > Salamandridae > Pleurodeles > Pleurodeles waltl. Next base: position 38,751,738 of record NC_090445.1, read on the forward strand.
AGACAGACAGGCAGATAGATAGGTAGATAGATAGATAGACAGATAGATAGATAGATAGATAGACAGACAGATAGACAGATAGATAGATAGATAGATAGATAGATAGATAGATAGATAGATAGATAGATAGATAGATAGATAGATAGATAGATAGATAGATAGATAGATTATAATGGCATCAGCAACAGGTCATACACCGTTACATTTATACCTGCATATTACACAGACCCACCCCTCACACTTTCACTAATTACACTGCTGTGACTGTAGCAATCACACTAGTCATTATTTATTAATACACAACATAATTGTTTCTCAGTTACTACCTCAATGATCATACTTCAGGCCACACAGAACTGATGTTGTGCAACATTTCTTTTCTACACCTGTTCAATACTCTAGGTTACCATCTATCTAACTTTGTAAACTGCAAAGGGTCCGCACTAAAATAACAAGGCCGACCCTGCGGTGTTCATCACTTCTAGTTGAGCAGTTTGTTTCGCTTGGCCAACTCTTTTAATACTTGAGTCTGGATTTCCATCCTTGTTGGAAATGGACCTCTCTACAGGGTCATATCTATGTTTTCTAAATTGTTTTGGGATTTTTCTTGTGGTGTGTTTTCACTTTATTACTGTTTTCATGCTACATAAATACTTTACACATTGCCTCTAAGTTTAGTCTGACTGCTTTTTCTGGTAAACTACCCGGGATTGTGCACAGATTAAATTAATGACTCTTTGTGGTTTACCCTGCAAGGGATTGTGGCTGTTACTTGACCAGGGCTCACACCCCAGTCAACCAACAACGCAGTTTCTCACAGTCTTGTTTTGAAACCTTGCACAGGCATCTGTAGCATTATAACTTGATCACTCGTCACTATTCAGGAGTCTGCACACTGATGTAGAAAGTGCACTCAAAAACATTTTATTGCTGCACAAGGAGAAAAATAATTAGAGGGAACATTGCTTGTGAGGTTTGTAGTTTTATTCTGCATGGCTTATGATCCTTTCCCCTGATGAATATTCTTTTCTTTGACTAAATGATCGCAATGACAAACCAACAGTTGGGGCAGGGGTAGTTAGGATCTCCTGACGCTCTGTCCCTCCAACTCCAAGGGACCAGGAACAAACTGGAGCAGAATCCCACCAAGAAGGGCTTGGAAGCATCTCCTCCACTTGATGGTGATATCACCACGCGTGGTTCTCAGGCTGGACTCCTTCCATAACTGTGGCTTCACCGCAGTCATGATGCGTCACTTTCCATGGGCTCATCACTGGAGTCCTTCTATCTCTGGGTTTTTTAGTTGATCTCATAGTTGTACTTCTCTTCCCCCTTTCTGTGGACTTCATACCAGCTCACCACTCCCACGCCTTGGCGCGTGACTGTATCTTTATCCGCTGCAGCCTCCGATCCAAGGCCAAACTCTCTTTTGGAGACTCCTGGCACAGCCAGACTCTTGCGCAACAAGAGTTTCACTTCAGGCCACAGCACTGCTTTCACACCCTGCAGGCACGTGGGTGGAGGCTAAGTGTTACGCGCCTAGAATTCTAGAGTTGTGAAGAAACCAGTGGTACAGGTCCCCATGCTAGTTGTTATTCACATCTTGTGCAGCGTGGCACAAACCTAGGGAAGTATGCAACACCTTTGAAGATAGCGATTAGCAGCTCCCCAATGTGAGGCCCAAACACTCAGCAGTTGGCGTTTTGTGCCTTATATTTACACTCATGTTTGCTTCAGCCATAAAACTAGCTCTCCATTATTTGATAAGGTCTGACTCAGGACACCAGTGAGCGAAACCATATCACTAGTGATATCTGTTAGGTTGATTAGCCGTTCATTGAAAAATGAGTTTGTGCTGTGGGTTTCTGTTCCCAGTGGAAATTTCCATTGTTGTTGCATAAGCTGTGCCTGCCCAGTGACTAAGGAAATATTATGCCTCTGATGGTTGCAACTGGCCCTGTTTCCTGGAAGTGAAGATGCTTGCACTGCTTCTGTCTGTCCCACACCTGTTCTGTATGGCTAGGTAAGCCTGCGCTGCTGCTGCCCCTAATAAACTTTTGAGGTCCTGGGTGTACAGCGCAGCTGTCGTTAGACATAATGGGATCCATCCGAAAAAGAGCTTTCAGGTGTTGTACAAAGAGGGCGCCTAGATGGTAGCCAAGAGTAAATGTTTCTATAGGACAGACACTGCATGCTTCCACAGAAAAAGTGCTTCCCTTTGACGCAGCTGTGAATATTTTATTTATTTGTTTACTCGGCTGCCTGAGCCAGCAGCAGTATGGCTGCCTGAGCTTGAACTTTCAGCGGCACACACATGCGTTTTGAGTGTCTTAGATTTACAGTGTTTGTTTTCTCAGCAGCAGCACAGATCTCCTGCCCTTCCATCATTAACTTCAGACTTCAGAGGGTAGTTTTTTGTTTGAGAACAGTATGGGATGCCCAGATTTACTTTAATCTACATATATTTTTAGGTCTGGCTTGACAATGCAACTGCTGCTTTACCTTATGTGATCAACACAAACAACCTTTCAGAGTACTACAGAGAGAGAAGCTCAGGCTCCACTGGGATGTTGTTTCCCCTGAGTACAGGATTTGATAGGGCCAAATGTGTGTGTGCTTCCACTACAAGGACTGCTTGTATTGTACTTTTTGGCTAGTGGCAAAAGTTTTACTCTATACAGTAGGACTAAGATGGTAATGGTGGAAAGCCAATGAGCGTGGCTACAAGCCTGATCTGTTTATTATGAAACATTATGATAAATTATTTATTATGAAATATTATGATAAATTATTTATTTTGAAATATTATGATAAACCACTAGGCCTGACATATTTATTGTGAAAAGCATACGTTAAAGTCAATATCCTTATGCTCTCTATTAAATCTTACAGATAGGTATTTTGTTATCTGTATTCTCACAGATTGTCTTAGTAGGCAATGGTTTTGGTTACTTAAGGAAAATCAGTTTTTTGCAACTCGCAAATTGCAAGTCTTAGCAACTCGCAATTTGCGACTCACAAAACCTGATGTACAACAGTGTCAATGCCACTGTTTAAGATTCCCAATGGGGTCGCAAATGACCTACCTCATGAATATTCATGAGGTTGGTTGCAATTTGTGACCCAATTGGGAATAGCCGCACTCACAGAGATTGTGGCCTGCTGGGGACAGCAGACCACCATGTCTGTGACTGCTTTTAAATAAAGCAGTATTTTGTTTTTTTAAATGCAGCCCATTTTCCTTAAAGTAAAATGGTTTGCATTTTAAAAAAAGAAATTGAAAAGTTTTCTTTTAATTTTTTCAGAGTAGGCAGTGGTCTGTGGGACCACTGCCTGCTCTGAAAAAATATTTTGCAACCATTCACAAAGGGGAAGGGATCCCCTGGGCACACCCTTCCCGTTTGCAAATGGTTAGCACCAATTTAAAATTGGTGCTAACTGTGATTGTTCTGTGACCAATCCAAGGTCACAAAACAATCATACATCGCACTGTGACTCACAATTAGGAAGGGAACACCCCTTCCTAACTGCAACTGGCAAACTCTTTTTGCGATTCGGTAAATACATTACCGAATCGCAAAATTAGGTCTGTGCATTGCAAAATGCTTTGTTCTTGTTGAAAACTGCCCGATTCTGCGAATTGGGCCTTTTACAACAAGAAAAAAAGCATTGTACATCTGGCCTTTAGTGTTATCAACTCTGGATACAGAAGGTTTGCTCTGTGAGAATCCTTGCTATGCCATTTAAGAAGAGATTATATTTTACTTAGCCAACATTCATTTTGGATACCTCTCTAATGTTATTACTCTGTCCGATGGTTGCCTTGCGGAAATGCTTATGTTCAAAACTGTAGGCCTGAGTTGTTGATGGTGACAAGCTGTAATCCTGATTGTATTCATTGTGAAAAGCATATGTTAAGGCCAGTAAGCTTTTAACAGGTGATTTACATCATATTGCGTTACAAGCTATAGGCAGGTATTTAGTTGCATGTAATCTCAAAGATTACTGTAGTAGTCAAGGGTTTTGGCGTTGGCCACCCATCTTGACAAACCCTGGGGATTTGTATTGCGATGATCCTCTGCTAGACCCTGTTGAGAAGGGTGATGTGCTGTTTTGCTAGCGGTATTGTTCTGCATATTTATAATTGTATCACTGTGTACATGATGTTTGCTTCTTTTTGCACACTTACAGGCCTGTGTTTGGTAAAGGGTGAAGCCAACAGTAACGGGTAAATCTTCATCGGAAAAAGTAATTCCAGATTTCATCGGCTTGATCTGCTTATTATGAAACCTTCTGACAAAGTCAGGAGGCTGGACCTATTTATTAGTGTGTTGTACACTGTGCTAAAGCCTGGAGGCATGTATTTTGGTACATAGAATTTCACAGAGTACCGTGGGAGGCAAGGATGCAATTTTGCATCCATTTGCAATTTTATGACTGAGTTTACGCTTAGCACAGTAGTCCTAGGTTGGTGATGGTGAAAAGCCAATGATAACAACTATAGGAGTGATTAGTGGACAGGGAAACATTCTGCCAGATGCCAGGGGTTAGGTCTGTTTATCATGAAAGGTTATTTTATAGACATTAGACCCAGCTTATTTATTGTGAAAGGGATATGGTAAAGCCAGTAGGCTTCTAACAGTGGAGTGTTATCACATTATATTACCTGCCGACTAAGGTATTTAGTTACATGTAATCTCACAGATTACCATTGTAGGCAAGGGCATTGGTATTGGTTGCTTTCTGTGCCAAAGGTGGGTATAAAAGGTCTGCACTATCAGAATCCTTGTTAGGCCATCCCAAACAAACCATGGGGATAGACGCTTTACACTCTAGTATTCCTTATTTTGCTCAATTTGCAGGGATTTTATATTGTTTTGACAACTGTATTTTGTAACATTTATTACGCTATACCGGTCTATTGCCTTGTGGCCAGGCTTATGACCAACACAGCAGGTCTGAGTTTGTTATGGTGACAAGCCAATGGCAAAGGTTATAGGCTTCATTCTTTGCAATGAAAAGGATGACATACTGATTGTGAAAAGCCTATGTTAAAGTCAATAGGCATTTAAGGTTAGATTGTTATTACTCTGTAATAAATCAATACAAATAGACATTTTGTTATACAGAATCTCACAGACTGCCATAGTAGTTAAGGGTTCTGGTGCTCGTTGCCCCCTCTGACAAACCATGGGTTTATAAGATTTGCACTGTCAGAATCTTTGTTAAGCCCTCTCTAGAGGTGTAGAAGTTTGCTTTACCAACTGATCTTTGTATACTATGTAATTTTATGACTGCATGCCTGATGATTGTCTTGTGGAAAGCTTGAGCTCAGTGCAGGACCGCGTTTGTCATGGTGATGGGCCAATAATAACAGTTAGAGGCCTCAACGGTTTACTAGAAAAAAATGTTTCTAATGCTGTAGTTTTGATTTGATTATTATAAAAAGTTAGGATTAACGCATTAGGGCTGACATATTGATCGTGAAAAGCATATGTTAAAGTCAATAGGCATTTATGAGTGAATTCTGATTTGTCTGTGTTAAAGCCTACAGATAGGTACTTTGTTACAAGAACTGTCACAGACTACTTTGTAAGGAAGGATTTTGCTGTTGACTACCACCTCTGACAAATACGAGGGGGAGACAATTTGCACTGCAATAATTCTTGCTAGAATCTCTTTGCAGCTGTATGTATAGAGATTCATAGAGGGCCTTGCGATCAGCTCTATTCTGACAATGGTCTTTTTAAGTGTAATTTACTCTCTGCTTCCATCCATGTCAGCATACTGCATGGAGTAATGGTTCTGTCCACATCAATCGGAGCTCTCTTGCCCTTTGAAGGATGGCATTTTCTGATCACCTGTGTATAGCCACCTGAAAATGAGTAGGCTTCAGTGTGAGGGCTGTTTGGCCAGACCTTTGGTTTCAATGTTTGCTCCTTTTATTGTTCCCCTTTCATTACTTTGCTTGTCCTATTTGTAATGTTTCTTAAAAGGAAACTACAGCTATCAAGGCAGAGCTACTGGGTCACTTGCTTGCCGGTCATTTTATCTGCAGTGCACCGCATCACAAGTGGCGCTTCCTCTAAGCCAGCAGACCATTATCGAATGCTGTCTGCAGTGTATTTTTTTTTTTGCCATTCCAAGGCAGCCAACACGGTTCTAAATGTGGTGGCCATGCTGGAACTTTAAAAAAACAATAGGCTATTTATAATACTTCTGCACAGTGGACACCCACTGCTCTGTTTAGTTTTGGTATTGCAAGCAAATGCATACATTGTTTAGACAGCAGCATGTTTTATTCTGTTTGTATTCTTTAAATGTATCATGCATGTGCTGAGTTGGTGTGTTTTTATTGTGACTGTGTCACAGGGTGAATGCTTGAATAAGTCGGCAGATGGATGCATAAGTGCGAGGATGAGTGACTGAGTGCACGTATGATGATTTATTGGGCACCAAAATCCACCAGTGACACAAAAGGTGCTTTTATTCGTAAAGCAGACATATTGTCATTTCCAATGCTTGTTCTGAGTGAGTGTCATTTGTTCTGCTTCTGCTCATGCTGCAGTGTTGGGCTGCATCACGTACCTTGAGGGAACCATACTATTGCTTTTCCCTGTACACTTTACCTCTTCTGTGTGGAGAAAGTTTGCACTGACACTAGCAGTGCTGCACCTCTGATATATGTAAATGAAGCGTTCATTGCTTCTAGCTTTGCTGAATGTGTGCTGGTATGCTCTACTTGTTTTGTTGCTGTAGATCAAGCTGGTACTGTTGCTGTGTTTTGGGTTCACACTGCTAGAGTGCTGAACATGTTCTCTTGGTTTGGGTGAAGCATGCACTGCTACTGTGTGTTCTGCTCATACCACTGACCTGCTGTACTTCTGTTAGTGTGGGTGAAGCTTGCACTGCTGTGTGTGTGTTGTACTCACACTGCTGTTATACTGTACTTATGTCTGTGGGTGACTCTTGAACTGCTGTTGGATATGTGTTGTACTCTCACTGCTGGTATTCTGTACTTGTTTCTGTGAGTGAAGCTTGAACTGCTGTATGTGTTGTGATCACACTGCTGATATGCTGTACTTGAGTTTTTGGGTGAAGCATGCACTGCTATTGTATGTGTGTTGTACTCATAAAACTGAATTGCTGTACTGGTTCTCTAAGTGTGGGTGAAGCATGCAGTGCTGTGTGTGTGTATGCGTGTTGTACTCACCCAGCTGGTATGCTGTTCTTGTTTGTGTGGGTGAAGCTTGCACTTCTGCTGGATGTGTGTTGTGCTCATAGTGCTGGTTTGCTGTACTTGATTGTGTGATGAAGCTTGCGCTGCTGTGTGTGTGTGTTGTACTCACACTGCTGGTATGCAGTACTTATTTGCGTGAGTGGAGCTTGCACTGCTGTGTGTGTGTTGTGCTCACACTGCTGGCATGGTGGACTTGTTTCTGTGGGGGAAGCTTGCACTGCTGTTGGATGTGTGTTGTACTGTACTCACACTGCTGGTATTGTGTACTTGTTTCTGTAAGTGAATCTTCCACTACTGTGTGTGTGTTGTGCTCACACTGTTGGTATGCTATACTTGATTTTGTGGGTGAAGCATGCACTGCTGTTGTATGTGTGTTGTACTCATACCGCTAAATCCCTGTACTGGTTCTCTACATGTGGGTGAATTGTGCACTGCTGTGTGTGTGTGTGTTGTACTCACATGGCTGGTATGCTGTACTTGTTTGTGTGGGTGAAGCGTGCACTTCTGGATGTGTGTTGTGCTTGCAATGCTGGTGTGCGATACTTGTTTATGTGGGTGAAGCTTGCACTGATATGTGTGTGTGTTGTACTCACAATGCTGGGATGCTGTACTTATTTGTGGGGGTGAAGCTTGCACTGCTGTGTGTGTGTTGTACTCACATGGCTGGTATGCTGTACTTGTTTTTGTAGGTAAAGCTTGCACTGCTGTCTGTGTGTGTCTTGTACTCACACTGCTGGGAGGCTGTACTTGCTTGTGTGGGTGAAGCTTGCTCTGCTGTGTGTGTGTCTTGTACTCACACGGCTGGTATGCTGTACTTGTTTCTGCTGGTGAAGCTTGCTCTGCTGTCTGTGTGTGTCTTGTACTCACAATGCTCGGATGCTGTTCTTGCTTGTGTGGGTGAAGCTTGCACTGCTGTGTGTGTGTCTTGTACTCAGACGGCTGGTATGCTGTACTTGTTTCTGTGGGTGAAGCTTGCACTGATGTGGGTGTGTGTTCTACTCACACTGCTGGGATGCTGTACTTGTTTGTGTGGGTGACACTTGCACTGCTGTGGGTGTGTGTTGTACTCACAATGCTGGGATGCTGTACTTGTTTGTGTGGGTGAAGCTTGCACTGCTGTGGGTGTGTGATGTACTCACACGGCTGGTATGCTGTAGTTGTTTCTGTGGGTGAAGCTTGCACTTCTGTGTGTGTGTTGTACTCACACGGCTGGGATGCTGTACCTGTTTCTGCTGGTAAAGCTTGCACTGCTGTGGGTGTGTCTTGTACTCACCCGGCTGGGATGCTGTACTTGTTTGTGTGGGTGAAGCTTGCGCTGCTGTGTGTGTGTGTGTGTCTTGTACTCACACGGCTGGTATGCTGTACTTGTTTCAGCTGGTAAAGCTTGCTCTGCTGTCTGTGTGTGTCTTGTACTCACAATGCTGGGATGCTGTACTTGGTTGTGTGGGTGAAGCTCGCACTGCTGTGTGTGTGTATGGACTCACCCGGCTGGTATGCTGTACTTGTTTCTGCTGGTGAAGCTTGCGCTGCTGTCTGTGTGTGTCTTATACTCACAATGCTGGGATGCTGTACTTGTTTCTGTGTGTGAAGCTTGCGCTGCTGTGTGTGCGTGTGTCTTGTACTCACTCAGCTGGTATGCTGTACTTGCTTCTGTGGGTCAAGCTTGCGCTGCTGTGTGTGTGTGTGTCTTGTACTCACCCGGCTGGTATGCTGTACTTGTTTCTGCTGGTGAAGCTTGCTCTGCTGTCTGTGTGTGTCTTGTACTCACAATGCTGGGATGCTGTACTTGTTTCTGCGGGTGAAGCTTGTGCTGCTGTGTGTGCGTGTGTCTTGTACTCACCCGGCTGGGATGCTGTACTTGTTTCTGCAGGTGAAGTTTGCTCTGCTGTGTGTGTGTGTCTTGTACTCACCCGGCTGGTATGCTGTACTTGTTTCTGTGGGTGAAGCTTGCACTGTGTTTGTGTATCTTGTAGTCACCCGGCTGGTATGCTGTACTTGTTTCTGCTGGTGAAGCTTGCTCTGCTGTCTGTGTGTGTCTTGTACTCACACTGCTGGGATGCTGTACTTGTTTGTGTGGGTGACACTTGCACTGCTGTGGGTGTGTGTTGTACTCACACTGCTGGGATGCTGTACTTGTTTCTGCTGGTAAAGCTAGCACTGCTGTCTGTGTGTTTCTTGTACTCACATGGCTGGGATGCTGTATTTGTTTCTGTGGGTGAAGCTTGCTCTGCTGTTTGTGCGTGTGTCTTGTATTCACCCGGCTGGGATGCTGTACTTGTTTGTGTGTGTGAAGCTTGCGCTGCTGTGTGTGCGTGTGTCTTGTACTCACTCAGCTGGTATGCTGTACTTGCTTCTGTGGGTCAAACTTGCGCTGCTGTGTGTGTGTGTGTCTTGTACTCACCCGGCTGGTATGCTGTACTTGTTTCTGCTGGTGAAGCTTGCTCTGCTGTCTGTGTGTGTCTTGTACTCACAATGCTGGGATGCTGTACTTGTTTCTGCGGGTGAAGCTTGTGCTGCTGTGTGTGCGTGTGTCTTGTACTCACCCGGCTGGGATGCTGTACTTGTTTCTGCAGGTGAAGTTTGCTCTGCTGTGTGTGTGTGTCTTGTACTCACCCGGCTGGTATGCTGTACTTGTTTCTGTGGGTGAAGCTTGCACTGTGTTTGTGTATCTTGTAGTCACCCGGCTGGTATGCTGTACTTGTTTCTGCTGGTGAAGCTTGCTCTGCTGTCTGTGTGTGTCTTGTACTCACACTGCTGGGATGCTGTACTTGTTTGTGTGGGTGACACTTGCACTGCTGTGGGTGTGTGTTGTACTCACACTGCTGGGATGCTGTACTTGTTTCTGCTGGTAAAGCTAGCACTGCTGTCTGTGTGTTTCTTGTACTCACATGGCTGGGATGCTGTACTTGTTTCTGTGGGTGAAGCTTGCTCTGCTGTTTGTGCGTGTGTCTTGTATTCACCCGGCTGGGATGCTGTACTTGTTTGTGTGGGTGAAGCTTGCGCTGCTGTGTGTGCGTGTGTCTTGTACTCACACAGCTGGTATGCTGTACTTGTTTCTGCGGGTGAAGCTTGCTCTGTTGTGTGTGTGTGTCTTGTGCTCACACTGCTGGGATGCTGTACTTGTTTTTGCGGGTGAAGCTTGCACTGCTGTGTGTGCGTATGTCTTGTACTCACTCGGCTGGTATGCTGTACTTGTTTGTGCGGGTGAAGCTTGCACTGCTGTGTGGGTGTGTCTTGTACTCACCCGGCTGGTATGCTGTACTTGTTTCTGTGGCTGAAGCTTGCTCTGCTGTGTGTGTGTGTCTTGTACTCACCCGACTGGGATGCTGTACTTGTTTTTGTTGGTGAAGCTTGCGCTGCTGTGTGTGCGTGTGTCTTGTACTCACTCTGCTGGTATGCTGTACTTGTTTCTGCGGGTGAAGCTTGCACTGCTGTGTGGGTGTGTCTTGTACTCACCCGGCTGGTATGCTGTACTTGTTTCTGAGGGTGAAGCTTGCGCTGCTGTGTGTGTCTTATACTCACAATGCTGGGATGCTGTACTTGTTTCTGCTGGTGAAGCTTGCACTGTTGTGCGTGTGTCTTGTACTCACCCGGCTGGGATGCTGTACTTGTTTCTGTGGGTGAAGCTTGCCCTGCTGTGGGTGTGTCTTGTACTCACAATGCTGGGATGCTGTACTTGTTTTTGCGGGTGAAGTTTACGCTGCTGTGTGTGCGTGTCTTGTACTCACCCGGGTGGGATGTTGTACTTGTTTCTGCGGGTGAAGCTTGCACTGCTGTCTGAGTGTGTCTTGTACTCACAATGCTGGGATGCTGTACTTGTTTTTGCGGGTGAAGTTTACGCTGCTGTGTGTGCGTGTCTTGTACTCACCCGGGTGGGATGTTGTACTTGTTTCTGCGGGTGAAGCTTGCACTGCTGTCTGAGTGTGTCTTGTACTCACAATGCTGGGATGCTGTACTTGTTTTTGCGGGTGAAGTTTACGCTGCTGTGTGTGCGTGTCTTGTACTCACCCGGGTGGGATGTTGTACTTGTTTCTGCGGGTGAAGCTTGCACTGCTGTCTGTGTGTGTCTTGTACTCACACTGCTGGGATGCTGTACTTGTTTCTGCGGGTGAAGCTTGCACTGCTGTCTGTGTGTGTTTTGTACTCACCCTGCTGGGATGCTGTACCTGTTTCTGTGGGTGAAGCTTGCACTGCCTGCTCTCCTTCCTAAATTAAGGACCCTTAGGGGGTGATGGGTACAGCAGTCTGCCATGCGTGCTCCGACAGATGAACGCCTTTCACCACCTCCTGTTCTCTCGGTTCCTCAAGAGCTGGGAGTTTCCCGCCTCTGTACCTGAAAAGCATGCAGGCCTCAGCCCTGTGTTGACACTCCCAGTGCTTCAGGTTTCGAGTTACCTTGCATCAACCACTGCTGTGGAAATTCCGTCTACAGGAGCGAGCTCTGTCTCTCTCGGCCCACAAGCCTTTCTTTCATCACCTCTCTTGTCTATTGCATCTCTAGCTCACCTGTGCAAGCCTCTATCTCACCCCTTCCTCAAACACCCTGGTTACTGACCCACACTCTGCTTAGCAGGTTCATGCAACCCTTGGCCTGTTTGTGGGAGCAGGGAAGTGTCAGGCCATTCTCTCTGCCCATTCCCTTCATGGCCTCTCTGCTGAGGCTGTGCCTTGATGCACTTTTTTTCTGGCCTTCTCCCTTACTTCAGAGAGATTTGGCATTTTACCTACGACTACTAACAACATTCTATTGAGGGTCAAAGGGGTACGTGTTGCAGTCGTGCCCTTCGGATGATAGTGAGTTGAGGTGCCTCACTCATAAAACTATGGGCCTGATTTAGACATTGGTAGATAGGTCACTATGTCACAAACATGGTGAAAATCATCCCAACAGCTGTATTGCAAATGCTTTATAATACAAGTATAAAAACCAGCCTCTAATTTCTTTATAATCGATGGCTTGTGACGTCCACAGTCACAGATTATATAGAAATGAGGCCAGAACTCAACTGTAACAACTTATTACAGTTTGACAGCTGAGGTCTGACATCACAATGTCTGCTGCTAAAGCCAGCAGCCAAGTGGAAAGGAGGATCGTGGAGCATAATTAAAGCAGCCATTTATGGAATAAAACAAAACGTTGCTCTTTGTTCTTTCACTCTGTTTTTGTAGCTCTACATTGACAAGAAAGAAGGATATATTTATGGCAACGTTTCATTTTGTTGCACTCCTTTGGTAATTATAGAAAAGTTAGAATCTTTCTTCATCTTGCTATAGCCTTTTCTTAAAAGCAAACTTGTATTAAACTGCTTCTAATATCTTTTGCAACAAATATGGACCAGCTTTTTTGAGGTGTTAATTTTGTACAAGAGATTCTATTTTTAATCTTCATGTTTGCAGACATGCTCTCTCTTTCATTTGAAAGAGCTACACATCAAGGATTTAAGGACCAGATGTATCAAGCAATTTTGCATTCGCAAACGGTGCAAATCGCAAAATTCATCCATTTGCAAATGCAAAAATGCCTTTCAAGATGTCTGAAAGGCATGCGCTGTGCACTATTAAGGAATCGCAAAAATAGCGAATCCTTAAAATTGCGACCCCATTTAGAGATCGCAAATTGCAATTCTCTAAATAGGAAATCGCAAATAGGGAATTCCTATTTGCGACTTCCAAAGCACATGCATCGAGCATTTTCAAAATGCGAATTGGGCATTTAGGAAATGCAATTACCACCAAATCCAATTTGGTGGTAAGCATGTGCAATTTTTAAAAATGTCATGTAGCTTCACATGTCTGCAAAAAAATTTTTGGGGTGCATCAGAGGGGGCCTTAGGCCCCCAGCACACTGGGGTTTGCATTACCTAATTTTCAAATTCCTGACTGGAATTCGCAAATTGGGAAACGCAAAACCATTCGCACCTATGGGCCTACAGGCTCATAAGGATGAATGGAGTCCCATCCTCTAATTGTGATTCGGTAATAGCGATTGCACATTTTAAGAAATTGCTATTACAGAATCGCAAATTTCATACATCCCATTTTGCATTTCTTAAACAGCGATTTCTTAAAATTCTCTATTTAAGAAATGCGAACTGGGAGCTTGATACATGTGGCCCCAAGTGAATTGTAGGAGAATTAACGGTGTGACCTTGTATTGTAGGAAATAAAATACCCCCATCCTACATGAGAAGGATATTACAAGTCACCCTGAAGTTCTATAACCTTATAAAGGAAATCAGCCTTTGGCCTACAATATCTTTATCATGTTTGATAGGGGTACTTTATTCCATGTGCAATGTACATAATACAGCAGATGGAATATCTGCCACGCCACATGCCATACTCCAAATCAGTTCCATGAGAAACATTCTCAAGGAGGACACTGTCACAACTATCCACAGCTATGAGCATGGTGTAATAAAGATGATCCTCAATAATTACAATTCCAGTGGATTCTTTATTAGGAAATATCCCATCCACATAAGCAGGTCCAACGAGCTTCGATACCTCCAACCACTTCCTTCTCCACCCACTCCAGTCTCCCTGAGGAATGTAGAATCCTCTTACATTCTAACCCTCAAATGATGCAATACATTCCTTCTTTCCAGCTACCACACAGCTTCCCCCCAAAGAATATGAAGAGTAATACTGAACAAGAAAACTAAAAACCTCACTGCAAAATATGATAATAAGAGAACAATAATAAAACCAAGAATAAATAAGAAAATTAAATTTGGAAAGTTAGGAGACCTTCTTCTTGGAGATCACAACACGATTGAGATTCTATATCCTCCCATCATTAATTTTGACATCATTTCTGAACAGTTTGGTGACTACAAAATGACCCAAAAAGTTACTCCCACTCTTACTTAGGATGGGTTTCTTAATCAAAACCTCATCTCCAACATTCACACTGACAGTACTTGCGCACTTCCTTTTGTCAAAATACACTTTCCTTTTTTCTATGCGTACTTTTTCACACTCTCTGTCATATCCTCTCTCATCAGACCAGGAAACAGCGTTATTTTTATCCCAGGACACCCATCCAGGAGCTAACACAGTGTTTCCCTTTCTACCTCTGAACAATTCAAAAGGAACTGCTCTGGAGGTGGAATGTGGGGTAAATCTGTATGCCACAAGAACATTTTTAAACCTTCCTTCCAATTCCTCCCAGCTGCTAATTCTAGTTGCACACATTCCTTCACACACTTGTTAAATCTCTCTACAGTCCCGTTCCCTTCAGGATGCAACAAGGAACACAATTTACGCTTGATCCCCAATTTTCTAAAGTATTCTTCCATTTCCTTGGAAATAAATTGCGGACCATTATCAGTCAAAATAGAATTAGGTAACCCTTCTCGAGAGAAAATTTCTTCTAACAGCCCAATTATTCTCCCTGTTTCAATGCTGCTGACAATCCCAATTTCAGCCCACCTGGAGAACTGATCAACCAATACGAAAATGTAACTGCTTCCACCTTTTGCATGAAATGGTCCTACAATGTCCATTGCAACTTCATCCCAAGGTCTGCTAGGTAAATCTCTGACACACATAGATGGAACTCTTGTTTTATATATCTTGTCACTATTACAGCAATCAGGGCATTGCCTAACTACCCTCTCGATACTCAAATCCATTCCTGGCCACCAATAGTTGAGACAGATTCTGGCTTTTGTTTTGCTCATACCTTGGTGTCTGTCAAAATACTCAGAGCTACTAATCTTGCTCTCAGCAACAATAATCCATTAGACACAGATAATTCATCTCTTACCTTCCAGAACCCTCTAAATGCTTCATCATTCTTCATGTCAGAATCCCAAACGTTTCGGAGTGAATGAATACAAGTTGCAACACAGAATCATCGGCAACAGCTCTTACCCACTCGTCTTGTTCAATAATTCCTTCTGTGACCCTACACACACTGAATTCATCTTCTTGGCTCATGTCCAAATTTTCCTCTGACTCAGAAGTAAGTCTTGATAAACAATCAGCAGTTTTATTACAAGTCCCTGGCACATCAAACATTTTGAAATCATAAGCTTGAAGATTCACAACCCATCTACTGATTCTGCTCGAGATCAAGTCAAGTCCCTTTTTCATAAAGACTTCCACAAGGGGCTTGTGGTCAGTGTAAACATGAAATTCTCTTCCCCAAACGAAATTCCTGAATTTGTTGATAGCCCAACCTACAGCTAAAGCTTCTCTCTCAATAGTTGAATAGTTGATCTCTGCTCCTCGCAGCGTCCGTGAATTGTACACCACTGGTTTAAGCCCATTACCATCAGACTTTTGTAACAAAACAGCTCCCAAACCTTTAGTGCTGGCATCCATCATGATCACACACAAATTTATTGGGTCAAAAGATTTCAAACTTCCACGGTGAACAACTCCTCCTTAATACTTTCAAACTCGCTTTCACACACATCATCCCACAAAACTTCAACCCCTTTCCTTAGCAACTTACGCATATGTTCAGTTTTGGAAGCTAAGTTCGGCAAGAATTTAGCATGGAACTCCACCATCCCTAGAAAGGACCAAAGTTCTTATATTTTTTCTGGAGAATGCAAACTTAAAATATTTCTAACTAGCTCTTCCTTTAGAAACTACCCCATAGAGGTGATTTTATGACCGAGGTATTCAATTTCCGCCTTTCCGAAAGAACATTTCTTTAACTTAAGTGTCAAACCATGATCTCTCTTAATGGTCAATACTTTTTTCACTCTCTCCTCATGTTCCTCCTGTGTCTGAGCATAGACTAAAATATCATCCTGGAAGTACTTTATTCCTGGTTCGGAGCCAAATAAATTGTACATCAAACGCTGGAACACTGAGGCAGCTGACACTAACCCGAAAGGCATCCTAACAAATCTAAAGGTCCCAAACGGCGTGATAAAAGTAGTATAGTCCCTCGAGTTGACATGCAAGGCAGGCTGATGGTATGCTGAGGCTAAATCTAATGTGCTAAAATGCTTTGCACCATGTACTAAAGACACCATTTCAGTTATATTTGGTAAAGGGAACTGGTCACTAATGACAGACATGTTGAGGTTTCTCAAATCCACTCACAACTTGATCTCACCAGAGGATTTACTTGCAACAACAATCGGAGAAACCCATTCAGAAGACTCTACCGGTTCAATTATTCCTTCAATGCACAATCTCCGTATCTCTTTTTCTACATCATCCTTCATTGATTTAGGAATGGGTTGTACCTTGGACACTACTGCCACAGCCCCTTCCTTAATTTTAATGTGATGCACATATTTTACTAAGCATCCCAATTTGTCACTGAATACATCCTTGAACTCATGAACAAAATCAGGTAAAGGTTCAACTTTCTCTTTCTCCTCCTTCCCAGAGACCTCACATACATCTCTCAACTTTTGGACAAAATCATTCTTAATCATAACTGGTGTGGGGCTATTGGGATCCAAAAAAACTTTCAGTTCCTTTTGGTGTGGCCAACTTAAAACACTGTCCCCCTTCACTGGTACAAACATTTTCCCTAAAATGGTATTAGTTTGAAGGTAATTTCGGATTCAAACTAGCCCCTCAGTTCTATAACTTGTCCACCAAAGGCCCCGGGAATCACTACGGGGTCTTTCAGCACAACACTTTGACTTAAATGCTTTTCAAATGTATCATTGGACAATAATGTCAACCATGCCCCAGAGTCAAACAAGACTTCACTTTCAATCCCACCAATAGTCACAAAATCTTTAGGATGTTTCTTCTTCTTTTCCTGTGTATCAACCGTGAAAATGCCATCTTCCACTAGTCTCACAGAAGGAGAATTTTTGTTGGACCTGCAGCACTTCGCAAAATGTCCCAGTTTGTTGCACAACTTGCAGGTTACATTTACAGCTGGACACTTTTTGAAAGAGGCATAATGTCCAAGATTTCCACACCGGAAACACTTAGGGGGTCATTACGACCTCGCGGTCTTTTCGCAAGACCCCCGAGGTACCGCCGTGCTGAAGACCACCAGTGGTGGCGGTCTTCCGCTCGGCGTATTATGACCGTTGGCAGTCCTTGTTCCGACGGAGAGCCGCCAACAGCCATACTGGTGGGAAGTGGAGGTTGCTCTACCTCCACCGCCACGCCAACAGAACACCGCCCAGCGAATCACGTCCTGTGCTTCACTGTGGCGGTGTTCTGTTGGCGGTGTGGTGTCGGCGGAGCTGCCCCCATGGCTCCCGTCCCCTCCCGGAGGATCATCAGACCAGGTAAGTCGATCGTCCGTGAGGGGAGGTGGGTGGGGGGGCATTGTGTGTTGTGTGCGTGCATGGGGGTGTGCGTGTGTGTATGTGGAGGGGGTGTGTGAGTGCGTGTATGTCTGTGGGTATGTCTGTATGGATGTGTGCGTGTATGTTTGAATGTGGGTGTGTGTGTATGACTGTGTGTGTGGATGTAGGCATGTATGTCTGCATGTGTGCGTGTAAGTATGTAAGTATGTAGGTGGTCCCTGCGTGCGTGTCGTGTGTGAGTGATGTGATGTTGGGGGTCGGGTGGGGAGGGGGGCCCTGCCACCTTTGGGGGGTGGCAGGGATGGTGGGGGGTGTAGGGGAGGGAGTCGGGGTGGGGGTGGGTATGAGACCTCTATCAGTGCCAGGGAAGGAATTCCCTGGCACTGATAGTGCTTACCGCCATGGTTTTCATGGCGGTTCAGACCGCTGGAAAACGCTGTGGTAAGCTGGGTCAAAATACCACCGGCAGTATAGTGACGGATGCCGGGCTGGAGACCCAGGTCTCCAGCCCGGCGGGCGGAATGGAGAACCGGCGGATGACCATGGCGGTAACCGCCATGGTCATAATACGCTGGGGTAAGACCGCCGGCCTGTTTGCGGTCTTACCGCCGCTTTAACACCGTCCGCCAGGGTTGTAATGACCCCCTTAGTGTCTTTGAACTTAGACTTCTGAATTTGATTGAGTTTACAGTCTTCTTTTTCTCCTTCACCATCTTTGAACACATCTTGTTGCTCATTTTTCTGAATTATCTTATTGACAGCAGGACTTCTGTTCCTCTCCACACCTTTAGCTATCATCACGACTTTTTGTAGAGAAGGATCATCTTTGCTCCAAAGTTCCTGTCTGACTTTGTCACTAGAGCATTTCAACATAAACTGATCTCTTATACGTTCCTCAGGAGTTGTTCCAAATCTGCATGTAGCTGCCAGTTTCCTTAAGGCTGTAATATAATCCTCATTAGATTCACCTGGTTTTTGCTCTCTCATCCCAAAATGATAACGTTCTAGTATCTTGTTGATTTTTGGTAAGTAATGCAAGTCCAACTTTTTCAAGCAGAGTTCAAATTCATTCAAATCAGCTACCTCATCATCAGGCTCTGGTAGAGTTTCAAAAACTTCTTGCCCCTCACTTTCCCAAACAATGCATGAGAAGAGAAGTTTTCCTTTCGTTAGATAAGTTTGTGCCACACACTCTCGTATAATGTAGAAAGGATTTTTTCCATTTAGACCAGATTATTGGTGCTTCACCTGAAATCGTTAAAAAGAAAGGAGGGGGAGGTATGTTCTGCAGGGCTCAGATATAGTTAAGAACTTCCAACTAAATGAATTATTTACTTATTCTAAGAATACTTTAGTGCATTCCTGAAAGCAAGAAAAGCCAAAAAGAAGGAAGAAAAAAAACACAGCAAAAAAAACCACTTGTGTTTTCTTATAATAATGTCAATCCACTTCCTTATTTGATGTGAGAAGCGAAAAAGTTGTTTTCGATAGGAAGTTCTTCTATTTTTTTATTTTTTTTAATGTTTCCCTTCTGCTTTACTTTTCCAGTGATCCGGAAGGAAGACGATCACACTTATGGAGGTAAGAGCGAGCACAACGTTGCGCACTGAGATAGGAAAGGTACCGGCTCAGAAGCTGAGTGGTACACACGCTGAGTAGTACACGCGCGTTCTTGTCTCCCGTGCAGAGAAAAACAATGCCGGCGTGTTCTTATCTTACGTGCAGAGAAAAACAGTGCCGGGTAAGACGCGCGGGCAATGCCGGTTTGAGGCGCGTCCCGTTTGAAAAATGCCAGCGCAATGCGAAGTCATAGGCATGTAAAACCTGTTTAATACACGTTCAGAAATAAATGCAGAGGTGCTTAATACTAATGGTAAACGTAAACGGAGGCAGAAATGGTCTTGTACAACCGATTGAAAAGATATTTGTGAACAGTTCCTCCTCCTCCAGTATGGACAAAAGCACGTAACAGACTAAACGACTCACCAGGGAAGACGGTCTTTCTCTAAAGGTTGATATGAAGTTTGTAATAGCTCAGTCGTAAAATATGGGAAGTGCAAAACAAAGTTGAGATAGATAATGTTGATGCGTTGGGATATTCCAAGGGCCCAGATCCTCGTCGCCGGTGTAATAAAGATGATCCTCAATAATTACAATTCCAGTGGATTCTTTATTAGGAAATATCCCATCCACATAAGCAGGTCCAACGAGCTTCGATACCTCCAACTGCTTCCTTCTCCACCCACTCCAGTCTCCCTGAGGAATGTAGAATCCTCTTACATTCTAACCCTCAAATGATGCAACACATTCCATCTTTCCAGCTACCACACATGGCATGCAAACCCACTCGTTCTGGTAAATACCTAACATGTACTTTGCCTATATTTATTTCAACTTTCTTTTAAGACGTATTTTCGAAATGGTCCACTTTTTCAATAAATATTTTCGTTTATTTTATGTTTTATATAAATATTGCTTGAGTAATATTATTTAATATAATTTATTATTGTAATATTTCCATATTTTATGCAAATGATGCTATTTTTTACCATAAATCGGAAACATCCCTGTCTCTCAGCCTGGGCTGGAAATACTCTGGTCTTGGGAAGGACCACCTATCACCATGTCCTGGATGGCTACATCATGTGGAACCTTACACTGCAGTCTCCCTGTACGCAGAAGAGATTTGGGGCCAGATGTATCAAGCATTTTTGCGATCTAGCTGTTTGCGTTTTGGTATGTAACAAGTCCAATTTGCGATTCGGTAACTTGTCACCAAAATGCAAATTGGATTTGCGACTGCATACCGATTCGGTATTAGGAAGGGGCGTGTCAAGGGCGTCCCTTCCTAATACCGAATCGCAGAGGTATGTATGATTGTTTTGTGACCGTGAATGCAGTCTCAAAACAATCGCAGTTACCATTTACTTCAAGTAGGTTGTAACCCATTGTAACCCATTTCCCTCTGTGAATGCATGCAAAAAGTTTTTTAAGAGCAGGCAGTGGTCCCACGCACCACTGCCGACTCTTAAAATATGAAAAGAAAACTTTTCATTTTTCATTTTTAAATGCATCCAGTTTTCTTTAAGGAAAACGGGCTGCATTAAAAAAAAAAAAGATTGCTTTATTGAAAAGCAATCACAGACATGGTGGTCTGCTGAGCCCAGCAGGCCACCATCCCCGTGATTGTAGCCATTAGCAAGGGCTCGCAAATTGCGACCTACCTCATGAATACTGATGAGGTAGGTCCATTTGCAAGCCCTTGCGAATCGCAGTATGAAACTCCTGGAGTTTCATACATTCCAATAGCGATTACTTGATTGCGATTCGCAAAAAATCACAATTAGGTAACCGCTATTGGATAACATGATACATCTGGCCCTTGGTTCTCTCTCTGTGCTGATGTGCTGGTGTAGTACGTCTTGTGTTTGGGCTGTGCTGGCGATGGCAGAGCTTTAGGAGGGCAGAAGCTGATGCTCTGAGTCCTCTAAACCTCTTCTTATCTTGTGATGGCACTGCCCTGTGTTCCCAAGGGTCGGGTGGGGGTGGAGCATCCTATTTCCACTCTCCAGGTCTTAGGGCAGAACAGCTGTGTTCAGATCAGGGGTTTCTCTATAGGGGCTTTGACCCCCCCCATATTTGTTGGCCCCTTGGTCCCTTATTAAAAAATGTAAAATAATATTAAATAAGTAAAACTTTGCCTTTTTCCCCAGCCACATCGCTTTTATTTCAGCCGCTGCTGCAGCACAGGTGGTGTGAACAATGCACACTGTAAGTGAGTGCATTTTCTTTTAGCATTACTGTATAGGCTGGCGTGTGGTTTAATTGTTGACAGAAGTCCGGCTGGTTCTGCACTTAAGGGAAGTGCAGCTGTCAGATTGGACGGGTGTCTTTCTGTGACCAACCTGACATGCCCACTCGAGGCCTTCCCTACCTGTGCAACGTTAGTGAGCCCAGGATCACAGCCTCAGCCCCCTGGACTCCTAAGAAGTGCTGGTTTTGCCTGCTCCAGCCAATCCTGGCACTGCTCTCATGCTGTTTGTTAACACAATCAGCAAAACAGCAGCATCTGGATTGGCTCTAGAAATGCTAGTGGGCCTAGTCTAGTAGTGAGACAGCATGTTTTTTTTTGGGGGGGATTGAGTTTCCAGAAATGGCCAATCACTGTATTGCTTTAATATGAAACGATGGCCATTTCTTTCCCTTGCTAATCTCTACTGTTCCCAGATATCCTGTCGGGCCAAATAGAAAACCCATAAAATATAATGGGATTTAAATTTCAGCGGATGGGATATCCGTCACTGCTGTGACTAAGTAACCCATCCACCGAGTTCTAAATCAAGCCCAAGATGTCCTGTAATCTGGTTACAGTCACTTGCTCTGATGTCCTGGGGATTGGTACACCATGGGCTCTCTCGTGTTATCACAGATGGACAAATGAGAAGCCTGGCTTAGGTGGATCACAGCGCTAATTCAGTCTGCAAGCTCCTCTCACTGCCTGAGTCTATGAGAGGCTGAGAAGTTCTGACAAGCTAAATTTTCCTAATATTGAATTCATCCTGATGACCAAGTATAAAAGAAAGTATATATGAGAGGGGGGCGAGTCTACAAAATAACTCTTAGATCCAGTGCATGAGCCAAACTCTGAAAACACAGAAAACATCACATAAAAAATGATAAAGACTCTTCAAAAGTCAAAAAAGTGTATGCCTTTAACATGTAAGCTTTGATAAGAATATGTCACATTATTGCGCTGCACTGCACAATATTTATTAAAAGTAATAGTTTTTAAATATAAACCATGAGTGGATTAAGAGGCAAGAGCAGGGGTAGCTCCTCTGTTAGAGCTGAGGAGCATCGCCACACTCACAAAAATACCCCCGACACTGCCCAGAAATGAAAAATAAAATGGCAATAAAGTTAATTTATTACTGTTTTATTTTTCATCACCTATCCTGAACTGAGTGTCAGGACGGAGTGGGGCCAGCTGAGTTCTAGTAGCAGGGAGGAGTTGTGTCTTGCACTTCTTTAAAGTACGCGTGTCTCTTTGGCCAGCTGTCTTGCGAAGGCCAGCCAGACATGCTCACATTAAACCTCTCAACCCAGCTGCCTTAGACACAGTGCTTAATTTGTAAATAAAAACATGCCGGTGCCCAAAGCTCTCCTCTGAATCACGCGCATGCTGCAATTAAATGTGAGAGCACGGAATACTGATGGAGTGTAATCCTGAAGCCATCTTGCCTCTTTAATACATTTACAGCCACTCCCAGCCCCTTCAGCTCACTCTTGCAGCTTTCTGCTTTCTCCCTTTGTGACGGGTTTTCATTTCTCTCTCCCTCCATCTTTCCCATATGTGTCTTTTTCTTGCAGTAAATGATTGAGGCAGAAAAATAAGTGCCGGCCCTCAAAAATAAGTGCCAGTGCCCTGCACCAGAAACCACTGTCTTAGACAGCTGGGTTGAGAGCAAACACAGGACTACAGTGCCCTCAGGAGCGCCAAGAGAGGCCACTCCCTCCAAGCCTAGTGCACTCTCACACTGGATAACAGCACCAGGATTGGATTAATGGAGTTTGATGTGGCCTACACTGGAGCTTGGAGAGAAGAAAACCAGAGAGAGAAGGACGTGTCCATCGGCAACTTTGCAGGTTATTTATTTTTTATTGTATTTATTTTATCTATCCCTGCACATGTGCACGCACTCACCCCTACCCATTCTCTTGCCTCACCACTTTCTGTAGTTGGCAGCTGGCGTTGGGCTAGATGATGGTTGTGTAAACTCTGTACGTGGCCCAGATTATTATAGAGCAACTTTATAGTCTATTAAAGCAAACACATTAGGAACTGACATGTTTAAAAGTGCTTTCATTCGGGATAGTGAAGAAAAACAAACATTTCTGCCTCTGATCGTGCAGCTCAAGTGAAATGTATCCAGGTCTTCTGGTTTCACTTTGTACAAACCAGCCACTACAAGTGCCAGCGATCAGTGCCAAACTGTTAGCGCGCTTATTCACTCACCAATTTACAAATGCAACGCTGTGGAGTCAATCGTGTTCTCCCACACACGCTCACAGTGGTGCGGACTCGTTGTATCATAAAAACACCTACATATTCACTACTGCTGAGTAAATGTATCCAAGCTGGGAGCCTGATCCTGTTGTGCACCATGTTCTCCTCCGCATTAGGTGAATGTTTTGTCATCTACTGGACTCTATTCTGATATTAGACCAACACATCTTTCCATTCTATAGCAGGTCAGACTTAAAGGCCTTGTTGGAGTATTGTGGAATAAAAGGAGTGCATCTTTTATTTGTCTCCTGGCATTTGACAGACTTCGGCCCAGCTGATTAGCTTTTCAGCTCAACAGCATTTTTCTTTACTGACCAGCCCATGCCTCCATATGTATGTCATCAATTTGTATATTTTTTAATGTTACAATTTTCTTTTTACCTCTTTGTGCAGTTTTTATATAGAGGTTGCAATACAAAAGGTTACATTTATTTTTTACAGATGCAAGAAGATTTAGGGTCTGATAACGACCCTGGCGGTCGGACCACCAAATTGGTGATCTGGAGGATGCGGCCGAGCCGGCCAGCTCCAGACTGCTGTATTATGAAATGTCCGCAGGACTGGTGGGACACTCAGTGCAGCATCATTGGCTTCGGCTCTAAAAGAGAGTCAAGGCCAATGCCAGCTGCACTCACTGTGCTGCCAGCACAGTCGGAATGCGCACTGTCTGCCATGACAGACAGCGCCCACTCCGACTGTGCTGACAGGGGGGCTGACATGGGCTTCGGCAGTGCAGGAGTCTTCCTGTGGCCCCATCTCTGCCTTTCTGCCGGCCTTTTCATGGCGGCATCCCTGCCCTCAAAAGGCTGGCAGAAAAGCAAGTTCTGATCAGCACGGTGGTGGCAATATTGGCACTGTCATGCTTCACCACGGCTTTCACTGCTGCCAACGCATTAGGGTCCACGATCCTCTTGGTCGACCTGTGGCAGTCTGACTGGCAGCATCGTAATCTGGTGGTTGGAACGCCAAGGATGTTTTTGGTTGGACCACCACCGAGGGTACTCGTAATCGGGACCTAAGTGATTTGTCCATAATCACAAGATGTTGACACCACACTGAAACTCGAACCTAGTTTCCCATTTGGCAGTGCTGGCAGTAACGCCACATCCAGGGTAGAAGGAGGGTGTCAGGCAGAAGCCACTTGAAAGCTCAGCTTGTTCTGGGCTTGAGGTTTCAACCTCAACCTCAAACTGAGTGTGGCTTTAGGCTTCAGCTTGGCTCAACTTTCAGTGGTTCACCCACTTCGAGAGTATAACCACTGATTTTAAAGGGGAGAGCTGTTAAGATGGAGAAATTAAATCTCTCTGACACAACCCGCTTTTTTAATTTGAAGAAGGTTCACACTGCAAAGAAAACACACATTTGATTTCAGCAAAGATGCTGAGCTGTAAAGAGCCATTTGGGGTCAATACTAGTCCAAGTAAGGTGTTTTTTAAAATGTTGTCCAGTGGTTGGTTTATGTGGAGCACCATAATAATGGCATCCCCAAACACCTTCCCTTTAACTTGCGTCATGAAGAGAGCCCTATGTGTTGCTAAATCAAGAGTGACACCCAGATAAGAGGGATTGCTGCTGGTCACAATGGCTTTCTTGGCAGCTGGTTTTAATGAAGTAATGTTCCAGCAAGAGGAACCAGTGGAGTTCCATCAGAATTGGGGTGATGTGATCATATTTCTACAGCCCTTTGCCCCTGGATCAGACATCAAGTGACTTGGTTGCTCTTTAAGGTTTATGACTTGCTGCTTCATCTTTGCGTCCAGCCAGACAAACCACAGTGACTACACCTTGTATTTTCTTAATAGATTTAATTTGTTAAAGTAATTAAATAAATAAAACTAATATGTGAAGTACAAAGCATTGATATTTCATCTCAGTTATGATGTTCTCTAGCCACAGAATGGAGCAGCTATGCCACTGTCATATTACATGTCTTTGGTGATGTCATAGCCAGACTGTAAGAAGAAATCTGAAATGGGTTCTTATTCAGAGAATGGAGGCTCACCATGAAATAAATATCTGCTTATGTACTTTAGTACTTACTCGTTGCACTGTAAAATTAGCACACAACAGTAACTGTTGTACATATTTAATGCAGTAAAGGTTACTTTATTTCAAGACAACACGTTGATGATTGATTTATAAACTTTTTTCTTTCTCAAATTTGCTTTAAAATGCACCATTTGCCACTTTTTTCCCAAACTCTTCACACAAGAGAACCCCCCCTCGAAACTCTCTTATGTCCGCTTAGCTCACAACATAATACTCATCCACAACTTTCACAACTTTCAAATGTCTTTCAAATGTCTCCAGCGGCTACTGGTTCAGATTGTAGCAATAGATGTCTTTTCTCTGCAATGGGTGGCACAGGAGATAGTTGAGCATCTCTGGTGACTGGATCCTGTCATAGAGGAGCTGGGGTAGTACCCTCGTTCATCTGTGGGGGGGCAGCATTGCATTTGGCTCATCTTTTACACCGTCAGGCAGCTGCATTCAGGGAGCAGGCCTGGACAGCGCTGTGGCGGGAAGTTCTGCCAGAAGTGGGAGGCTGAATGGTGGGATGTCGGTCAGAGGCAGGGCCTATATGCAGTTGTTGTGTTCTGGTGGTGCTGGTGTCACAGTACCTTCTTAGCATCTCTGTAGGAGAAGTATGACCTCCCAACCAGCAGTGAACTGGTCTGGCCAGTGTCCTCGGGCCAGGCCCAGGAGAGAGACAGAAGTTCTCGGCGCCTCACTGCCCTTCTGGGCCGATTTAAGGATATCTAGCAGCTGCATAGGAGCCAGTGTAGCTCTTGCAGTGAGTGTCAAGCTGGAAGAGATCTCTAGTGTTGCTGGTGAGATGCTCTGGAGGCAGGAAAAGGCATTGGACTTTAGGTGCCAGGGAAGTATGTGGGTGAGCACTCTATCGGATCAGGCGTATCTGTTGCATGCTTGAACATTGGTGCTGGGGGGACACTTATTCTGTGAAGGGAGGATTTGTGGGTTCTAACTTCCTGTATATTTTCCATAGAGGGAGCCAAAGGGTCTCTGGACAACCACATGTGAGGCTGAGCAGCTTCAGTGCTGTGACTGGTTTCATGCCGGACCTCTGTCGCTGTCTCTTGCCTCAGGCAGGGACGCCTCCGTGTGCCACATACTCCTTCTTTACCAATATGTGGAAGAAGGCATGTCCACATAGGCACATGACTAGGCAGCTAAAGCTGGGAGCTTTCATGCAGGGCGGAACAGACTGAATACGTGTCTGTTCCGCCTCATCACCAATGTGATGTTGCGGGCCCAAGCCCCACATGCTAAATAATGAGTGACACAGACACTAATGATATAGTTGTAGAAATGGCACAGGGCACATATGCCCAGCCCCTTCAATTAGCAGGGCCATCTGACTTGTGACGAGTGTTATGGGTGAGTGCGGGGCGGTGTTAGTGCAGCCTCAGAAGAGTGGCTGCATCGCTGTGTGTCCAGCAGAACACTACAGATTCAACATTTGCTATTCCTAGCCCCCATGCCACCGAGCCTACTTCCAACCTCCAAAACTGTTTCCAATGCTTGAACACTAATGCTCCCTGGACACCACCATACTAACCATGCTCTAAATCTCGTTTGGAATATGTGCCACACACAGCTCCTCATTGTGCAGGAGTGAGTAGGAGCGAAAAAAAGAGCACCTACACTCATGTAGATGAAGGTCCCACCTACATTAAGTCCACCGCTTCTCCTCCCAATGCAACCCGCGCCTATGACCATTCAGCGCCACAAACCAAGTATTTCCTGTCTCGTGGGGGTCACCCTCAATCCAGCTAATAGAGAAGCTTTCCTCTCACAACTGATGAAACACTTCTTGTAACCACTCAGTGCAGACTTCTTGTTCTAACTTCCAGTAAGATATTCTGCTAGCACTGTAATCTTCTGACTGAGACAGAAAGGCCAAAACCCCCTTGTGATGTTCGCTAGAAGGCAAGACCTAGTGCCCCCCAATCGATTGATGTACCAAACTGCTAGCACATTGTCCACCCACAGGAGAATACATCAGTTGCTATTCTTGGGGAGAGAGACTTTATATCGAAGAAATTCGTCAACAGTTCTAGGCAATTTATATGAAGCCCTAACTCATCTGATGACCATCAACCGCTGATGGAACATTCCCCTTGACTTACTCCCTGGCCCCAATGGCTAGTGTCGGACTTGATGATGACATCCGGCACGGCCCCGAAAAGGGCTCTGCCATTCCAAGCTTCCATGTGAAGAAGACACTGCTTTAGTTCTTTCTGAGTTTTGGGAGATAAGGGAACCTGAGAATTGTATGTGAGACCTTTTTGGAGGTAATGGATCTTCAACCGTGGAAGTGCTCTGTAGTGTAACAGACCATGGAAGATAGCTTGAATGGAAGAAGCTAACAGACCCGCAATCTGAGCCAGGGATCTCAAAGATACCATATGCTTGGACAGAGTCGTCTTCAACTCCTGTTTGATAGATTTTACTTTTGGTGGAGGAAGAAGAAGTTGAGTTTTGACTGAGTCCACCTGAAACCCCAAAAACTCTATCTGTTGGGAAATAATCATTATGGAGTTTTTGGAATTGATTACGAACCCCAAATCTTGCAACTAGGACAACGCCAAAGATAGGTGTTTGATTGGCTGCTGCATTTGGAGTAGTAAAGATGGAGGAAGCATAATCGGAGCCTCCGGTCTTGCCATAGAATTGTAATTGTGCTGAATTGGATCAAGCAATCGAGAGGCATTTAGTATTTATCGCTGTTACCATTATCCAACTACTGAAAACAGGGTATTGTCTTTTGTCACACATCAGGTATACTCTGCACTTATTGAACCATATATTGTGGCATTATTACTTGTTATAATTCACATATGGTATGTGGGAACGATTGCCATACTTACAGCTATGCAGTCTGTAAGTTCGCTATGTGTCTTCTTGGAGTTTCCAGGTGATCCACAAGTTTTATGGAAGAGCTGGTTTGATGCATTTGAGATTTACATGGGTCCTCTAGGGGAGGTTCAGACCAGAGGTGAAAAAGTGGCTGTTACTGCATTCTTTGGGGTTGAAGGGTAGAGCTTTACTCACACATCTCTCAGGATTAGATCCTAATGTCAGTGAAGGAGAGGATGAATATCAGATAGTAGTGAAAAAATGTGAGAAATTATCTGATGCAATGGTTAGTTTGGTTGTTACAAGAAACTAATTTTTCAAGAGATTTCAGAAACAACATGAAATTGTGAATTCATATATATCATCACTCAGAAGGCTTAGTCCAGTGATTAACTTGTGAGAGTCCAGTTTGTATGTCAGTGATGGGATAAAAGTGTACAGCAAAAACTGTTGTCTATTGGAGACCCATCCCTAGAAAAACAATTCTGACAGCAAAGAGTATAGAAACATCCCAGGTGTCTGTTAAGGAGTTGGACAGGGAAAATAATGTTGAGTCTGTTAGTGCTGTACAGGTTAAAAATGAAAAGATGTTAAAGGAAAGCAACATGTGTAATACATTGTTTAAACAAAAAAATATTTATTTTCTTTGTGGATATTTGACACGTGAAAGGTGGTAGACCATGTCCCACACTAAATGTTACTTCTGGAGCATTAAAGTAGGTTATTATGCTAAAGTATGTCAAAGCAATAAAGCGTCTGCAGAGAGAGCTAATATTGTTGATGCCAAATGCATGGTTGACTCAATTCAGAGTGAAATACAGGATATGGTATTGGTGGCTCAAGCAAAGGATGATGTGAAAGAATGTGTGGATCCATATGTGGATATTGTGCTTAGGAATAACTCTTTGAATCTTTTGATTGATTCTGGAGCAAGAATAACCATGATTACTGAAAAATAGTTTGAAGAGACATAGGGTGGGTGATAGGAGACTTGAGATATTTAGACAGAATATTGGAAATAAAAATATCATGGGACAACATATTGTTTCAAGAAGGTTGAGGTCACGGATATGCCCTTGATACCCATTCCACACCACTTGTATGTTTAGGCACATGTGGGTGCTTTGTTATATCTTTATAAAACGTTCAATAAATATATTTCTAAAAAAAAAAGAATATTGGGGACAAAAACATTGTGAAGGTAAATTTCTATATGTAAGCAAAGTTTTACTAAATATAACTCCGCATATATGTACCTAGATTATTATTATATATATAGATATAACTTCAAGGTACATAGATGTGGAGTTAAGAATAGTAAATCTATGCTTACCTATTTGCACTTACCTTCTCAATATTTTGGTCCTCGATATTTTCGAAACGATATTCTGTCCACACAATATTTATGTCTCCGATATTCTGTCAGTGATCCAAGACTTAAACCACCTGATAGAGCTCCATTGTCCTGTGAAGAGCAAGCATTTGAGTTATTGAGATATTTTGGGGATGATCTAGAGTTCAGGGGAAGGCAGACATGCAGGAGAATATATGTGGAGGTGAAAGGACTAAATATGCTTGGATGGTATCACCAAGGTTTGTTTGGCATGGGACAAGGATCACGTTCTGGTTGTCCAAGAAAACAGAGTGGTAAAAGGTTGTTTTGACAGGTTTTTTAAAGTGTTTGAAAATAATTTAGGAAAAACCTTGGGTTTTAAACAAAAAGTAAGATTAAGGATGGCGCCATGCCAGTTTAGTGCAAACTTCGCACAATTAAGGGGATTGTCCTGTAGCATAAGGAATAATTTAGAAGCTCATTTGAATACGTTTTGCAATCAGGGCACCACTGAGCCCATTGAGTCTTCATTTTGGCTTTCTCTTTTGGTTGTATCAATCTTAGAAGTGACAGTCGTAAACTGTGGATTGATTCACAGCCATTACCAAAGATCAATAAGATTTTAAATATGCTGAGTGGTGTTTGTTGGGTTGTAAAGCTAAACCTGAGTCGTGCTTGTTGGTTTTTAAAGCTGGACCTAGCAGTGGCTTATCATCAGGTTGAATTGCAGCTGGAATCACAACATTTCACTGCCTCTGTTATCTCTATTTAGAATGTATAAGCACACTAGAATGCCATTTGTCCTTGAGTCGGAGGCTTCTGTGTTTCAAAGAATAATGGATAAAATGTTGAAAGAGATTAAACGAGTCACTGTATTCCAGGATGATGTTTTGGTGTTTTTGTCTAGTAGAGAAGAACATGATAGATTGTAATCACTGGTATTAACGATCTTACAAGCAAAAGGAATGGTGTTACATAAGGACAAGTGTGAGTGTCCGAACAGTTGAATATTTGGGCACTGTAGTATCTAAAGATGACATTGCACCACAGCCAGGAGTTGGGGAGTCTACCAAAAATGCACAGCAACCCAAAGATAAAACAATCTTAAAGTTGGTTTTAGGACTTGCAAGGTCTATTCAAAATTGTTGCCTGAGTATGCGCCACTCATGCCGTGTCTGAGGAGACTGTTGAAGGAAGATGTGGATTACATGTGGAATTAAGATTGTGACAGGGCATTGTATTGGGAGAAGGAATAAATTGTTGGTGTTAGAACTCTTAAACCTTATAGTCTCTCTTTACCTTGTACCATCACAGATGATGCTACTAATCAGTAGCGGCTGCTGCCCGGAAAAGGGTGGGGGGCTGGGGGCAGTGCGCGGAGTGGGGTTTGTGGGGGGGGGGGACAATTATAAAAAATGTAAAAAACGTACCTGAGTGTTCTGCCGCTCCTGACACCTTGATTCTTCTTGTCTTCTTCCTCCCTGCCCCCACCGAATCCCGCCGCTTCTCTCATGCTGTTGCCAGCATGAGAGAAGCAATGGGATTGGCCTGAGGGGCCAGAAATGCCTCCCACTCAGGGAGAGAGTCGGACGGCCAGCCAAACTGACATGCGCACTTAGAAGTGAACATACCACTCCTCCTCCCTGGTAAATTGAGGGTGGCTGGCCCCACCTTGCCCTCACTAAGCGGAAAAGTAAAATTATAATAAAATTATTTTATTATCACTTTATTTTTCTCCTTTCAGCAGTGGGGCGATGCTCCTCTGCCATAGCGGAGCGGCCGCCCATGCTAGTAATGTGGGTTTATGTGCTGCCCAGAAACGGCTTATTTCTGTTATTGAAAGTGAATTGCTTGGGTGTGTGTGTGCAGTGGAGAAGTTTGAAGCATATTTATGGGGAAGTAAGTTGACAATTATCAGAGCTCACAAACCACTAATTTATATGCTCAGTGGGAGTAATGTAAAAAGTTATACTCCATGTTTTGCTCACCTTTCTTCAAGACTATTACAGTAACAGTTTGACATTCTTCACATACATGGAGAGAAGGGCACATTATTTATCCAGATATCCTATTGAACTAAAGAAGAGTCTGAAACCTGTTTTATTGCAGTTGGTGATGCTGAGGCTGCTTGTCCAGTTACTGAGAAGTAATGGAGACAAGCTTTTGAATTGGACGAGGTTTTACAGGAGGTTGTAAAATATGTTTACGAGGGTTAGCTAACAGAGGGACAGATGATGTGTCTGTGCAACCTTTAGTAAAGTTGGTGCAGCGTTGACAGAAGAGGATGGATTGCTTACAGAAGTTGACAAGTTAGTTCCTTCAGAAGTGTTGAGGCGTGATATTATCAACAGTGGTCATGAGGGACATTTGGGTTCTACATTAACAAAGCTTAGGTTGCTATTTTTTGGTGGCCTTCAATAGATAGGGTCATTGTTGAAGTGATCAAGAACTGTTTTATATATATATATATATATATATATATATATATATATATATATATATCCCATCAGTGAGAAAGGTGTTGTCACAAAGGTGTCCCCAAAATCTATTGTTCTACTGAGTAGACTATGGGAACAAAATGTGATTGATTCATTAGGTTCAATTAATCCTGTGGATGAACAGCATAGATATGCCATTGTTTTGATTGACTCCTTTTATGAGGGGCCTGAAATTAGGTTTTTGGTGGAACCCAACACTCAAAATGTAATCGGACTTCTAAAAGATGTGTTTTCCAGAAAAGGATTTCAAGACTACATGCTTTCTGAAAACAGGGAGCAAATTGTGAATGATGAAATGGAAGTCTTACTTTCTGAAATTTGGTGTGAAACGTGAAGAGCTCATTCTATCATCCCCAGACTAATGGGTTTTTCGAGAGTGGTGGCCGAATGTGTCGAATCTGTAGTTTCTAACAAGTGTGAAATCATCAGGGTCATCCGGACTATGTTATGGTTTTATTGCTGTACACTGCATTCTAGTACAGGGGTTGTTCCATTCCAGATATCAAAAGGTAGGAAACCTGTTTCTAAAGTCGATACGCTATGGATGAGGAAGTTCTAGAGGTGAATGATAACTCTGGCGGGGACAAGTGTTTGTTGAATGAGGTGGTGAGGTCCATAGTTGAAGTGGCAAAAAACAAAAGGAAGATCTTGTTAAAAGAAATTTATAGTTGAAATACATTTTTCCGTCAATGTAGGAGATGCTGTTTGTATCAGGAAACCTAGGAATATTTATGAAGGGACTTCCAAACTTGATGATTCAGTCGTGGTTGACAAAATTTGTGGGCATGCCAATAGAGTTGGTGGCAAACGTTGGTGGAATGTCAACAAAGTGATCAAGTTGACAGAGGAGGCGGTGAGAATGAGGAAAGGTGGTGTGGGTGCTAATGGCAACATAACAGAAACTGCTGAAGTGAGTAATGACATTATCTGTAGGAGCATGAGGAAACAATTTATGCCTACACGATATAAGAGCTGCATTGCTGGTTTCCTGTTTTTTATGCCTTTAAAGGGGATTTGTATTTTTGTTTTTGCTATGGAATTTTTTTTATTATGTGTTGTAGGCAGGGGCAACTCATGTTTATGGACACAAAGGGTTGTTGCCCTGCCACACTCCGGGTAGAGTCAAGAACAGGAAACTAACACAGAGCAGCTGAAAATAATCACTGCTCTGTGACAGTGTGCGAAAAAATCTCTTGGGTGAACTCTAGAGAACTTTGCAGATGTCCTACTGTGCAAGTCCCAGCCAGGCCAGGTTTTCTTTGACCTGCAGGCACAAGCTGCAGCAGTGACATCATCAGAGAGGGGGTGCTCAATTAGAAAGCAATTGATCCAGTTGCTTTTGGGGCGCATAAACAGTGGCCCTGGGAGAAGGTGGCAAAGCTCCATTCACTTCAATGGCAGGGTGGGGCAGCTGGCCGATGAGGACAAGAAGGGAGGTGGTGGCAACAATTTGCTGATCATCAAAGAGGGGCAGGCTGTAGGAAGGTGGCAGGGGGCTGCTCTCCTGGCAGTAGCAGTTGTTTAGTACTGCATGTGCATTCACTTTATAAAAAAGGTTATGGAGCTGAGCACAGAGTGCTCCTTATCTACCATAGAGGCCCAAAAGCGAGAAGGAACCAGCTGCAGACATAGAAGAGGTAAGTGTGTCGTTCAGCTTCTGCCTTCATTGGGGCATCGTGAATCCCCCCTACCTTTAGCAGCTACAGTCTTGTGGGGTTCTTGATGGGCCTCTACTGTCTGCAGCTCGGCAGACAAAGACTCACAATTAACTTGGGAGACTGAGTGAGTGAAAGGAAGGATGGACGATAGATGGATAGATGAAATTGTGGATGGCTAGATGCATGGATGAATGTGTGAAAGGATAGGCGTAAGAATGGAAGAGTGAAAGGGAGAGAGGGTGTATGAGTGAAAGGGAGGATTTATGGATGGATGGATGGAGTTTAAGGATGGGTTGGTGGATAATGAGAGAAAGGATAGATGGCGGAGTGAGTGAAGGATGGATGTATGAATGAAAGAGTGAAAGAGAGAGAGTGTATGAATGAAAGGGAGGGTGCATAGGTGGGTGGATGGATGGGGTGAAAGGATGGGTTGATGGATGATTGAATGAGTGAAACGATGGATGGACAGATAGATGGATGAGTGGGAGAGTAACTGGATTGGTGGATGGATGGATTGGATTGAAAGTATGGATGGATGAGTGTAAGGATGGTTGAGTGAAAGAATGGATGAAAAGCTAGATAGATGGATGAGTGAGTGAAAGGATAGATGGCTAAGTGAAAGGGTAAATGGATGGATGATGGATAGAATAATAAGTGAAAGGATAGATGGATGAGTGGAGGGGTAAATGATGGATGAGTGGATGGATGGAGTGAAAGTAGGGGTGGCTGAGCAAAAGGATGGATGAGTGAAAGGATGTATTTACAGATGGATGAGTAAAACAATGGATGGATGAGTAAAAAGCAGGGCGGATGGATGTCTGGATGAAACGATGGATGGATGAGTGAAAGGGTAAATTGATGGATGGGTAGATGGATGGGTGAGTGAAAGGATGGATGGATGAGTGAAAGGGTAAATGGAGGGATGTATGAATGGATGGACAAAAAATGGATCAGTGTAAGGATGGTGGATGGATGGAGTGAAAGGATGGATAGATGGAGCAAAAGGGTGGATGGATGAGTGAAAGGATAGATGGATGATTGCTTTGATGGATGAAAGGGGGTGGATAAGTGAAAGAATTGGATGATTGACTGGATGGATTAGTTTGATGGATAGGTGTCCCTGGACCGGTGGTGGCTCTCCTTTATGGGCTCTATAGCTACACTACACCCAATGTAGTCCAATTATTCACCCTTTATATAATAAAAATAAAATGCAGACCTGATTCAGGTCCAGCAACAAACTGAGGCAACCAG